>NW_028258145.1:23634815-24240617 GCF_053883595.1 Heterocephalus glaber | reverse complement strand
TCATGGACTACTATAATAACAATTGTTCAACAGCTATGTATTTTTCTAAAATAAAGCCTACATTATCTGAATACACTACTCATCTTATAAAGGGCAATTAAAATTATTAATGAGTTAATTATAATTCTATATATTTTCACTGCCTAAATTGTATAATTTTAATCATTTCATAACTAAATTACTACATCTTAGAATTTACCTTTCAAAAGCATAGAACTATTTTCAAGTTAGTAACACAAATTAGTCAAGCAATTTTTCCATTGTCTGAAACATTTGAAAAATCAAAAACTTTAGACACTACAATTATGCATTTCTACCTTTTAATAAGGTAAGACATAACTTATGAAACTCATCCTTTAGAAAATATTTAAATTTTCTCATGACTTACTTCCATAATTTTTGAAAAGGCATTCATATTCTACAATGAACTAAATATTGTGGTCATTTATTGGCTATCATTTGCAATTTTAAATAGTATTGAAACTATTTATTTAACTTTTATTCTTCAAACTCTGAAATATATTAATTCTTTGTGGCAGAAACAAATGATTGTCTCCCAAAATCTTACTGGATATATATAAGATCCACTGTAAAAAAGACAATGAGAAAAGAAGGAAAAAATGGAAACAAAGCTTTAGTAAATAAAGAAGGGAAGAGGGGTTGAAGGGAGGGTAAGAGAATGAGATTTTTAAAAAAGAATCAAGATATATCATGTACAGTCCCTATGATGAATGTGATCATTATAGTTATCTAAAATGTACCAATAAATTTAATCAATTAAAAAAGATTGCTTAATGATTAATAGATATTCTCTCTCTTTTCCAGCAGATTTGTTCACTGATATGGCAGAGGTCTGTGTATGTGTGTGTGTGTGTGTGTGTGTACATGTGTGCAGTAAATATATGAAAAGCATGCACAATCCTTAATCAACAAGAAAATGTGAATCAAAACCACAATGAGAATAAAATTTGGGCCATGTTTAATACAATATATAAAATTTTATAAAGGATGAATTATAGACATAGTGTTTATACAGATGTTCACAGTAGCAGATTGATAAATTTGATAGCATTAAGATGGATAACATTTTGTCATCAAGCACTCCGTCAACAAGGAGAACTGAAAAGCCATAGGCCTGGGAGAAGGTATTTATTACACATGGAATTGACAAAGCACTTTACATAGAGTAGAATGTGTTAAAAGCCAGAATTCCATAAGTGAAAAGTACTTAATCTCATGAAGAAGTTAATGAAAGAGGTGATGAAGTTCTTCATAAAGTGAAAACCACAAATAATTACCCAAAATATAATACATTCCTCAATTACATCACCTACTGAAATTGAGAATACCTTCTAGATCTCTGGTTTCTGGGTGTGTACATTCAACTAACAAGGGACAGAAAATATCTGAAAAAATAACTCGTATCTCTGCTAAATATTTTCAGTCTTTTTCTTGTCCTTATTCCCTAAACAATATAACTTTTACCTAAGATTTACATTATATTTGTTATTATGTTACCTAGAGGGCCTTTAAATTATATAAGAGGATGTGGATATGTTACATGTTAATACTGCATCATTTGATGTAATGGACCTGAGCATCTACTGCTTTGGGGAACTTAGCCCCCTCAGATACCAGGGGAGGAGAATATCATATCTTGTGTTTAAACAACTCCACCTGCTACCTCCCCTACAGAAATGTTTGTTTGTGCACACCAGAAGATGTGATACAGTATACACTATTCACAATGTCTAAAGAAAAGAAACTCAAATGTCCACAGAATGGTAAATGTGTAAATTGTGGCATAGTACTCAATTTTTGTACAAAAACCACAGTTAAACAAGACAATATATATGGGTATTATAAGCATAACACAATGTCTTTCATGCTCTCACTTTTCAAGTGAAAAAAATAGAAAAATGTATTTTTGAAATGTATATAGATGGTGTAACAATGGGTGGTAAAACCACAAAAAGGAAAGAATTGTTAGAAAAATATACTGTTACCCTTTTGAAAAGCAGATAATATTGCAATCAAGCCAATGTTCAAAGAAATTTCTTTTAGATGCTAGCCATATTCCATTTGTTTTGTGGACAAATTTTAATCGCTTTGCCTTTATGATAAATAACTAACATTTTGTCAAGTATTTGATAAGTGTGCTATAAAACCAAATTATTATTTTAAAAAAGAAAATTTACATGACATGAACATTTACCTATAGTGTCTTTGAGTTACAAAATTATTTCATAATTATAAATACTGAAACTGTTTCATTATCCTAAAATATTTAGTATTCTGTACAAGTCTACAGCACAGATTATTTGGAGGAACTGGAAAGGTGGAGAGAAAGAGTTTGATAATTTGCTATATTTACTACCAGGCTATTTACATTATTTTTCTTGGTATAAGAACATTTAACTTATTATCAGTATGTGGCTAGTTGAATTTGTAATTCTGAAAATTCAGAATTTTTAAATCTGAAATACATGGGTGCAAAATTATTTATCATTTATTATATTAGAATTATTTTCTTTTACAGTTTTGCTTTTACTTATTTGTTTGGCTGATCCTCTTGGCTCTAGTTTCTTATACTTTAAAATTGTGTATGTCAGTGTTAGCACCTGTAACTATAATTCTATCTCATTCTTTAATGACAACTCAGTTTTTTGACATCTCAGATTTATATTCACTCTCTGTACTTTTTGATTTCTGGGAAAAACAATTCCAAAACATCTTCAAATTCTCTAAGTTGACTTTTTATAGTTTCTATTCTGATAATCAATTTTGCTACATCATAATAAATTTAAACTAGTTTCATATTATATAAATGTTTTTGTGTTTCCAATTGAAAACAGAATTATTTTGAGATTTACTTTATAACTTGCCTAATGTTTTATGGTGTTATATTTGTTTCAAGGTTTTAGTTTACTCCTTAATTGCTTAGCGTATTCATGTTTTAATTTTTTTAAATAATTTATTCTAAGGACACGAATATAAAGGCCAACACCATAAACTGATAAGGATCTGTCAGTGTCTTTGCACTTCCCTATTCAAATCTTTTTAGTTTAGATGAGAGAAGAATGAACTTTTATATCTGGAGTTATTTTAGTTTAATAAGTAACAGATTGCGATGAAAATCATCTCTACATAATAAATAGACCTTGTAGTTGAAAGTTATCCAACTTTAAAGAGGTTACTTTAAAGCTACACTGATAACATATTTGAGAGGTCAACTAAGTATCTGAGAAGAGGTCAAATATATAGGTGAAAACAAAGAAAGTTATAGCATTTGTTCTTAAGAACAAAGAGGCTATGACATTGAAGATCTGCAAAGAAGTCCTGATATGTGATCAAGGGAATCAAACATCAGAAATGTCTTGCTTATTTGATAACAACGTTTAATACGCTGCTATGGGCTCCATGTGGAGCACTGGAAAGTCTCAATCCTTTCTCAAAGTTCAGGAGAGAAAAAAAAAAGTTTGGGAAGCCTTTCCAGAAATCCCTGACAATTGTTAGGAAAAATCTTCAGAAGGTTCTTAGGCATTCTGTAATATAAATTAAAACTGGCTACTCTTTTTGAATTAATGAACTGTGGTGTGTTAAGCCCAAATCCCTCAATGATGACTATCTCTGTCCTTTTTGCCTCAAAATGAAATTCTTTTATGCAGCAAAGTCTTTATGTAGTGAACTGTTGCTCCCTATAATAATTACATATTTACTTCTACAGCAGTAAGAGCTTTAGGCTCTGCCTTCCCGTTTTTGAAATATGACAATAAAAACATTAATACTATCAATACAGAGCTCTCTTCCCAATGGTACCATTGCAGCTGTAAGGATCCAGCTGACATGCTGAGGAACACCACTATGTGAATATCCTTTGGTTTAAATTAAGCCCTTTGTGTATGTCACATATATCCTTGTAGAGCATTTGTGCATCCACCACCTAAGCCTAAAACTTTTACATGTTCACTATGTTTTCTTCCACATAGTCTCATATATAATCTTTTCTTTACCTTAACAGTGTTTTCAGTACAAACACAAAAAATGTGTCATTTCTTGTTTTTAATCTGTTATGCCAAGAGAATCCATTTTAGAGAACCCTTGATGTTTACCAATTTAATTTTTCCTAGCTAGTTTAGGTAATGTTTTCTTCAGCTTTGAAACTTAGGAGGAATTGTGAAAGGCAAAAAAGTACAGATTTCCAGTTTTGATGAGCTGGATAATTATTAAACTTCATTGCTTTTTTGCCTTCAATGATTTAAATAAATATATTTTATAGTATTACTTTATTAAAAAATACATCTCACCAGTTTCATTTTATATATCAAAACACAAAATAAAATAACATATTTTCAGTAAGGTATTATGTTAAATGTACAATGTGAATATTCTGTTTTTTTAGATTTCTATGATTCCCAAAGATTTATGTATGCATATTTCTTCCTAGTAAATGATAAATAATATATCAAATAAAAAAATATTCCAAAGATACTTCAGTGCTTCAAGTTATTAGTCCAGGAAGGAATTTACAAATATATACTCTGTGAGAAACAACTGGTTTTAGATAATGTGATTTTTCTGTGGGGTAAGATAGATTTATTACCTTAAAACAGGAGTTTGGTTTTATTAGGTGGAGATAATATTTATTTTAAAAACTGTAAGAACTATGTGAATGTCATCACCATATTTTATTAGGGACATCTCTGAATATCACTTTCAATCACTTACCATGAAGCCATCTCTCCCCTCAAAAACTGGGAAAAGTTTAGAAAGTTGCTTTCAATTAGAATATTTCCCTTTTCTATATAGGACAACTTCTCCTAACTTTTAAATAATTCTAGCGAGAGTAATACCAAATAGAAAAACTCCACAGTGCAATTCCATAGAGGGATCTGAAATGTTGACTTGCAGAGAAACACTGCAAAGGTTCTAAGAGGAATGGGCAAAATATCCTCAGCATTTTCTGCATTTCAGACAGATATAAAACTTTTTCGAGAGTACTTATCTCCAGGGTAATAGAATTTTCCTACATTTTCTATTCATTTTATGCCTCTTTCTCCACCTCAAATTAACTTTTTCTAACCAAATTTTTGGACAGTTGTTGACTCAGCTAAAATTCCTCTAAATTGAACTGTTTTCATCCACAATTAGGCATGGCAATGCAGCTGGATATTTACTGGGTTTTCTAATCTCAAGACAAACCTCAAAGGCAAGTCAGCACAGAGTCCAGAGGTTCAATGATATGATGTCTCCAAAGATCTCCTATGGGTAGTTTGCTGACAGGATTACTTCTCGCGTGTATCTTTGTCTCTTAAAGTTCTTTCATAGTATGCCTGCTCCAAGGTCAGGTCTATTGGCTTATAAAATAATATAGAGTAAGAAAGATGATTCTCTACTCTCTATTTATGGAGGACATCAATTAAAGTGATATAGATGTGTCTTTCATGGAGTCAAACTTCAGAATCTGGCACGTTTCCTTGGCAGTATTTGGCCATTTTATTCAGTGAAGGAGTTGCAATATGTGATAGAGTTTTTTTTTAACTTATAATATTAGCTCAAAATTTTGTTTCTGATCTAAGATTTTGATTGTTTTCTTATTGATAGGAATTTTGATTTCTAAAAAAATGTGAATATTCCTTTCCATATCCACTAGTCTAGTCAACTTTTGGGGTTATACATAAGGTTTTATAGCTGCTCTTACCAGGTGCAGGCATAAATTAATTCATCCTCATGCAAATTCACTCTTTAACCATATGTTCACAATAAAATTAGCCAATTTGTTATGTATGAAGCTGGGAGACTTAAAGAACAGAGGAGCATTGGAATAAATTAAGACAACATCAAGAAGCATGAAAAATCCTTACCATTCATTTCCTTTAAAAGACTACTCCCAGTGATGCCCAGGGTGTAAATTCTGGCTAAAATGTACAGAATACTCACTCATGTATCTCTTTGCTGGGCTGCTGTTTTGTCAAGAGAGGGCACATCTACTGGAGGACACATTTCAGTTGCTATTTTGCTTTGCAATTGCAGCTGTTTTTGTACAGTTAGTCTTCCTTCCTTTATCAATATGCCTTTTAAATCACATGTCCTTAGGGATAACTGGATCTGCCATCCTTGGTTATCAACTTTTCATCCCATCTGTTATCGTCCCTATTATAGTTGCAATAAAGTAGCACACACAGTCTACCTTGAAATATATAGAAGTGAAAACATTTGGCTTTGTGACCAAACCTTTAAACCTTACCTGAATCCAAGTATAAAAACCTTGGTCAGATTTCCTGTATTTTCCTGTTTTGGTTGTGATTTAAGGTGTTTAAAATTTAGATAAAGTGAAATAAATTCAGATTGAGAATGAGAAAGCACCAATATCAACTTCACTTGCCCTTTCTGAAAAATACTTTGGGCATGAATTATAACATTAGAAATATCAATGCACCATAAAACCAGCACTAACTTTGGGATCATAGAGGATGGGGACAGGAGATATTTCTACTTAATTTCACATGTTTGCATTATAATTTCTTAGGTAATTTAATTAAATACTCAAAATATTGGTTTTTTTCTTATTGCATGAGGAGAGTAAAAATCTTCCAGGGAAGAATAACGTACATCATGTAGCATAGCCCAGAGCTTTGCTCAGTAGAGTATTTATTCAATATTAATAAAAGAGCATGTTGGAGGAGGCCTGAAAAATCAGAAGCCTTTAGCTCTATACTTCCATGTGGTCTCTAGCATTTTCTTGCAGGTACCTGGCAGAGTAAAGATCACAAACTTTTCTTGATCTTTCACAGATTCATTTTGGTAAAGATTCATTTAGCAATACATTCATTTAGCAATTCTATTTCTTTTATAGAGAACACACATACAAATTGACAACTGAAAAGAAATAAATTTGTAAAAATTCCACTAAAAAGAGGGTATAATAGAACACAAATTTAAGACCCTTTTTATACAAAATGATTTGAACAAAATTTCACTGCTGTGGCAGTGCTATTGACAGTGAACTTTTAGTTATAAAGAAATATTTAACACTACTAGAAATTTCAATTTGTAAATTTTTTTTTAGTTTTATTTTATTGGTACATTTTAGGTGTACAATATAATGACATTCATCATTGGAAATTTGCACCTTTATATAATCTCTCTTGGTTCTTATTTTTTCTTTATTTTCTTTCTACTGCTTTGCTCATAGTTTTTTTGTTTTGGTACTGGGGATTGAACTCAGGTACTTGTGCCTGCGCTTGAGAGGCAGGTGGCAGAACCACTGGGCCAAATCCCTGGCCCTCAACTTGTGATTTTTTTAATGGTTTAATTTTAAAGGCTTCTATTCTTACTGCATCTCCTTATTATTCACAAATTAAAATAGATGATAGTAATTTTGTAAGAAAAATTTATTTTTATTTAAACCCAGATTCAGGTAATTTTTGCTTAAAAATTAGTACTTCCTTTTGGTTTTAGACATGGCTGCATTCAAAAGAGGTATGCTCTAAACTGAAGTGAAGTATACTATGAAACAATAAAGAGAGGCAATCTGTCCTGATTTTTTCTGAGTAAGGCAGATTACATTCATCATTTAGAATAAACTAAGATATAAAGAATGACCATTATTTTAGACTCATTAATTGAATACTTATGTATTTTAGTTTTAAAATATGGGTATAGAAGAAAATAGTAAGGTAAGCACTCATCCCCGCTACCAAACTGAGTGAATAAAAATGACATTTGCCTCAAATTTTAAATCATAAACTATTATATTACAATGCACAAATTATGTGTTTAACCAAAACATAATTTAATGGCATATGAAAATGTAGCAAAAATATAAAGGATGTATGCCATATTAAGCCAATATTATTTTTTGAAAATCAGCAAATTATGGTTGCCATTTTATATATTTCTAAATTGTGTGAGGATTTCAGAGAGTAAATGGTTTGTATAATTTATCACAAAATTTACATAGCATAATAAACATTCAGGGTCATAACATGTTGACTAGTATGCTTATACTGTAAGTGGGACTTTGGAAAATTTGAATGTATTGCCTAAAAATAAATTTTTACATCTCCCTTCTTAGGACTGCATCTAGGCTGGATACACTGATGTGTGAGAGAATCACAAGTCCATATTTCACTAAGTATTGACTGCCAAGGTGTAATTTTGGTTTAGCAATGATGTGATTATATAAGGTTGTTGAGAGTGTCAACAGTCTAGCCATCCATTCATATTAGTTAATACAGGTTTGCTCATGCTTTCCAGCTGTAGGATTATGGGTTGGCCCTTGTAGCATTTTAGATATCCTGTTAAAATTCTAGAACTTTGGTAACTGTGATGCATGGATGAAATGGTTTGGAGAAATGAATAAAGGAGTTTCATCAGTTTCCATTGAAGAGAGCTGTAAAGAAGGATCTCTTCTTGGAAATAAAATGTGAAATAAAATGAGACAGAGAAAGAATGGAAAACCAACACATCTAGGGAAGATTGTTTTATTTCCTAAAATAGAAGGCAACAATTTCTCTTTAAGAAAATTAATGAAAGATTTACTTTAGGGAAAGTGCCTTTTTTTTTTTTTGAATGAAGAGATTTGCTTTAAAATGAGCATCAGCAAATATGGGAAATTTTTTGCCACTGATATTCTAGTACATACATATATACCAAATTATATTAATGTGCATTTTAAGCAAGCACAATAGAAAAATGAACAATGAATAAAGTTGAATGCATGAAAATAAATTGAATGTTGATACACTTAGTTTTTGGAAAGAAAAAAATCAGATTCTACACAACATTGAGAGACTGAATTTTTAATTTCATTAATAGGAACTGGATAGATGGGAAGTTGTCTTCTAAAGAAACTGTAGGACCAAGAAATTGCAAAATAAATAACAAACACTAATTTAGAAAGAAAAGGAAGCTCATCTTCCTCTTCTTCAAGACCATCTCACAAATGGACTGATATATATCATTCCTCCTCAATGACATCATGTAGCAATGGTTACAGAGGAGATTCAATTTAAGATTTTGAATTCCAAGTTTCAGTATTTTCTTGGTCAAAGATATAATGGAGAATTTATTTACCTAGTGGTAACATTACCAACTGGTAAGCCTAAAGTTATCAAGAAATAACCAGAGAACTTCTCCCCTTCACAAAAATGAATGTGGATAAATCATTCAGGGTTTAAAAGAATCTGCTCTTTTAAAACTGCTTCTCATATACCCACACATTTTCCCTTTCTTTCCTTTGGTTGGTGTTAGCATTGGAGTGCTGCTAAGGCCTCATCCCCTCATGTCACATGTGGTTTTCTACATTGTAGGAAGAGTCCTCTCACGTTGTCTCAACTCTTCTGTGTTTTTATGAATTTATTCCAAGGTTTGAGAATATAAATGTCACCATTCATCAGCAGCTAGTCTTTATTTTTGATGGTGGACACTCCAATGTTTTGCTTCATTTGTTATTTAAACTTAAATAACAAACCAATTTTAATTCAACTTACTAGTGACCAATACTGAAATACTTTAAAGCACTGTGAAATTAACTTCTAAAATCAGAAAGTATATTGGGAAAAATCACTGGCTGCAACAAAACTGAACTTCTTTACCAATTCAAAAAAAAATATGGCAAATTTAGAGATTTATGGAGGCTTGCATTTCCTCATCTATAAAATAAATGTGCTCAGCAAGATAACTTGGCAGGATACTTGCAACTCTTCTAAAGTCTATATTGAAATATCTCAAAATTCTTCAATTGGGTATATTATCAAAACTAGTTCATTCCCAAATAGAGAAACACAGAATTATTCTACTTCTCTTGGAAATTCAAAACACACCTTAGAGTATTACAGACTTTAAGAATTTCTATAGGAAACAACATATCTTTATTAATTTTCCATTTCCCAATGCTATTTTAACTTTTAGTTAGTGAGTCTAATGCTTATTAATATCAACAAAATACACTTTAGGAACCACAAATCTACATATCAAATGTGACAAATCTTCCCCAGGTATTTCTCATTGCTTTATTTTGCCAAAAAACAAAACTAACACATGGTTTTATTTAAAATCCATAGTCATTTCATTGATATGAATTACTTAGGACCTTCAATTATCATAATTAGGCAGAGCATGTCATGGATGACATTGGGAATAATGTTACTCTATTTCTCCAAGCAGTGATTTATTAATCATTAGAGATATTAAAAATAAAGGTAACACATAAAAGATGGCAAGGGTGTGCTTTGATAGAAACAATTTAACTGCTAATATTGGGTGAAATCCTTGTTTATTGCATGGTTATTATGTCTATAATTATTTACCATTTAGATAAATATAAGATCTAATTTTTACTTAGTTGTTCCTAAAAGCAATATAGTATCATAATTCATGTAAACTTTTATAAACAGGATCTGAGTTGGATAACTACAAAGAAAAAGCTGTGGTTTGCAAGACATTCATATTAAATCAATCCTTTTAACTGGTAGGTTTAACTCATCTGGTTACAGATTAAGGTCTAATCTTTGGTCTATTGAAAGTAGAATTTATGATACATTATAAAATTAGACAAGATTCAGAAACACTTGACAACAATGGAAAATATGAACCCAAAATATAACCTCTAAAATCCGTGTGTCTCAATTACTTAAAAACTAATCATTAAGGTACTCTTTAAAATTATAATGAACAATATAATCTGTCCTCCATATCTGTGGATTTTATATCTGTGCATTTAATCAAACACATGTCAATAATATAGTTAGTTTTACAATGGTCACATCTGTAATAAATATGTGCAGCCCTTTTGTCTTGTCATTGTTCCCTAAACCCTAAATTATTTGTGGTCCATTTACATTGTACTAAGTATTACAAATAATGTAGAGATGATTTCCTGTATACAGGAAGATGTGCATGGATTATATGAATATATTATTTCATTTTATATGAGAGATTTGAGAATCCGATATTTTTCATGTCCAGGGAATGTTCTGGAAATTAGTCTCTGTGAATACAGAGGGACAATTGCAATTTCCACATTCCTCAGGTACTTATTTTGAAAATTAGTCCACTATTTTCAAAATCTCAAAATATAATAAAGAAAAAAAAATACTCTGAATAATGAGTCAAGCGAAAAGGTAATAAATTTTCTCCAAAAATGTGAAGTTTAATCATCTTTTATTTTACAAAGTAATCAGTGTGCAAATTCAACCACCTATAATTTGGGTAACCTGGGAGAATTATAAAATTATGTAGATTTGCACTTCATATAAGAGAAATGCTAACAGAGACTTCATTTAGAGGATGAAATAAATTGTTAAACAACAGTTTCAAGATTTTTTTTTTTTTTTGAGAAGAGATACAATGTGCACAAGGATCTTTGTTTATTCTCGTAATGATCACTTGGGACCCTCCCTCCTATAACCAACTCAATCCTATCCCCCAAATATTGTCTTTGTACTCTCTGAAGCCTGCCCCTACTAAGGGAAGGTAAACAATTGTGACTGTGGTGTAATCACCATTTTGAAGAGATAGGAATTTGGAATAAAAATTGAATTTATTATAAAAAATAAAGGAATGTTACATTTTTATTCATCCATGTGTGTAAACTTAAATATACATCTATCATAGGTTTTTCTACAAACTTTATTACATATTTGCTTTATATCTAATATATAAATAGGTTTTTAAAAACCTTATTACATGTTGGATATAGTAATTGATACTATTCATCTCTTTGTCATCAGCTCCCAAGCAATAATTAACAAAAGTGAGCATCAACCAGACACTGAAACACAATCCAGTAACATTAAAAAAATGTGTTGATGACTTTTTTCCATTTTTTCCCTTTCTCATATTTTTTCCCTTCCCTTCTTTCTTTTCCCCTACCCCTCTCACTTCCCCTACCCCTTTAGACCTTTTCTTCCTATTTCATATTAGGTAGAGGTGGAGGGGATGAAGGGAGGGTTGGGGAATGGGGGAAAAATAAGAACCAAGATGCATCAGGTAAAGGTATAAGTTCTCAATGATGAATGTAACAGTATTGTATACCTAAAATGTACCAATAAAAAGTGTTGATGGGTTCCTTGGTATATTTGTGCACCTTTATTTGTTACATAAACTCACTACCTCCCACTAGCATGATTTTAAGAAACTTTTAATCATACAGAGATGCTTGATGCTGGGAAAGAAAGTTGGTGCCATTTGGCTAGTAGGAAAACTTGAGTCCAACTCCTAATAACCTCAAAGATCGTCAAAAGAAAACAGAGGAGGGCGGGGATTTAGCTCAGTGGTTTCGCCGCTTGCTGTGAAAGGTCAAGGACCCGACTTCGATCCCCGGTACCAAAAAAAAAAAAAAAAAAAAAAAAAAAAAAAAGACAGAGCAAATAAAACCTACCTTGTGATTTTTTTCCTCAGAACATTGGGAGTGCTTAGGTATCTCATCATTTAAAAAATTCTTTCCTTTTTAATTTTGACAGAGAAAAGCCTAGTGATTGTTTTTCTCATTAAGAAGAGTCCTTGTGGAGATGAATTTGATTTGGTATGGGAAGAAATCATGATATAGAGAGAAACAATTAGGTGGATAAATTTGATGCCCCAAATCAGCTCTATCTTATAATTAAATTCCTTTGGCCTTCAAAATAGTCTAACTCACCATATAAATTTCCCTCCCTTTATTTTAGTTGAAAATTGATTAGTTTTTAACCACTTGAAACCTGAAACATATATTAAAAATTGGCTTGTTTGGATTGGACACAGTGGTGCATTCCCAAATGCCCAGCACTTAGAAGGCTGAAACAGGAGGAGTTTGAAGTCAATCTGGGCTACATAGTAAGTTCAAGGCCAGCCTGAACTTAGTGAGATACTGTCTCAAAAAACAAAAAAGGAAAAAAAAAAAAGGATTGTAACACTTAAGTATTCTCTACTTAACATAAAAATAATGTTCTAATCCAGGTTTGCCAGGCCTTTTTTTATTTACCAGTAATAAGAAATCATTCAAATGAAATTAACATGAGATTACACATTAAAAAATGACTCATATTTAATAATTTGGTTGGTCTCAGAATATTGAGCTCAAATTTTACTGCATTTGTCAATCATATTATTAATAGGAATTATCTAACTAATTATATTTTATGGTATTTATTTACTCATATTCCTATTAAAATTATAATCATATACATAGTCCCTGTGTTGATCAATTCTATTAACATTTATGAAAATAATTCCAAACTGTACAATATCACATACCCAACAAATTACTCACTTAAATTTAAAAAGTATTTTAAAGTTGATTATTGACATTCTGATTTTCTTAAACTTTTCTTCTCCTGGCAATTAGTTTCAGTAAACAGGTTGTCAAGACATTTTATTGCTGTCAGAACTATAAAGAAAGCAGAAGTCTCTATCATCATGCCATCCAATAAAATGGTAGCTTAATTACCTGACAGTTTGTGCTGATATTCAAAATGAATTTTTAATACCCTTTGGGTGCTGTGATTTATATTTTGAGTTATGATTTCAAATATCATCCAAGTGAGCAAATACTTTGACTCTTACTCTTTGGCTAAAGTGGAAAGAGTTCTAATTGTAATGCAAGTCATGCTTGTTTATGTTTATATGTGTATTTGCCTGGGAAGAATTATGATTTAATTTTCTTTTAATGAGAAAAGTAATTTGAGTACAAAGCTTCAGAAAATAAGAGAAAATAGAAATAAAACATCTTGATCCTATAGGATGCCTTAAGGAAAAAGACAGACATATTTTATCTTTTGTGTTTTTTTCAAAACAGAAACAATATTGGTTAACATACATGCTATGCATGCTAATGTAGGAAATGTTGTCTTTATAATATATATAGTTTATTTTCTAATATAATTCCAAATAAAATACAAGTATTATATGGTATATTATAATGGAAATTCATATGGAAAATGCATATATATATGTATCTTTTTTAGAATTACTACAATCATATTTCTTATATCTAACCTAAATGAATCAGTTACATGTGCCCTTTACTCCTTCTGTACGTACTGTTTAAATATTTTCTGAACTTTTACATCAATTAGAGACATGCTTAATATGTAAACAAAAAAATCAGCCAAACCATTTTCTACAAAATACTAGTATGAAGAACGTTAATGGTTGATCTTTCCAGTCTTTATAGAACTTGATGGATAATCATAATCTTTACAATGGTAATGTTTAAATATCTGGAGTTTAAAAAATGCCCCTAAATAATTTAAAAGCAGCAAAAACAATATTTAATTTATTTGTGTAGTCACCAGGTTTTATTTTTAACCCAGACCATTTGTTTTAGTGCTTTACACAGGAAAACAATATTTCCTTTTAATGCAGTGTGTATATAAAGCATCTGGAATCCATAGAGGCTCCATTGTAACTATTTAATGAGTGGATGATCATTGCAACATACAACCAAGACCACACAATGTGATGGGGAAAGGAAGGAAGATCTAAAAAGATGACTACTATCTGTATGATTTCACTCTCCAGAGACACAGACAGAGCTCATCTGGACTGAAATGTCCCAGCCCCCAATTTTGCCCATATTCTCCTCCTCAGAAATTCTTTACTCAGGTAGTCAGTTTCTTGAAAGAGTGAACCAAAAGAAATATAGCCACAAAGAAAACAGAAAAGGAGAAAAAGAGAATGAGCACACCAATTTCCACAGGAAAAAACAGAGTTGACTTGTGTTCAAGGATCTAGAGCAAAAATATAAATAAATAAAACGTCAGAGAATATCCAGAATAGCTACGGGAGTTCCAGAGGAATGTTCGCAAATGTTTTCATACTGTGTTAATATGAAAACAAGAAAAGGAAAGAAAGATCCTGCAGACAAATAACGAGGAGCAAAGACTGACTTCACATATTAATGCTTCCTTTTTGGTACATGAATGACAGAAGTCGAGGACAAGGCATGACCAGAGCTCTTGCAGCTTCACTCCTAGCTGTAAAAAGCTTTAGACATTTCCTGAGTATATGCTGAAAACCTGAAGAGTAAACTGAATAGTAAACATGCATCACACTTTCTGTAACTCATTCTGTTCAAAGATTTCCAAAATCCTGGAGAGGACAAAAGGTTAACCTATGTAAACCTTATCTATATGCCATCCTCAAGAATCAGCCAGTTTATCTTCTTTAGTAAATTCTTTATTCATGTCTTTTCTTCATTCATTAACAGTGGATTAAAAATCAGTTATATATTTCATAGGTGTCATAGGATTTTAAGACTATTTTTGTACATTTTGACTTCTATACCACAAGAAGAGTTTGCAGATTGACAATAATAATCACTTGCGGGACCGGGGATTTAGCTCAGTGGTTCCACCACCTGCCCCCCAAGAGCAAGGTCCTGAGTTCAATCCCCGGTACCAAAAAAACCCCACAAAAAATAACAACAACAACAATAATCATTTGACGTGATATTTTCATGCAGTCATTAGATGGGATAAACTCAAGATGGATACTGCTCCTGCCAAGGTAACAGGCCACACTACTTTACAATAAATAATTATATGTGCTATACTTTTATATTACTGAAGATTGAACCCAGGGCCTTTGCACTGAGCTATATCCCCAGCCCTTTTTCATTTTTGATTAATTTTGAGGCATCACCTTGTTAACTTGCCCAGGTTTGGCTCAAACTTGTGATTCACCTGCCTCAGCCTCTCAGAGCGCTGAGAATACAAGGTGTGCTACCAATCCAGCAATGTGCTATACTTCTATATGACTAGCAGCAGAGTAGATTTCTTTATATCAATATCACTACAAACCTATGAGCAATACATTGTGCATTGTGTTGTGACAGCTACTATGACAGTAAGCTAGGTTTTTAAAATTTCTATTACGATCTTTTGAGACCACTATAGTATATGTTACCCCTTATTTACTGAAATGTGTTTAAGTGGTAAATGACAGCATGAATATTTTTAAATTAAGTACCCAGATGAAATAAATTTGTGAACAATACCACTTTTATTTATATGTACAAAGATTATCTCAGATTGAATTCACTTTTAATTAAAATATAAACTTTAATTTTAAAATGCTTTTAAGATATTTATGACAAACGTGCATTTTTTTATATTATTTAAATTTTAAGTTATTGAAACACTGCAGATGTATTAAAAAATTAAAACATTATCTCAAAAAGTATTCACTCTACATGTATTAATAAAATATTGTCTACATATGTGCAGCCCTCTGCATATTTTTTGCAATTGCATTTCTGTCCCATGAAGCCAAAAAGTAGATACTCCAGAATTTGGAACTTGATGACTTGATGTTCATACTCTCAAACATTTTTCACATTATGTATATATGTGCCATAGAAATCTACCATGCAAAGGTAATCTAAATAAATGTGATAATTTGAAGCTTCTTAGACATATAAACTTGAACTCTAAACATGAGGTATATGTTCCTAAAATTGTTTCTCATATCATTCTAATAGTCACTAAAATTCAAGACTCTTACTTCCTGATTAATTTTATGGTCTGCTTTTTTTCTGGATTGTGGTTTCCTTTTTATTTTTTTCTTCTTTATATATATAATTTTAAAATATATATTTATAAATTAAATAAATATATAAATTAAATAAATATATAAATTAAATAAATATATAAATAAATATATTTATAAATTAAATAAATATTTATAAATTATAAATATAATTTTATTAATACATGCTGGCAATTCATGCAGTTTACAATCATCTTGGGGAGTGGTTACATATACATATTATAGCTTGTTTCTTTTTTAAAATCCCTTTCTCTTTCCAGCCTCCTTCCCTCCCATTCTCCTCCCCTCTTTTTTGTACTTGTTAATATTATTCGCTTTAGCTCATGTTATGGCATATAGTGTTTACATTAATTGGGGTTATTAGGTTACTGTACATGGTACATCTTTATTCCTAACATTTTCCCTTCCCCTCCTCCTCACCCCTTGCCCTTGTTCCCTTGGACCACTTCCCTATTGCAAGAGATCTGTCCCCTTGGCCCTTTCTACCCATCTTTCATCATTTTCTTTGTTTGTACTTTGCCTCACTCAAATGAGGGCTACCATGCGGTATTTAAACTTGTGTGTCTGCTTTATTTTACTCAACATTGTATTTTCTAGGTGCATCCATTTTCCTACAAATGTCTCAAATGTGTCATTCTTTATAGCCAACTAGTATTCCTCTATATTTAGATACCGCATTTTCTTTTACTTTTTTTTTTTTCAGGTACTGTGAATTGAACACAGGAACTTGCACTTGCTTGCAAGGCAAGCCTGGTGACACTGAGTTAAATCCCCAGCTAGACACCACATTTTTTTTTTTTTTTTTTTTTTTTTGGTACCAGGGATCGAACTCGGGTCCTTGCGCTTGCGCAACAGGAGGCGAAACCACTGAGGTAAATCCCCGGCCCTGATACCACATTTTCTTTATCCAATCATCCATTGATAGGTATACAGGCTGCTTCCAGAATTTAGCTATTATGAATTGGGCTGCCATAAACACTGATATGTATATATCACTGTAGTATGATGACCTAAGCTCTTTGGGGCAGATACCTAGCTAGGTCATATGGAATTTCTAATTTCAGTTCTTTGAGAAATCTCCGTACTGATTTCAATAATGATAGAACTAATTTGCATTCCCAGCAACATTGCAGAGGTTTCCTTTTTCACCACAGCCATGCCAGCATTTGTTACTGTTTGATTTCCTAATGATTGCCATTATTTGCTAAGTAAGATGGAATCTTAATATTGTTTTAATTTGCATTTCTTTAATGGCCTGAGAAGTTGAAGATTTTTTTATATATTTGTTGCCCTTTTTAATTTCTTCTTCTGTGAAGCATCTGTTCATTTCTCTTGCCCATTTCTTAACTGGTCTTTCTTTTTAGGTGGTTTAATTTTAAGTCTTTGTGTATTCTAGATATTAGTCCTCTGAGGAGTAGCTTGCAAATATTTTTTCCCATTCTGTAGGTTGGCTTTGCTCTTCTGACTGGTTCTTTCACTGTAAAGAAGTTTTTTAGTCTGATATAATTCCATTTGTTGATTCTTGCTGCTATTTCTTGTGTAATCAAAGTTCTGTTTAGAAAATCCTTTCCTACACCTCTGCCTTCAAGTGTTTTACCTGTTTTTTCTTCCAGAAGGTGTAATGTTTAAATATTTGATCCAATTTGATTTTAATATGGTGAAAGATAAGAGCCCAGTTTCATTCTTCTGTAAACAGTTAATGAGTTTGCCCAACACCACTTGTTGAACAGGCTATCTTATTTCCAACTTATACTTTTAGCCCCTTTGTCAAAGATCAAATAGTTGAGGTGTCTGTATCCTCAGTTCTGTTCCACCAAGCCATGTGTCTGTTTTTGTTCCAGTACAGTGGCATTTTTATCACTATTGGTTTTTAGTATAGCTTAAAGTCAGATATTACTATGCTACCTGCTTTGCTCTTAATGCCCAAAATTATTTTCGCTATTCTGGTTTCTTCTGGTGCCATATGAATTTTAGGATTGTTTTCTCTATATCTGTAAAATATGCTATTGATATTTTGATTGGGACAGTATTGAGTCTATATAAGAGTTTTGGAAGTATGACCATTTTGAGAATACTGGTTCCTGTCTATCCAGGAGCAGGTCACATCTTTCCATTTTCTGATGTCCTCTTCAATCTCCTTCCTCAGAGTACTGTAGTTTTCTATGTAAAAGTCTTTCACTTCCTTCATTAGGATAACTCCTAGATATTTCATTTTTCTTGAAGCTACTGTGAATGGTATTGTTTTCATCATTTCCTTTTTATTTTCTTTAGCATTCTTTGATTTTTCTTTTCTTCCTGAACTACAGGCTATTAGTTAATAGGTTGGAAAAATGGTTAGTTATTTCTAACACCTAACTTAGAATACTGGCTTTCATTTCTTGGTATCTTTATTTATTGCAATCTATCTTTAACATAGAGATGCCCTCTCATTTCCACCTCTCCTTCCACCCACCTCAAACCCTGTCAGAGTTAGAAAAGGCTAGTTTCTGCCAGAGCTATAAGGAAAAGATATGGTACAAATTCAGTGAATGTTATCTATGCTGACAAAGACTGCTCTACTTTAGATATGGAATTACAAAAACTGAGGCTTAGCAAGAGTATGAACTTCCAGGTAACATGGAGTTGGCCTTTTCTTCTCTCCCCTCTGCCTTCTTCCCTTTCCTCTCTCCCTTCTTCTTTCTCTTCTCCCTCCTCCTTCTCCTTTTTCCTCTCTCTCTCTCTCTCTCTCTCTCTCTCTCTCTCTCTCTCTCTCTCTCTCTCTGTCTCTCTCTCTCTCTATCTCTCAGATTGAATCCAGGGCCTTTGCACTAAGCTATATCCCAATCTCCCATTCTTAAAAATACTTTGAGACAGAGTCTCAATAAATTATAAAGTTGTCCAGGCAAGACTCAAACTTGTGGTCTTCCTGCCTCAGCCTGCCAGAATACTGTGATTACAGTATATGCTTCCACTCCCAGTTAGCATGAACTTTTAAAATGGAATGGTTTCATCAGTTGAGAAAAAGCTGGACTATCTGGGGATGGTAAGCTATTTTTTCCTCCTTTGTGCTTGATTCCCGTCAGAAAAATTATACTGGCTTGAGAGTATCAGTGTCTTGTTTATTCTCATCACATGTACAGTTCAGAGAGTAAATTAAATCTATATGGGAGAAAATAGACATAATGTAAGTCCTGGTGTGTTTTAAGCATTTTAATTTCATAGTGTGAGTTAATTTTCAAGTAAATTAAGTTATTAATATTTCAAAATTGATAGAATTTTTGGTCTTGTTTAGAAATCTGTATCAAACCAGATGTACTTGAATTGCTTTGTTAAAAAATAAGATTAAGAGAAAATGAGATCATCATCATAATTTAGTTCTCTGACATCTTTTTAAAATGTAACTTTTATTATGTATCATTGTTATGATTTTGATCTAAAATATTCCCCAAAATCATTTTTTTTAGTCAGTCTCACTACAAGGTGGTCGTGAACACACAGGATCCCTCTACCTTACCTCCCAGCTGCGAGGATTACATGTGTGCCCCACTGTGGCCAGGTCGCATGTGCTCCTGAGTGACTGACTCATGGGGATCCTCTGCTCACCAGTGGATGTAGCCATTGATGAGGTCAGTAGCTCAATATGGTGGTAGCAGGTGGGGTCTGGTGGGAAGCGAGTCACCAAATGTGCTACCTGAAAGGGTGAACTCTCTTCCCTAGCTCCTTCTTGCTCTCTCCCCTGGCTGCCACAGATGAGCAACTTTCCTCCGCTGTGCCCTTTTAACCATGCCTCTCCACCTTGGAGCCAGAGGAGTATGAACTAAACCTGTTGGAAACTGTGAAGCAAGCAAACCTCTCCTCCTTTAGGTTGTGAGTGTTGGGCATTTTGTCCTAGTGACAGAAAAGCAACAAATAAAATCATAGTGTGCAAACTTTAGAATCTACATATA
The DNA here is from genome assembly GCF_053883595.1 of Heterocephalus glaber. Classification (NCBI taxonomy): domain Eukaryota; kingdom Metazoa; phylum Chordata; class Mammalia; order Rodentia; family Bathyergidae; genus Heterocephalus; species Heterocephalus glaber. The sequence goes on along the minus strand of NW_028258145.1, from coordinate 24,220,158 downwards.
TCTATGGTAACAGAATATTCACCAAAGATAACTGCTTTTAAGTTTACATATACAGTAATGTACACATGTATTTATATAACGTACATATATAAGAAATATATGTGGACATTCCCCTCAGTAAAAATAGTTATTGCTCTGATTTTACATTTTGAAAGCATTATTCATATAAAAGGAATATACAGTTTATTTGTGAAATTGCTTTGTAGCATCATGAGGGAAAATTGGAAACACTCCTCACCTAACAGCCAGATCACGATTAGAAGATACAAAAGCAAAATAAAACTACACATTATGTTCTCCAAAAGAAAAGAAATAGAAATCGGTAGTCAGGAACCTGAGGTAAAAGTAGAAAGTTAGGATCACTGAGACTGGAGTTATCTGGGGTCTAAGAGTGACATCAATGAAAATAATATCAGTGGCAGAGAATTACTGATGAACTTAAGGTCAGTAGTTCTGAATGCCGAATTTCAAGTTATTTGGTAGAGTATATTCATCCCCTGCTATCTGAAAACTACAACCTACCATTGTAGTGAGATTGTGTTGGCTATAAGGCAGCAGATGAGAAACCTATCATTATGCAGCTTGCATTTTAGCTGACAGACTTTAATTCAATCCTTATGCAGGCAAACATAAAATAACCATCAACAATGTCAGAAAGGAGAGGGTCTTAGTTACTTTTCTAGGACAAAATACCCAACACATAGAAGTTAAAAGAGGAAAGGTTTATTTGGTTTACAGATTGTACAGATTTCAGTCCATAATCACCTGGCTCCATGGCAGGGTGGCACATAGCAGAGGGGCAACAGTGCATTGTGGAGTGAAGGTAGCAAAGCAACAAGAGACAACCCAGCTCTTTCTGTTCCTTTTATCACATTCAGACTACTTAGGGGGTTAGCACTCCCACCCTTAATCCCAGTGTCCCTGGGTCTAGCTTTGCACTACAAATCAATCAAACACTCTAGATTCAGCCATCTCTGAAAAAGTCCCATCTAAGACTGCATGATGCTCTGGGGGGATATCTAGACACAACCATAACAAGAAGATATAATATGGCCTGCAGATAAATATGATATACAGTCAGTATACGATTTACAGGAAGAGGAATAAGTATTGATTTCCAGCCAGAGGTGATGTAAACCAGAGAAAGGACAAGACTTGCGGCCACACATGAAGGAAGACAAGAAGCTGTGGTGCCCAATTGCCATGGTTAGTGATTGTTATGGTTGTGGGCTTTTCAGAGGTGACTGTATTCAGTGTATTGTTATGCTGGTATTAGGTGTGTGTGATTACTAAATTAATCTGCTGATTGGTCTGGCACAGTTCTGGATGTGGATAATGAGAAGGCCCACCCTGGATGTGAGTGGCACTACCCAAAATGTGGGTAGACTATAAGGGGAAAAAGGGAGCTGTCTCCTGCCTGCTTGCTATGGACTGTTTCTCCTCTGTGATCCCCCTGTGGCATGCCACCCCGCCTTGGAGCCAGCTGACTATGGACTGCAACCTCTATAAACTATGAGCTGAAACAATCCTTTCCTCCTTTAACTTTGGATGTTGGGAATTTTGTCTCCACAATGAGAAAAGTAACTGAGATAGAGGAGTAGCTCTGAGTGTGTTAAGATCTGTTTGTCCCACACTGAGCACAACTCTCAGCATATTCTCCCTTCTGGTTCCTGCTTCTTAGCATGCAGGAAGATAGCAGGGTTCTGGGGGAAGACTGGAACTTTTCACACTTTAATACAGCAGACTCCTCTTTTGTACACCGAGAAATGTGTTTGTTTTGTGCTCTAGTTTTCTCAATGCACACTAACCCGTTTTTGCAGAAAATACTCCTTTAAATTTCAGACAGTTGGAAGACCTTTCAGTGATGAGGTAGACTTTTTTTATATCAATTGAGTTATTTTGAGGCAAAATGTAGATATCGAAGAGAGTCGTGTTGCGTCCCAAAGCATAACTCTGCATTTTATTTCTTAAAGCATTTAAAATGGAAATATTTATAAGGAATTCTTGAGCTCATAGGAATGGAAGCAGTAATAAAAGGAGAGAGAAAGGAAATAAATCAATTTGGAGAATCACTTCAAATTTGAAGAAGATTGTCCTTTCTCTAAATTTGGAGGACATTCCAAATGGGAAATTCAATGAAAGAGAGAGAGAGAGAGGAAGAGGGGAGAGAGGGAGAGAGAGAGAAAGAGAGGGAGAGGGAGGGAGGCAGGGAGGGACAGAGAGAGAGAGAGAGAGAGAGAGAGAAATGTCACCACAAGTAATTGCTTATTTTCCTGTTGGGGAAAAAATGATACTGTCAAAAGAGTAGAAGCTATTAAAGTCCCATAAATAGTTTGAAAAGAGAAGATAATAAGCCATTAGTGTCTTTGATAGTGATTTTGTTAAAATTTTTAAAAGGGAAACTTGGTATGAAGAAACATAATTGCTTCTGTGGAATTCAAGACTTCAATTACAAGTCATCTAAAGATACAAAAAATTCCCAAGATACCAATGACAAACTGAGAAAAGTGCTTACTAATATAGCCATCCATACTTAATTAAAAACTCATCATTTCAGTTGAATCTGTCATGTTTTGCTCAAATATCATGAAATAGTCTGAGAGAACATATTATTTTTGCAGATGAGTTGAAATACAATTAAATTGTGTAGACTACCTTTAAAAAATTAAAATTTATTCTTTTCATACACTAAAATTCCCAAGTACTATATTATGCATATAATATTTCTGCAAAAATATTTTAACTGCTTTGTGTAAAATTATTTTGTTTTAAAAACTCTGTCACAGGGCTATAATTCTATTGGATTCATCTGCACTTAGACCAGTCTTATCTCTATGTTCATGTATATTCTTTCTTCAAGTGTGCTTATAAAATATGGTTAAGCTAATAATGTAAGAGTACCCACTGGAAATTGTCACAATGTACTGTATCATGGAAACACACTGACTAACTTCTAAACTCAGAGGCAGGGCTGACTGCTTTTGTTTCAGATCATCCTGTCTATGCTACTCCTAAAGTGATAGCATAACACTGCAGCCCAAAAGAAAATAACCACCCTAACAAATATGGGAAAATTCAAAATCTAAAAAAAAAGAAAACTTAATTAATGGTGCTATATATAACTGCAATGAAATTTCATTTCTGCATTCATTCTCATTTCTGAGTCTTGGTAAGGTTTATTCTAAATTCAATCAAGATACAGTACTGCGATGGCTTTAGAATTTATTACAAGAAAAACTAAAGAGTTACCACTATACTTCTATAATCTATATTTCTAGTTATTTTGTAGGAAACATTTTAATGTTATATTAATTTTAAATGACATTATAAAGGAGTTATAAACTAGTTGAGAAGAGAATTCTAGTCATCATTTTATCATTTTACCTTGGTCTATTTCAGTTTCACTTCAAACATATAGCTACCATTTTTCTCCAAATTGCTGTACAGTCATTTAGTACACTAGTAAATCCTAATTACAAATATAAAAGTTTTGCTTCATCAAAAAATATGACAATTTCTTAACACATATATTTTGGTGTTATCATAGTGTAATTCATTGTGAGTCTGTTCATTACATCTCTACTTTGCTAGAAGATATCCTTAGGTTTAGTTATTTCTCTTTTCTATGAACAGATATACACAGAAATGTTTCTTGAAAAAATATCTTTAGAGAACCATAACATTTACAATTAGCAAGAATTTAGTCAAATGTCTTGAAATGAAAACAGGAATCCAGATTAAACTGTCAGGAAATATAATAGATTAAAAGCCTTCAGTACAGTATATTATAATTCTGGATTAAAACACTTTAGTGGGTTTAATTTTGCAGATACAGTACAAAATCATATTTCTAAATTTTAATTAAATAATTATGAATCCTGAAGGATTTTTTAGACATCCTGCTAGTACACTTTCTTTAGAATCAGTCCATATGTAGATGAACTAGAACTCACCTGTGGTCTGGCTCAGCTGTACCTCCAGCTTACTTACTTACTCCACTTACTCCTTTGGTAACTGACAGTGAAACATTTGAAAACTTTGCTTATTATCTAGCTTCTTAGGAGGTTATGTATATTCTTTTTACACATCTGTGATCATTTACTATTTTATTTATCAAATAGCTATTGCTTATTATTTTCCAGACTTAGGATGACCTTTCTGAATAACTCCAAATAAACAATAGCTATACTATTGAATAACATTATACATGCCATATTATATTATTGAGTACTGTCTTAGTTACTTTTTGGCTGTTGAGACAAAATATTTAACACTCACAACTTAAAGGAGGAAAGGTTTGTTTTGGCTCATAGTTTGTAGAATTGTCAGTCCATAGTTGCTGGCTCCAAGGCAGGATAGCATGCAAGGGGGCGTGGCATAGGAGAAACAGTTTATGGCATGGCAGCAGGAAGCTGAGAGACAGCAAAGGAGAAGGGAGGGAAATACTTCCAAGGACTCCTTAGTGACTCACCTCTTCCAGTCAGCTGTCCCACCACCATATTTAGCTATAAAGTCATCAGTGGACTAATCTTCTGATTAGTATGGAGCCCCCATGACCCAATCACCCTCCAAAGCCCACGTAGAGTGCAAGAGGCTTTGAGATGATATCCAGATACACACTCTTAACAAATGCCAATATTAAATAATATTTAGTTCTTCAATTTAGTAGAAAGTTCTTCATTTTTAAAACATTCTCTCAGTAAATATTTACTATTATTAGCTTCTCATACTTGTCATTTGTAGGATAATCAATTTAATTTCCATTTGTTTTACCCAAAATATCTACTTAAATTCATCTAAGGTGTCTGAATCAATTAAGTGTGTTGTTTAAATTCATTGACATAAGAAAAACATCAAGAGCAAGTATATGTTAAAGTGAATACAAAATATATGTCAAGAAGTCATAATATATAAAGAAGGTAAGATATAAAATCCAAAGTACAATTTATCACAATTTTATAAATAGATTAAAATACTCTAGAAATATGGAACTCAGATAATAATTTTTTAAAAGTATTCAAATGTATTTTTGAGTATTCCTCTATATGCTTTGCTAAATTAGAATTTAAAAGAAAATATTTCAGAAAAATTAAAAATAATGTTAAATCTGTGAAAATAATGTTATATATGTGAAATCTTTTATTTCCATTTGAAAAGAAAAATTACCTTTGACTTATTCCCAAATCTCATTTTATAATTTGCTGGTTTCTAGAAAACAGACTGGGTAATACTTTTCTTCAAATCAATAGAAACAGCACAAGTTACTAAATAGATGTGATTTGTTTCCACTATAGATACAATGCCCCACTGCTACTCCTGTCTCCTTCATCAGATGAACAAAGTTACTGAGTGATTAAGGAAAGTATGCACCAATTTGTGGATCTCAGCATGACTGAGGAACATATTTTAAAATATATATTTACCGTTTCAAACTCATTTCCTTTTATTACAACTAAATATTATTTTAAAATGTCTCTTTACACATAATATCTAAACCAGTTAAAAATGAATGCAAACATTCATTTTGTAAGAATGTTTTCTTCTTATACAGATATACAAAAGATAGAAGTCAAGACTTATTAATGTGATTATTTCCACTTTCCTAAAAAAAGACCCAGTTATGCCTGTCATTACCATAGTACATGTAGATTTATATTTTTGTTAGATAATTATATGTTAAATATCTATTTTTTGGTTGTGTTACAATAAGAACTCTGGGGCTCGTAAACTTCCACTATGCTTCACATTACTTTCTGTTGTGGCCTTACCTGGTAGAGTGTGAAACACATAAACAGTGAACTAAGTTCTCACTTTAATGTTTGGTTAAATCAAGAAGACAACTAGAAATAATCTTTTTTAATTCTTTTCTGATACTTGCTGAATTAACACATCTCTTGTCAAGGTTGGTCAACAGAGTGCTTGGTAAAACTAAGCCAGATGTGACACAGTGGCTAGAGAGACATAAATCCTTCCAGTGCTTAGGTAAGTTGGCAATAATAATTAAAGCTAGTTCTCTTCAGACTCTTAACCAATTTTTTAGGAAAAAAAATCTATTTTAGAAAATCTTTTTAAAAATAGACATTTTATTTGTCTTTTCATATAATAAAGATATTTTCAGACAATAAACATAAATATATCTGTAATGTTTGGGCATTTCTATTTTCTTTCTTTTCATTAGATTTGACAAATAATGTGTTAATATTACTTATAATTGAATGTTTGTACTATGTAAGAAGTCCATTTTATTATTACATTTTTCTTTATCTGAATAAAAGCATGCTGAACAATTAATAAATAGTATTAGGTACCTCAGAAAGTTTGATTATTATGTAGAAATAAAAAGTCCATATTTTAGTCTAATTGTAGAACTTCTGAGCTCAAAGTAATTTATAATTACTTATATTTTCCATATTATTTGCAATTCTTTTTTTTTCCTCTGCTGTTTTTAGTAGCAACAGCAGCAATTTACTGGATTGCCCCCTATGAGAATGTATAAAACATTAGAATAGGAATTTTGGAGTATAACAAACAGGCCAACAGAAATAACTCAAAACTCTTCTTGTCTTAAAGAGTATGAACTTCTTACACCAAAGAAAGATAAATATATGGATAGGATAAAGTGGGGAGGGGATAAAATCAGGGAAGTAGTAAAGGAGGCAATTCAGTGGCTCCAGGAAGTTGAACTAGAGTCTGTCATCCTTACCATCCACCCACCCACCTGCCTACTTCTTTAGCCTTTGTGAGTGTCATACACATATTGCTGTATGCTATTCCACATCATTGAAGATAATCTCAGAGACAACACATTGTCATTTTTTCAATAGAATGTTGTTATCATCTTTTCTAATAAAGTTGCATTTTCACAAATGATAACCTGAACTAGAAAAGTGACTCAGTAGACGAGATCATAAATGTGAAATCATTTTAATAATATCTTCAATTTACTTTACTTGCATTTTTCACTTATGTATGGCCAAGAAGTACATAAAGCCCATCTAAAGAAGTCTGTCATTAAATATAGAATAAAATTCCATGTGAAAACAATGCATTTTATTGGCATTTAATTAGAATCTGTTATTCACCTCTACTGGTTAATAAAAAGTGTAGTTCAGCTTATATGGATGGTATTTTAGATACAGTAAAATGCACTTATTTATGCTATTCAGAACTCTTTCCTCGCTGAGACACACTGTTTTTGCAGAGAACTTCCTCTATTTCTGATGAGGGTGTGTAAGGTTAACTTGCCTCTACCTGCCCTCGTCTCTAGCTCCCTACAGTTATAGAAAATTTTTCTACACTGTTTTTGCTCATGGTTATTTCTTCTTATTCTCCTGCTTGGCTTGTATGTATCTCATCAGATCACAAAAATTCTCCTTTGATAACATGCATTCATTGGAAATTTTATCATGCAATGCTTGAAAGCCAATAAGCAGACTACTGTTTAGCACTCATCACCCTACATTTTTCAAGCTCACATCACAAGCAGTATTGAGAAAAAAAAAAAACAGTAACTTTTGTACTCATCATTTTATACTTTCTAAGTATAGGAAATTTCATCCATTCCCCCTAATTCTGCAACTACCTCTGTGATAACATTCATTAAAATGTGTATTTTATATTTCCCATATTTCTAACTTTGAGGAAGTCTCTTTAATTGGTAGAAGTTAGCATAATCAAAGTATATATTTTAGGGAACATTCAAATGGTGAAAAAATATAGTGGGTTTAGACTCAAATAAGTTTTGTTTATCTGCCTTTTTCCAGCCAAAATTTTAATTAACTGGACTTAAATTTTCTTACAAAAAAGAAGAAATATCAATGCTTGGTTTGTTTCCATCAATTACATTTAAATGACTTATCATAAATGAATGTGCCTATAAAGTGTTATCTTCTCTATAAAATATCCTACACTAACAAAATTAATCTCTAACATATTTCCATATATTTGAAATTCATTTGCACACATTTTATAATATTTTAAACAATTTTTCCTATAATAATATGTATTCTTTGTCAATTCAGTAAACTGCAAAATATGAGGGCTTGAACTGTTATATTTTCCTCTATAAGGTATATAAGTAAATGGTTATGAATAGACATTCTCATACCCATAGTTTTCCTATTATCCCTATTTGATAAAAATCCTCTCATGTATTTCTTCTTGAAATATATCCTTTGGGCTGAAACTCAAATTTTTCATATTTACACTTATTGAAATGTTTTTGTAAGGCTCAAAAGCTAAGAATGTTGTTTTTTATTTATAAATATCTATAGAAATCAAAAGGAAAATATTTCAAATTTCAGTGTCAAAAATAAACAAAGTTGTATTGGTACACAATCACATGTATTCATTGTTTTATTGTATGTGGGTGTTTTCACACCATAGTGCAGAGCTGAGTTGTTACACAGATTATAGTCTGGCCAGTCTGAAATATTTATTATCTGGACATTTATTAAGGCAATATGGCAAATGCAATTCTAAAAGATACATACTGCCACCAATTTTTAAATTTACTTATACTGAAAAATATAATTTTATTTTAAGAAATATTATTGATGTACATGAAAAGAAAAATTTGGCTTCATCACCATCTAGCCTTCCCCCCAATTATGCCCCATCTCCTGCAATAATTCACTCCTTTTCCATGTACATGTTTCATCCCAGCATAAAATATTTTCTCAAGACTCTCTATTGGCCTTTCATTGATAAAGCTCATGGCAGATACTGTATGAATGGTTATTTCTAAACTCTGGAATGAGTCTGTGAACTTTACACATTGAATTTCAGGCAGAGCTGTAGGACGAGGTTTGTGATTCTGAATATCATATGATATTCTCCCAAAACTGTAGATAGCCAATAGATTTATAGCAATGCCAAACACGCAGCATCTACTTTCAAATTTTAAACAACATATGAAAAGAATTTCTCATTGTTGCTCTTCCTGTGAGAGTAGAGTAGAAGGAGAGGTTTATCTTACATTTACTTGCACAATGTGAAAATTTTACCAACTTAATATATAATAGAGAGGTAAATTTAATAACGGCATCTAAGTCATGTTGACTACTTCAAATACATCTTTTATTTCACTACATATTTTGAATGAAACTGTACACATTGTATAAGCTAAATAAAGCATAATATGATTATGTATTTTTTCAAAGGTAAGTGTGAAGAATCAGAAATCGTAATCAAAATCATTAAATTAAAAAGGTAAATCATACTTGAAATACTATAACTAATTCTATTTTATCTAAATCTCTATAGTTATATAATCACAGACAAAAATTAAAATATATCATTTATATTTTTCCACAGGAAAATATAAGATCTCAGAAAAAATTTCCTGAGTTATTATAACATGAGAAAGCTATAAGGTAGTATATTCAATAGGATCCCATTTTGAAAGAAAAATAATGTTAGGGGCCAGGGATTTAGCTCTGTGGTTCCTGCACCTGCTGAGCAAGTGCAAGGTTCCAAGTTTGATTCCCGGTACCAAAAAAAAATAAAATAAATAATGTTAGACAAGAAAAATACATATATGTGTGGATGTACGTTTTGTTTAAATATGAAAAACCTAATCAACAAAGATTTTTACAATATTTGGTAAAATATTTGTATCAACCCAGAAATATACATGAACTATAAAGTAGACTTTTTCAAAATTTTTCATAAAACTTGACTTTATTATCTAAAAACTGTAGAGAAATACTTGATACTACAAGTATGAAATTACAAAGAGCTTTACAATTACTAAGATTCATCAGTATTGCAATGGCAGTAACATTTCAGCATAATTGAAGCTTTATAATAATTATTTGTAAACTGGGCCATGTTAGATATGCAGACAGAATGAAATTTAACCTCTACTTTCTTGGAGTTTTGCCTAGACCTAAGAATTAAATTGAAATAAAACTGATTAACGGGATTAAAAATATGTTTATTGAACACAAGTATTATATGAAAAAAGGTGTCATTCTAATAAAATGGAGAGCAAAATACACCGAGTCAATATACTGATTTGGAAGTGGATCAGTAAATTGTGAAAATGTGGCAAGGCACAGAGGCTTAGCCTGGGGCAGTAACTGCATGGAGAAGGGACCCAGAAGAAAAGAGTTACTTTCAGGAAGTTTGTACAGATTATTATCAGCCTCAACTTCCTATTCCTTATGAAAAGAATACACTGAAATTTTGGTATAGGAAATGCATCCTTTATATGGGAATTTTATCTCCTACTTGTGCGAACAAGAGGAAAGGTCAGAATGTTCTTTTTGTACCTGGGCTTTTTTTATAGTGTCGTTAGAGCAAAGTATTTAGTATGCTAGAGCAGTATATTTGAAACAGAGTGTTCTGAACTTGTTCAACTGGAATTCAAGTCAGTGGACTAGTGTGTCATAGACACTTAGTACCCAGAATAGAGTAGTGGGAGGACATAAATTTAAAGGTGTCATGTTAGATATATTTTTATTCTAATGACTACGTTTTTCAAATCATTAAAAGGAGGTAGGAGTCATATGCTAGAGAAATTTAGCTAAGACAATGTGGGGGACTAGAATTTTAATACTGGGGTTAATTACAAGAAGACGGATTCCATTCATTTCTTACCAACCATCATTAATGGTTTGAAATTAATGATTTGAAATTTCAGTATTATTTTCTGTGTATCTGCTTTGATTAAAGTCTTTTACAAATCTTATTCTCCCCAACTTACTGACAACTCAGACTCATGAAAATTAAGGCTTAAAATTTATAGGGCTTAAAATCATTTGCAACAAATTCTCAACAATCAGTTTTTTAGTGTTTCTGGATCCTACATAGGGAAATGATTATCTCATGTATCATATTTAAATATGACCGTAGTTTAAGGGAAATTTATAAACAAGAAGGCTGATATAAAACTGTCAAACACTGCAACTACATTAATTCAGCCTTCCATTCAACCAATCACTGATCAAAATTTTTGAAAAAAAAATTATGTTCATAACTAGAATCTATGGTGCTGATGACCCTTCTTTCCTATTCATGACTTCTTGGCTCATTGTGGCCTTGGATGTGCATTGGAAATCAATGTTCTAAAATAGTTGAGATTTTGAAAATGTCTCTTCAGTTGTTCTTGATTTTCTAAGATCTTGACATGCAATCATTATTTATTTGAGCACTTTATTTATTTTTAAAGGCATATTTGTCATTTACTGTTTTCTCGCCAAATTTTTAATAAAAAGTAATAATATTAAATGGAACACTGTGATCCTATATATAAATAGTAAATAAAATTACATGGAGAAATAAGGATTGTCATTAAGTATAGAGTTTATTACATGTATATTTCTTTATGCTTTAAATACAGAAAAAGGAAGACAGACTTATTTCATTTGTGCACCAAGTCAAACATGCAGGAATCCAGGGATCTTTGTGCTGAGAGGCATTTACACCTGGTTTTTCTTGCAATGAAAAAATAAACATCTGCATGTCATCATCGTGGCATTTCCTTAAATGTTGTAAAAAGGACTGATTCTCAAAGCTAGTTGAATATCTGAATCACCTCCAGAGTTTTTTTTAAAAAAAAGCACCTCTGCCTGTATAACATACGTAAAATATAGAATTGATCAGGATAAGCTGGGCCCCGGGCTTCTGGAACTGTTCCATAGTCATGAAAGTCAGTCTTCTGCTAAGGGATTCTCACTCTATGCCTCGATTTCAGTGCATAATTGTTACTTTAATCACCAGATAGGTGGATCTTTCTTGATTAAAAAATAAATATCTTAGGAGATATTATTTTATTCATCATTGCCAGGCACATAGCAGTTGCTAAATTTCTGAATGAACACATTCAGAAGCCTTATCTTCTTTTATATCTCTACCACTCTAGCAGATTTTGAACATAAGATTTCGAAAGATATTTATAGGGAAAAAAGGAACAAAGAAGTTGGGATAAAATTTAAGGCAAAACAAAAATCTTCTATAAACATTTAAAACACATGCATATATAAATAGATCAAAAAGTGAAAAAGAATATACAAAAGTGTGCAACATTTAGCAGTTGAAAATTCAATGAGTTTCTAAATATTCTTCACATTCTTACACTTGGAAGCAAATTAACCCTAAACAACTAGTTCTTCAACTATCTGGAAAAATTGTCATGATTGCAAGAAAATTTTATTCACTTGAATTTTGAAAACTAAGCTGTGATGATAAAGAATAATCTGTAATTCTCTTTTTAAAGAAAATTTAATCTGCTTGTGTGCTTATGGAATTTATTTATTTATTTATTTATTTATTTATTTATTTAGATGTGGGCATTCACAGTTATAAACTTCACTCTTAGGATTGCTTTTGCTGACTTTGGTAACTTCTGGTATGCTGTATTGGCATTATCATTTAATTGTAGAAGCTGTCATTTCTTCCTTGATTTCTTCTGTGATCTATTGATTATTCAGAGTGTTTTTTTTAAAATTAGAGGTAGGACAAGAAAGGATATTATAAAGATCAGGCCAGAAATCAATGAAATGGAAACTAAAAGAACCATACAAAGAATCAAAGAATTTATTCTTTGAAAGAATAAAAAAAATAGACAAACTCTTACCCATTCTTACCAAAAAAGAAAGAAAAGTCACAAATCAATGCTAATAAAAATTACAAAGGTGAAATCACAATGGACATCCATGGAATCTAGAAGCTTATTAGCAACTATGAAAGAAACCAGAATGTCAAATAATTGGAGAATTCAGAAAAAATGAAAATTCCTAGCTATATATGAATTACGAAAACTGAATCAAGAAGACTTAAAAATGCTACACCATCCAATAACAAGAAATTAAATTGAAGCAGTAATAAAATATCTACCAATTGAGTAAATCCCAGGATCTAATGGATCATGAAGTCTGGATCTAATGAATCCTACAGTGTTGAATTTTACAAGAACTTGAGATGGTCTAACACCAATACTCTTCAAACTCTTTGATGAAATCAAAGGAGAAGAAGTACTCCCAAAGTCATTCCTGGAAGTTAGCATTATCCTGATCCCAAGACAAGACAAGGATCCAACCAAAAAAGGAGAACTATAGGTCAATCTCTACAATGAACATAGATGTAAAAATTCACAATAAAAAGTTAAGCAAACAGAATGCAACAAATTATCCAAAAGATCATACATCATGACCAAGAAGGCTTCATCCCAGGAACTCAAGGATAGTTCAACATTTGCACATCAATAAACATAAGCTATAACATAATGAAAAGCAAAAGCAAAAGTCACATGATCATCCCAATATACACAGAAAAAGCATTTAACAAAATCAAACATCCATCCAAGATAAAAAATACTGAAGATAATAGATATAGAATGATTTTATTGCAATCTGATGAAAACCATTCATGAAAAACCTACTGCCAAAATCATATTAATTGGAGAAAACCAGAAAGCTTTCTCTGTAAAATCAGAAACAAGTCAAGAATATCCACTGTCATCACTCCTGTTCAACATAGTCCTCAAAACATTAGCAAAATTAAACAAGAGAAAGAAATAAAAGGGATATATATATATATATATACACATATATGAAATGAAGTCAAATTATCACTATTTGCAGATGACATGATCTACTTACAAGACTCAAACAACTCTCCCAAAATACTCCTAAAATTAATAACATAATTTACAATACTGAAGTATTGTAAAGGATAAACATTCTTAAAAATGATTAGTATTCCTATTCACTAACAAAGAACTCACTTAGAAAAAATCATGAAAACAAGGCCATTCACAATAACATCAAGAAAAATTAAATTAACTTCATCAAAGAAGTGAAAGACATCTACAATGAAAACTGCATCACTTTGGAAGAGGACAGCAGCAAATGGTATGATATCCCATGAACCTGGATAGGCAGAGCTCACATAATCAAAATGCTATACTTAAAAAATTGATATATAAATTTAACACAATCCCAATCAAAATACTAATAACATTTCTCACAGATCTAGAGAAAACAATTGTAAAATTAACATAGTAGAAGAGATCTAGATCAGAAAAAGTAATCCTGGGTAAGAAGAACAAAACAGGAAACATCACAATTGCAGATTTGAAGTCATAATACAAAGCTTCTGTGATTAAAAAAACAAACAAAGAAACATCATGGTACCAGCACAAAAAACAAACGTGAATCAGTGGAACAAAATGAAGGAAGCAGAAACAATCCCAGGCAGCTATTGGACCTTTGACATAGAGACCAAAACTAGACAGTGGAAGAAAGATAGCCTCTTTAATAATGGTCTTTGAACATTTTAGGTATACAATATAATGACATTCATCATTGGAAATTTGCACCTTTACATAGTCTCTCTTGGTTCTTGTTTTTCACCCTTGCCTAGCCCTCCCTTCAACCCCTCCAGCCCTCCCTATTTACAAAGATTTTGTTCCTATTTTTCCATTTTCTCATATTAATCCCATTCCCTTCTATCCTTTCCCTTAGCCCTCCCACTTCCTTCCCCTTTGCCCCTTTTCTTCCTATTTCACATGACCTATTATACATTTAGTCCTTATTTACACTTTCAGTTTCTCACACCAGAGAAACTATTATTAGAATGAATAATCAATAATGTAAAATAGGAATAAAAGGTCCAAAGGGGTAGGGGTAGTGGGAGGGACAGGGGAAAGGAAAGAAGGAAAAGGAAAAAATGATGAGAAATGGAAAAAATGGAAATAAAGTCTTTGTAAATAGGGAAGGGTGGAGGGTGTGAAGGGAGGGCTAGGAATGGGGAAAAAATAAGAGCCAAGATGCATTATATAAAAGTACAATTCCCAATGAGAAATGTAATTGTGTCGTATACCTACAATGTACCAATAAAAGAATTTAATACAAAAAAAATAATAATGGTCCTGGAAAAATTAGGTATCTGCTTGCAGAAGATTGAATCTAGGCCCATTATCTTGCCATATATTAATCTAGAATGAAAATAAATCAGAGTTCTAAAGACAAAAAAAACCTACCAGAAGATGAAATAAGTAAAAGTCTTGAAGTTACGGTAGGTAAAGTCTTTCTGAAACAGAACTATAATAGCACAAGAAATAATATTGAGAATCAAGAAATAGGCTCATATCAAATTAAAAATATTCTGCACAGCAAAGGAAACCACCAACAGAGAGACGAGACAACCTATCAATCAGGAAAAAGTTTAGCCAGATATTCCTTTGACAGAGCACTACCATCTAGAATATATAAAGAATTCAAAAAATTAGACATTCCAAAAATAAAAGACCTAATCAATAAATGAGCAACTGAAATGAATATATATTTCTCAAAAGAAGTACAAATGATCAAAAATATATTTTAAAAATGTTCAACATTGCTGTTCACTATAGAAATATAAATTAAAACAACAGTGAGATACCATTTTACCCCAGAAGAATAGCTATTATTGAGATATCAAATATTAACAAATGGTGGCAAGGCTGTGGGCAAAAGGGAACTCTTCTGCATTGTTGGTGGAATTTAAACTAATACAACCACTCCTCAGAATGGTGAAAATAGAAATTCTATTTCATTCAGCTATTCTCCTTGTAGATGTTTTTCCAAAAGAGTTAAAGTCATTATATCACAGTGATACACGCATACCTATGTTCATAACAGCACAATTCATAGCAATTAAATCGTGGAAAAGGCTTGTACGCCCATCAACAGATTAATGAATAAAGAATATGTGGTATCATATACAATGGGGTATTACTCTGACATAAAGAACAATAAACTGGAGGCATTGCAAGGTAAAGACTATAATGTTAAGTGAAATAAATCAGACACAGAAGCTTAAATATTGTATAATTTCTCCTATATGAGAAACTCAAAATATGAAGAGCAAAATAAAATATAAATAATAGAAAGTAGGGAGGTCTGTTTCAAATGGGAGGGAGAACAAGAAATTGATTGGGGAGGGAAGAAAAGTAAAGAGGATGGTAAAAAGAATTGAAGGGAAAAGAAACAGAAACAGAGCTTTTGCAAATGAGAAGGGGGCCAAGAGTTGGATGGAGCAGGAAGGGATGGAAGAGGTAAAAGTAAAAACAATTAAGATGTTTTATATATTGTACCATGTCCCCATGATAAATGTAATCATTATGTAGTGCAAACATGCACTAATAAATAAATAAAATTTAAGAAGAAAATGTCTTTTCAGATCAAAACGTTTAGAATATTTTCCAAGGGATCCTTTGACTTCCACAAAGTGCTTTTTCATTTGCATGCCTTCAATTTTAGCTTGATGAATGCTTTCCTCAATTCTGACCTATTTCAATACCACTCATTGATATTTAAAATTTTGTTTCCTGTTTGTGACAAATGCAATACTTTGGCATATGCTTTTGTGCATGTGGGGAGAGAGGGAGGGAGAGAGAGAGAGAGAGAACAGAGAAACTTTTAATGGGAATTTTTATTTTCTTTTTTGGTACCACTCAGGGCCTCAAGATTGCCAGTCAGGCACTGTGCCACTGAGCTACATGAATGGCCCATAATGAACACTTAGAAAGGGTATATTTTGAAAATTTAGGATTTTTGTTTTCTAGAAAAGATACTTTTGTGTTGACTACATTAGTACTATTTGAAGAGATGTTTATCAAGATACAGATTAGATCTCCATATGTATATATCATATCTAGATACTAAATCTTAAATTTATCCTTTCCTCCTCATACATGTTGCAGATACTTTCAAGAATATGACATTTAGGGCTGGGGATTTAGCTCAGTGGTTCTGTTGCCTGCCTTGCAAGCACAAGGACCCGAGTTCAATCCCAGGTACCAAAAACAAAAAACAAAGCAAAACAAAAAAAAAAGAATATGACATTTAAGTGCTTTATTGGTTGATTAAGAAAATAAAAGTATAAAAACAATAATAATGTGTTTTTTGAATGTTATTATGAATTGAAGTATAGATTAAAACTAAACTTGCCTGAAGCCTGCATCTTATTGATATTTTAAAATGTCATTTAAATTTAACCAAACATACACAAAATAAATTGAGTAGGAAAAATTTCATTCAGCAAATAGTTATCATAAATGAAACTGACTTTTGAAACACCACACCTAGGTATTAATATTAGATGGGGTGAGAGAGAAAGTGAGAATTACTTACAAGTTTTGAGCATCCATAATGAGTTTCCTCAGAGAAACTATATACAGGAATATTTTTTGTATTACCAGTACAAATGTTTGGGTTACCAAATTCCAAGTCTCTTTCCAAAAATGTATCTCCAAATTGATTGTTTTGATTCAAATCAAATTTCAATGATTTATTTCCTAATTTCAGAATCAGATGATATTTTTACCTTGTTTGTAACCTATCCAAGACTACAAACATGGAAATTCGCTTTTGACAGTGCATTTTTCTTATATTTTTCCATCATATAAGTAAATAAAAAGTATGTAACAATGAGGTAGATATTCAAGATTCAAATAATTTCAGATACCAGTGATAGCTCAGTTAATCAACAACTATAAAACTATCAAAAATTGTCATTGCTAAGAAGGATTATAAATAATTATAAATTTAATTTCTTTGTGAATTAATATTAAAGAACAAAGAGTCAATCACCTATTTCTGTTAGAGAAAGAAGTGAAAATATCAAATTAGGAAAATTAAACCTTGAAAGCAGTTATTTTATAATATGTCTTTATCACCACTGTAATCATCTGTAATTGTATGCACAAAATATCCATCTATTTGGTTTGAAGGATTGAAAATAAAACCTAATGCCTCCTTAAAGAAGTTTATTATCAGTTAGTGTGTGGATGTGAAAATTGACTAAGAATATAGACAGCTCCATAGATATGTCAGAGGAATAAGTGTGGCCCAAAAGATTGGGCTTGATCTACTCGCTATTTCCAACCAAGGGTAACCATCCATCAACATGAGGAGCATCTCAACATAAGCATAATGAAATCACCAGACTGATGTAGAAAAAGGACCAGAAAAAATTATAAGAATTAATGTCTGAAAATTTTCCCTGATATTAAACATTAAAATATCAATTTATATATAAAAGAAGTTCAATAAATTTCAAGTAGGAAAAAGATGAAAAAGTCTATATCACATCAAGATACATCATGATGAAAAGGTAAAAGGTAGAGACAAGAAAACCATGCAAGTCACAAATGATAAACAACTGTCACACACAAGGGAACCTAGACATGATCACAAGTGATTTCTCATCAGAAATAATAAAGGCTTTAGGTAAAATTCTCTTTCACAGATCAAGGCAAAATAATGCATTTCTAGAAAAGGAAACACTGAGAAAATCTGTTGGTTAGCAGACCCACCTTACAAGAAATATTAAAGGAAATTGTTCTTGCTGGAAGCATGTAAACCTAGATGAAAATTCAAAATGTATTTAAAAAAATAAAGAACATCTAGGAAGGTAATTAAAATCACAAATATTAGCGAGAAGTTTTGAAAATCACATGTCTGACAGGGTGCCAAAGTTTGTAAGCCATATATCTAAAACATAAGAAGCTACAAGAACTCAAAAATTTAAAAATGACCTAGTTAAATAATGGACAAAGGATCAAAATACATAGTTATAAAAAGTTACTCAAATGGCTAATAAGTACTTGAAAAGTTATTGAATATCATCATACATCAAGAAATATACACCCCTACAAAATGGCCATAAGGAGAATAGATAACAATAGCTATTATCAAGGAAATGGAGAAATCAAAACTTCATACATCACTAGTAGGAATGGAAAGTGGTGCCACTATGAAAAAGTTTGTAGTTCTTCAAAAAGTTCAACATTGAATTACTATATGATCCAGCTATTTCACTTCTAAGAATATGCACAAAAGAAAAGATATACCCATGCAAACTATTTATACACACATCTTTATAGCAGCATTATTTGTAATAGAAAAAATGGAAACCAAACCATATATTCACCAACTAATTAACAGACAGATAAATGCAATATTTCCATACAGTGGGATAGTATTCAACAGTAAAAATGGGGAATATGATATATTCAATAACATGTATTCATCCTGAAAACAATTCAAAATGCTAAGAGAATGAAACTAGTTATATAGAACCATATATTGTATATAATTTATATGAACTACCTGGTGAGGCAAACCATGTACTTATATTATATATTGTATATAATATTTACTGGTTGTCCATGGGAAGTTATGGTATGTAGGGTTTCTTTTTGGCATATAAAAATTTTCAAAAATTATTATGGCTTTGAATACACATCTTTGTGAAAAAGCCATTTAACTGTTTACAAAGTATGAATGCTATGGTAAGAGTAATATATTTTGATGAAGATTTTATTTTATTAGAATTTGAATGAAAAGTTAGCTGGGCATAGTGGTGCATGTCTGTAATCTCAGCAATTGGGAGACTGAGACACTATTGTCATAAGTTCAAGGCCAGCCTAGGCTACATAGAGTTCAAGATCAGCCTGAAATTTAAGATCTTGTGTAAAAAAGGGAGGGGGGGGATGATAAAATAAAATAAAAATTTAAAAAATTAAGCCTGCACACTGAGAAATAAATAAATAAAGGTTGACCAAACACTTCATTTTTTAAAAAAAGTAGTGGAATGAGTAGTTCATATTCTCTTGAGTGTTCCTTTGGAGCTAGTACTACTTTGAGTGTTTAAATTAAAAACTTAGTTAATGTCATATATAACTTTCACCACTTTTAATCTCCACTTTACAAAAAAAAGTGAAATGAGAAGCAAATATTGAACTTACTCATTTTAGTCTTTAATAGCTAACATGTAGAAGAGTAAGTTTTCAAAACCACTGTCAGACTCCAGAGGTTGAATCATACAGCTTTCCTTCTCTCACCTTATGGCTTGCAGAGCAGCCAAAAGGACTAGTTCTTAAATCTGAGCATGTACCAAGACCAACCAAAGGACTTGCTACACCATAGATTGTGCCCTTCCCACCCAGTGTGTTGGGTTGTATACATCTGGAATGAAGCCCAGGAATTTACATAACCAAGTTCTGAAGTGTACCACTTAAAATGGATCAATGGTAAATAAACCATTAAAACTAACTCATAAAATTTTCACTCATAAAATTGATAAAGTTTTAATGAACCTTTTTCAAATGATGAGTAAATATGAGGGAAAGGGAAAATATTTAACAGAGATACTTAAGTATAAAACTATATACCTTCATAAAGAAAAATAACAAAAAGCAAGAAGAAAATCCAAGTATCTTGAACATCATATCACATTAATAGCTAATTCTGATACAGTTATTATATCACAGACTGTTAGTCACTATTCTTATTTAATCATCACAGGAACCATATAGACTATGTCCTATTATTACCCCCATTTTACAGACATCACTATAGAACACAGGTCACCTAGCAGCCAACAAATAAGCTGGGATTTGATATTGTACAGCTTGCATGAGAATCCAACCTCTTATCAACCTCTCCCTTACTAAAAGGGTCCTGGGTGTCACTGATAGTGATTGAGAACTATTGGTGCAGATGTATTAAGTATTAAGACATTTACAATCATCATATGGCTGATTTTAAAATGAATGTTTGATAAGAAAGCCATTTGCATGCCTTGATAATGTAGTATATATGAGTGGAACCATTTTGTAGGATAATTGAGAAATATGTATCAAAGACTGAAATGCTCATACTTTATGACACATAATATAAAATTATAGGCATTTCTGATAAGGAAATATTTAGACTACTTAACAAAAAATGCATGCACAAAAATATTCATTGGAAATTGCAATCTAAAAAAACAACACCCAATCAGAAAAATTAAATTATTTTTATTTAAATGAAACCTCACAACATATAGTGATTTGAAAAGGACTTATATATAATAAGATAAATATTAAATTTGACTCAAAAAACAAAACCTAAGTATTTATTATTCTCTTGAAACCCAACTAAAATCAAATAAAAAATTCAAAATATAGGGATGGGGTCAAATATAACAAAATAAAGATGATATGGGCATAAGACAAAATAGAATTCTAGGAAAACAAAATAAGACAACAAAACTCAAAATCCACTTAAAGACTGAGAGTTACTAATCATAATTTGGCAATGTGCAACATTAATAATTGCTAACCAAAATCTATTTGATTAACAACAAAAATTTGGAGTAGAATAACTGTCACACTGTCCAACTGACAATGTCCAAGTGACATTGTCCAATGTACACTGAAGTAGTATAATATTCTATAGCCCAATGACCAAAACTCCCCACCACATAGATTTAAGAAATAGAAAATATTTTTCAGTATGTTTCTGTCTTCAGTAATTCAAGTTGCTATGGCAGGACCAAATTTTGTTCTGTTATCCCCAGGTGGTGTGGAAGATGTTACACCCCTCTTCAAACCCCGAGAGTTAGTCAGCTTTTCATTATTATAAAAGTACTTTAGGCCAGGGATTCCTGAGTTCAATCCCTTGTACCAGAAAAAGAAAAAGTACTTTAATGATAATAAAATAAATAGTTTCAAAAAAAGGAGAAAGGTTTATATCGGCTCATGGTTTTCAAAGTTTAAGTCAATGGTCAGTTTGCTCCTATTGCTTTCAGGCCAGATGCAAGCTGGAAGGGCATAGGAAAGGAGAGCTGCTCACTTGGTGGTTCCAGGAACAAAAGTGAAGCAAAAGAATCAGAAAAGAAAGGGCTGGTGACAAAATATACCTTCAACATCATGTTCTTAGTCATCCACTTCCTGCTATCAGATCCCATCTCCTATTAGCCTATTCAGTTCTGAACTCATTAGTGGATTAATCTTTCAAAGAGGATAGTGACCTCATGGTCCAACCACATCACTAGGCCATACCTGTGAACACTGTTGCATTGTGGATCAAGCCCTCAACACATGAGTCTTTGGAGGATGCTTTATATTCAAACTACAAAACCCAGTGTATGTTAGAAATGAAGCATGATGCTGATTAATTGAGCACAAGTAAAAAAAACCAAAAAAACAAAAACTGATGATATTGAAAACTTGTAAGGAATGAGTGAAAAGTAAGAGTTAAGAAAATATAATCTAAATAAATAAATAAATATATTTTAGTTTCATTGGTCAAATTTGCCAAGATAAGAAACATATTACATATTTCACAGTACATAATGTTGTTCGGGCATCTGTGCAAGTAGTATACTCTACAAATCCTCTATTCCAGGACTCAGGCTAAGAAAAGCTTCTATTTGAGACTTATCATTTTTATGTAAGAAAAAAGACAGGAAAGGAGCTGCCAGAAAATCGTGATGTCCCTTACAGTTCGTGTAGACATATGGCATTGGTAAATTTCACTTCCATTTCATTGGTTAAAGGAAGTTATAAAATGTAGCCTAAGGTCAAAGTAGTAGTAAGTACATTTCTCTAAAATGCAGGCACATGGCAGTGGGCAAGGGTGCAAAAGCAATACCCTTACAGGCAAATAGAGGAAAAAATATTTTTTGTTTTAATTTAAAATAGCAATACAATCTACCACTTTTGGATTTCTCAATATATCTCTATTTCTGTGATTAACTAAATATAAATTTAACTATAACAAATGTTTTAGTTTTATCTACCTGAATTATTTTTCTTGGCTCTATTCTACTTCAGTAAGTTAACTGCTTATTTTCTACCTTCTTCTCTTTGAGTTTTGCAATGTTCTGAAAATCCTGCAGCATTTTTATTATTAATTAAGCCAAATCAATGTGCGAATAATGAAAATGCTATTTGTAAGTTGAGAAATATCAGCATATTATAATTGGATCATGGAGAAGAAAGCCAATTATACCATATGCATAGAATGTATATGTTTTAGACACAGAGCAAAACATCAGAATTGGCACTTCTACAAATTGATAAAATTATCTAATTAGAAGATAAATTACTCCTCTTCAACCTTTCAAAATTCAAAATACACACACACATGCACACACCACACACACACCCTACAGTCTTCCTATCCCTCCCAGCAGCATTTTTGAAACACACAAAAGGAGACAAGTTGCTATGGTGATATGCTTATCTCCATAGCAATTGATCATTTCATTTATGCACATATCCATTGTCTCTTAATACACAAATTATGGTCTTTGAACTCAAAGATTTGAATCTTCAAAGAACATTCAAAACACAAAAATGAATTTTCTATACAAGAATGGATTTGTATTACTAATAATACAAGAATAAGCAATCCAAAGGTTTGGAAAAAAAATAGCTAAACTGAAACTATAAAAATGTACATGCTCTAAGAAATTGAAAGCTTCCAAATAGCTGTAAAAGTTCAAAGTGACAGCTTTTTCACATTATACATGATGTCATTCAGCTAGTACCTATGTGTAGACAAAATGACTCCCAATGAGGTACAGGATTCTGTTTCCCAGAATTTTATCAGATGAAATTTTGTCTAGAAGCTGGAAGGAAATGAATTCAAATCATAAACAGAAAGTTATAACATTGACTAGAAATATGAATACACCAAAAATTTCTGACCTACAGAATGAGATAAAAGTTGGGTGGGGAATTTAGCTCAGTGGTTTGACCACCTGCCTCACAAACACAAGGTCCCAAGTTTGATCCCCAGTACCAAAAAAAAAAAAAAAAAATGTTAACGACTTCACTTTCCAATATGGTTGGAAAACAAAATGTGTTAGGTGGTGTGATGCAGCTCTGTAATCCTAGCACATGGGAACCTGAGGCAGGAGGCTCAGGAGAACAAGGCTAGCCTGGGCTACATACTAAATCTTGTCTCAAAAATAAAATAATTTTTGGAGAATATTTCATGCACAACTAATAAGAATGTTCATTCTGATGTTATACAGTGGAACACACTGCAAACATCTACTAAGTCCATTTGTTCACAGGTTTGATTCAATTCTGATTTTTCTTTGTTTCTTTTCTGTCTAGTTGATCTCTCCATTTGTGACAGTGGGGTATTGAGGTTGCTCATTACAGTTGTGTTAGTGCTTATTTTATTTTTAAAGTGTGTTAATATTTGCTTTATATGGTTGTGTCCTGGTATTTGGTACATATATATTTATGATTGTTATCTCTTCCTCTTGACCATATACTAGCTCATAGAACATGTTTAAGTAAATGCAAAGGAACTGAAATTATCCCATGCATATTATCATAGTGCAATAAATTCCTAATATAAATAGAAATCAAAAGAAAACTATAAAAAAAACATAAACACATGGAAATTAAATGACACCTTCCTGAACAACCAATGGGTCACAGAATAAATTAGATAGTTTCTACAATTATATAATAATGCCAAGATGACATACCAGGATTTAAAGAACATAATGAAAGCAATTCTATGAGGGAAATTTTTACTAGTGAATTCCCACATCAGGAAAATAGAGTGAGTTCAAATAAATAACTTAATATTTAATCTCAAACTTCTAGAAAAAGAAGAACAAGTTAAGCCCAAAGCTCATATGAGGAAATTTTAAAGATAAGAGCAGAAAATAATGTAATTGAGACTAAGAAAAAAACCAAAGATTCAATGAATCAAAGAACTGGTTCTTTGAAAGATTAAACAAATTGACAATCCTCTAGCCAACCTTATCCAAAAAAAGGGAAAGAAAATATTCAAATCTGTGCAATTAATAATGAAAAGGATGAAATCACAAGAAATCCTTCAGATATCCATAAGACCATCAATACTTATTTCAAGAACCTGTACTCAAACAAGATGGAAAATACCAAAGAAATGGACAGATTCATAGATAAACATGAATTGCCAAAGCTGAATTAAGAAGACATAAAAATTCTAAATAACCAAATATCAGTCAATGAAATTGAAGATGTAATTAAACACCTACCAACTTAGCAAAGCCCAGGTTCTGATGGATTCACTGAAGAATTCTACAACAGATGTAGAGAAGAGATAATGATACTAACCCTCAAACTCTTTAGTGAAATTGAAAGGGAGTCAATATTCTCAAACCTATTCCTGGAAGCAAGCATTACCCTGAAAACTAAACCACAGAAGAATCCAACTAAAAAAGAGAGCTATAAGCCAATCTCTCTAAAGAACATATATGCAAAAATCTTCAATAAGATATTGGCAAACAGAATGCAGAAAATAATTGAGATTATACACCATGATCAAGTTGGATTCATCCCAAGGACACAGGAATGGTTCAACATATGCAAATCAATAAATGTAATACACTATATTAACAAAGCTGAGGACAAAAGCCACATGATCATATGAATAGATACCAAAAAAAAAAGCATTTGAAAAAACCCAACACCCATTCATGATAAAACCCTACAGAAAATTGGAATAGACAGTCTTTATATCAATCTCATAAAAGCCATCTATGACTAACCAATAACTAACATCATATTAAATGGTCAAAACTGAAAGTTTTCATTCTAAAATCAGGATCAAGAAAAAGGTGCCCACTATCACCACTCCTGTTCAATTAGCCAGAGCAATTAGACAAGACAAAGAAATGAAACAAAGATAGGAAGGGAAGAAATTAAATTATTATTATTTGTGAATGACATGATACTGTACATAGAAGACACTCAAAACTCCACCAAAAGATTTCTAAATTTCATAACCAAATTCATGTTTTATTATTCTTTTTTGCAATTTTATCTTCTTGATACATTTTAGATATACATAATGATAATATTCATGCTAGGGAATTTGTAACTGTACATGATATATCTTGATTCCTCTTTTTTTCCCATTCCCCTGATATTCCTACAACCACTCTGCCTTCTTTGCTTCCATTTTTTCTTTTTATTTTTTTCCCTTCTTTCCTTATTCAGTAGTGTACCTGAATACAAAGTCAACACTCAAAAATCAATAGTATTGACAGCCACCAGGTTCCACACTACAAAGATGCAGAGGACACTGGACCACCAGACCATGGTACTGAGTCCTGCCACTCCTGGCCAAGAGGTAGGGGCTTCTGAGCCACCATCCCACTTATGCTGGTCCAGAGGAAGGGGCTTCCCAGCCACCATCTCTCCCGCTGCTCCCAGCCCACAGGAAAGGGCATTTGGGCCACCATCCCTACTGCTGCTTCAGGCCCCTATCCCACCTCTCCCAGCTCAGAGGAGGTAATCCATGCAGGCACCAACAGCCGCCCTCCAATCAAAATGGGGAAACACATAAATAAGTATCAAAACCAGAATTCCAGATCACCTACAGCAACCGAAAAGGAAAATGAGATGGAACACTCAGATACTCAACCACCTGGACCCACTGAACTGACAACAAAAGGGGATCCGGAAAAAATGAAATCAGAAATAATTTCTCAGATAACAGGAGAAATTGTGCTCCTAGTGCAAGACATGATTAATAAATCTAGAGAGGAGCTGAGGAACATGATGGAATCTCAACATAAGAAACAAATGGAATCCATAAAACAGATGCAAATAGATTTCCAGGACATGAAAAACTCCATTGAAAGTCTACACAGCAGAATGAGCCAATGTGAGGACAGAATTTCAGACATAGAAAATAAGATTGCAATTAGTGACCAGGAAAAGAAAAATTCCTTCAAAATTATAAGGGAACATGAGAAATCAATCCAGCAGCTGCTACATGATGCAAAGAAGAATAACATAACACTGATTGGGCTCAATGAGGAAACAGGAGAGAGTGCAGATGACATAAAACATCTCTTCACAGAAATAATGCAAGAAAACTTCCCAAGCAGGGGAAAAGAGCTTGACATACAGATAAATGAGGCATATAGGACTCCAAATAGACTTGATCAAAAAAAAATCTACACACAGGCATATAATTGTTAAGATTCCAGAAACTCAACAGAAGAACAAAGTTCTACAAGCAGTTAGAGAAAAGAAACAAATCACATACAAAGGAAAGCCCACCAGAATCAGAGCAGACTTCTCAACACAAACCATCAAGGCAAGAAGAGCTTGGAGTGACATATTCCAAGCCCTAAAAGAAAACAGCTTCCAACCCACATTGATGTACCCTGAAAAACTATCTTTCAAAATGGATGGAGAAATAAGATACTTTCATGACAAAGAGCACCTTAAGAACTTCGTGAATACCAAACCAGCACTCCAAAGAATTTTACACAAAATCCTAGGAACAGACATTGAGGATCACAACCCCAGGAAGCAAAGCAGAATGAACCCATCTGGCATGACAAGAAATTAAATGTAAAAGAGGAGAACTCAACAAAAAGAAAAAGTCATGGCAAGGATAAGTCAGTATGTTTCAGTTATAACCATCAATGCTAATGGTCTCAATTCACCAATCAAAAGAAATAGACTGGCAGAATGGGTCAAGAAGCAAACTCCAACAATATGCTGCATACAAGAAACACACTTAATTCAAAAGGAAACTCATAGACTGAAAGTTAAAGGGTGGAAAGAAATACTCGATGCAACAGGAACCAGAAAAAAAGCAGGAGTAACTATCCTCTTCAGAGATCAAGTAGATTTCAAACCAACACAGATTAAGAGAGATGAAGGACAATACGTTCTTGTAAAGGGAACAATCCAAGAGGAAATGGACATGAAAAGTCATATATGCACTAATACAATTGTAGTGGGGGACCTCAACAGACCACTGTCACAAATAGATAGATCGACTAGACTAAAAATAAGTAATGAAATACTAGAACTCAATCGAACTCTTGAACAAATGAACTTAACAGATGTTTACAGAGTCTTCCACCCCACAAAATCAGAATACACATTCTGATCAGCTGCACATGGGTCATTCTCCAAAATAGACCACATACTCACACATAGAGCATGTTTAAGTAAGTGCAGAGGAATTGAAGTTATCTCATGTATATTATCAGATCATAGTGTGATGAAATTGGAGATTTATAGCAAAAGAAACTCAAAAAATTTCATAAATGCATAGAAATTGAACAACACAATTCTGAATAACCAAGGGGTCACAGAGAAAATTAAAAAAGGAATCAGACAGTTCCTTCAATTAAATGACAATGACAATACAACATATCAGAATCTATGGGACACAATGAAAGCAGTCTTACAAGGGAAATTCATAGCAGTGAATACGCATATTAGGAAATCAGAATGAGCTCAACTAAACAACCTGATGCTGAACCTCAAGCTTCTAGAAAAAGAAGAGCAGGACAACCCCAAAGCTCATACAAGGGAGGAAATTATAAAGATCAGAAGAGAAATCAATGCAATGGAGACTAAGAGAACGATACAAGAAAATCAATGAAGCCAAGAGTTGGTTCTTCAAAAGAATCAACCAAATTGACAAACCCTTAGGCAACCTTATAAGAAAAAGGAAAGAAAAGGCCCAAATCCATGCAATTAGGAATGAAAAGTGTGAAATTACAACAGACCCAGCAGAAATCCAGAGGATCATCAATACCTACTTCCAGAACCTATACACCAATAAGATGGACAACACAGAAGAAATGGACAGATTCCTAGATACATATGAATTACCAAAGTTGAACAAAGAAGACCTAAAAATTTTAAACAACCCAATATCAACCAATAAAATTGAAAACATAATTAAAAACTTATCAACTAAGAAAAGCCCGGGCCCTGATGGCTTCACTGCTGAATTCTACAAGACATTTAGAGAGGAACTGCTGCTGCTACTGTTTAAACTCTTCAATGAAATGAAAAGAGAAGTAATACTCCCAAATTTATTCCAGGAAGCAAGCATCACGTTGATCTCCAAAGCAGAGAAAGACCCAACCAAAAAGGAAAACTATAGGCCAATCTCACTAATGAACATAGATGCAAAAATCCTTAATAAGATAATGACAAACAGAATGCAGAAGATCATCAAGAAGATCATACACCCTGATCAAGTGGGATTCATCCCAGGGATGCAGGGATGGTTCAATATATGCAAATCAATCAGTGTAATACACTATATTAATAGAGCCAAGGACAAAAAAATATGATTATCTCCATAGACACAGAAAAAGCATTTGACAAAATCCAACATACATTTATGATAAAAACCCTACAAAAATTGGAATAGATGGTCTCTACCTCAAACTGATAGAAGCCATCTATGAAAAACCAACAGCCAATATCATACAAAATGGTCAAAACCTGAAATCCTTCACACTAAAATCAGGAATAAGACAAGGATGTCCACTATCACCACTCTTGTTCAATATAGTTCTGGAAACATTAGCCATGGCAATTAGACAAGAGAAAGAAATAAAAGGAATAAAGATAGGTAATGAAGAAGTCAAATTGTCATTATTTGCAGATTACATGATACTGTGTATAGAAGATCCCAAGAACTCCACCAAAAGCCATCTAGACTTAATAACCAAATTCACTCAAGTAGCTGGTTACAAAGTCAACACACAAAAATCAATAGCTTTCCTCTACACCAATGACAGACTCACTGAGAGAGAAATAGGGCAAATAATTCCTTTCACAATAGCATCCAAAAACTGAAATACCTAGGAATCATCCTAATGAAAGAAATCAAAGACCTCTTCTCTGAAAACTATGACACTCAGAAAAGGGAGATTGAAGATGATATCAGACAATGGACAGACATCCCCTGCTCCTGGGTAGGAAGGATTAATATAGTGAAAATGGCCATACTTCCAAAAGTGCTATATAGATTTAATGCAATTCCAACTGAGATCCCAGCAGCATACTTCATAGACTGCGAGAAAACAATCCAAAAGTTCATTTGGAACAAGAAGAGACCCAGAATAGCAAAAGCAATTCTAGGTAACAGAGACTTGGCAGGGGGTACCACAGTCCCCAACCTGAAACTCTACTACAAAGCTACTGTGATAAAAACAGCATGGTACTGGCAAACAAAGAGACCGGAGGGGAACAAATTAGAAGATGCAGAAACAAGGGCACACACACTCAGCCATCTCATCTTCAATAAAGGAGCCAAACACCCTCACTAGAGGAAAGATAGCCTCTTTAATAAATGGTGCTGGAAAAATTGGGCTTCAACTTGCCAAAGATTAAAACTAGACCTGTATCTCTCACCATGCACTAAACTAAAATCAAAAAGGATTAAAGATCTAAATATTAAAATAGAAACTCTGAACCACTTGGAATAGAGTTTAGGTAGAACTGTTGAAGAAACTGGTGTAGGAAAAGATTTTGTGAACAAAACCTCAGTAGCCCGTGAACTAGCACAAGCAATCAACAAGTGGGATCTCTTCTTATTAAAAGGCTTCTGCACAGCAAGAGAAACCACCAGCAGTGTGAAGAGACAACCCACAATGTGGGAAAAAATCTTCACCTGCTCTTTCTCAGACAAAGGTCTACTATCTCGAATCTATAAAGAACTTAAAAAGATCAGACCTCCCAAATTTGAAGACCCAATCCAAAAATGGGCATCTGAAATGAACAGACATTTCTCAGACAAAGAAGTAGGAATAGCAAATAAATGCATGAAAAAAATATTCAACATCACTTGTCATATGAGAGATGCAAATGAAAGCAACACTGAGATTCCACCTCACTCCAGAACGTATGGCTGCTATCATGAAATCAACCAATAACCAATGCTGACAGGGCTGTGGGGAAAGAGGAACCCTGCTCCACTGGCGGTGGGAGTGTCGACTGGTGCAACCACTGTGCAAATCAGTATTGAGATACCTCAAAGAACTAGGACTGGATGTCCCATTTGACCCTGCTATTTCCCTGCTGGGGATCTTCCCCAAAGAGTTAAAAGAATCATACCACAGTGGTACATGTGCACCCATGTTCATAGCAGCACAGTTTGTGATAGCTAAACCTTCGAAACAGCTCAAATGCCCATCATCTGGAGACTGGATAAAGAAAATGTTGTTTTTTATTTTATAAAATGGAGTACTACTCAGACATAAAAAATTTGAAATTAGAGAAAAAACCCAGCATGGTACTGGCAAAAGCAAACAAACAAACAAAAACAAACTAGAAGATCAATGGAACAGATCAGAAAATGCAGGAACAACTCCAAACACATTCAGCCATTTATCTTTGACAAAGGGGCCAAATACTTTCACTGGAAGAAAGTTAGCCTCTTTAATAAATGATACAGGAAAAACTGGCTTACTACATCTGGAAGATTAAAACTAGACCCAAATCTCTCACCACCTAAAATTGAAATGGATCAAAGATCTAAATATTAAAACAGAAGTTTCCAATGATGAATTATATTGTATACCTAAAATGTACCCAGAAATATTATATCTGCTGGAAGATAGAAAAGGTAGAACTTTGGAAGATATAGATGTAGGCAAAGACTTTATGAACAAAATCCCAATCACACAGGAAATATTATAAAGAATCAGCAAGTGGGATCTCATCTTATTAAAAAGCTTTTATATTACAAAAGAAATCACCAACAGAGTGAAGAGACAACCCAGAGTGGGAAAAATTTTTTGTCAATTGCTCTTCAGACAAAGGTCTCCTATGTAGAATATACAAAGAACTCAAAAAAATCAAACCCCACAAATTTAAAGACTTAATCCAAAAATGGGCATCTGAAATGAATAGACACATCTCAAGTGAAGAAGTACAAAGAGGAAATAAATGTATGAAAAAATGTTCAATATCATGGGTCATTTGAGAGTTGCAAATTAAAACAACACTGAGATTCCATCTTAACCAAGAAAGAATGGCTATTATCAAGAAATCAACCAATAACAAGTACTAACAAAATGGTTGGGGAAAAAGGAACGTTCTCCACTATTGGTGAGAGTGTAGACTGGCGCAACCACTGTGGAAATCAGCATGGAGATTCCTCGAAAACCTAAAACTAGAGGTTCCAATTGACCCAGCTATTCCCCTTCTTGGTATTTTGCTGAAAGAAAGCATAATACCACAGCAATTTATGCACACCTATGTTTATAATAGAACAGTTTGTAGTAGCTAAATCTTGGAAACAACCCAAATGCTCATTAATCAATGAATGGATAAAGAAGATGTGTTTTTTATATACAATGGATTACTAATCTGACATGAACAAGGATAAATGAGACATGTCTAGGTAAATATGGACCTTCAGTCCATATTCTGAAGTGATATAAATCAGAAACACATGTTCAAATATCACATAGTTACTGTGGTGTGAGAAACCGAAAGTGTAAATAAGGACCAAAATGAATAATAGATATTGTAATAAAGGAAGAAAATGTTCAAAAAGGAAGGGGAACTAGTAAGTGGGAGGATGAAAGGAAGGAAGTGAAAAGAGAAAAGGGAATAAAACAGAAATAAAGGTTTTGTAAATAAGGAGAAAAAGAGAGGTTGAAAAGAGGGGAGGGGAATGGGCAAAAAAGGAAATTCAAGATATATTATGTACACCTCCCTCAGCCACCACTGCTGCTTCCTTCTGCCGCTCCTGGAGCTGCTTGTGTGCTAGTTTGGTGTGGACCTGGTACCTCTTTTTGGTTCACAGTGAGTTTGTTTGTTTGTTTGTTTGTTTCTGGTACCTATTTTGTGAAGCAGCAGCTGAAAAGACTCAGGCACTCGCTATGGCAGACAAAGAGCCCAAGGAAGGAGTCAAGACTGAGAACAAAAGAACGAAAAGGAAAAATTATGAGAAAAAAAAAAAAAGGAAACAAAGTCTATGTAAATAGGGAAGGGTGGAGGGGTAAAGGACACACATATAATGGGGAAAAAATAAGAACCAAGATACATCATGTACAGGTACAAGCACCCAATGATAAATGTGAATGTATTGTATACCTAAAATGTACCAATAAAAGAATTTAAGCAAAAAAAAAAAAAAGGACTGAGAACAACGAACATATTAATTTGAAGGTGGTGGGGCAGGGTGGTTCTGTGGTGCAGTTTAAGCTTAAGAGGCATACACCACTTAGTAAATTAATGAAAGCCTTTTGTGAACCACAGGGTTTGTCAATGAGGCATATCAGATTCCGATTGGATGGACAGCCAATCAATATGCAGACACACCCGCACAGCTGGAAATGGAGGACGAAGATACAACTGATGTGTTCCAGCAGCAGACAGGAGGTGTCTCCTAAAAAGGGAACCTGCAACAACTCTACTCCAGAGCTCTGTTCTTACAGACCAAGAATACATTCTCAATTAGAAAACTGTAATTTGTATCCAACACATCCTGACCTCTACAGTATAGTTTTCTCTGTTCTTTCACTTACCCCTTCCCCTTCCTTTATTGTACATAAAGTATCTGGTGTATGTGCACAAGCATATTACCTTTTTTTTTTTTTACTACATGGCCAACAACATGTTTTGATTGACATCAGATAAAGATGGGATGGGGAGATACTGGTTCTGTGAAAATAATTCCCTCTTTCCATTAGTAGCATGCTCATCAACTCTTATCTTTATATTCCAGTAAGTCATTTTGCTCTCACTGTTTTAACAGAAAAGACAACAACATAGAAATTCTTGCATACCTTGTTTGATTGGAGAATTTTAATGTTTTTCATTTATCATTGTAAAACCAAGGACAATTTTATAACTTTTTTGTACATAGTTGTTACACGTAGGGCAATCTGTTTTTATGTAGGAGTAAATTACTCTTTAAAAGAAAAAGAATCCTAGATAGTTTTCCCTTTAAGTCAGGTGTCTTGTTGTTTAAATAGACTTCTTGTTTAAAATGAAAAAAGAAGTTATATCATGTACAAGGACGAATTCTCTATAATGAATGTTATCATTATGTACATATACAATGTACCAATACAATTAATTAATTTAAAAATAAAGCATTGTCATAGCATTATGGTTAATTTTGCATTGCAATAAACCATCAATTTTTTCATGATGCCAAAAGACTTTTATTGTCAACAACTTAACATTCTAGGTTTAAAAGTAGCATTTGCTCCAACATACAGTCATTAACAAGGACTTCATATTCTTCTTGAAAGATGCTTCAACTTTATGTATTTATTTATTTATTTATTTATTTATTTAAGGAACTTCTTTCAAATCATTTTTATTTTCTTTTCTGGATGAGAATACATCTACATATGATTCTCTAGAAATGACATGCTTGACTGACAACCATGTTTTGTTGTTTAGTACTTGGTCCTATGTCCCAAAATACAGAAAGGAGTCAAAAGAGGGGAGGTCTGCCCACATCCTACCGAGGTCCCCAGCCACGTGGAACACACGCCGAGTCATCCCTCTGCAGACAGACAGGTCTGTGCATGCCCTACCGAGGTCCTGAGTTGCACGGAAGATGCCTAGTCACCCCGCTGCAGGCAGGCAGGTCTGCCCACACGTCACCGAGGTAACCAGTGGGGCAGAACACACACCGAATCACCCCACTGCAGACAGGCAGGTCTGTGCATGCCCTAAAGAGGTCCTGAGTTGCGCGGAACACACCGAATCACCCCACTGCAAACAGACAGCCACCTGATTCCACAATACAAAGATGCAGAGGACACCAGACCACCAGACCAAGGAACTGAGTCCCACTGTTCCCAGCCCAGAGGTAGGGGCTTCTGAGCCATTGTCCCACTGCTCCTGGTCCAGAGGAAGGGGCTTCCCAGTCACCATCCCTACTGCTGCTCCCGGCCCCTGTCCCACCTCACCCAGCTCAGAGGAGGTAATCCATGCAGGCGCTAACAGCCCCCCGCCACAGTCAAAATGAGAAAACACATAAATAAGTCTCAAAACCAGACTTCCAGATCACCTACAGCAACCCCAAAGGGAAATGAGATGGAACACTCTGATACTCAACCACCTGGACAGACCGAACTGGCAACAAAAGGGGATCTGGAAAAAATGAAATCAGAAATAATTTCTCAGATAACAGGAGAAATTGTGCTCCTAGTGCAAGACATGATTAATAAATCTAGAGAGGAGCTGAGGAACATGATGGAATCCCAACATAAGAAACAAATGGAATCCATAAAACAGATGCAAATAGATTTCCAGGAGATGAAAAATTCCATTGAACGTCTACAAAGCAGAAGGAGCCAATGTGAGGACAGAATTTCAGACATAGAAGATAAGATTGCAATTAGTGACCAGGAAAAGAAAAATTCCTTCAAAATTATAAGGGAACATGAGAAATCAATCCAGCAGCTGCTACATGATGCAAAAAAGAATAACATAAGACTGATTGGGCTCAATGAGGAAACAGGAGAGAGTGCAGATGACATAAAAAATCTCTTCACAGAAATAATGCAAGAAAACTTCCCAAGCAGGGGAAAAGAGCTTGACATACAGATAAGTGAGGCATATAGGACTCCAAATAGCCTTGATCAAAACAAATCTACACATAGACATATAATTGTTAAGATTCCAGAAACACAACAGAAGAACAAATTTCTCCAAGCAGTCAGAGAAAAGAAACAAATCAAATACAAAGGAAAACCCATCAGCATCACAGCAGACTTCTCAACACAAACCATCAAGGCAAGAAGAGCCTGGAGTGACATATTCCAAGCCCTAAAAGAAAACAGCCTCCAACCCACATTGATGTACCCTGCAAAACTATCTTTCAAAATGGATGGAGAAATAAGATACTTTCATGACAAAGAGCACCTTAAGAACTTCGTGAATACGAAACCAGCACTCTAAAAAATTTTACACAATATCCTAGGAGAAGATATTGAGGATCACAACCCCAGGAAGCAAAGCAGAATGAACCCATCTTGCATGATAAGAAATTAAATGCAAAGGGGGAGAACCCAACAAAAAGAAAAAGTCATGGCAAGGATAAGTCAGTATGTTTCAGTTATAACCATCAATGCTAATGGTCTCAATTCACCAATCAAAAGAAATAGACTGGCAGAATGGGTCAAGAAGCAAACTCCAACAATATGCTGCATACAAGAAACACACTTAATTCAAAAGGAAACTGATAGACTGAAAGTTAAAGGGTGGAAAACAATACTGCTTGTGACAGGAACCCCCCAAAAAGCAGGAGTAGCTATCCTCTTGGCAGATCAAGTAGATTTCAAACCCACACTGATTAAGAGAGATGAAGAAGGACACTACATCCTTGTAAAGGGAAGAATCCAAGAGGAAGAGATGACAATCATAAATATCTATGCACCAAACACTAGTGCCCCAAACTATATAACACAAACACTAACGGACATGAAAAGTCATATGTGCACTAATACAATTGTAGTGCAGGACCTCAACACCCCACTGTCACAAATAGATAGATCAACTAGATTAAAAATAAGTAATGAAACACTAGAACTCAATTGAACTCTTGAACAAATGAACTTACCAGATGTTTACAGAGTCTTCCACCCCACAAAATCAGAATACACATTCTGCTCAGCTGTACATGGGTCATTCTCCAAAATAGACCACATACTCACACATAGAACATGTTTAAGTAAGTGGAAAGGAATTGAAGTTGTCCCCTGTACATTACAAGAACATAGTGTGATGAAATTGGAAATCCATAGCAAAAGACACTCAAAAGATGTCATAAACACGTGGAAATTGAACAACTCACTTCTGAATAATCAATAGGTCACACAGGATATTAAAGAGGAAATCAGACAGTTCCTTCAATTAAATGACAATGACAATACAACATATCAGAATCTATGGGACACAATGAAAGCTGTCTTATGAGGGAAATTTATAGCAGTGAATATGCATATTAGGAAAACAGAACAAGCCCAATTAAACAACCTGATGCTGAACATCAAGCTTTTAGAAAAAGAAGAGCAGGACAACCCCAAAGCTCATAGAAGGGAAGAAATTATAAAGATCAGAGGAGAAATCAATGCAGTGGAGACTAAGAGAACAATACAAAAAATCAATGAAGCCAAGAGTTGGTTCTTCAAAAGGATCAACAAAATTGATAAACTTTTAGTCAACCTTGTCAGAAAAAGGAAAGAAAAGCCCCAATTCCATGCAATTAGGAATGAAAAGGGTGAAATGACAACAGACCCAGCAGAAATCCAGAGGATCATCAATACCTACTTCCAGAACCTATACACCAATACAATGGACAACACAGAAGAAATGGACAGATTCCTAGATATATATGAGTTACCAAAGTTGAACGAAGAAGACCTAAAAATTCTGAACAACACAATATCAACCAATGAAATTGAAAATGTAATTAAAAACTTATCAACTAAGAAAAGCCGAGGCCCTGATGGCTTCACTGCTGAATTCTACAAGACATTTAGAGAGGAACTGCTGCCACTACTGTTTAAACTCTTCAAGAAAATTGAAAGGGAAGCAATACTCCCAAATTCATTCCTGGAAGCAAGCATCACCTTGATCCCCAAAGCAGAGAAAGACCCAACTGAAAAAGAGAACTATAGGCCAATCTCACTAATGAACATAGATGCAAAAACCCTTAATAAGATATTGGCAAACAGAATGTAGAAGATCATCAAGAAGATCATACACCCTGATCAAGTGGGATTCATCCCAGGGATGCAGGGATGGTTCAATATATTCAAATCAATTAATGTAATACACTATATCAATAGAGCCAAGGACAAAAACCATATGATTATCTCCATAGATGCAGAAAAAGCATTTGACAAAATCCAGCATGTATTTGTGATAAAAACCCTACAAACAATTGAAATAGATGGTCTGTACCTCAAACTGATAGAAGCCATCTATGAAAAACCAACAGCCAATATCATACTAAATGGTTAAAAACTGAAATCCTTCACACTAAAGTCAGGAACAAGACAAGGATGTCCACTATCACCACTCTTGTTCAATGTAGTTCTGGAAGCATTAGCCATGGCAATTAGACAGGAGAAATAAATAAAAGGAATAAAGATAGGAAATGAAGAAGTCAAATTGTCATTATTTGCACATTACATGATAGTTTATATAGAAGACCCAAGAACTCCACCAAAAGTCTTCTAGACTTAATAACCAAATTCAGTCAGCTAGCTGGTTACAAGGTTAACACACAAAAATCAATAGCATTCCTCTACACCAATGACAGACTCACTGAGAGAGAAATAGGGCAAATAATTCCTTTCACAATAGCATCCAAAAAACTGAAATACCTAGGAATCATCCTAATGAAAGAAATCAAAGACCTCTTCTCTGAAAACTATGGCATTCTGAAAAGAGAGAATGAAGATGATATCAGAAAATAGACAGACATCCCCTGCTCCTGGGTAGGAAGGATTAATATAGTGAAAATGGCCATATTTCCAAAACTGCTATATAGATTTAATGCAATTCCAATTGAGATTCCAGCAGCGTACTTCATAGACTGTGAAAAAACAATCCAAAAGTTCATTTGGAATAAGAAGAGACCCAGAATAGCAAAAGCAATTCTAGGTAACAGAGACATGGCAGGGGGTATCACCATCCCCAACCTGCAACTATACTACAAAGCTACTGTGATAAAAACAGCATGGTACTTTCAAAGAAACAGACTTGAGGACCA
Organism: Heterocephalus glaber; assembly: GCF_053883595.1. NCBI lineage: Eukaryota > Metazoa > Chordata > Mammalia > Rodentia > Bathyergidae > Heterocephalus > Heterocephalus glaber. Next base: position 24,181,855 of record NW_028258145.1, on the reverse strand, counting down.
GTGGAACAAATTAGAAGATGCAGAAACAATGCCAGACACACTCAGCCATCTCATGTTCGACAAAGGAGCCAAACACCCTCACTGGAGGAAAGATAGCCTCTTTAATAAATGGTGCTGGAAAAATTGGGCTTCAACTTGCCAAAGATTAAAACTAGACCTGTATCTCTCACCATGCACTAAACTGAAATCAAAATGGATTAAAGATCTAAATATTAAAATAGAAACTCTGAACCAGTTGGAACAGAGGTTAGGTAGAACCCTTGAAGACACCTGTGTAGGAAAAGATTTTATGAACTAAACCTCAGTTGCCCGTGAACTAGCACAAACAATCAACAAATGGGATCTCTTCTTATTAAGAAGCTTCTGCACAGCAAGAGAAACCACCAGCAGTGTGAAGAGACAACCCACAATGTGACAATGTGGGAAAAAATCTTCACCTTCTCTTCCTCAGACAAAGATCTACTATCTCCAATCTATAAAGAACTTAGAAATATCAAAACTCCCAAATTTAAAGACCCAATCTGAAAATGGACATCTGAAATGAACAGACATTTCTCAGACAAAGAAGAGGAAATAGCAAATAAATACATGAAAAAATGCTCAACATCACTGGTCATTTGAGAGACGCAAATGAAAACAACGCTGAGATTCCATTTCACTCCAGAACGAATGGCTGCTATCACGAAATCAACCAATAACCAATGCTGGCAGGGCTGTAGGGAAAGAGGAACCCTGCTCCACTGCTGGTGGGAGTGTAGACTGATGCAACCACTGTGGAAATCAGTATGGAGATACCTCAAAGAACTAGGACTGTAAGTCCCATTTGACCCTGCTATTCCACTGCTGGAGATCTTCCCCAAAGAATTAAAAGAATCATACCACAGGGATATATGTGCACCTATGTTCATAGCAGCACAGTTTGTAATAGCTAAAACTTGGAAACAGCTCAAATGCCCATCAACTGGAGACTGGATCAAGAAAATGTGGTGTTTTTTTTATAAAATAGAGTATTACTCAGCCATAAAAAATGAGAAATTAGAGACATTTATAGCTAAGTGGATGCACATTGAGGCAATACTCTTAAGTGAAATAAATAGGACACACATGTGTAAATACCAAATAGTTTCTCTGGTGTGAGAAACTGAAAGTGTAAATAAGGACTAAATGTATAATAGGTAATGTGAAATAGGAAGAAAAGGGGCAAAAGGATAAGGAAGTGGGAGGGCTAGAGGAAAGGATAGAAGGGAATGGGATTAATATGAGAAAATGGAAGAATAGGAACAAAATCTTTGTAAATAGGGAGGAATGGAGGGGTTGAAGGGAGGGCTGGGCAAGGGTGAAAAAATAAGAACCATGAGAGAATTTGTAAAGATGCAAATTTCCAGTGATGAATGTCATTATATTGTATACCTAAAATGTACCAATGATTAGTATGAATAATTGATAATGTAAAATAGGAAGAAAAGGTCCAAGGGGGTAGGGGTAGTGGGAGGGGCAGGGGAAAGGAAAGAAGGGAAAGGAAAAATGATGAGAAATGGCAAAAATGGAAATAAAGTCTTTGTAAATAGGGAAGGGTGGAGGGCTCGAAGGAAGGGCTAGGAATGGGGAAAAAATAAGAACCAAGATGCATTATGTAAAGGTACAATTCCCAATGAGAAATGTAATTGTGTTGCATACCTACAATGTACCAATAAAAGAATTTAACACACACACACAAAAAGAGGGGAATGCAGGGGAGAAGACATCTGTATCCCTTCACAGTGCAGTACTTCCTGTAAATTATAGTATAGCAAAATCACAAAGTGTAATCCTTTTATTTCATTCTTCTTTTCCAAAATTTTTAAATATTCTCATTTCTTTACATTTCCATCTAAATTTTGATGTCAGATTCCCTGTACCCATATATTGCTATAGTTTTTATTGGAACTGTAGTAAATCTATAAATCAAATTGGGAAGGACTGACAGTTTTTATATGAACATAGTATACTTCTACATTTAGGTCTGTTTTAATTTCCTTCAGTACTATTTAGATTTCAGCATACGGATCAAGTGTACATGTATGTTATATTTATACCAAAGTATTCCTTTGGAACTACTATAAATAGTACTCATTATTCCATGTTCCTATTGTACATTGCTAGATGTGGTTTTTCAGTACCTACAAGAGAGTGGTTCCAGGAAACTCCACAAATACCAAAATCCACAGATACTCAAGTTCCTTTGAAAATGTCATAGTATTTGTAAATGTCATAGTATTTGTATACAAGCTATTCACATCCTCTTGTATATTTTAAATCATCTCCATATTAGTTATAATACCTAAGACAATGCAAATGCTATATAAATAATTGTTACATTCTCTAGGGAATATGACAACAAAGGGCTTAGTTCAGACAGATGCTTAGTTCAGCCACAGTTTTTTTCACATACTTTTAATCCATGGTTGGTTGAATCTGCAGACAATGGACCTGAAGAAATGGAGGGCCAAATATATGGAGAATTAAGACTGGGATGGGTATGCGGGTGTGTGTGTGTGTATCTTATATCCTGTGACCTTGCTAAACTCTAGGTTTTTGAAGATTCTTTGGGACAATCGTGTTGTCTGTCAATGGAAACAGTTTTATTTCTTGTTTACCAATCTCCTCCTCTTTTATTTCCTTTTGTTGCCATATTAATGCTAACCAGGATTTTCTAGTAAAATATTGAACTGGAGAGAGGTTAAGAGTAGACATTCTTGCTTTGTTCTTGTTCATGGAAGAAAACTTTCATTTCTTCACCATCAAGTATGATGTTAGCTGTAGTTTGTTTTGATTATGATTTTCCTTTTATGAACAGTGGAATTTAATTTGCTTTTTTTTTTTTTTTTTTTTAGGATTTCTGCAATATGTCCATGAGATAAATTGGTCCATAGTTTTCTTTTCCTTTGTCCTTCCTTTATTGTTTACTGTTTGTCTGGTTTGCATAATCAGGTTAATTCTGGCTTCATAAAGAAAAGTGGAAAGTGTTTCACCATCTTCTAAGTTCTGATCCACTGAACTGGCTGCTTCCCAGTGTGGTTGGTCTGGTTTTCCCACTATCAACAGTTGAGGAAAACATCCCACTGAAGTCCAGCAGGTCGCTCAGCTCCTTGTCGGTCCCTATGGCGGCCATGCGCTGTTGGGCGTTCATCTTCGGCCACTTCTCACAGGTCTAGCCTCCGGCGAAAGTTCCCTTGGACCACGCGCAGGTGAGCTCGGAGGCCGCCTTCCTCCGGGCGGGCTGCAGTCCCCCCCACAGAACTTGTGGGTCTCCTCAGGAGGACATTTTTTTTGTTGAGGAACCTCAGCACAGCGCTCCGTTCGCCCCCCAGATGCTTCAATTTTAGCAAAATTTTAAAATTTATTTTGGAATTTTATGTTGCACGTGAAATTAACATTTGAAAAGTAGCATTTAGAAACTGGAAGCATCAAATATCTACAAACCTAAGGTAGTGCATTTAATATAAATATTGCTTTTTGGGGGGGGGTACTGGGCATTAAACTCTGGTCCTTGTGCTTGCAAGGCAGGCGGCGGAACCACTGAGCTAAACAACGGCCTAAATATTGCATTTTATTGAACCCAAGATATATAAATAAATAAGAAAAATTCAAAAACTAGAAATTTGAAAATTGTATTACTATAGTTAACTTTACTGCTTCATTAAAATTGAAATAGCATTACTTGTAACAATATTATCTAATAAATGGTAAAAAGTAAAGAAAAAGTTGAAAAATGTACATGCTCAAATACAACCATTAGAACATGACTTACTATTTTGATGCATATTAAATTGAGAAAGGCATATATCTGCACTATTCTTTTTTTTTTTTTTTTTTTTTGGTACCGAGGATCGAACTCGGGACCTTGCAGTTGTGCAGCAAGCGGCGAAACCACTGAGCTAAATCCCCCAGCCCATGCTCTATTCTTTATTAATTGCTTTTTAGATTTTATTCTCATTTAACTATCCCCTGTTCATAGATACTTTTGAAATCATTCAATATTACATTACATTTTAAGTATATATAATGGGATGATATCTTGAAAACGAGTTTCACTATACTTTGCCCAGTTTATTCCTTGAATATTAATCTTTTCCATAATGACCTTTAGAAGAATTTTAAATAGGAATTTGGTGAGTGTTTTCTTTTCAATTAAAATAAGTTATCCTTCATTAAATATATAGATTATTCATTGAATATATACATAACTGGCTATTTCTGACTTCAATAACAAATCAAAAAATCAATATATAGGTGTAAGTGAAAAAAAAATCACCAGCCATGATAACCCATGTTTATAAACCTTGCTACTTAGTAGGCTGAGGCAGAAGGATTCCAAGTTTGAGGTCAGTCTGGGCAATTTAGTAGCAGCATCTTTGGCATGTAGCTCAATGGTAGATTGCTTGTCTAGAGGCCCTAGGTTCAATCCCTGCACCCCCAAAAAATCTCCAGCGTATTATAAACTATACAATTATTCAACTGTAATGTACATGTGCTGAATATTCTTTCTCCTTATGGTCTCTCACAGCATTTGATATTGATAAATATTTAGAAACAAATTTGTGCCACATTATTTGATGGATCATGTAGTGAAAAGAGTATATAATTGTGTGTTTGGAAACCAGTGTTCATTTTTTTCTTTGCTCTTTTGCGCATGCTTTTTATCAATGCAGCCTAAGCACATTCAGAAATACGTATCAAAATATCAATTAAATAAATGAATCTCCACTTAAAAAGTAATTTGTGAAACAATTGCACATAAATATCCCCCACTTGAACACAAAAAAACACGACCAAGAATACAATGTGGCACTAGGAGCAGAGGATGTCATAAAATCATAGAAAGCTGAATTGGCTACACACAGGATGGAAAGCAGATTAATCCCTTGACACTGTTCATCTATTATGAGTCAGTCAATGATCCAGTTTATGGTGGATACCAAGAAAGTCATTTGCTGGGAGATGCTATGGCTCCAGTATTAAAAACATGTTTTAAGTCACCCTCACAAGAGGAGGGCAAAGTAAGAGAGCTATGAATCTATGAATGATGAGAGAATCTCTTTTCCGGGAGCTTGACCTATTCCTTTATAATTGCAAAAGGTCATGGACACATACTGTAGTTTTCACTATCATCTAAAAATCCTTGATTACCTAAATTTTACATGTTAAGGGAATAAAATTTCATTTTTCACCTTTCCCTTCCCATATCCTCAACTAATAATTCAAGATTTCACAGAGGTATCTGAAAGGTATATCCAGGGAGAGAAGAGAAATAAAAATACCCATTTTATGGCACTGATCCTTTTATAACCAGATTCTAAATTTCTAAATTTCTAAATTTCTAAAATTCTAAATTTCTCTAATTGTAAAAACTCATATATTAGACTTCCTTAAGACTAATATATGATATCTTCATATATATATATATATAGATAGATAGATAGATATCTATATAACTTAAGGAAGATATCTAATATCTTTCTTAAGATATTAGAAACCTGTACTTTAAATTTGTACATCCTAATGAGAGAAAAGAAAAAAATGGAAACAAAGTCTACGTAAATAGGGAAGGGTGGAGGGGATAAAAGGCGCACAGGTAATGAGCTAATAATGCTTAAAATTGACTTGGTTTTTATTCTTTATAAAAGCTCCTTTTTCCTTTCTTTTCTGTTTCAGCTTCATTTAAAAAGTCTCTAAACTAATTCCAACCATTCCACTGGTCAAATCTAAGTTTTCTGGAAACAACATACAACTCATCCCTTTAACACCTGTAAGAAAGGAGAATAAGCAAAATGTGGGACAAATTCTCATTGAGGTACTACAAACAGAAGCCTCATACACTTAACATGAAGCAGCAAAGCAAATAAAAACAGAGGCATTGGGGCCAGGGATTTAGCTCAGCAGTGCTGTCGCCTGCCTCACAAGCACAAGGTCCAGAGTTCAATCCCCTGTACCATAAAAATAAAATAAAATAAAAGCAGAAGTAAAATTTGGGAAGAGTTGTTATAAATTCTAGTTGCTAGGGTTGTGTGTAAGGACAGAATTAAGAATTTTTTGAAATTGATCATGTGTTTACTTCTATGAGCATTTAAGACTTTTCATTTTTCTCAGCATCATTTTAGCCCTAAACCATTAATTTTGATTAGTAGTGCTTTTACTATTATTATTCCCCAGATAGCTTGTATTCTCTACTTTATCTTTCACCTTTTACCTAGTAGTTTCAAACTGTTTTTCTCAAAAAAAAGTTTCTCTTCTTTTCTCTCTTCTCTTTCTCCATTCTCTTCCATAATTTAGAGAAAGCGGTATATATTATTTCTACTTTATGTAATTAATTGAGCTTTATTATTTGTGGAAATCAAAGCTTTATGGGGAAATAAATATGGAATATATTTGTATAGATTTTATATGGAAAAATATTTCTTATATATGTTAATATATTGTGTGAATAGGTGGAGTAGGATGTACTAAGGTAGGGTACCAGATTTGGATGTTAAAGAAAAGTGTCCCTGAGGACTAAACAATTTGATACCTATAGATATGAGAAAGGAAGAGAAGACTCAGGAGTGGAGGAGGTAGAGAGTGATGGAAGTGATGGAAATAAATTTAAGAACAGCTTGTGTTTAATACATACTTATAGAAATGAAGAAGAAGAAAGGGAACAGTAGAGGTAGAGTGAGAAAAAGAAAGATGAGAGAAAAGTAAAGAGAAAAAATGACACTTGAGAATTGAAAATCAGTAGTGATAGCTGCAGCTTAGAATGTGAAGGAGAATGAATAACTACAGATGAGATTAGAAAAGGGAGTATAAAGTATAATAATCTTGGAGTTCATGTGATGAATTTCAAATGTTTTTTTAGAAAGTGATGGAGTATACATTTATAAGAAAGGCTGACATAATGTTTACAGAGATATAGCTGGTTTGGGATGAAAAATACACTGAAGGGGTAGTGGCTTCGTCCAACCCCGTCCTCCTTCATGTGGGCTTGGCTACCTGCTCTCATCTCCTTCAGGCTCGCCATCCTCTAGAGACCCAGCACCATGCCTTCAATTAAGTTGCAGAGTTCTGATGGAGAGATATTTGAAGTTGATGTTGAAATTGCCAAACAGTCTGTGACAATCAAGACCATGTTGGAAGATTTGGGAATGGATGATGAAGGAGATGATGACCCAGTTCCTCTACCAAATGTTAATGCAGCAATATTAAAAAAAGGTGAATCAGTGGTGCACCCACCACAAGGATGACCCTCCTCCTGAGGGTGACGAGAACAAAGAAAATCGAACAGATGATATCCCTGTTTGGGACCAAGAATTCCTGAAAGTTGACCAAGGAACCCTTGTTGAACTTATTCTGGCAGCAAACTACCTAGACATCAAAGGTTTGCTTCATGTTACATGCAACACTGTTGCCAATATGATCGAGGGGAAAACTCCTGAGGAGATTCGTAAGACCTTCAATATCAAAAATGACTTTACTGAAGAGGAGGAAGCCCAGGTACGCAAGGAGAATCAGTGGTGTGAAGAGAAGTGAAACATTGTGCCTGACACTGTAACACTATAAGGATTGTTCCAAATACTAGTCTCACTGTTCTGTTTATAATTGTTAATATTAGACAAACAGTAGACAAATGCAGCAGCAAATCAGTTGTACTAGCATAATATTGTTCTCAATGCATGTGTAGTTTCAGTACATATTCCAAACCAATGGCTGAATTTCTTCTAGTCTGAGCAAATATTCTGAATAAAATGGAACTGTGGGTTCTCTGTAGAAAGTTGACATTTTGATCTTTCCCTCTTTTTTGTAAAGTGATTTCTTCCTAGTTTATTGTCCATTTGATGCTAGTGAGCTTTTAAAAGTTGGCATTGTAAATAAAACAACTTTCAAAAAGTTTTCTGAAATAGAATTAACAAAATATTATCTTCATTCCAAAGTTGGAAACTGGAAAAAGGCTACTTGAAATAACGTTCCAAGTGGGGTTATTTAAGATGTCTTCCAGCCTCCAGAGTCAAGCAGAATCACTGGTATAGATAGACCTGCATGTAGCAGAGCTCCCTTAGTTGGACCTGAGGTCTTAGTTTATTTGTTTTTAAATTTTTATTCTTCTCAGCCTTGAGTATGTTGCCTAGAGACTCAGTAACTACCAAGTTTGTGGTTTGGGAGAGAAATGTAACTAGACAGTTTGTTAGCTTTTCAATTAAAGACAACACTTAATTCATGCGGTGTGTCATCTTTCTCTAATCACTGTTTTCATGTGGGGAAAACTACTCACATTACTTGCATGTAAAAAGTAATTTAACCTTTAATATTAAAATATGTGGCAAAACTCAGAAAACATTCATTGTGAGTGCAAGATACTTTCAATAAAATGTTTGTTATATAGTAGGTAGTAAATAATTTGGTTTTGTGGATTTAAATATGTCTTTTAAATTTCTTAAATTTGATTACATTTATTTAGTTTTTAAAGATTCTTAGGAGGTTCGTGTCCTAGCTCACTAGAGGCAGCTGACAGAATGAGAAGGCAGTGGTAGACTCTCTCTCTCCTAATTGTCATTTATGTGGTTAACAGGCCCCAGTGCTTCAGTTCTGAAGGCAACACGGCACTGCCATTGTTTGCAACTTCCCTTCTACCATAGAATGAGTTTTTTTTTTTATATTAAATTCTTTTATTGGTACATTGTAGGTATACAATACAATTACATTTCTCATTGGGAATTGTACCTTTACATAACACATTTTGGTTCTTTTTTTTCCCATTCCTAGCCCTCCCTTCATACCCTCCACCCTTAGCTATTTACAAAGACTTTATTTCCATTTTTTCAATTTCTCATCATTTTCCCTTTCCCTTCTTTCCTTTCCCCTGCCCCTCCCACTACCCCTACCCCTTTGGACCTTTTCTTCCTATTTTATATCATCTATTATTCATTCTAATAATTGCTACATTTTAGGTATAAAATGTAATGACATTCACCATTGGAAATTTGCACCTTTACATAGTCTCTCTTGGTTCTTATTTTTCACCCTTGCCCAGCCCTCCATTCAATCCTGCCATACCTCCCTATTTACAAAGATTTTGTTCCTATTTTTCCATTTTCTCATATTAATCCCATTCCCTTCTATCCTTTCCTCTAGCCCTCCCACTTCCTTCCCCTTTGCCACTTTTCTTCCTATTTCACATTACCTATTATACATTTAGTCCTTATTTACTCTTTCAGTTTCTCACACCAGAGAAACAATTCAGAATTTATTCATGTGTGTCCTATTTATTTCACTTAAGAGTATCACCTCAATGTGCATCTACTTAGCTATAAATGTCTCTAATTTCTCACTTTTTATGGCTGAGTAGTACTCCATTTTATTAAAAAACCACATTTTCTTTATCCAGTCTCCAGTTGATGGGCATTTGGGCTGTTTCCATGTTTTAGCTATCACAAACTGTGCTGCTCTGAACAAGGGTGCACATATATGACTGTGGTATGATTCTTTTAATTCTTTGGGGAAGATCCCAGCAGTGGAATAGTGGGGTCAAATGGGACTTCCAGTCTTAGTTCTTTGAGGTATCTCCACACTGATTTCCACAGTGATTGCATCAGTCTACACTCCCATCCAGAAGTGGAGCAGGGTTCCTCTTTCCCCACAGCCCTGCCACCAATGGTTATTGGTAGATTTCATGATAGCAGTCATTCTTTCTAGAGTGAAGTGGAATCTCAGCATTATTTTCATTTGCATCTCTCGAATGACCAGTGATGTTGAACATTTTTTCATGTATTTATTTGCTATTTCTACTTCTTTGTCTGAGAAATGTCTGTTCATTTCAGATGCCCATTTTCAGATTGGGACTTTAAATTTGGGAGTTTTGATATTTCTAAGTTCTTTTTAGATTGGAGATAGTAGATCTTTGTCTGAGGAAGAGAAGGTGAAGATTTTTTCCCACATTGTGGGTTGTCTCTTCACACTGCTGGTGGTTTCTCTGGCTGTGCAGAAGCTTCTTAATAAGAAGAGATCTCACTTGTTGATTGTTTGTGCTAGTTCACGGGCAACTGAGGTTTTGTTCATAAAATCTTTTCCTACACCGATGTCTTCAAGGGTTCTACCTAACCTCTGTTCCAACTGGTTCAGAGTTTCTATTTTAATATTTAGATCTTTAATCCATTTTGATTTCAGTTTAGTGCATGGTTAGAGATACAGGTCTAATTTTAATCTTTGGGAAGTTGAAGCCTAATTTTTCCAGCACCACTTATTAAAGAGATTATCTTTCCTCTAGTGAGGGTATTTGGCTCCTTTATCAAACATGAGATAGATGAGTGTGTCTGGCATTGTTTCTGCACCTTCTAATCTGTTCCACTGGTCCTCAAGTCTGTTTCTTTGACAGTACCATGCTGGTTTTTTCACAGTAGCTTTGTACTATAGTTTCACGTTGGGGATTGTGTTACCTCCTGCCATGTCTCTGTTACCTAGAATTGCTTTTGCTATTTTGGGTCTCTTCTTGCTCCAAATGAATTTTTGGATTGTTTTCTCAAAATCTATGAAGTATGCTGCTGGGATCTCAATTGGAATTGCATTAAATCTATATAGCAGTTTTGGAAGTATGGCCATATTAATCCTTCCGACATAGGAGCAGGGGATGTCTGTCCATTTTCTGATATCATCTTCAATCTCTCTTTTCAGAGTGCCATAGTTTTCAGAGAAGAGGTCTTTGATTTCTTTTGTTAGGATGATTCCTAGGTATTTCGGTTTTTTGGATGCTATTGTGAAAGGAATTATTTGCCCTGTGCCTCTCTCAGTGAGTCTGTCATTGGTGTAGAGGAAAGCTATTGATTTTTGTGTGTTCACCTTGTAACCAGCTACTTGACTGAACTTGGTTATTAAGTCTAGAAGATTTCTGGTGCAGTTCTTGGGGTCTTCTATATAGAGTATCATGTCATCTGTAAATAATGACAATTTGACTTCTTCATTTCCTATCTTTATTCCTTTTATTTCTTTCTCTTGTCTAATTGCCATGGCTAATGTTTCCAGAACTATATTGAACAAGAGTGCTGATAGTGAACATCCTTGTCTTGTTCCTGATTTTAGTCTGAAGGATTTCAGTTTTTGATCATTTAGTATGATATTGGCTGTTGGCTTTTCATAGATGGCTTCTATCAGTTTGAGGTAGAGACCATCTATTCCAATTTTTTGTAGGGTTTTTATCATAAATGCATGTTGGATTTTGTCAAATGCTTTTTCTGCATCTATGGAGATAATCATATGGTTTTTGTCCTTGGCTCTATTGATATAGTGTATTACATTAATTGATTTGCATATATTGAACCATCTCTGCATCCCTGGGATGAATCCCAGTTGATCAGAGTGTATGATCTTCTTGATGATCTTCTGCATTCTGTTTGCCATTATCTTATTAAGGAGTTTTGCATCTATGTTCATTAGTGAGATTGGCCTATAGTTCTCTTTTTCAGTTGGGTCTTTCTCTGCTTTGGGGATCAAGGTGATGCTTGCTTCCAGGAATGAATTTGGGAGTATTGCTTCCCTTTCAATTTTATTGAAGAGTTTAAACAGTAGTGGCAGCAGTTCCTCTCTAAATGTCTTGTAGAATACAGCAGTGAAGCCATCAGGGCCTGGGCTTTTCTTAGTTGATAAGTTTTTAATTACATTTTCAATTTCATTGGTTGTTATTGGGTTGTTCAGAATTTTTAGGTTTTCTTCGATCAACTTTGTTAATTCATATTTATCTAGGAATCTGTCCATTTCTTCTGTGTTGTCCATCTTATTGGTGTATGGGTTCTGGAAGTAGGTATTGATGATCCTCTGGATTTCTGTTGGGTCTGTTGTCATTTCACCCTTTTCATTCCTAATTGCATGGAGTTGGGGCTTTTCTTTCCTTTTCCTGACAAGGTTGGCTAAAGGTTTGTCAATTTTGATTCTTTCGAAGAACCAACTCTTGGCTTCATTGATTCTTTATATCGTTCTCTTAGTCTCCATTGCATTGATTTCTCTTCTGATCTTTATAACTTCCTCCCTTGTATGAGTTTTGGGGTTGTCCTGCTCTTCTTTTTCTAGAAGCTTGAGGTTCAGCATCAGGTTGTTTAATTGGGCTTGTTCTGTTTTCCTAATATGCGTACTCACTGCTATGAATTTTTCTCATAAGACTGCTTTCATTGTGTCCCATAGATTCTGATATGTTGTATTGTCATTGTCACTTAATTGAAGGAACTGTCTGATTTCTTCCTTAATTTCCTCTCTGACCCATTGGTTATTCAGAAGTGAGTTGTTCAATTTCCACGTGTTTATGAAATTTTTTATTTCTTTTGCTATGGATCTCCAATTTCATCTCACTATGGTCTGACAATATACAGGAGATAACTTCAATTCCTTTGCACGTAGTTAAACATGTTCTATGTGTGAGTATGTGGTCTATTTTGGAGAATGCCCCATGTGCAGCTGAGAAGAATGTGTATTCTGATTTTTTGGGGTGGGAGACTCTGTAAACATCTGGCAAGTTCATTTGTTCAAGAGTTTGATTGAGTTCTAGTATTTCATTACTGATTTTTAGTATAGTTGATCTATCTATTTGTGACAGTGGGGCATTGAGGTTCCCAACTACAATTGTATTAGTGCATATATGACTTTTCATGTCCGTTAATATTTGTTTTATATAGTTGGGTGCACTAGTGTTTGGTGCATAGATATTTATGATTGTCATCTCTTCCTCTTGGATTCTTCCCTTTACAAGGATGTAGTGTCCTTCTTTGTCTCTCTTAATCAGTGTGGGTTTGAAATCTACTTGATCTGCCAAGAGGATAGGTACTCCTGCTTTTTTTCAGGTTCCTCTCACATGGAATATTGCTTTCCACCCTTTCACTGTCAGTCTATGAGTTTCCTTTTGAATTAAGTGTGTTTCTTGTATTCAGCATATTGTTGGATTTTGCTTCTTGACCCATTCTGCCAGTCTATTTCTTTTGATTGGTGAATTGAGACCATTAACATTGATGGTTATAACTGAAACATATTGTCTTGTCATTGCCATGACTTTTTCTTTTTGTTGGGTTCTCCTCTTTTACATTTAATTTCTTGTCATGCCAGATGGGTTCATTCTGCTTTGCTTCCTGGGGTTGTGATCCTCAATGTCTGTTCCTAGGATATTGTGTAAAATTCTTTGTAGTGCTGGTTTGGTATTCACGAAGTTCCTAAGGTGCTCCTTGTCATGAAAGTATCTTATTTCTCCATCCATTTTGAAAGATAGTTTTTCAGGGTACATCAATGTGGGTTGGAGGCTGTTTTCTTTTAGGGCTTGGAATAGGTCACTCCAAGCTCTTCTTGCCTTGATGGTTTGTGTTGAGAAGTCTGTTGTGATTCTGATGGGTTTTCCTTTGTATGTGATTTGTTTCTTTTCTCTGACTGCTTGGAGAACTTTGTTCTTCTGTTGTGTTTCTGGAATCTTAACAATTATATGTCTATGTGTAGATTTGTTTTGATCAAGGCTATTTGGAGTCCTATATGCCTCACTTATCTGTATGTCAAGCTCTTTTCCCCTGCTTGGGAAGTTTCCTGCCATTATTTCTGTGAAGAGATTTTTTATGTCATCTCCACTCTCTCCTGTTTCTTCATTGAGCCCAATCAGTGTTATGTTATTCTTCTTTGCATCATGTAGCAGCTGCTGGATTGATTTCTCATGTTCCCTTATAATTTTGAAGGAATTTTTCTTTTCCTGGTCACTAATTGCAATCTTATCTTTTATATCTGAAATTCTTTCCTCACATTGGCTCATTCTGCTTTGTAGACTTTCAATGGAGTTTTTCATCTCCTGGAAATCTATTTGCATCTGTTTTATGGATTCCATTTGTTTCTTATGTTGGGTTTCTGTCATATTCTTGAGCTCCTGTCTAGATTTATTAATCATGTCTTGCACTAGGGGCACAATTTCTCCTGTTATCTGAGAAATTATTTCTGATTTCATTTTTTCCAGATCTCCTTTTGTTGCCAGTTCAGTGGTTCCAGGTTTTGAGTATCAGAGTGCTCCATCTCATTTCCCTTTGGGGTTGCTGTAGGTGATCTGGAAGTCTGGCTTTGAGACTTATTTACATCTTTTCTCATTTCGACTGGTGCAGGGGCTGTTAGTACCTGCACAGATTACCTCCTCTGTGCTGGGAGAGGTGGGACAGGGGCTGGGAGCAGTGGTAGGGATGATGACCCAAAAGCCCTTTCCTGTGAGCTGGGAACAGTGGGAGGGATGGTGGCCGGAAACCCCTTTCTGTGGACCAGGAGCAGTGGGATGGTGGCTCAGAAGCCCTTACCTCTGGGCCAGGAGTGGTGGGAGGGATGGTGGCCTGGAAGCCCCTTCTTCTGGGCCAGGAGCAGTGGGACAGAAGGTGGCCCAAATGCCCTTTCCTCTGGGCTGGGAGCAGCAGGATGGATGGTGACCGGAATGCCCCTTCCTCTGGACCAGGATTGGTGGGATGGCAGCTCAGAAGCCCCTGCCTCTGGGCCAGGAACAATGGGACTCAGCACCTTGGTCTGGTGGTCTGGTGTCCTCTGTGTCTTTGTAGTGTGGAACCAGGTGGCTGCCTGTCTGCAGTGGGGTGATTCGGCATCTTCCACTTGACTCTGTTCCTTGGTAGGGTGTGCACAGACCTGCCTGTCTCCATAGAATGAGTTTTGATGGCTTGAGATGACTCTGATATTTTTACTTTTTTCTCCCCTACTTGTGCTCTGTGTTTTCTTCTTTCATCGTTGTCATCATCTGTATTCATGTGTAATTTTATTGTATTCTCTTCATGTTTACAGTGAGCTATCCTGGCTAAGATCATCATTGAATAGCAAAGTGCTTTTACTTCTCAGTTGTCCCAAATTCACCTTACCCTAGGAAAGTCCACAGTCTCAACATAAATTCCCATTTGTTTTCTGTACCAGAGGTAGAAAATTGCAACAGTGTGTGGGTCATATCTAGCTATTTACAGTCTGAGTTTAAATGGTTTTTACTTTGAGAAGCATTGTTTAAAAATATATACAACACTGTTAATTTTAAGTGTGGTAAATAGTATTGTGATTACGCTCTTTCAAATAAAAACAGAAGACCTTATGTTTTCAAAATAAAAAGAAAAGAAAAGAAAAAGGAAAATAGACTGAAGGGAAGCAACAATGCATGGGGAATCTTTGTTCCAAAGTTTCTTCCTGTTATTCAAAAGTTAATGCTCTTCTCATGAGTCAGGCACTGAGGGGATAGAGCAAGATTTCAGATTTGAAAATATTTTTAGAAAGATAATGGAGAAAATGACACTCTGGCCATTTCCCTACCTTTCCTATTCTAAATTCAGCAGGAAGAATGATCCATTGAAAATATTGTCATACTGCTCCAATTCTCAATGATATCTTAAGAATATGACAATAACTGTCTTGTTGAATCCCTCAGGCTTTATTTTTTTTCACAAGTTATTATCTTCAAATTCTATCCCAACAAAACATTTCAGTTATTACAACCTTTCAGAAAAACTTCTATTACCAGATTGTTCTCACTTTGCATTGAGAAATAACTCCAAAACATCTCCTTAAATATAGTGGGAAGTGGTTTTGCCAAAAAACAAGGGAAAATATTTATTTCTATTCAAAGACATTACTTTTATGTACCATTAGTCAAAATATGAATACTAAAAAGTGTTTTCACTTCTATTCTATTTCCACCTAAATTGGTGTAACACCAAATATGACTACTGAAATACAGCTCTTATGCTAACCACCCAGATTTAATGTTTATCTGGCTGATTATAAATGTTGATATTTTAACAGTCCCTCAATATTTAACAATTTGTTAGAACAGCTCACAAAACCCACTGCAAGTGCTTCAATTACAGCTTTAGTTTAAAAAAGTACACAAATTAAGTTGGAAATTCCCAAACACAGAGCTTCTGAGCCATCTCCCTGTAGAATTGAGGCATGATACCTTCTCCACACATCAGCATTTCCTCTCTAGATGAATATGTTAACCAATCAGGAAGCACTACTGAATTTTACTGTCCAGTTTTTTTTAATGAAGTTTATTGGTACATTTTAGGTATACAATATACATTGATCATTGGGAATTTGTACCTTTACATGATATATCTTGGTTCTTATTTTTCCCCATTCCCCTACCCTCCCTTCAATCCTCCACTTCAACCCCTCTGTATTTACAAAGACTTAGTTTCTGTTTTTTTTTCCTTTTCTCATATTTATTCCTTTCTCTTCTTTCCTTTCCCCTACCCCTCCTACTTCCCCTTCCCATTGGGCCTTTTCTTTGTATTTCAAATTATCTATAATACAAGCTGTTATCAATAAGTCAACCAATAACAAATGCTGATGGGGTTGTGGGGAGAAAGGAACCCTTCTCCACTGTTGGTGGGAGTGTAGACTGTTGCAACCACTGTGGAAATCGGTATGGTGATACCTCAAAAACACTAGGATCAGAGTTCTTAATAGGGTCTCATTGTATAGACAATATTGACTAAGACGTTGACACAGATTGAACTCCCGCTCCAGTTCTTTCATTTTCCAGGATGACTGGTCAATGGAAACTTCAACTACCAACTCATAAGTTTTGTCTTTCTAACTGAAACCTTCTAGATGACCACAATATATTATACAGCAGCATAATAAAGACATTTTTCTCTCACAATTTCTATAGGATTTTGAAACTTTCTAAGAGGAACCAAAAACCCAAAACAGATATATTCTTTGTCACAACACACCTGCTCAATTTTCTCAACTTATCTAGAAAAAGACAATCAATTATCTCATATTTGTCTCAAGTGCAAAAAAGACAATGCCAAAGAATACTAATTAGAACTTCACATGAATCCAACCCTCACTTCTTGAAACTGTTACCCAAAACCAAATTAATCAGGTAGTATCAATTTTTTTTTCATAAAATGACATCTGAACTGACTAGGACCTAATATAACATACACGCAATTCAAGTCATAGCCACAGTTACCTATAATGTCACAAATATCAAGTTTATAGTTCTTTCAGTTAAATTATATTCTGATGAAATTTTTGTCCAATTTTTCCATATTATAGCAAATTGGATCCGTGCCCAACTCCCAGCCCTGATAGTTATGAATCCTATAATGATGAATATGAGAAAAGATATGAAGGCAGTTGAAGCTCAGATTTTAGTATTCTGTTCATCATACAACATCCATGACATGGAAGTCAGGTATGTATTGCCTGACTTTCTTTAGAGAAGATAGACGGGAAATTTGATCCATTTCTCTGTTTAGAAACTAACTTCAAGCTCACCATGGTAACTCATAAAAGGACAGTAGGAAAGGTCTTCAATGTTATCTTCCAGGATCCTTATCATATTCTTTGACATTCCAAGTAAGTCACCTATACTTTTTAAAAAATTCTAAAATAACTAGAATGTATATAATTAATAGAGAAACCAGCATTTCTTTTTGTAATTTGTAACCTTGGGCACCTGATAACTTTAGCTAATGATAGGCAAAATATTCTACCAGGACTGAAATATAATATCCTTCAATTAATAGTTAGGATTGAAAAGAATTACATAAAATCCACTTTATAAATATATAGCCTTTGAAGAAATATTCCACTTAAAGAAATAATATCAAGTAAAAGTAGTGGAGAAAAAGGGATAGAGATTTAAATTTTTGCTGGCTTAAGGAATGTATTCTAAATCTACTGAATATTGAGCCTCCTTTTTAATTAGTAGTAGACAAATCCAGCATCAAACATCTGAATTCTTGGTTTATTAATATTCTTGAATACATTGATTGCTAAAAAAATCTCAGCTAAATATTTTTAACACTTTAATTAACAGGGTAAGACAGAGAATACAAACCTCTGAGACATCTTAGAATGAGGGTCAAAGTCACTTAAAGGGAAGGGAAAAAAATCTCTAGTTTTTAAATTATTTTGCCTAAAAATTCTAAGCTCTGTTTTTATTTAAGCCAAGGATAAGTGGTCTGTTTTCCTCTTTATAAAGAAGAGTTTTAAATTGCTTATCACAAAATAAATTGATGTTCCACAACAATGTGGTTTTTTGCCTATGTTTTCACCTACCTTATGTGTACACTGTCACAGAAACATAGAAATACCAAAAATTCTATATTAGAAGCAAATTAAAGGTCCAGATCTTATAGAAAAGCATTCATCATGACTAATTCCTATTCTATGAATAAAAAAAAATCTCATCTCATAATAGGCATTGCATGATGATAATTCAGTTTTGTTTTAGACATACCTGAACAGTGATAAATCAGCTAATTTAAAATGAATAATTCATTTTAATTGTCTCATTCTTTTTGAGGAAACTTTCATTGTCATTTGTCATAGTTTATTTCTTTAGCAAACAGTAATTTTTGAAAGGGAACAAAGTAGACTTGTCTAAAATATAAGACTAAGTGCTGATCTGTGGCATTGACTTTAGAATACAAAAATACCTCATAGGTTTTTTTTTATACCTAAAAAGAACAACTTGAAATCCAAAGGCAAAACATATTACAAAAATTTATCATATAGAAATATTTGGTATGGAATCATATTGCAAACAGAAGCCACAGGAAAAGCAGATGGAAGTGTCGCTAGATATTTTAAGCCAAAAGAAAAGTAATTTGGTTTGAAAGGTGACAGAAAGCATATTAATAGCACAATAGGAGCTGAAGAATTAGATGTATTTAATAGGAGAAATGTTTAACTCATCATGAAGTTAGACTTATACAAATAAAAAGAGAAAATAATCCAAAAATGACAGAGGGGATTAACTGTTTGTAAATGCAGATATTAGGAGAAACCTTAAAAAGAGGAAGAGTGTATGATATGGAAATATGTCAGGAGAATATGCAGAGAGAATAACAGGAAGGAGTAAGCACAGTGAGAATGCAAAGAGGATAGGCACAGGCACACTTTGAAATGCAGAAAGGATTATGCAGAGGAGAAAAAGAGAGGGTCTAACAGAAGACTGAGGCAAGCATCACTGTGAAGAAGCCCGTATCCAGAATAATATTCAGAAGCATTTTTTGAATGGAGAAATTGGTTTTTTTAAACTGATAGGGACTTTCTCCCTTGATGATGGAGGAATTACCACAACAATCATAACAGTCAACATGCAGTGAGTGAGCACGGTTTGGTGAGCACTGGGCAAAGGCCTTGGCCTGCTTTAATTCATTTAATCATCACAGAAAATCTATAAGTTCTGTAGTTTTTACTGACTTTCAAAAGAAAAAGGACATTGATCTTCTTTGAGTCTTAAATCTGACTTTCATGACCTCTTTAGTAAAGAGAAGTCCAGAGAAAAAGGATTTTTTGAAATCCATTATTTTGACCTTTATCACAAAAAGAGGTAGTTCTAATTAACAGGGATACAGAATATTACCTGAAGGAGGGAGAGGCGGAGCTAACCTGCAGCAAAGGATTTGGGGGAAGTCAGAGCATTTTGGTCCCCTGGATTGTGGAAGGAAACAGGAGAATATCCATCTACCTGGCCAGATACACTTGAGTTGTATTTCCAAATTTGTCCAGAGGGTTGAATTTGTAGGGTGAAGGAGTAGAAATAATTCTTTCCATGGGGAGCCTCAAGAGTCTTGGGAGCTACTGGTTCACTTTTAGTCCTCTAGGAAAAGCTCACAGACTTTCACTTTCCTAATTGGTACAGGGTAACAGAAAGTACCTTAGGCAAAAACAACAACAAAAAACTCCTTAATAGCTGAGCAAGGAGTCAGTTTGTACATTTAGGTGCAGAGAGTCATAAAACAAGGACCTATAAGTGTTCATATGACCTGTAAGAAGATAGAGATGCATCAAGAAAGCTGATAAGCTGATGGTGGGGCCAGGGATTTAGCTCAGTGGTTCTATTGCCTGCCCTGCTAGCGCGAAGACCAGAGTTTGATCCCCAGTACCAAAAAAAAAAAAAAAAATGAAAGAAAGAAAGCTGATGGTGTGAGTTGCACGTTAATTGGTCAGGACCAAGGACTATTGAAAATGGCTACCACAGACACCCTAAGGAGGTCCCCAGTCCCATGGAACACAGGCCGAATCAGCCGGCTGCAGACAGGCGGGTCTGTGCATGCCCTACCGAGGTTCTGAGTCATGCAGAAGACACCGAATCACCCCGCCGCAGACAGGCAGCCACCTGATGCCACACTACAAAGACACAGAGGACACCAGACAACCAGACCAAGGTACTGAGTCCCACTGTTCTCGGCCCAGAGGTAGGGGCTTCTAAGCCATTGTCCCACTGCTCCTGGTCCAGAGGAAGGGGCTTCTGGGCCACCATCCCTCCCCCCCACTCCTGGCACAGAGGAAGGGCTTCTGAGTCACCATCCCACTGGTCCTGGTCCAGAGGAAGGGGTTTCTAGCCACCATCCCTCTGGTTGCTCCCAGCACACAGGAAAGGGCTTTTGGGTCACCATCCCTAGCGCTGCTCCCAGCCCCTGTCCCACCTCACCCAGCTCAGAGGAGGTAAACTGTCCAGGTGCTAACAGCCCCCCGCCCCAGTCAAAATGAGAAAACACATAAATAAGTATCAAAACCAGGCTTCCAGATCACCTACAGCAACCCCAAAGGGAATGAGATGGAACACTCTGGTACTCAAACACCTGGACCCACTCAACTGGCAACAAAAGGGGATCTAGAAAAAATGAAATCAGAAATAATTTCTCAGATAACAGGAGAAATAGTGCTCCTAGTGCAAGACATGATTGATAAATCTAGAGAGGAGCTGAGGAACATGATGGAATCTCAACATAAGAAACAAAAGGAATCCATAAAACAGATGCAAATAGATTTCCAGGAGATGAAAAACACCATTGAAAGTCTATACAGCAGAATGAGCCAATGTGAGGACAGAATTTCAGACATAGAAGATAAGATTGCAATTAGTGACCAGGAAAAGAAAATGGCTTCAAAGTTATAAGGGAACATGAGAAATCAATCCAGCAGCTGCTAGATGATGCAAAAAAGAATAACATAAGACTGATTGGGCTCAATGAAGAAACAGGAGAGAGTGGAAATGACATAAAAAACCTCTTCACAGAAATAATGGCAGAAAACTTCCCAAGCAAGGGAAAAGAACTTGATATACAGATAAGTGAGGCATATAGGACTCCAAGTAGCCTTGATCAAAAAAAAATCTACACATAGACATATAGTTGTAAAGAGTCCAGAAACACAATAGAAGAACAAATTTCTCCAAGCAGTCAGAGAAAAGAAACAAATCACCTACAAAGGAACAGAATCACAGCAGACACCTCAAGACAAACCATCAAGGCAAGAAGAGCTTGGAGTGACATATTCCAAGCCCTAAAAGAAAACAGCCTCCAACCCACATTGATGTACCCTGAAAAACTATCTTTCAAAATGGATGGAGAAATAAGATACTTTCATGACAAAGCACCTTAGGAACTTCGTGAATACCAAACCAGCACTCCAAAGAATTTTACACAATATCCTAGGAACAGACATTGAGGATCACAACCCCAGGAAGCAAAGCAGAATAAACCCATCTGGCATGATAAGAAATTAAATGTAAAGGAGGAGAACCCAACAAAAAGAAAAAGTCATGGCAATGACAAGTCAATAGGTTTCAGTTATAACCATCAATGTTAATGGTCTCAATTCACCAATCAAAAGAAATAGATTGGCAGAATGGGTCAAGAAGCAAACTCCAAAAATATGCTGCATACAAGAAACACACTTAATTCAAAAGGAAACTCATAGACTGAAAGTTAAAGGGTGGAAAACAATACTGCATGTGACAGGAACCCCCCAAAAAGCAGGAGTAGCTATCCTCTTGGCAGATCAAGTAGATTTCAAACCAACACTGATTAAGACAGATGAAGAAGGACACTACATCCTTGTAAAGAGAAGAGTACAAGAGGAAGAGATGACAATCATAAATATCTATGCACCAAACACTAGTGCACCCAACTATATAAAACAAATACTAACGGACGTGAAAAGTCATATATGCACTAATACAATTGTAGTGGGGGACCTCAACACCCCACTGTCGCAAATAGATCAACTAGACTAAAAATAAGTAATGAAATACTAGAACTCAGTCAAACTCTTGAACAAATGAACTTAACAGATGTTTACAGAGTCTTCCACCTCACAAAATCAGAATACACATTCTGCTCAGCTGCATATGGGTCATTCTCCAAAATAGACCACATACTCACACATAGAACATGTTTAAGTAAGTGCAGAGGAATTGAAGTTATCCCCTGTATATTATCAGACCATAGTGTGATGAAATTGGAGATCCATAGCAAAAGAAACTCAAAAAATTTCATAAACATGGGGAAATTGAACAACACACTTCTGAATAACCAATGGGTCACAGAGGAAATTAAAGAAGAAATCAGACAGTTCCTTCAATTAAATGACAATGACAATACAACATATCGGAATCTATGGGACAATAAAAGCAGTCTTAAGAGGGAAATTCATAGCAGTGAATATGCATATTAGGAAAACAGAAAGAACCCAATTAAACAACCTGATGCTGAACATCAAGCTTTTAGAAAAAGAAGAGCAGGACAACCCCAAAGCTCATAGAAGGGAAGAAATTATAAAGATCAGAGGAGAAATCAATGCAGTGGAGACTAAGAGAACAATACAAAAAATCAATGAAGCCAAGAGTTGGTTCTTCAAAAGGATCAACAAAATTGATAAACTTTTAGTCAACCTTGTCAGAAAAAGGAAAGAAAAGCCCCAATTCCATGCAATTAGGAATGAAAAGGGTGAAATGACAACAGACCCAGCAGAAATCCAGCTGATCATCAATACCTACTTCCAGAACCTATACACCAATAACATGGACAACACAGAAGAAATGGACAGATTCCTAGATACATATGAATTACCAAAGTTGAACGAAGAAGACCTAAAACTTCTGAGCAACCCAATATCAACCAATGAAATTGAAAATGTAATTAAAAACTTATCAACTAAGAAAAGCCCAGGCCCTGATGTCTTCAGTGCTGAATTCTACAAGATATTTAGAGAGGAACTGCTGCCACTACTGTTTAAACTCTTCAATGAAATTGACAGGGAAGCAATACTCCCAAATTCATTCCTGGAAGCAAGCATCACCTTGATCCCCAAAGCAGAGAAAGACCCAACTGAAAAAGAGAACTATAGGCCAATCTCACTAATGAACATAGATGCAAAAATCCTTAATAAGATAATGGCAAACAGAATGCAGAAGATCATCAAGAAGATCATACACTCTGATCAACTGGGATTCATCCCAGGGATGCAGAGATGGTTCAATATATGCAAATCAATCAGTGTAATACACTATATCAATAGAGCCAAGGACAAAAAAATATGATTATCTCCATAGATGCAGAAAAAGCATTTGACAAAGTCCAACATGCATTTATGATAAAAACCCTACAAAAATTGGAATAGATAGTCTCTATCTCAAACTGATAGAAGCCATCTATGAAAAACCAACAGCCAATATCATACTAAATGGTCAAAAACTGAAATCCTTCACACTAAAATCAGGAATAAGACAAGGATGTCCACTATCACCACTCTTGTTCAATATAGTTCTGGAAACATTAGCCACGGGAATTAGACTAGAGAAAGAAATAAAAGGAATAAAGATAGGTAATGAAGAAGTCAAATTGTCATTATTTACAGATGACATGATACTCTATATAGAAGACCCCAAGAACTCCACCAAAAGTCTTCTAGACTTAATAGCCAAATTCAGTCATGTAGCTGGTTACAAGGTCAACACACAAAAATCAATAGCTTTCCTCTACACCAATGACAGACTCACTGAGAGAGAAATAGGGCAAATAATTCCCTTCACAATAGCATCCCCAAAGCTGAAATACCTCACAATCATCCTAATGAAAGAAATCAAAGACCTCTTCTCTGAAAACTATGGCACTCTGAAAAGAGAGATTGAAGATGATATCAGAAAATGGACAGACATCCCCTGCTCCTGGGTAGGAAGGATTAATATAGTGAAAATGGCCACACTTCCAAAACTACCATATAGATTTAATGCAATTCCAATTGAGATTCCCAGCAGCATACTTCATAGATCTTGAGAAAACAATCCAAAAATCCATTTGGAGCAAGAAGAGACCCAGAATAGCAAAAGAAATTCTAGGTAACAGAGACATGGCAGGGGGTATCACAATCCCCAACCTGTAACTATAGTACAAAGCTACTGTGAAAAAAATAGCATCGTACTGGCAAAGAAACAGACTTGAGGACCAGTGGAACAGATTAGAAGATGCAGAATCAATGCCAGACAAACTCATCCATCTCATCTTCAGCAAAGGAGCCAAACACCCTCACTGGAGGAAAGATAACCTCTTTAATAAATGGTGCTGGAAAAATTGGGCTTCAACTTGCCAAAGATTAAAACTAGACCTATATCTCTCACCATGCACTAAACTAAAATAAAAATGGATTAAAGATCTAAATATTAAAATAGAAACTCTGAACCAGTTGGAACAGAGGTTAGGTAGAACACTTGAAGACATTGGTGTAGGAAAAGATTTTATGAACAAAACCTCAGTTGCCCGTGAACAAGCACAAACAATCAACAAATGCTATCTCTTCTTATTAAAAAGCTTCTGCACAGCAAGAGAAGCCACCAGCAGTATGAAGAGACAACCCACAATGTGGGAAAAAATCTTCATCTGCTCTTCCTCAGACAAAGGTCTATTATCTCGAAACTATAAAGAATTTTAAAAGATCAGACCTCCCAAATTGAAAGACCCAATCCAAAAATGGGCATCTGAAATGAACAGACATTTCTCAGAAAAAGAAGTAGAAATAGAAAATAAATACATGAAAAAATGTTCAACATCACTGGTCATTCAAGAGATGCAAATGAAAACAACACTGAGATTCCACTTCACTCCAGAAAGAATGCCTGCTATCATGAAATCAACCAATAACCAATGCTGGTGGGGCTGTGGGGAAAGAGGAACCCTGCTCCACTGCTGGTGGGAGTGTAGACTGGTGTAACAACTGTGGAAATCAGTATAGAGATACCTCAAAGAACTAGGACTGGAAGTCCCATTTGACCCCACTATTCCACTGCTGGGGATCTTCCCCAAAGAATTAAGAGAATCATACCACAGTGATATATGTGCACCCATGTTCATAGCAGCACAGTTTGTAATAGCTAAAACATGGAAACAGCCCAAATGCCCATCAACTGGAGACTGGATAAAGAAAATGTGGTATTTTTATAAAATGGAGTACTACTCAGACATAAAAAATGAGAAATTAGAGACATTTATAGCTAAATGGATGCACATTAAGGCAATACTCTTAAGTGAAATAAATAGGACACACATGTATAAATACCGAATAGTTTCTCTGGTGTGAGAAACTGAAAGTGTAAATAAGGACCAAAATGCATATTAGGTAATGTGAAATAGGAAGAAAAGGGGCAAAGGGGAAGGAAGTGGGAGGGCTAGAGGAAAGGATAGAAGGGAATGGGATTAATATGAGAAAATGGAAGAATAGGAACAAAATCTTTGTAAATTAGGAGGACTGGAGTGGTTGAAGGAAGGACTGGGCAAGGGTGAAAAATAAGAACCAAGAGAGACTATGTAAAGGTGCAAACTTCCAATGATGAATGTCATTATATTGTATACCTAAAATGTACCAATTATTAGATTGAATAATCGTAATGTAAAATAGGAAGAAAATGTCCAAAGGGGTAAGGGTAGTGGGAGGGGCAGGGGAAAGGAAGGAAGGGAAAGGAAAAATGCTGAGAAATAGAAAAAATGGAAATAAAGTCTTTGTAAATAGGGAAGGGTGGAGAGCGTGAAGGGAGGGCTAGGAATGGGGAAAAAATAAGAACCAAGATGCATTATATAAAGGTACAATTCCCAATGAGAAATGTAATTGTGTTTTATACCTACAATGTACCAATAAAATAATTTAATACAAAAAATAAATAAATAAATAAGAAAATGGCTACCACAACATCTTACCCTCAAAAGCCACATACTGTTGTGTCACTTCAGACATTACCAGTCAAAGAGTAGTCTGCACTAAGCACCCCAAAGAAGGTCAGCAAATTTGCAGTCAACACCATGCTGATGCAAATATGTGAAGCCTTGCTGATTTGAGGTCATAAATCCTCTGTAATATGTAGTGGAAACCTTGAAGAGAACAGTGAAGAAGAGGAGATAACAGAACCTGAGCATTTTATACAAAAGTGAATTTTCAGGAAATGACTCTAATCTACCAATGCTCACTAGAAAAACAGATTTAATGCAAGATATAAAATATATAATTACAAGATTGTCTTACAGCGGCTAGCCAGAGTCAGGTACAAAAGAGTGCAAAAGGTCTGTCTGCACACTGGAAATCTGAAGGATCCAGTGCAAGGCCCAGTGGTCTCTGTAATGTCCTGTACAAATTCATATCCAGAAGCCAAAGGGTCTGTGATGGAAGGCTGAAGGATCTGCGCTAGAAGACTGGAGTCTGTGCTGAAAGCCAGGAAACAACATCCAAGGTGAAAGTGAAGACTGGAGCTCCATAGAAGACACAGAAACAAGCCTTCCTTCACTTCCCTTTCATTCCCTTTAGGCAGCAAGGCTATTGGTTCCTGTCACTTACATCCAGTAAATCTCCACAAATCTTCAATAAGTCCCTCGAGCCACACCCAGATATATGCTGATCCAATTTAGTTTGACCTTTCTTATGCAAGCTGACCCCCTCAGTTAACTATCACTTGGGTCTAAATTTATCACAATGTAAACAAAGCTTAGATACTTGCCCTTGTTCTAAACCAAAACCAAAGAGCAGGAGTGCTGGTGCATCAGTGGGAATAGATTTTTGGTACTGTGACACTAGATCTGATGGTCTGACTTTGTTGAAAGATTTTGTACCTATAATTAGGTTTTAACCTTCAAAAAGAAACACAATTTTGAGATGATCTCTAAAAACTCATAATCTGCCCTGCCGAATTATATTGGCTGTCTATGTTTATTTTATGATTGCTTGATAATTTAAATAAAACAAAAAAACTGGTCATTTCCATAATCAAATTTGAGTCAGTTTTAATATTGTACTGTCCTCATTAAAACTGTCATCTAAATATGGTCTCAGCAATGTTTTCACTTTCTCATTAATTTCCCTTAGTTGACTTAGTATGTTATTTATTTTTTAAATATGAGTTGAGCATTTAATTTATTTTACTTATTTTTTCAATATAACTTTTGGGCTATTCAAATAGGCTTTCTGAATTTAATTTTTTGGTGAGCATTTGCCAATTGCCTCCAGCATTAATCATCTCCTTGCCTCCTCTTTTGCTTGATAACATCTGGAATTTTGCAGTTATGTACTTTTAAATGTAAGAGCACACAGATCATGGTGCCCAAGAACCTAGGGGTCCTCTAGAGATTGCCACCCTCTCTCTCAGGTATGAGTTGTAAAATTTGTCAGGGAACTGGATGATATAGACAAAAGCACAATGAAATGCATTTTTAAAGATTCCAAAGTCAGTTATTTTATATTTCCCTTTCTAAAGGAATTGGCAGTAACTTCACGAAACCTTCAAATATTCACATAATCATTCAACATAAATGTTTCGTATATATTGCTGTCCATTTAGATGTTGTGCTGAAAGATTCAGAGCATTGGCAGTGTTGCCAAGTAGTTTTCTCTCTCTACAGTTCTGCTTTCTTTTAGAGATGAAGACTTGAAACTGTAGACCACAGCTTCTATGGGTATGTTTTCTAGTTTTACCAGCTAGAATCTTGCTATTGGTGAAATAAATGATCTGAAAGCATAACAATTTAGAAATGTTCCTGTGTCCCAAAAATAAGCCTCAATTGCTTTTTACTATTCTTTCACTAAATTGATAAAAAAAATCTGCTCTATTTTATGATTTAATAGGTAGTTGGTGGCTAGAAACTTTATTACTCTGTTAACAATAAATTGTCTGTGCTTTTGCGGTAACTCAAATTTATTTAGAACTTTACTCCTTTCTTCAGCAGCCACTATGACCCTCATTCAAACTGTGCTATTGAGTGGTCATTTTACTTAGAAATTTGTCTTAACCAAATGCATGGTGGATATCCACGAAGAGCTTTACATTGTATTTCTCAAAATTATACCCAGTACTGAGATCTGTCCCATTCTGAGTGGTCCACAAGACAGCATATCTACATATATCCTAGATTCTCTAATAGTAAAGATATTCTGAAAATCCTATTTGCATACATCTTTATAATGTTTATTTTTTAAAAATCAAGAATCAAATCTTATTTGAATTATACCAGTATAATTGTGACTTCTCTCTTCTGCTCAAAAACAGATTTCAGATCAATGTACCCCTCCATCCCTTAATTTTTTTTCTATGCTACAATACCCTAAAGGTATTTGAAAACTTTTATCTAGTAGATGATAACTTTTATTATCCTGAAGTGATGATAGAAATGTTCCTGAGTGGTTTATATTTTTTCACATTTAAATAAAAATTTAATAAGAAGAGGAATTAAAATAAAATGTTTCAAATCATGATGTTATTTTTGTATGCTGCTACCATCTTCCCCAGGCATGTCACCATTTAAATGATATAAGACAATTTAGTACTGTCTTAGGTTATTTTATATCCATATATGTCTGCACAGTGTGAGAAGCGGAGCTAAGATAAACATTTTTCAACCAAAGCTACCATCTAGCTTTATTGCTCTTCGATTTTCAGTAAAGCCTCTAAGATTTAACTATAAGAATAGACACATTTGATAATTCTCTCTTCTATAAAGATCATAAACAGAACCAAAATGTTCCCATCTTATATCGTTTTCTTCATGATGTCCTAGACAATAAAGAAATAGCAAAATAGCTAAATGCTTGTAAATGCCCTTCTTTAAAATAGCTGCAAATCAGTTCTTAACATATATCTGACCCTAGGAAATCAGTAAGAACTACCATATAATGTTGGGAATACATAACAAAGCCATTTCTCCTTTTGAAATAGCAGCACACAAATATCTCCATGGTTAATTGTTAGAATCTTGATAATAATTTTGGGAAGCAAGAAAAATAAGCCTTTTTTTAGTAGGTGCAAGAAAATGCTTTTTTACTTCATTCTCCAATAAAAATTAATAAATCTGGAGATTATATTGATATAATCACAAAAATGAAGGCAATATAAAATTTATGGTTTTCATATATTCTGTTGTATTACCTTTCTAATGCTACATAACAAACTGCCACAAATCTAGGAACATAAAATACCCATTCATTGTATCACAGCTTCCATGGGTCAAAAATCTGGGCACAGATTACTAGTTCTTCTGCTCAGGATCTCACCAGGCTGAAAGCTACATGTCAGTGGGGGCTTCAAGCTCATTTGATGTTTGGAGTTCATTGTGAGCTCACTTGTTTGGGGTATGGTATTAGTTCACTCCATCTGTATAACTGGTCATTCAGCTTCTAGACACTGCCTGCTGTTCCTTGGCAGGTGGCCCTTTCCAAGGCATAGCACTTTGCTTTCTTTCAGGACAGCAGCAGAATACATCTGCCTCCTAATGTATATAACTTTTGAGAAGTCATTAAAAAACTCATCTAGTTAGGTCATGCCCATCCAGAATAAACTCCCTGTTGTTTATTTTTTAAAGTCAATTGATTAGGAAATATAATGACATTTGCAAAATCTCTGTTATCTCATAAAGTAACAGAATACCATGTCACTGTTATTTGTAATGGTTTTGATACTGAATGTGTGGGGCTTTTCTTATACCAACCAATTCCTCAACATCTAGACATCGATTGTGTGTACTATAATTGTAGTTAATTCTGTATTAGGATCCCAAATTTATCACAGGCTTAACAAGTTACAATTTTATAAAATATTGCATTCAATGTAATATTTTCATATAAACATATAATATTTTTATCATATGCAACCCGCTATTACCCTGTTTTACACCCTCTCCTACTATTTCTTTCCTCTTGTTTAATAATAGTCTCCTATTATGGTTTATTATAAGTGGTACAAATAAAGAGCCAGATAAAGAGGCACATAAGGGTAAGGTCTGAAAGCATCTTGAATATAGGAGTTTTCCATCTGAGGAGTTGGATTGTGCTACATTTCTGGCATGTGAATGTGTTCATCAACCCAGAACCTTATTGATCTCCTGTGTTCAGGGTTTATGTGGAAGTTCCATTACTTGGGCATGTTTGAGCCAAACATTGGCCACTGTTGATTAACTCAAATTCCAGCCGCTCTCCCCTTCCTGGAAGTCTAATTATAAGATTGATTCCTGTCAACCAACTGCTGTCCTACTATGAACTAGAAGTTCATCAAGTGTTACCCCATTAGGATATTTAGTATGTTTGAAAGAGGTATATCATCATTAGCCAAAGATGCTCCTCCCACCTCTGCAACTTAGAAAATCACAAAAGTTTTAGAAACTCTGTACCAAGAACTAGAAATGAAGGCCAAATATATATTTCTTATTATATGAGAACATAAAAATATTCATAGAAATAAAGTCATGTTCACAAATCCCACTCACTTGCACAATAAAAGAGGATTACACAAACCCATGTAGTTCTGTCAAGCATCTTTAGGATTCTCTTAAAATTCTGCCTACCACAACTGCCTGACAAATCATGGAAACAAAAACTTCTGATTATGTGAAAATGTCACACAATTAAAGCTTGCAAAGGTGACTAATATCATAGGTATATTTTCTTTCTTCCTGTATTTTAGGAACTTGGCTTTGTAATCAGGGATTAAGGAAGTTGCAACAACCTTATTGCTAAAGTTATTTTTGTATTATTTCTAAAGTTCAGAAAGTTAAATAGCTCATTAGGCAACAGATAGCCTTTGAATGGGAAAGGTGAGCTGAAGTTCACACTATCACAGGCATTGATGCTCCCTCTATATAAGCCAGTTTTTCAACCCTATACAAGCCCTCATTCTGCATAGGTGAAGAAGTGTGAGGGGCCACACACTATTTAGGAGCCCTTAGTCTTAGGTAGAGATGTGGTAAAAGGATGAGATTTTAAGGAAGGTGAGAGACATCCCCAAAGCACTGTTAATGGCTGACCTTAAAGGACTGGTTGGGTACATGTATCAGAATTGTGACAAATAGGGTGATAGTTGGTGATGGACTCCTCATCTCATGGGATTAAAATACTTCTAATAGCTCAGCATCTGAGGCAGGGATGATGCTATACATTTGAGAGCCTCAGTTTGTGGAAAACCCAGCACCACATTTGCACTGGACCCTATTACTGCCTAAAAGAACAGTCATAGACTCAAGCATTTTAAGATGTGGAGAGTGGTTTTAATGATATGACCAACATCAAAACTAGCCCAGACAAATGTACAATTCTATAATGGTAATAACCAAATCATATTTACCTCTCTAAATACATAGTTGTAACAGAAAACTTAACACTTATGAAAAATGAGTACTACAGATAAACGAACCACTCCAAAGCCATAAAAACCTATGGACATAAATTAGGACAAATACTGAATCTGCTTCAGAAATGTCCAATTTTCACATGTTGAAAAGTTCAACATATTGACAATATGATGCACAATGATGACTCCTGATATACCAAACTTTTTGGGCATTGTAATTTTCTCTGTGGTACTAAATCTGAGCTTATATTGTGAATCATTTGCCCAGTTTAACAATGATATTTAAAAGGAGTTTAGGAGTTGAGGCCCATTGAGACAATATCTGAATTCTTGTATGTTTTGCTATGAAAAAGACTGAAGATTGCTTCTTCAATACCATTTGTTTTGTTTGTTTGTTTTCATACGGGGGATCAAACTCGGGACCTCACATTTGGGAGGCAAGCGGCGGAACCACTGAACTAAATCCCTGGCTAATGCCATTTGTTTTTAATGCAGCTGCATAGTTGTGAAAATAATTAGTACCGGAATAGCAGGGTCAAATGGAACTTCCAGTCCTAGTTCTTTGAGGTATCTCCATACTGATTTCCACAGTGCTTGCACCAGTCTACACTCCCACCAGCAGTGGAGCAGGGCTCCTCTTTCCCCACAGCCCCGCCAGGATTTCTTATTGGTTGATTTCATGATAGCAGCCATTCTTTCTGGAGAGCAAGAGAAACCACCAGCAGTGTGAAGAGACAACCCACAATGTGGGGAAAAATCTTTACCTCCTCTTCCTCAGACAAAGGTCTACTATCTCAAATCTATAAAGAACTTAAAAAGATCAGACCTCCCAAATTTAAAGACCCAATCCGAAAATGGGCATCTGAAATGGACAGACATTTCTCAGACAAAGAAGTAGAAATAGCAAATAAATACATGAAAAAGTGTTCAACATCACTGGTCATACGAGAAATGCAAATGAAAACAATGCTGAGATTCTACTTCACTCCAGAAAGAATGGCTGCTTTCATGAAATCAACCAATAACAAATGCTGGCAGGGCTGTGGGGAAAGAGGAACCCTGCTCCACTGCTGGTGAGAGTGTAGACTGATGCAACCACTGTGGAAATCAGTATGGAGATACCTCAAAGAACTAGGACTGGAAGTCCCACTTGACCCAGCTATTCCACTGCTGGGGATCTTCCCCAAAGAATTAAAAGAATCATACCACAGTGATATATGTGCACCCGTGTTCATAGCAGCACAGTTTGTAATATCTAAAACTTGGAAACAGCCCAAATGCCCATCAACTGGAGACTGGATTAAAAAAATGTGGTATTTTTATAAAATGGAGTACTATTCAGACATAAAAAATGAGAAATTAGAGACATTTACAGCTAAGTGGATGCACATTGAGGTGATACTCTTAAGTGAAATAAATAGGACACACATCCGTAAATACTGAATAGTTTCTCTGGTGTGAGAAACTGAAAGTGTAAATAAGGACTAAATGTATAATAGGTCATGTGAAATAGAAAGAAAAGGGGCAAAGGGGAAGGAAGTGGGAGGGCTAGGGGAAAGGACAGAAGGGAATGGGATTAATATGAGAAAATGGAAAAATAGGAACAAAATCTTTGTAAATAGGGAGGACTGGAGTGGTTGAAGGGAGGGCTGGGCAAGGGTGAAAAATAAGAACCAAGAGAGACTATGTAAAGGTGCAAACTTCCAATGATGAATGTCATTATATTGTATACCTAAAATGTACCAATTATTAGAATGAATAATCGATAATGTAAAATAGGAAGAAAAGGTCCAAAGGGGTAGGGGTAGTGAGAGGGGCAGGGGAAAGGAAAGAAGGGAATGGAAAAATGCTGAGAAATGGAAAAAATGGAAATAAAGTCTTTGTAAATAGGAAAGGGTGGAGGGCGTGAAGGGAGGGCTCAGAATGGGGAAAAAATAAGAACCATAATGCATTATGAAAAGGTACAATTCCCAATGAGAAATGTAATTGTGTTGTATACCTACAATGTACCAATAAAAGAATTTAATGCAAAAAAAAGAAAATAATTAGTACTCATAGGAAAATCAACATTTACTAATCAATAAGTGTGATACTGACAGGTGATATATACCCTTAAAGCTCTGTAAGCGTTGTATGAACTTTGAACCTTTGCTTAATGTTTTGTTTAATATCTTAAAATTTCTAGGAAGCATTAACTTTCTTTGCTTATTTTGAATTTAAGTAGGGGAAGAAAGTTTAAGTAGGTAAGCTTTTCTAAGAATCATATCCTTCCCAAGCCTGTATTTAGTTGTAGATATCTATAAATCGCTTTCCTAAAAATTCAATTATTGGATTTCTTTTTTTCTATCAATAATTAGTTTGCAAATTGTTGTTTATAATGGAATAAATAAACCATATTAAGCATTTGCTAGGTTTTATCAAAATGAAAATATTTTGCAGGGTACAATTTGCTTTTATTTTACGATGAACAGTTTTCTCTTAATGTTGCAGGCATTGTAGGGATTAAAAGACCTTCATTCAGGGTCAATGTGTCTCTCCTACTTTATGTTTGTTGATTCTTCAAGTATAGTCTCCCTCTTATAAAGTTTCTGCCCCCCCTTCTACTTTCCTGCTACAATTACTGAAGATTGTCTACTTTGCTAAATGAGTACATTATGTGAGTAACATTCTGGTCCTAAGACTAGCTTTCTTATCTTACCCTGATCAACTACAGGAGCATCCATGGGCCAAGTTACAGACAGAATTTCTGTCCATGTTCCTGTACTAAAAGTACAGGGAACTGAAATTTCCCTGCTTTTTGTTGGAACCATGTCCAAAATTGTGTTTTTTGGGTGATATTCCCCAATTCATTCATTGTGTTCTACAAATTCACTGATTAATTTGGAAATGTGACACAATAAGAAATAACAGTCATAAAGAGAAATGTATTGCATGTGTAAAGAGAAGCTCCATTATCACTACTAGATTCGAATTTGGAAAGAAAGGAACATAGGACTACTAGTAACTACCATTTAGAACTAGAGAACAGAGACAATAAAATAAAAGGCAGAGTGAGCCCCCTGGAACCTGTTTCTGAAGGCAGTCATATCTGAATCAGCCCACACACTTGGTCTTTTTATTTTAAGGGCACTAAATTTCCCTTCTTTCTTCTTGAGTTGAGTTTTCCCACTTATAATAATAAGTTACCTAATCACATCATTGCTGTAAAACAAATGTTCCAGCCATCATGAGAGTATATGACCAGGAAACTTCACTTGCTTTAAAGAGTCAAGGAAGGGAAGTTACCTAAAAGTAGTGGTATTCAAGCCGGCATGTGAAAGACATGTGAAGAATAAGTTAAATGCAAGGGACAGAACAGGAGCATTTCCAAATGGAATTAAAGAACTTGAATAAAAGATTTTTGAACATTTATGGAAGCATCAGGAGGATGAGATATAGTGAATACTATGAGTTTGGAGAGAAAGATAGAAGCTTCCTAAGTCACGTGTTAGCTTAATGGTCATTTGAAACTTTACATACTCATACTCAAAACTCAGGGCAGATGGGGCTCCTAGCGCATTCTTCCAAATGCTGAGATGCAGTCTCAGTGCCTTTGTTTCTTTGTTTTGTTTCAAGAAAGGATAACCATTGGGCCACGGGATTTAGCTCAGTGGTTCTGCTGCTTGCCTCACAAGTGCATGGTCCCAAGATCAATCCCTGGTACAGAAAGAAAGAAAGAAAGAAAGAAAGAAAGAAAGAAAGAAAGAAAGAAAGAAAGAAAGAAAGAAAGAAAGAAAGACTAATATTTACAAAAAATTTAGTCAAATATTTAGAATTTTTTGCTAAAAATTAGAAGCACCTCATATATCCTTCATCGAGTAAATGAAAAAAAAGTTATTGGTTCATTCACACAATAGAAAGTTACTCATCAATGGGAAAAAAAAATGGCGCAGGATGGGGCAATTGTCTATGGGAAGGGGAAATGTCTATGGGGGGTTCAAAATGCAAATAATTTCTCATAAGTGTGAGATTTATACAGCTGTTTGTCGGCATATAATATAGTTACAAACCAATAAACACATCATAAATTAAACATATCATGAGTCAAAAGTGACTTTGATACACATAGCCTTCCAAACATCATAGATTAGCAACACAATGGACTGCAGGGTATCAGTTATTTACATTTGTGATATCCTGGCTGACTGGGAGCTGTGGCTCAATGCAGTTGCTGAAAATCATAACAAAAATAGGGAGTGACTTACTTCCTATGTCTAACCTTAGAAAATAGCAAAACTGAAAATTTGAAGTATGTTTCTACTGAGGGTGTATCACTTTGGTACCAATGCAAAATCAAAAAAAAAAAATCCTAATTCAAACCATCATAAGTAAGGGCCAGTCCATATAAGACATTCTAGTGAAAATGCATGAGGACAAATATATCTTCATTCATGTAGCACAGAGCTTAAAATTTGACAGCAATTGAGTGGGTATCCACATATATAAACATCATTAGATAACGAGAGGGGACCAGTATTCCAAACTTATAAGAACTGCCTATTTTATTATCTGTATACAATTTGTCCTCATGAAAAACTATTTAAGAAAAAAAGGATTTAAGAATTTAGAAAATCAGACTATACTTTGAAGAAAGAGACAAAGTTATATAAAAATATTTTTCCAATCAATATTATCTACTTAATTGATTAAAACTGTCAATGAGAAAAACTGGCACTATTGCATATTACAGAAATATTAATCTAGGAACATATGAGAAAACAAGTATGCTACATACCTATTACAAATAATTCAGTCTTAAAATCATGTGCAAGTATTTCATTTCCAGGGAGAGGTCATATAGATTATTTTATTTTACCTTAGAAGATTGCTTAAGGAATTCACAATTATCATCCTTATTCTAGAGATGACAGAATGACTTTTATAGGAGCAAAATCTCTTTATTGTGTCTGTAAATAATCTGTAAATAATCAAGTACTAAAATTATTTCATTCTATTTTTTTTTTTTTTTGGTACTGGGGATTGAATTCGGGACCTTGTCCTTGAAAGGTAGGTGGCTGAACCACTGAGCTAAATCCCCAGCCCAAGGTAACAAAGCAACAAGGGACCTCTTTTTTTTTTTTTTTGTTACTGGGGATCGAACTCAGGACCTTGCGCTTGGGAGGCAGGAGCCAGAACCACTGAGCTAAATCCCCGGCTATTTCATTCTATTCTATGAATCCTTAGCCACTAAGATACCACTCCCAATACATCCTGCCATGCATTTCTTTCTATAACTCTGGGGCCACACCTAGGCTTACAAATCACAATGTGCAATGGAGTCAGCATCAACCCCTCCACCTCACTGTCATTTGCCCCAGGCTTCAGCACATAATACTGAGGCAAGGTAGTTTTCAGCAGGGTAGTCCATAGGCAATGCATTTTGCAAGGGGTCACCCCTGGTTTTTCTTGTTCAAATTTCTGAAGTGCGGCCCATCAAGCAACAATTTTAAGCAAACAGAGGAGCAGATAATTCCATGCAAAACATACTTTGGGAAACATTGCCTCAGAAGCACTTTTATTTTTCTCATTCCTTTACTTAGGAGAAACTAAACAGCTGTATTTGAAAATAGGTGATGGCTAGAACATAAAATTAGACTAGCGATCCACAGGTAACTTGTCACTGGCCTAACAGATTTAAACACAATATGTGTGTATGCTACATAAGTTTATTTTTTTTTCTCAATCACTAATTCTAAAATGAGTCAACCTGTCCTTTTGGCATTAGCTAACCTAATAGCAATAGTCTAATCATCTGGTAGCAGCTATTACAGCACACTTTTTCCAAGATTTTCTTGAAACTTTCAAATAAATAAGTACAAATATCATACTGGTCTGCTAAAATAACAATCTTCAAACCAAATCCCCTTTATCTCAGCAGTTTCTCCCTATATTTACCTTTCTGGTTTTAAACGGTAAAATTTTATTAAAGCTTTTAAACAAATATTGGCAATCAACCCCACAAACATGCAGCAGTATAGTGGTGGATTTCATAATAGTGTTGGTTTTCTAAGACTGCTGATTATGTATTTTAGACTTACAATTTAAATTCAATCAGTAAATTGTAGTGAATTTCTACTTACTTGTGATAGCATGAAAGGGCAGTGATTTACAAGGATGCTTTCAATGTAAAATGTATAAGCCAAGACAGAAATTTAAATATTAACTGTTAATTATTTTTTGTGTGGAGATGAGCAGTATCTACTTTGGTGACACAATTTAAAGCTAAGACTTCAACATGAATTTAGAAGTCAAAAATCCATATCTAAAAAAAACCACAATAAAGCATTCTAAGAAAATAGACAAAAATAAAATAGTCCTATTTGATTTTATTATGTTTCTGGACCTTTCAATGTTTAAATAGCTTTTGATTGAATGTCACATATTTACAAAAGATACCAAATATTTATAATACTTTGTCATTGTATCTCTAACAGGGCCTCTTATGCATTCTCTCTATATCCCATTCACTTGTTTGTTTGTTTTTTTCACAAGACATTAAATATCTTTAATAGATATTTAATTACATGTAGGGATTACAAGATAAAATGTGAAATTAACAAGGACAAGCAGCTTTTAAAATTCTCCTTTAAGTTCTAGGAATATTTAATTTTCATCTATCACCATTGTTGCTATGTAATCCTTGTAATGAATTAAATTTGATTCTGGATCAATTGCAGCTGACAGCATTTCTTCCATTTCCTCTTGAGAAAAAGGCTCACCTTCTTCAGTCATATGTTTTATCAATTCTTCCTTAGTAAGAAATCCACGTTTAGCTAAATCTAAAGTCTCAAAAGCCTGAAGAAGGACATCATCTGGAATTGGTCTGAATCTTCCTTCCAGAAGTACTTTGGCCATCACCGGAAGAAATTTTTCGTATCTGATGTATCCAGTGGGTTTTTCTTCTTCTGCCTCAAGCAATTATTTAAAATTGTCTTGCAGTAAGACTGGAGGAGAAGCTTCATCCTGGGTTGAGATTTAGTATAAGCAAGAGAGCAGTGGCTGCCACAGAAAATACCAGATACGGTGTTTGTTGTGGTTTGGATATGGCTTGAGTGTGTCCCTCAAGATTCCTGTGTTAGGATCTCGGTCCCCCGTGTCGTGGTGCTGAGAAGCAGGGGGACCTTTTTCCCATTCACTTTTATTTGTTTAGTTTCAATTTATAAAGCCATTCAGTTGGCATAAGCCACTAAAAATCTCAGAAGATAACACAACTAAAAATTATAATGTGTTTTTTCTCCCATGCAGCCTTCCCATTTTTATTGCACACCTCAGTAGTTCAAACCCTTTAATTCTCAGTTAAGTTGAATGCAGTAATCAGTAATATCTAAGTAAAACCATCATTTATATAAAATTCAAACTAATCTATATTTTTTCTATTTCTATGGCTAAGAATTAAAAAAAAACAAACAAAGAAAAAACAGAAGGGTAAATTACATGTCGATGGGCAGTGAGATATTGAGCTCTTTTCCCCATCATTACTATGATATGTTCTCAGTTTCATTAATCACTGTGTTGTTAGTAACATGCTGGTCAAAAAGAGGCACCGCGTCCTTCTCATTTAGCAGTATAGAGTGACTTTCAACATTTACAGCATCCTAGAATTCACTTTCCAACAGAATATTCTCCAGTAATGGTAGCATTAGTTTACATCAGAATATAAACTCCACCAAATCAAGTAATTAAACCATCTGACAAAGTAACAGGGAAAGCTTTAGGGAAAGCAATGTTTCCTTTCTAAATAGACATTGTTAAATTAAAGATCTGAGAAGTGATCCTCAGTCACTGATTTGGAAATATTCTTACTGGTCATTTTGTTAATGTCCACTTATGCAGAATGAACTCCTTGTGAAGCAGCTGACAGGAGGTTTACTAAGTGCTCTTAGGATAGACACCTGTGGAAAAGAGAGGTGCCAATACCAGGAAGGCCCTGGGAAAAACTGAGCTGTGATGAAAGCCCCTTAGCTAACTTTCCATAAAGTGCTCCAAATTGAGAAATCCCTCAATGTCACCCTGGGTTAGGTTAGTGGCATTGGTATGAACTCTTTTACTAGGTGCTGATGCCTAAAAATCAGGTGTAATCTTGGCCAAAGCGCCTCTTTTTATCTGAGAAGCAAGCAAAGCACTACCCGGTGCCTACAATACAATTCTTGTTAGAGAAGGGTTTAGTACTGACTGGCAATTCTTCTAAAAGCTGAGAAAATAATTCTTTTCTGAAGGGGAGTCCAAATAGAGCATCTACCATAAACCAAATATATAGATAGATAGATAGATATACACACATACACACATATATATATAGTGTGTATATGTGTATGTGTGTAAATGTATATATATGTATTTATGTGTGTATATATTTGTGTATACATATATATATATATATATATATACACACAGAGAGAGAGAGAGAGAGAGAGAGAGAGAGAGAGAGAGAGAGAGAGAGAAAACTTTTTTGCTTTATTTATTTGACCTGTGGTTTTCTCGCATCTATTCGACTCTAATTCTATGGTGTGAAAGCAGTCATAGTCAACTTGTAAATGAATGCATTCATGTACCAATAAAACTTTATGTCTAGGATATGACTTTACAACCATAGGCTCCAGTTTACTGACTCTTAAGATTTTTCCATTATCTTTAAAATTACTTAAAAAAAATACAGTGCAGTACTAATACAGTTTTATAATTTTTGCATGGAATTAGATAATGGATATCATCTTTAAATTATGAGTTCTATGCATTAATTATTTTCAGAAATAGCAGAAGAAAAAAAACACATTCTCAAAATTTGGAATGCCTTGATATTTACTATCCTTATTTTAATAAGAAAATCTTATAAATTGGTTTTAATCATAGACATTATATATAAAATTTATTTTCAATGGCCTTTTCTAAAAGACAGCAAAAATTTTTTAAAAGTCCCATGAGAGTCAGTAAACATGTATACCCAGAGAACCTGGATTTCCTCACTACTTTTATCCACAAGGCATTTCCACAAATAATTCAAGCATTTTGTTTTGGTTTTTTGTTTTATGTTTTCTTGAACTGTGCATTGTTCTGGGAAACAAGCAGAATGAAAGCCACTCATGCTGTCAGTTCATCATTTCCATCCAGTACCTGGTTTAAACAAAATATCAGAGGATCTTAAGAAAGATCCTGTGTTTATTATATAGCCTCTTGCCACTTTAGTTCAAAAACTAAGCTCCTTAAAGCAACTATTTGAAGGTTAAAGGATTAATATTTTGAAAAACATAAACATGTCCTTAACTTTTGTTTCTCTCAGTGCATGACTTTCTTCTCGTTTGACTCAAGGCATCACCTGAAATATTATGAGGATAATTACAAAAGAAACACTGTGAAAAAGAAAGAATAAATATTAGATTCTGACACTTAACATACATTTTTGCAATAAGATTAGAGAGTTGTAATACATGTTACGGACTTGAGAGAGGATTTTGTAAACTCTTTTAGGTCCCTCTTTATCAAATCAATAGACAAGGCTAAAGGACTCAAAATAGTTTGCTCAGAGTATATGAAAATGAGTCATGTAAAGATAGTTGACTATTTAATTTATGATAGGATGAATTATAAGGACAATGACAAATCCACATCTATCTATGACAAAAACTCTTAGCAAACTGAAAATAGAAATATCTACAATATAAGGAGCATCTAAAAAAAGCTACAGCCAGCAATGCATACTTAATGGAAAAGAGCAAATGCTTCCTCTTTCAGATTAGAAACAAGATGAGGATGACCGCTGTTACTGTTCTAACCTAAAATAACATTAAAATTTCTACATTTCTCATAGAAGCAATAATAAGAATGAAATTGGAAAGTAAGAAACCAAATTATCTCTATTTACAAATTGTATGTTTATCTACAGAGAAAATTCCAAGTATCTAAAAGAAACCAACAAAAACCTCCTGGAAATAATTTTTAAATTTCAGAAAAGTCATGAAAAGGAAGATTAACACAAGACTCAACTGTGTTTACTAACAGACATTGGGGAAAAAAATTGAAAATGTATTATTTGCAACTCAAAAAACTGTAAGTCATATATAGAG
Source organism: Heterocephalus glaber (assembly GCF_053883595.1). Lineage (NCBI taxonomy): Eukaryota > Metazoa > Chordata > Mammalia > Rodentia > Bathyergidae > Heterocephalus > Heterocephalus glaber. The sequence continues at coordinate 24,140,362 of NW_028258145.1, read as the reverse complement.
AGAAAAATGTATAGAACCTTTATCATGGAAAAATTTTTTAAAAATATTGATTAGAAAAATGAAAGAAGGCCTGGCATGGTAGTGAATGCCTGTGATCCCAGCACTCCAGAGGCTGAGGCAGGAGGATCACCAGAGTTCAAGGATTACCGGAATTCAAGGCCAGCCTGGGCTATGGAGTGAATTTAAGGTCAGCCTGAATTACATAGTGACACCCTGTATCAAAAAAAAAAAAAAAAAAAAAAAAAGGAGAGAGAGAGAAAAAAACCAAATTAATTGTGGTATATATCATGATCCAGGATTAGGAGTTTCAAAAGAGCTAAATATTAATTCTCTCAAATTGATTTATAAGTTCAAAATCAAAGGAAATATTTTAATAGACATAGAAAAATTAGCGATAAAGTGTATGTGGAAAGCCACAGGAGGTATAATAAACACAAAATTTTTAATAACATAAGGGAAAGTAGATGGACTCACAATCTAGGCTTTCTATCTAGTACTGTAGTCAAGATAGTGTTTTATTGATGGGGAAAGAGGCCTATAAATTAATAGACCAGAATAAGAAACATTAGACATAGAACTGCAGACATATGCTCAGCCAAATTTGGAGAAAAGTGAAGAAATAATTCAACAGAGGAAGGAGAATCTTTTCAACAAATGGTGTCAGAAAAAACCAGTAAAATAAAAGAAAAAAGGAAACAACCTGAATTTTACAATTTTTATAAAAATTACCTCAAAATGAATAATACATTTAAAGGTGAAATGTAGAATTTTTATAAAATAGGAAAAAATATAGAAAATCTTTGGGGCAGAGGATAAAGTTTTCTTCAACATGACAGTAAAAGCATTATCCGTAAAAGAAAAGTTTAATAATAATCTCCTCAAAATTAAAATCTCAAAATCTAGAAAGGATTCTCTAAGAACATTAATATAAGCTTTAGACTGCGAAAAAACATTTGGAATTCATATATGCACAAAACATTTATATCTAAAATATATAAAAACTTTAAATTTGCCTACAAAAATACAGCCTAATTTTAAAATAGATCAAAGACCCAGAACAATATAAATTCATGGCAAATAAGACATGAAAAGACTCTCAGTATCATTGTCATTTGAGAAATGAAAATCACCACCAAAATGGGATATCAGTATTCATATTTTTCACGATTAAAATTTAAATGAACAACAGAAAATAACACCAAATGCTGGAGGACTTCATGACTCACACATTGCTGGTGGGACTATGAAATCACGTAGATACTTTGGAAGAATACAACAAGTTTTTATAAAAGTGAACTTACACTTAATGTACAACCCAAAATTGTGCTCTTAAGAACTTTAAACCATTTGTGCCCTAAGAGAAATTTAAACCAATAAGCCAGTCAACAAAAGAAAAATAATTTTGCATTTATTTGAGGAATCTAAAGTAGTCAGTCACTGGAGCACAAAGTAGAATTGTGATTGGGAGGATGAAAAAGATCTTGAGATATGTTATACATTGTGCTTACCTCGCAATACTGTGTAAACATTCAATTTTTATTAAGATGAAAATGTTAGTTGTGTTTTTTTTTTTTTTTGGTACTGGGAATTGAACTTGGATCCTTGTGCTTATGAGGCAGGTAGCAGAACAGAGCTAAATCCCCAGCCCTTTTAGTTGTGTTTTTACCACAGCTTGATTGTGAAACAAATAGTATCAAAAATATAGAATGCTGTTGGCAGAATTCTGAAAGTGTTCTCGCTGTCTATGTTCTATGCCTTTATTGCTGGACCCTATGGGTATAATGATAATTTTTCCATGATTACTTTATACAGGACAGTTGACCTTAAAAATAGAGATACTATCTAAATGGACTGATGTAATCACACAGGCCCTTAAATGTGGAATGCTTTCTCTGGCTGGGAGCAGACAAATAAATCATATTGAAAGCATGAGGTGCATTTTACTAGGTGTTAGTAGTTTTTAAACTGTTTGAGAATATAGAAAGGAAATGCATGTAAACTGGTATGTGCTACAAATAGTCCCTGGAAGCCAACCTACAAAGGTATGGAAGTTCAGCCCTACAGGACCAAGGAACTCAACATAACTCATTAGTAAATAAGGTTGAAGGTAGCTCATTCCAAAAATACGTGCAGGGCAAAAGCCCAGTCTGGCCAATTTCAGAATGTTGCCTTTAGAGGACATAAGTCAAACCAGCAAGTTTCCTCATTTGCAGAAAATGTGTTGTTCTAAGCCTGTAAGTGAGGGAACTTGTCACTCTGTGGTAGTTAAAACATATAGTGAGAGCTTCAGGGAGACCCAAGAATCTACTTAAATATAATTTCCTATGGAAAAGGATTTGTATCTCATGTTTTCACAGGATACAACGCAAGCACCTATAATGGTGCCAGGCATTCAGTAGGTGCTCAATTTTTATTTACTGAATAAGATTATTAAGGAAAAATGTTTTTATTTGATCTATTTCTATTTTGAGGGAAAGGGATTAGTAAAGGGAGCAGAAAAATACAAGAAAAAGGTAATGATTATTTTCCAAACTTGTAGAGCTGAGACAGAATGCAACCAAAGGAAAGGGTAGGACAGTGACTAATATCCTGCTCAACAACTGTGTGGGGAAAGCAGGGAAGTATGTGCAGTTTTTAAGTGGCATTTAACATATCAATAATGGGGAATCACAGATATATGCGTACATATATACACATATCTACATATATGTATAAATTTCATAACATCCTTTCTATAGTGTATGAAATACTACACTAATTATGTGAGCAAAAAGTTGGAAGAAGTGACTAGAAACCATACTAAGAGTTATACATATAAAAAAGAATATGAGCATCATATGATACACTAGGGTTTAATGTTCTAAAATTATTGCAATTCTTGGCAAAGAAATGTTCCATGGAAAAGCTAAGGAAAAGGGTAAATAATACAACTTTAGAACTAAATTATCAAGGAGAATGTGTAATTCAGTGTCCAGAATAATAGTAAGAGTGAGTAGGAAATGAAAACAGAAGGAGAAAATTGATGAATAGGAGCTCAAAAATTTCAGGAATAAATGACCAGAAATTGATAGCCAATGGGCTAATGGAGGCCTGCAGAAAATTGTATCTGTCCTCAAGGTATATCTGTTTACCTAGAAATGTCTCAAGTTTGTCCTTCTTTATGGTTGAATAGTACTCCATTATATTTTAAAAATCTTATATCTTTTTATGCATTCATCAGTTGATAGGCATTTGGATTGTTTCCAAGATTTAGTTACTTCAAACTGTCCTGCTATAAATATGGATGCACATATATTATTGTGGTATGATGCTTTTAATTCCTTTGGGAAGATACCTAGAAGGATCAAATGCATATATGTAAGTATCACATTGTCTCTCTGTATGAGAAGAAACTGGAAATGTAAGGAACAAAAGGAATAATAGATATTGTGAAATAGAAAGAAAGTGTTTGAAATTGTACCGAGTGTGAGATACTTTCTTAACAATCAAAATGTTTTATGCAAAAAAATAAAGGTATAGTATTATTAGGAAATGAGCTGAGAGATAGATTAAGAAGTAAAAATATATTCTTTTAAGATCATGACAGAGTATGCTTACCATTGTTAGTCTCTAATAATTTGTTATAAACATTACTTTTTCATGGAGCAGGTTTTCTATTTTCTTTATTAATATCTAGTTATATTACATTAAAATAAATTTTTAAATCATATTTTTAAAGCATTGACTCCACAAAGCAGTTTTGCCTTTTCAATTGGTGTGGAAAGAGAATGACTACAACCCTTACTAAGATAGTGATCAATGGTACCTGAATACACAAGACAACAGGAGAAATCAAAACCTGTGTTCCCTTGAGAGAGGAAAGGAGGAAAGAACTTGTTGAGAGAGGTTGAAGAGAGATAAGAGGATCAAAAACATGACAGAGGACTTCAGTTTTGTTTGTTTACTTGTTTTTTGCATAGCATAACTAGTTTTTATTTAACATGGTCTTAAAGATTAAATGCTAACAAAAAATTACACGTTGAATGTTCGCAAAAGCAAAGACAACTGTTTAAATCAGCTACCCCATTGCTGGCACAAAATACTTGGCATCTACAAGTTAAAAAAGGAGAGGTTTATTTTAGCACAGAGTTTGAAACCCCTCAAACCTTTTGTTGCCCTCAAGGCAGAATTATCTGGGAAGCACAGTGTGGTCCAGGAAAGCTGCTCACTTCATGGCAGTAGAGAAGCAGGACACGGGGGAAAGAAACAGCTAGAGACATCCTCCAAATGAACATCCTCAGATACTACCTCCTCCCACTGGGTTCCACCTCCTAGCCCAGTATGCAGCAATGCACATGAGGGAAGGAGTCCACTGGTAAGTACAATGCCCTGAGATCCCATCACTTCTCCTAAAGTCTCCCAATTCAGGCAGTTCAACAATTAACTGGCACAACATCTTACTTCTTAAAGAATGTATATAAGTGTCAATTAAGCACTGTTAGAACATATATATTTTAAATACAAGAAAATTTACATAGTACTTCTTATGGGAAAATATGAAAATTACGAACTGCTAAAATCATGTCAATGTTAAATGTCAAAATATTTTTTGTTACAGGATTAAGACAGGCTATGAGCTTTGAAACTTGAAATAAAGAGTCTGTAATTGAATTTGGTATAGTAACATTATTTATCATTGAAAATTCCCCAAAATAGGAATAATGGTAGATATTCTCTTTTTTTTTTTTTTTTTTGGTAGATATTCTCTTAAAGACATTATTTTTCTTTAACCATAGGTTTAAAACTTAAGGTTTAAATTGAGTTAAAAATCATAACTATTTTTGGAAAGTCCTCTCTTTTCTACTTTACAAATGTATATTCTCTCACATCCAGATTGTACTTAATAAAATCAATAAGTAGGAATTTTTGATTTTAAGAAAAATGGCAGATGAATAAAAATCAAAGTTGGAACTCTTACAGAATTTCTATTTTACAAAAATATAAAGAGTTTAGCTGGGGGTTCTTATTATGTTATTTTTATGGATTGTATCTAGATGACCCCCTCCCAAGCCACATGGGTCATACATAGGTGGGGCTTTTCAGAGGTAGCTGGATTTAGGGTGTGTGCTGCTGGGATCAAGGATGTGTTGCTAGGATTAAGGGTGTGAGTCCAGCCAACGTTTAGGGCAGGTAGCCTGGATAAATTATAAAATACAGAAAAAAGAGTGCTGTGTTCATTGCTTGCAGTTTGTTGCTTGCTTGCTTCCTTATGCCTGCCCAGCTTTGCCATGAATTGTTTTTCCTCTGCAATGCCCCTCTGCCATTCCACCTTGCCTTGGAGCCAGCCAACTAGGGATTGAAACCTCTACAAATTATAAGCCAAGTAAACATTTTGTCCTTTAACTTTGAGTGCTTGGTATTGTGTCTGAGCAATGAGAAAAGTAACTACGACAGTTATTTTCAGAGGTAACTGCCAATTTTTCCATTTTGCATCTTGAGAAACTTTATATTCTTTTCCTATGATAATGTGTACATTATTATACAGTGCAGAATATGAAGTAAACTGTTAATGCAGTTTTTGAAAATATTATTTCCGGTGTCTTTTAAAAGAAGGAATGTATTGGAGGATTAACAATGTACTTCCTTTGTAAGGTAAAACCAACAATATAGAAGACAGATAATAAAATTAATACAATAAATATGTTTAATCTTCAAAAGAAATTTATAATTATATTTATAATTATGTCTATGTAGTCATAGATAACTTCTATAATGTATATGAATTAGTATAGCAGTTAGTACATGTACATAATACACATTAATTCTTTTTTTCATTCCCTTTCGCTTCTTTCCATCCCCCTCCACTCATCCTTTGTTCCTCTTGCTCCTTTTTTCAGTACATGTTGATAGCACATAATATTTACATCCCTCATGTGGAGTTGGTATATGGACATAACACATCCCAATTCCTCTTTTTTTATCACTTATCCTTTTCTTCCCTCCTGTTCCTTCCATCTCCTGACCTCCTTCCCCTGTGAGAACCACCTATCTCCCTTCTATTATTTATCTTTATCTTCCTCTGTATTTTTGTTCTGGGTTTCTCATACAAGAGAAACAATATGATATTTAAGAATGTGCAGCTGATTTATTTCACGTAAGATTATAGTCTTAAACTAAAATGTATAATAGGTAATGTGAAATAGGAAGAAAAGGAGCAAAGGGGAAGGAAGTAGGGGAAAGGATAGAAAGGAATGGGATTAATTTGAAAAAATGGAAAAATAGGAACAAAATCTTTGTAAATAGGGAGGACTGGAGGAATTGAAGGGAGGGCTGCACAAGGGTGAAAAATAAGAACCAAGAGAGACTATGTAAAGGTGCAAATTTCCAATGATGAATGTCATTATATTGTATACCTAAAATGTACCAATTATTAGAATGAATAATCGGTAAAGTAAAATAGGAAGAAAAGGTTCAAAGGCGTAGGGGTAGTGGGAGGGGCAGGGGAAAGGGAGAAATGATGAGAAATGGAAAAAATGGAAATAAAGTCTTTGTAAATAGGGAAGGGTGGAGGGCGTGAAGGGAGGGCTAGGAATGGGGAAAAATAAGAACCAAGATGCATTATGTAAAGGTACAATTCCCAATGAGAAATGTAATTGTGTTGTATACCTACAATGTACGAATAAAATAATTTAATAAAAAAAAAGAAAAGAAAACACATTATAGTCTTAAGGTGCATCCATTTTCCTACAAATAACGTAAGTTTATCTTTCTTTATGGAAGAGTAGTACTTCATAGTGCTTAAATACAGTAAGTTCCTGACTAATAAATGAAGTCTGTTCCAGGAGAACTTTTGTAAGTTGGATTCATTTGCAGTCCCACAAAGTGAGTCTCACACACTGCACCTTTGAGTCTTATACAGTACATCTGTGAAAGTTCACAGCTCAAATGTTCATAAGTTAGAGAGTGACTGTACTGCATTTTCTTTATCCACTTATCTGTTGATGGACATATGGGACAAGATTTAGCTATCATGACTTTTGCTGCTATAAACATGGATATGCATTTATCTCCATAATATGACATCTATAATTCTTTCAGAAAGATATCCAGAAGAGCTGGGTCAAATAGAATTTCTAGTTTCAGCTTTTTTAAGAAATCACCATACTGATTTCCATAGTAATTGAACTGGTTCACATTCTCACCAACAGTGTAGAAAGGTTCTTTTTCCCTGTGGCTTTTCCAGCATTTGTTATTATTTGATTTCTTCATGATGGCCATCCTTTCTGAAGTAAGAGGGAATCTCAGTGTTATTTTAATTTGCATTTCTCTAATAGCTAGCAATATTGAGCATTTCTTCATCTATTTATTGAACATTTGCACTCTGGGAAGTGTCTCCTTATTTTATTTGCCCATTTTTTTAATTGATTGTTTTGTTTGGAGGGGTTCTAATTTTTTGAGGTCTTTATATATTCTAGATATTCGTTCTCTGAGGAATACCTGGAAATTTTTTTTTACCATTCTGTAGGTTGTCCCTTCACTCTGCTGGTTGTTTTCTTTGGTATGCTGATGCTGTTTAATTTGGTATGATCTCATTTTTTTATTTTTGCAACTATTCATTGAATGGAATGAGATCTGTTCATAAAGTCCTTGCCTACACTTTAAGGGTTTTATCCATCTTGTCTTCCAGCAGGTTAAGTGTTTCTAGTTTAGCATTTAGTTCTTTGATCCATTTTGATTTTAGCTTACTACATGGTGAGATATATGGCTTTGGACTCAATTTTCTGCATGTAGATAGCCAGTTTTCCTAACAGCATTTATTACAGAGTCTATCTTTCTTCCATTGTTCACTTTTGGTCCCTTTGTCAAAGTTCAAATAGTTGAATGTACTTGGAATTGCTTCTGCATTCTCTGTTATGTTTCACTGATTTTCATGACTGCTTTTGTGCCAGTTCCATGTTGTTTTTATCATAGTAGCTTTGTAACGTACCTTCAAGACTGGGATTGTGAGAGTTCTGCTATACTTTATTTACCCAGGATTGCTTTTGCTATTCTGGATCTTCTCTGCTTCCATATGTATTTTAGGATTGTTTTCTGCAGTTCTATAAAGAATGCTATTGGAATTTTGTTCAGGATTGAGTTTGATCTGTGTATCAATTTTGGAGGTATGGCTATTTTGACTATATTGGTTCCGCCTATCCAGGCTCATGGAATATCTTTACATTTTCTACTGTCCTCTTCAATTTCTTTTTTCAAAGTACTATAGTTTTCATTGTAGAGGTCTTTCACTTCCTTTGTTGAGTTAATTCTTAAGTATTTAATTTTTCTTTATGCTATTATGAATAGTATTTTCCCCTAATTTCTTTCTCTGTGGGTTCATTATCACTGTACATGAATCTTGAAATTCTTAATACTTTTATTCTGAACTTATATTTTGAAAGTGAAGTCCAGTGGGGTAATTGAATATTCATGAGAACAGAAAGGTATATGCAATATGCTTGTTTGCTGTACCTTGTTCCCTTATTTCTATTCTTATATAGGATTTGTGATGATCAATGGGTAAATATGATTTATGATCTATGATTTCAATAGAACCATAATGTGCAGGAATTTAACAAGATTGAAAAGGTACAAGGTAAGCCCACTATATTTACCAATGAGTGAGCAGAGAAACTGACAGCACTAAGAAGCCATGATTTGTATTTGAACCTTATCTTGCTTCTAACAAAGAAAGAAGGCAATGCCACTCTAAGGAACATGACAATCAAAACCCACTCATATCCTACCTGTTTCATGTCACCACCATATATTAGCTAACTATTTATGTTGCAAATAATCACAGAGAAGGAAAGTTAAAATTAGTGCAACCATAATTTTCATTTCCTTTCAGTTATTCCTATTCATTAGTAAACCGAAAGTAGAGAATATAGGAAGAATATATATGTATCAAGAATGGAAGTTTTATGCATATTTCTACAGTTCTGGTGAGAAAAAATACATACGTATGTGGAAACTGTAAAACGCAAATTGTGTGATGGTGGTTATATACAGTAATGTCTAATTTCACAAGTGCTTCTGTTTGCAAACAATTCAATTTGCAAATAAAAGTATTCAGCACAATTTTGCTTCAGTTTACAATCTCCACTTTGGGTGACGAACACTACCATGGCCAAGTTCCCCACACAATCATAAACATAGCCATCTTCCAGAAATCTTAAAAAAGGACAGAAAAATTAAGTTTGTAAACCGAAGTACCACTGTACATGCATTAATTTCCCTTATATTTGCATTTAAAATTGGTATTTCACAGTGTAAATATTAATGGTTCTTTAGAATTATGCAGCACTTTAACGGATTGAATAAAACTAAAAATCCATTCCAGAGAGACAGAAGGAAAGATTATATAGCCATGTTATAGTACATATCTTGAAAACTAGCTTTATAAATGCATGTACAAAAGTTTTGTGTGTCCAAGTACAGAACTAACCCTTCCAAGTGGTATATTTAAAATATATAGTAAAAAGAATAATCCATATTTGTCCTTAGAATGATAAAAGTATTTGAAAAAAAACAAAATAACTTTTCTTTCAAACAATACATTTTTTTCTATTTATCTTACAGAAAAACCAAAAGAATAACAATAGCAAACAAAGCCTTAAAGTTTTCTGAAAATGTGGTAAAATTATCTTTCAAAGAAGTAATAATTTGCCTTTAAATTAAATTTTATCTTACTTTTATATCAAGTACAGTAGAGGAAAAGTCAAATACATAGAAATCACATAGAGGACTCTAATTACATAAGATTTAAAAATTTACATCAACTAATATGCTTATACTTTTATGAAATAAAGAAATAAACACTCTTCATTTCTCCTGCTTTTTGTTCTTGAAAAAGCCCATGAAATAAATTTCTGAAAGTCCGTCAATTTCCATACTGATCACTAAAAGAGTTCTGGATATCTGTGGATAACAATTAAGAATAGTTCAGGCAAACAAAATATATTTGAAGGTAGATGATCATACCTGCCAGAACATTGAGAGAGAGAGAAAAAAAATATATATATATACATTTATACAATATATTATATATATAATATATATTATATATATACATTTATACATATATTATATATATATATATTTAAGTAGGTTATGTAACTTGAAGCCAATCTCAGATAATTACATATGTACTATTAATAAAACCAGGGCAATAGTAAGACCATGTTATTCATTGCCTGTTGCTGACACTTACATGGCAAATTTTCAGTTTCCTTTACATATTCTCACAAAAACAGACGCATATTTCTCGATATAAGACTAAATTAGAAACGCTAACAAAAGAAAATTGTGAGGAGATGTCTGTCCATGAATTGATTCTCAAAACTGATTTTACATTAAAACTTGCTTTGGGGCATGGGCCTGATGACAGTTCCTTTAGCATAATTTGTATTTATTTATTTATTTATTTATTTGCAGTATTAAGGATTGAATTTAGGCCTTTGCACTAAGCTATATCTCTAGCTCATTTTTATTTTATTTTATTTTATTTTGAGACAGTGCCTCACAAAGGTGCCAAGTCTGTGTTTGAACTTGCAGGCTTCCTGTCTCACCTTCCCAGAGTGCTGGAATTATAGATGTGGGTCACTATGTCCTTATTAGTATAAAGTTTAGTCTCTGTTATGGTTCCTAGAAACATCTCCCTTAACCTAATCATACAATGAAGAGTTTTGTCTTGTTTTATAAGAAGTATAATTAAATTAGGCAGCAAGACTGTTGAAAGTAGTAGGGAGAAACAGATTTTTTGTTGTTGTAATTGTTTTACAAGTTATAGACCTGTGCCATTAAAATCATACATGGTTTTATTTGTCTGGTTTTAAGGTCAGGACTGCTTTTCTAATTTTAATGATTAAGTCATACATATTTCCTCTCAATAATACACCAGATCTAAATTACTTGGAGAACTACAAAATGTGAAATTAAAATGGTTTAATCACTTGAGTAAGATATAAGGCCCATAAAAGCAATTTATAGCTATTACCACTATAATATTTTTTCACTAGCTCTGTCTCCATTTCAACAAATCATGATTTCCTAAATGAGAAAATATGTAGGTGAACCTCATCTCCTTTACATACTTAGTAATCCATTAAATAATTTTTATATTCTATATTTCACCTCCCTCTCAAAGTTTGTAATTATTTAAAATATCCAATATAAGATATCTCTTCTGCCTCCAGAAATGTACAACAATAAGCCAGTACTTACACACATCATCAGAGCAATGGCAGATGGCAGACGCACGATTTGTTTCCATGTCAGTGGATGACTCAAGTAATGACAAATAATTATATTTAATACACTGGGTTGCTTGCCAGGGAAATGGTTAATGCATTAAAAATATGATAATGCATTAGAAAATAATGACTGAATATTTTACTAAAGAAGTAGAAGAAATCTTGAAAGCATCGTTTAATTAAAATTCTAAGAACACTAGCTCAGTCCTGAATTTAAGAGCTTTGTATATACTTCCATCAGGCGATTTGATTTGGAGACAGTTTTAGTGAAATGAAACATAAGGTTGAACAATACACCCAAACAAAAGCATGGGAGAAAATATGAAAGAAAACAAAGCAAAGTAAATGACCATAAGATACAAAACTCAACACATTTGGAATATTGGATAAATATGAGAAAATAGGACATAGCCATATTTTAAAAACAAAAGTGACTCTTTTCATGAATTTGATAAAAGGTATCAAGTCTGATAAACTCCAAATAGAATATTCTTTTTAAATCTCAACAAGGAATACCATATGAAAACTAATAAAAACCAGACAAGGAAAAAACTTAGTAAATCTATAGAAAAAGAAAGACTATTTTAATTGAACAATATCAGGGATAACAGTTAAGTTTTCAAATAAAATTATTAAAAATAAGGCATTGGAAATTAAATATTAAAAAATCAAATGTCAGTTTGTGAAAACTAGTATGCTGACTTCCAGCAAGATTAATTAAGATAAAAATATGGAAACTACTAATATTAAGAATGAAGTAGGTACAGATTTTAACATCATAATTAAACTTACTGCAAATGACACAGAACAAAATAGAAAAACCTTAAAATTTTAAATTTAATTAAAATAAATGAATGTATAACTAAGAAAATCTTTCCATAAAAATCTTTCAAGTTAATGAACCTGACTGGTTGAATTTTCTCAAACATTCTAGGAAGAAATATGATCAGTTTTGCACATATTCTCTAAAGAATGGAAAAGAGGAAACATTTTTCCAATCATTTAACACAGTTAGCAAAACCATGATAATAAAGTTGGCAAAGACATTAAAAGGAGATAGAAACAATCTGTCATTAACATAAAGCAAAAATTTGAATTAAAATTAACAAGTAAAATATTTAACTAAATAATATATCACAACAAAATTAGATTTAACACAGAATCTAGGATGAATTAACAGTTAAAAATAATAGTCACACTAGCAAGGTTAGGTCATCAAATTATATGTCCACTAGTGGATGAATACATTAAAAAAATACCATAGAAACAAATTTACACATAAATACTATGAAATACTATTTAATCATAAAAAGTATAAACTCTTGTCATTTGCAACAAAATGGTTTAACATGGAGGATATTAGGTTAAGTGGAAAGACCAGGCACAGGAAGATAAATCCTGCATGACCTCAATTATATTTAGAATAAAAAAATTGATTTAATAAAAGGTAAAAGTTGAAGAGTCATTAGCAGAGAATGAAGAGAGTAAGAATATAGATGACGGGAAGAGGTCTGTCAACAAATACAGTGTTATAGTTAGAAAGGAATAATTAGATCTGGGAAGGTAGCTTAGTGGTAGGATATTTGCCTAGCATATGCAAGGCTCTGAGCTCAAAAGCCAGTACCAAATGAAGGGGTGAAGGGTAATAAATTCTCATCTTCTGTGGCACACCAGGGTAAATATATTAAAAACAACAATATTTTCTATATCTCAGTGTACTTTGAAAAAAGTACTTTATGGTCACCATAAAAACCATACCATTTCATGATCGATTTAAGTGAATTGATCACACTACCATATATATTCAATCAAAAAACAAATTTTATTTAAAATTAATCGGCATTAGAGAATTAGAATACAAAATATCAAGAATAACTATAAAGTCCCAGTCTTTAATTAAAGACAGCATGGTATTGGTCAAGGATCAAAAATTTGATAAAGGCTTTATAAGCCAAGCATGATGGCACATGCCTGTAATCCCAGAACACTGGGAAGCAGAGGTAGAAAGATCACAAGTTCAAGCCTAGTCTGGGCAATTTAATAGCTTAGTAAGACTGTATCAATATTAAAATAAAACAAAAATAAAAATAAAAAGTACAGAAACTCAGTGTAAATGCCCTGGGTTGAACCACCAATGCAAACAAACAAACAAACCCCATAAGTCTATAGATCTGCACCTACATTCAAATTTATTCTATACCACAGGTGGTACTGCAATCCAAGCTACCTAATGATGAGCTGCCTAATGAATGATGTTGGGTACATTGGATTTTCATATGGAATAAGAAATGACTATGAGGTGTACTTCACACACAGAAATGAATTTTACCTTTGCTTTATAGAAATAAATATGGGCTCCCGGCACAGAGGAGACTTCCAGGCAATTTTAGCATCACTCCCAGTGCAGAGGAGGCTTCCAGGCTGTGATACCACCACCCCCAGCACAGAGGAGGCTTCTGGGCTGCTGTAACACAGCTCCTAGTGCAGAGGAGGTGAGCTGTGTGGGTGCCAGCAGTACACACACATTGCACGCCTCCACACCCCACTCCACCTCCACCCCTGTCAAAATGAGAAGACACATAAACAAGTCTCAAAATCAGACTTCCAGATCACCTACAGAAAACCCACAAGAAAATGAGATGGATCACTCTGATACTCAATCACCTGGACTCCTTGAATTGGCAATAAAAGAGGATCTGGAAAAAATGAAATCAGAAATAATTTCTCAGATAACAGCAGAGGTTGTGCTCATAGTGCAAGGCATGCTTAATAAATCTAGAGAGGAGTTCAGGAACATGATGGAATCTCACAATATGAAAAAATGGAATCCATAAAACAGACACAAACAGATTTCCAGGAGATTAAAAATTTCACTGAAAGTCTGCATAGCAGAATGAGCCAATGTGAGCACAGACTTTCAGATATAGAAGATAAGATTGCAATTAGTGACCAGGAAAAGAAAAATTGCTTTAAAATTGTAAGGGACCATGAGAAATCAATCCAGCAGCTTCTAGATGATGTAAAGAAGAATTATATAAGAATGATTTGAGTCAATGAAGAAACACGAGAGAAGGCAGATGACATAAAAGCACAGGAGTGATGGCAGAAAACTTCTCAAGCAGGAGAAAAGAACCTGACATACAGGTAATTGAGGCATATAGAACTCCAACTAGCCTTGATAAAAAATATCTAAACACAGGCATATAACTGTTAAGATTACAGAAACCCAGCAGAAGAACAAAGTTCTACAAGCAGTTAGAGAAAAGAAACAAATCACATACAAAGGAAATCCCATCAGAATTACAGCAGCCTTCTCAATACAAATGCTCGAGGCAAGAAGAGCTTGGAGTGATGTATTCCAAGCCCTAATGGAAAACAGCTTCCAACCCAGACTGATGTACCCTGCAAAACTATATCAAAACTAATGGAGAAATAAGATATTTTCATGACAAAGAGCACATTAGGAACTTCATGAATACAAAACCAGTACTCCAAAAAGTTTTAGAAATATCCTAGGAAAAGAAAACGAGGATGATGACCTCAGGAAGCCCAGCAGAATGAATCCATTGGGCATGACAAGAAATTATATGCAAAGGAGGAGAATCCAACAAAAAGAAAAAGTCATGAAAACAATAAATCAATATGTATCAGTTATAACCATCAATGTTAATGGTCTCAGTTCACCAATCAAAAGCAATAGACTACCAGAATGGGTCAAGAAGCAAGAACCAACAATATGCTGCATGCAAGAAATACACTTCATTCAAAAAGAAACTCATAGACTGAAAGTTAAAGGGTGGAAAACAATACTCCATGCGACAGGAACTTGACAAAAAGCAGGAGTAGCTATCTTCTTTGCAGATCAAGTGGATTTCAAACCAACACTGATTAAGAGAGACAAAGAAGGACACTACATCCTTGTAAATGGAACAATCCAACAGGAAGAGATGACAATCATAAATATCTTTGCACCAAATGCTAGTGCACCCAACTCTACAAAACTAATACTAACAGACATGAAAAGTCATATATGCACTAATATAATAATAGTGGGGGACCTCAATACCCCACTGTCACAAATAAATAGATCAACTAGAGAAAAAATAAGTAATGAAATACTAGAACTCAATCAAACTCTTGAACAAATGGACTTAACAGATGTTTAGAGTGTTCCACCCCACAAAATCAGAATACACATTCTTTTCAGCTGCACATGGGTCGTTTTCCAAAATAGACCACATACTCATTCATAGAACATGTTTAAGTAAGTCCAAAGGAATTGACATTATCCCCTGCATATTATCAGACCATAGCACAATGAAATTGGAGATCAATAGCAAAAGGAATGGCAAAAATTTCATAAACACATGGAAATTGAACAACACACTTCTGAATAGCCAATGGGTCACAGAGGAAATTAAAGAAATCAGACAGTTCCTCCAATTAAATGACAATGACAATACAACATATCAGAATCTATGGGACACAATGAAAGCAGTCTTATGAGGGAAATTCATAGCAGTGAATACTCATATTAGGAAAACAGAGCAAGCCCAATTAAACAAACTGATCCTGAACCTCAAACTTCTAGAAAAAGAAGAGTAGAACTAAATATGATAGAACAGGCAATCAAGTTTATTAAAAGAAACAAAGGATGTTATAGCCATGACTATATGCAAGGCAAATAATTTTAAATAATATCTCATAAAGCATTAACCATAAGTGACTGATAAATGTAGAAAAAATGAGGGAGACAAAATTTCCTCTAAAAGATCACATTAATAATTTCCAGGGAAAATCCAGTAATAAATATTAAAATGATAGTATCTTTGCATCATCACATTTTCCCCAAAATTGTCATAGAATGAAAATGAGAAAAACATTAACTTACAGTGGATAAACATAACAGAAACCATGAAACTGATAGATCCTGAGTAACACAATTAATGAGACATATTACCATATAGTTCCTAATATGAATCACTGCAAAGGAGTTATCACTTCTGTTGTAGTCTCTCAAAAATAAAGCATAATTTCATCATTGAAAATATCAATTAAACACCAATTGAGGGGCATGGTACAAAGTAATTTATCAATACTCTTCCAAAGGGTTGAATTTTAATGGGAAAAAATGAGAAACAGTCACAGATGGAAGGAGACTAAGGAAACCTGAAAAATAAATACAGTGTAAAAGCCCAATTGAGCACTGGAACAGAAAAGAAATATTAATAACAACAACAAAAACCACCCTATAAAACCCAAACAAAATAGTTTAGTTATTAACTTCATACTAATGTTGATATCTTCTTGCATATTTTATGTTTGCACGCTAACATTATGGAAACCTCTCCTGAAACATTTTTGTGACTTTTCTACTGCATAAATCTTTTCAAAATAAAAAGTTCTAAAATAGTAATTTAGATTTCATTAAATTGAAGATAATGTTAAAAGGCTGAAAGGGAAAGATATATATTGAGAGAATATATACATACATATATAATATATATATATATGTATAATGTTTACTGACGAGAGAGATTTTAGGACCAGGAATTTAGCTGTGCTTCTGCAAGTGCAAGGTCTTGAGTTCAATACCTGGTACAAAAACAAAAAAAAGTGAAAGAGCTATTTTACACTCAAAACACCAACAAATAAGGACAGTTAAAGACAATCCAATAGGAAAACATGCAAAAGGCTTGAATAGGCATTTTTCAAAATTCAAATGGTCAATGAATAGGTTAAAAAAGTTCAACAACACTAAATCATAAGTGGATACAAATTAAAACTACCACTATATAGCATTATGTACCCAATATAATCGCTATGACTTAGAAAACAGATAAAAGTACAAATATCTAATAGAAATAAAGCAAACAAAATATGCACCATTGATGAAAAACAATTGATTTAAACACTTTGAAAAATCTTTTGACAAATTCTATTAAAGTTTAGTATGTGAGGAGTCACGCGGAAGATGCCTAATCACCCCGCTGCAGACAGGCAGGTCTGCCCATGCCCTATCTAGGTCCAGAGTCACACAGAACATGCGGAATCAGCCCACTGCAGACGGGCAGGTTGGTGGATGCCCTACCGAGGTGCTGAGTCACGCAGAAGACTCTGAATCACCCCGCTGCAGACAGGCAGCCACCTGATTCCACACTACAAAGATGCAGAGGACACCAGACCACCAGACCAAGGTACTGAGTCCCACTGTTCCTGGCCCAGAGGTAGGGGCTTCTGAGGCATTGTCCCACTGCTTCTCGTCCAGATGAAGGGGCTTCCTAGTCACCATCCCTACCAGTGCTCCCAGCCCAGAGAAAAGGGCTTTTGGGTCACCTTCTGTCCCGCTGCTCCTGACCCAGAAGAAGGGGCTTCCGGGCCACCATCCCTCCCACCACTCCTGGGCCCAGAAGGAGGGGCTTCTGAGCCACCATTCCACTGCTCCTGGTCCAGAGGAAGGGGTTTCCCAGCCACCATCCATCCAGGTGTTCCAAGCACACAGGAAAGGGCTCTTGGGTCACCATCCCTACCGCTCCTCACGGCCCCTGTCCCACCTCACCCAGTTCAGAGGAGGTAATTTGTGCAGGTGCTAACAGCCCCCTGCCTCAGTCAAAATGAGAAAACACATAAATAAGTCTCAAAACCAGACTTCCAGATCACCTACAGCAACCCCAAAGGGAAATGAGATGGAACACTCTGATATTCAAACACCTGGACCCATTGAACTGGCAAAAAAAGGGGATCTGGAAAAGATGAAATCAGAAATAATTTCTCAGATAACAGGAGAAATTGTGCTCCTAGTGCAAGACATGATTAATAAATCTAGAGAGGAGCTCAGGAACATGATGGAATCCCAACATAAGAAACAAATGGAATCCATAAAACAGATGCAAATAGATTTCCAGGACATGAAAATCTCCATTGAAAGTATACACAGCAGAATGAGCCAATGTGAGGACAGAATTTCAGACATAGAAAATAAGATTGCAATTAGTGACCAGGAAAAGAAAAATTGCTTCAAAATTATAAGGAAACATGAGAAATCAATCCAGCACCTGCTAGATGATGCAAAAAAGAATAACATAAGACTGATTGGGCTCAATGAAGAAAGACGAGAGAGTGCAGATGACATAAAACATCTCTTCACAGAAATAATGGCAGAAAACTTCCCAAGCAGGGGAAAAGAGCTTGACATACAGATAAGTGAGGTATATAGGACACCAAATAGCCTTGATCAAAAAAAAACTACACATAGGCATATAATTGTTAAGATTCCAGAAACACAACAGAAGAACAAAGTTCTCCAAGCAGTCAGAGAAAAGAAACAAATCACATACAAAGGAAAGCCCATCAGAATCACAGCAGACTTCTCAACACAAACCATCAAGGCAAGAAGAGCTTGGAGTGACCTATTCCAAGCCCTAAAAGAAAACAACCTCCAACCCAGATTGATGTACCCTGAAAAACTATCTTTCAAAATGGATGGAGAAATAAGATACTTTCATGACAAAGAGCACCTTAGGAACTTCATGAATACCAAACCAGCACTCCAAAGAATTTTACACAATATCCTAGGAACAGACATTGAGGATCACAACCCCAAGAAGCAAAGCAGAATGAAACCGTGTGGCATGACAAGAAATTAAATGTAAAGGGGGAGAACCCAACAAAAATCAAAGTCATGGCAATGACAAGTCAATAGGTTTCAGTTATAGCTATCAACATTAATGGTCTCAATTCACCAATCAAAAGAAATACACTGGTGGAATGGGTCAAGAAGCAAAATCCAACAATATTCTGCATACAAGAAACACACTTAATTCAAAAGGAAACTCATAGACTGAAAGTTAAAGGGTGGAAAACAATACTGCATGTGACAGGAACCCGAAAAAAAGCAGAAGTAGCTATCCTCTTGGCAGATCAAGTAGATTTCAAACCAACACTGATTAAAAGAGATGAAGAAGGACACTACATCCTTGTAAAGGGAAGAATCCAAGAGGAAGAGATGACGATCATAAATATCTATGCACCAAACACTAGTGTGCCCAATTATATAAAACAAATACTAACGGACATGAAATGTCATATATGCACTAATACAATTGTAGTGGGAGACCTCAATACCCCACTGTCACAAATAGATAGATGAACTAGACTAAAAATAAGTAATGAAATACTAGAACTCAATCAAACTCTTGAACAAATGAACTTAACAGATGTTTACAGAGTCTTCCACCCCACAAAATCAGAATGCATATTCTTCTCAGCTCCACATGGGTCATTCTGCAAAATAGACCACATACTCACACATAGAACATGTTTAAGTAAGTGCGGAGGAACTGAAGTTATCCCCTGTATATTATCAGACCATAGTGGGATGAAATTGGAGAGCCATAGCAAAAGAAACTAAAAAAATTGCATAAACACATGGAAATTGAATAACACACTTCTGAATAACCAATGGGTCACAGAGGAAATTAAAGAAGAAATCAGACAGTTCCTTCAATTAAATGACAATGACAATACAACATATCAGAATCTATGGGACACAATGAAAGCTGTCTTATGAGGGAAATTCATAGCAGTGAATACCCATATTAGGAAAACAGAACGAGCCCAATTAACCAACCTGATGCTGAACCTCAAGCTTCTAGAAAAAGAAGAGCAGGACAACCCCAAGGCTCATACAAGGGAGGAAATTATAAAGATCAGAGGAGAAATCAATGCACTGGAGACTAAGAGAATGATACAAAAAATCAATGAAGCCAAGAGTTGGTTCTTTGAAAGAATCAACAAAATTGACAAACCTTTAGCCATCCTTGTCAGAAAAAGGAAAGAAAAGGTCCAAATCCATGCAATTAGGAATGAGAAGGGTGAAACAACAACAGACCCAGCAGAAATCCAGAGGATCATCAATACTTACTTCCAGAACCTATATGCCAATAAGATGGACAATACAGAAAAAATGGACAGATTCCTAGATACATATGAATTACCAAAGTTGGACGAAGAAGACCTAAAAATTCTGAACAACTCAATATCAACCAATGAAATTGAAAATGTAATTAAAAACTTATCAACTAAGAAAACTCCGGGCCCTTATGGCTTCAGTGCTGAATTCTACAAGACATTTAGAGAGGAACTGCTGCCACTACTGTTTAAACTCTTCAATGAAATTGAAAGGGAAACAGTGTTCCCAAATTCTTTCCTGGAAGAAAGCATCACCTTGATCCCCAAAGCAGAGAAAGACCCAACCGAAAAGGAGAACTATAGGCCAATCTCACTAATGAACATAGATGCAAAAATCCTTAATAAGATAATGGCAAACAGAATGCAGAAAATCATCAAGAAGATCATACACTCTGATCAACTGGGATTCATCCCAGGGATGCAGACATGGTTCAATATATGCAAATCAATCAATGTAATACACTATATCAATAGAGTCAAGGACAAAAAAATATGATTATCTCCATAGATGCAGAAAAAGCATTTGACAAAGTCCAACATGCATTTATGATAAAAAAAACCTACAATAATTAGAATAGATGGTCTCTACCTCAAACTGATAGAAGCCATCTATGAAAAACCAACAGCCAATATCATACTAAATGGTCAAAACCTGAAATCCTTCACACTAAAATCAGGAATAAGACAAGGATGTCCACTATCACCACTCTTGTTCAATATAGTTCTGGAAACATTAGCCACTGCAATTAGTCTAGAGAAAGAAATAAAAGGAATAAAGATAGGTAACGAAGAGGTAAAATTGTCATTATTTGCAGATGACATGATACTCTATATAGAAGACCCCAAGAACTCCACCAAAAGTCTTCTAGACTTAATAGCCAAATTCAGTCAAGTAGCTGGTTACAAGGTCAACACACAAAAATCAATAGCTTTCCTCTACACCAATGACAGACTCACTGAGAGAGAAATAGGGCAAATAATTCCTTTCACAATAGCTTCCAAAAAAGTGAAATACCTACTAATCATCCTAACGAAAGAAATCAAACACCTCTTCTCTGAAAAGTATGGCACTCTGAAAAGAGAGATTGAAGATGATATCAGAAAATGGACAGACATCCCCTGCTCCTGGGTAGGAAATATTAATATAGTGAAAATGGCCATACTTCCAAAAGTGCTATATAGATTTAATGCAATTCCAATTGAGATCCCAGCAGCATACTTCATAGACCTCGAGAAAACAATCCAAAAATTCATTTCAAACAAGAAGTGACCTAGAATAGCAAAAGCAATTCTAAGTAACAGAGACATGGCAGGGGGTATCACAATCCCCAACCTGCAACTCTACTACAAAGCTACTGTGATAAAAACAGCATGGTACTGCCAAAGAAACAGACCTGAGGACCAGTGGAACAGATTACAAGATGCAGAAACAACACCAGAAACACTCATCCATCTCATCTTCTACAAAGGAACCAAACACCCTTACTGGAGGAAAGATAGCCTCTTTAATAAATGGTACTCGAAAAATTGGGCTTCAACTTGCCAAAGATTAAAACTAGACCTATATCTCTCACCATGCACTAAAGTAAAATCAAAATGGATTAAATATCTAAATATTAAAATAGAAACTCTGAACCAGTTGGAACAGAGGTTAGGTAGAAACCTTGAAGACATCGGTGTAGGAAAAGATTTTATGAACAAAACCTCAGGTGCCCGTGATCTAGCACAAACAATCAACAAATGGGATCTCTTCTTATTAAAAGGCTTCTGCACAGCAAGAGAAACCACTGGGAGTGTAAAGAGACAACCCACAATGTGGGAAAATATCTTCACCTGCTCTTCCTCAGACAAAGGTCTACCATCTCGAATCTATAAAAAACTTAAAAAGATCAGATCTCCCAAATTGAAAGACCCAATCCAAAAATGGGCATCTGAAATGAACAGACATTTCTCAGAAAAAGAAGTAGAAATAGCAAATAAATACATGAAAAAATGTTCAACATCACTGGTCATTCGAGAGATGCAAATGAAAACAACACTGAGATTCCACTTCACTCCAGAAAGAATGACTGCTATCATGAAATCAACCAATAACCAATGCTGGCAGGGCTGTGGGGAAAGGGGAACCCTGCTCCACTTCTGGTGGGAGTGTAGATTGGTGCAAACACTGTGGAAATCAGCATGGAGACACCTCAAAGAACTAGGACTTGAAATCCCATTTGACCCTGCTATTCCCCTGGTGGGGATCTTCCCAAAGAATTAAAAGAATCATACCACAGTGATATATGTGCACCCATGTTCATAGCAGCACAGTTTGTAATAGCTAAAACTTGGAAACAGCCCAAATGCCCAGCAACTGGAGATTGGATCAAGAAAATGTGTTTTTTTATAAATTGGAGTACTACTCAGCCATAAAAAATGAGAAATTAGAGACATTTATAGCTAAGTGGATGCACATTGAGGCAATACTCTTAAGTGAAATAAATAGGACACACATCTGTAAATACTGAATAGTGTCTCTGGTGTGAGAAACTGAAAGTGTAAATAAGGACTAAATGTATAATAGGTCATGTGAAATACGAAGAAAAGGGGCAAAGGGCAAGGAAGTGGGAGGCCTAGGGGAAAGGATAGAAGGGAATGGGATTAGTATGAGACAATGGAAAAATAGGAACAAAATCTTTGTAAATAGGGAGGACTGGAGGGGTTGAAGGAATGACTGGGTAAGGGTGAAAAATAAGAACCAAGAGAGACTATGTAAAGGTGCAAACTTCCAATGATGAATGTCATTATATTGTATACCTAAAATGTACCAATGATTAGAATTAATAATCGATAATGTAAAACAGGAAGAAAAGTTTCAAAGTGGTAGGGGTAGTGGGAGGGGCAGGGGAAAGGAAAGAAGGGAAAGGAAAAAATGCTGAGAAATGGAAAAAATGGAAATAAAGTCTTTGTAAATAGGGAAGGGTGGAGGGCTTTGAAGGAGGGCTAGGAATGGGGAAAAAATAAGAACCAAGATGCATTATTTAAAGGTACAATTCCCAGTGAGAAATGTAATTGTGTTGTATACCTACAATGTACCAATAAAAGAATTTAATACAAAACAAAAAGTTCAGTATGTGAGACACTAGCTGATATCTAATCAATTCTACTTCTAAGCAACTCAAATATTAATAATTCAGTGGGAATTACATTAGTTGAATTAGTATGTTATTTGGGTTACACTATAAAACAGGAACACGGACAAAACTATAGCTATAGGCAACATACAACGTGGTAAATCTTACAAAAGTAATACTGAACAGGATCTAGAATTACAAAATAATTCTACTTAAGAAACAAAAATGGGCAAAATTAGACTTTTTTGGAAAAAAAGGTGAATAGTACTTACTTTGGGGGAATGGGATGTAGTTGCTGTAAGGAGGAGGGATAGTTGCTTATGTGATAATAGTAGCATTTCACTTTATTTGAGTAATATGATGGTGTGCATAGTTTGTGAAAAATATTCAAAATTTTCTATATGAAGGATGTTGTAGAAATACTACAAAAGTGTTAAATAATTTTAAATATTATAAATCTCCACTAAAGTATTTTTATTTTTATACATGCTGTATCATGTGATAACAAAAACTCATATTTACAAAGTATGTGATATATTATCATAAATATTCTGGTAGCCATTAGGAAAATTCATAAAATTTTTAAATTAATCCACTTGTACATTCCAAGTGAGAAAAAAATGACCAAAAATCACATATCAGGCTCAAATATATTGTTCATAATTAGGAGGTATTATTTTCAAGTTAGCAAAATAAATTTAAAGTTAGTGAATATATTATCTTTAATTACTTTCATTATTTCAAGAGTTCAGTGTTCTCAAAGACAATGAAAAATAAGTCTTCATTGTTTATTTTTAAATTGGCTGTCACAAAGGTTTGTGTTTG
The DNA here is from genome assembly GCF_053883595.1 of Heterocephalus glaber. Taxonomy (NCBI): domain Eukaryota; kingdom Metazoa; phylum Chordata; class Mammalia; order Rodentia; family Bathyergidae; genus Heterocephalus; species Heterocephalus glaber. Next base: position 24,116,181 of record NW_028258145.1, on the reverse strand, counting down.
TGTTTTATTTTAGTTAATGTTATGGCTTGTATCTAGATGTTACCCCCAAAGCCTCATGTGGTCATAGGTGGGACTTTTAGGAGGTGACTGGATCTAGGGTGTGTGATGCTGGGATTGGTTCATGATGCCATGCTAGGATTAAGGCTGCTCCAGTATGAATGTGGATGTTACCTGCCCCAGGTATGCTTAGCCTGGATAGGATATAAGGGACAGAAAGAGTGTTGCGGCTTGCTTCTTGTGACTTGCTGCCTTGCCATCTTCTGCCTTTTGCCCACTGGGAACTGTTTCTCCTCTGTGATGCCCCTCTGCCAAGCCATCCAGCCTTCCAGCCAGCCAAATGTGAACCAAAACCTCTACAAACTGTAAGCCAAATAAACTTTCCCTCCTTTAACTTTTGGGTGTTGAGTATTTTGTCTCAGAAATGAGAAAAGTAACTAATACACTTAATATTATTTGTTTTTTCCTGTTTTGCTTTATTTTTTAATAGAAATTGAATATCTTCCTTTTTCTTTTATTGATCTACACTTGTAAGGAAAGCAATACAAGAACAAGTATACTGAGGTTATGCTAAATGTTTCAGTGTTCCACTTACTTGAAGCCTTTAACTATTTTTATAAATACATATATTGAGTCAGTCATGTTTTTATTTGTTTACTGTGTATGTATTAGGAAAATCCTCTATGATTGAGTTCATGTAATATAGAAAAATTTCCATTCTCCAAAGTAAATAAGACAGCTGGTGACTGATAATTGACATCCCTCTGTGACTTCACACCTATCAAATTAAATCAAATTCAGAAGTTGATTGGGCATGGCAACTAAAAACTTACGTGATTATACAGATACACAGTTTTGTCGTTGAAATCTTTAATGGTCCTTGACTACACAACACTATTACCAGCGTTACAGTTTTTTTCTAATTCCAAATCAAATAAAATCAATTCTGTATCTGCAGGGTATGAACTTCAGTTCCTTTATCTGTAGTGATCACATATTTATTTTCCCCCAGACAGATCTAGAATTCATTATTGGTTTTATTTTTATCTAGGAATTTTTTTCAAACACTAAGTCTTTGGGTAGTTTTTCATGATAGAATGTTAATCAAGTTATTATTGAATTCTATAATTTGCTGACATGAGCTCTGAAAGTGTTCTAATAGAATAAACCTCATACATCCCTCTTACAAAAACCTTCATTACCTCACAAAGGAGAATCTACCACTTTTTTTCATGAGTACTTCATGTCAAGAAAAATAAGCAAATATCAGAGGATAAACTTTTGAGGAGAAAAGTACATGCATATTAGTTGGCAAAGGTTTTTCTTTTTTACTTCTATAAAAAGTAGGAAGTTAGAATAACCTTTTCAGTTTGAGTCTTTGCACTACTGAGTTTCAATTAATTTCAAAAGAATTGGATTTAATGCTGTCACAGCTTATATCTAAATGTCCCCCTAAAGTCTCATGGGCGCACAGGTGGGGCTTTTCAAAGGTGCCTGGATCTAGGATATGTGAATGTGGATAAGTGTTGTGAACATGAATTAAAATTGTGATAATAGGCTTAGTCCACTGATTGATTTTACATTATTCTGGGTGTGGATAATGGGAAGGCCCACTCTAAGTATAAGTAGCACCACCCAAAGGACTTGTACCCTGAGTGGGATAAAAGAGAAAAGGAAGATTGTTGCTGCTCCTGCTTGCTGCTTGCTGCCTCCTGCCTACTCTGCCATGGACTGTTTGTCTTCTGCAATGCCCCTCTGTCATGTCACCTTGTGTGGAGCCAGCTGATTCTGGACTGAAACCTCTACAAACTGAGCTGAAACAAACCTCTTCTCCTTTAACTTGGTGGTGGCACATATTTTGGCTCAGCAATGAGAAAAGTAACAAAGACAAAGCCACTGCACAATTACTATAAAAAAAAGATGGCTAATCTCTTTTATTCATTAATACGTATTTGTCCAACTTAATGAATGCATTCTTCGTGAGCTCGTACATGTACATAATACATCTTAATTCTTTTTTTCACTCCCTTTGTCCTCCCTCCCTTTTTGGTTCACACATCTCTTGATCTGCTTCCTTATTTGTACATGTTCTGAAAGTGTTTTATAAATAGTAATTAAAATTTTTTAAAGCACCTATTTTTAAAATTTAGAAGAATATTTCATTCCTTTGGAGTTTGAAATCACTACAATGATGTCTAAGTTTGAATTTTTAGAGAAATATTACACATATTAAAAAGTAAATGTTCAAGTTAATGGTGGATTTTTAAAAATTTGACATAAAAATAACTTTAGAGAGACTGGGGATGTAGATCAGTGTTAGAGCACACACTTACATGTGAGGGGCCCTGAGTTACATACTCACCAACAAATAAATAAATCAATAAACTTTAGAATCTATTAAGAGAGAAATCCATGAGAAATATAGTTAAAGAAACTTTTTTTTAAAAAGTCTACAGAAGGGCCGGGGATATAGCATAGTGGTTCTGCCACCTGCCTTGCAAGCACAAGGACTGGAGTTCGATCCCCGGTACCAAAAAAAAAAAAATGTCTACAGGAAATAAAGATGATGGTAGCAAACTGAAAGAACCTAGAATGTGGATGTTTATCACTTCAAGTGGAATGTAACTACATTCCCAATATTTTAAGGCCTTTTAATATCTTCCTTAATATATTTCTATAAAATTACCTCTGCCAGCATTGAGAATTAGATTAGAAAAAATATGATTATGGTTCATAAATATTAGGCATAATTTTTAAAATTCAGGAGGAAAAAAATCTCTTTTCTCTATCTGTATTTTTTGCACATTGTATTGTTTATTCTTCAACATTCATGTTCAGAGTTCCTTCTCCTATATTCTTCTCTGAAAAATGTTGTTTAGTTGGTCATATAGTGCAGTTTGGCTTATAATGAATTGCTATTTTTTGTATGTGAGTATGTCTTCATTTCACCTCCATTACTAAAGAATATTTTGCTGAACATAATATTCTGGGCTAACAATTCTTTTTGTTTTCTCATCACTTGGAAAATTATCCAATACTTCATTTTGAACCCCAGAATGTCTAACAGGAAGGCAGCTGTCATTTGAATTGCTATTCAAATGTAGTGACAGGTAATGAATCATTTCTTGCTGGCTGTTTTCAAGATATTTTTGTTAATTTGCAGCAGTTTGCTTATGTTGTGTCTGGGCTTGAATTTGTCTGAGTTTATCTTTTGGGGTTTATAATTTTGGATCAAATTGAAAAGTCAAAAGTCATTATTCATTCAAAAAATATTTTCCAGCCTTACCCTCTTCTTTTCCTCTTCCTGAAATGCTTAATGACACAAGCATCACTTTTTCTATTATCTTCCATGGAGCTCTAAGTTTTATTTTTCTTTCAATCTATTGTATCTCTATTGTTCAATAGAGATTTGTCTACCATTACATTCACTGATTCTTTCTTTGATCATCTCCATTCTGCTTCAGCCCATCCAGAAATTTTTAGTTTGTTATTTTGTTCTAAAATTTCTACTTGATACTACTTAACAACATTTTTGCTGACTTTTTATTTTTTAATGTGTCACATTTGGTTGATGACCATTTTTTCTGAGAGCTGATTTTAAAATCCTGTCTCATAATTCCAACACATATTGGTATCCACTTAATTGACTGGACACATTCCAGGTTTTTGAGCTGATGAATAATGCAGGGATGTATCCTGCATGTTTTAAGAATTTTGTTTTGAAACTCTGATTCCAATTTAAATTTTCTATTCTATAGGATATAGTCAACTTGCTTATCTTCAATCTGAATTTCCTGGCCAATTTTTGTGGGTACTGGTTCCATCATAAATTTGGTTATGCAGAGTTTTTGTGTCACTACTTTAGTGTGCCCTTCTTATTTGCTACCCACACAATAAGGCTCTGTCCATACAGTCAATGAAGAACCACGTGAATGGATAAAACAGCTCTGCTTTGTTTGTACAGGGCGGAAATGGATGTTGGGAATTCACCTGGCCATCTCCATGGCCACTGTAAGATAAGGATTGGGAGGGACAGCATATTATTATTGAAAAGCAAAGATGGGAGACAGGACTTTACCTGCAAACTCTACCAAGGATGGGTGTCAGTTCTTTCTTGCAGGGAGAAAATGAAAAACAATTTAATAGATTTTGTTCACAGCCTCTGTAGCCAAAGAGTATAATGAAAGAGGGGATAGGGGGTGATGATGTCAATTATCTTTGAATTATTGGCAGTGGCCATGTTACTTGGTAAACTAGTGTCTTGAAAAATAAGCCGAATGAGTCATTCAGTGTTCATATGTATTTGAGAACTAATTGGTGAGTGAGTAAAAGTTCAACATGTATCAAATCTGAGTTAAGGAGACTAGAATATTTTTATAAAACATATGTACTAATAGCTAGTGTTTTATAATGTAAGGTCATAAGAAAAACCTCAAAACTAAAATATTTATTTTCTTTAAAAATACTAACACTAAAAAAATGAGTTACAAAACATATTTTTTCATATTTCCATATTTTCTTTTCCAAAGGTTTGATAGATGATTATTTTTTCTTCAATTTTGTTATCTTACTCCAGATATCTATATAAATGCCTATACTAACAGCCACACATTCATTCACTCACCATGCACATACTGTTCTGAAACACATTGATCCAAAAACTGCTGCCTTTCTCCATATAAAGTCAGGTTTGTAGGTAATGGGCTGTCATGAGTGGATGACAGAGACTTTAGACAAGATTCATAATTAATCTTAAATGAGAAAAAAGTCATTTGTTAGTTGTCTGAATAAATAAATTATTCCATCCTCATTAAACTGAGTTTAAGATTTGAATGACTCCATCAATCAAATATATTATTAAAAATGATAATGGAATAAAACATCTTTGATTTGTTTTTTATTTGTGTCAGGAAAAATAATAACAGATTTGTGGAAAGAAAAAAGGACTTCAGAAATATCTTAATATTTTAGAATAAATTTAATTTATTCTATAACACTGGGAAGAAAAGAGGGAGATGATTTTAATAACTACTTTATGATATTTCAAAAAGTTCAAAACATATATGCATCTCTCAGGAAATTGAAAATTTTAATGCCACCTGTTTTTCCTTCAGGTTGTTTAAATGTGTATCACACTGTCTTCACAATACATAGGGAAACAAAATTAATAAAGTTGTAATAGTATGAATATTTTCTTCTTAGGTATGTGTCCCATTCTCTCTGCCAGTGAAAAGATAGGCAAAAGTTTTTAAAATAGAGCGTTAGAAACACAGAAAAGAAGTTGTCTGTCACATTTCTTGCTGATATCAAGCTATTTTTATATTTGGCTCATTTTGAGTATTTTCAGCCAAAAATTTCATTCAGGCTCCCTGAAGCACATTTCTTGGGGGGAACAGATTTCTTATTATTGTATAATAACATTTAATATATTAAAATGACATCTCACAATGTCAAAAGGAAGCAAGTTTAAATATGTGTTTTTATGTGCATGTAGGTATGCACAGACACACATATAGATATATACATGTCAAAGCTTGAATGTTTGAAAGCCTCAGAAGTTACTCAATCTTTTAAAAATAATATTAGAATAATCTTTTAAAATGTATTATTAACAAATTTCAGTAACTTTAAAGAAAATTGAATAGCTGACAGATATGATCCATGAATAATTTTAAAGTATGGCTCATTTAGGGATGATAGCAATGCTTCTTTTTATTTTTATTTATTTCCTTTTTTTTTTTTGTACCAGGGATCAAACTTGGGTCCTTGTGCTTGTGCAGCAGGCGGTGAAACCACTGAGCTAAATCCCTGGCCTTATTTACTTATTTTTGGACAGGGTTTTGCTATGTAGTTCAGGCTGAACATGAACTCACTATGTAGTTCAGACTGGCATCAAACTCATGGCAATCTTCCTGCCTCAGCCTCCCAAGTGCTGGGATTACAGGAGAGGGCCACCTGCCCAGTGTAATGCTTCTTTTTAAACAGTGCTACCTTTCATCTTTTGTTTCAAGAAGCTAAAGAAGAGAACTAGGCTGGGTATGTAAAATTCAGGGATAGCACTTGCCTAGTGTGTGTGAACCCCTGTATTCAATACAGAGAGAGAAAGAGAGAGAAAGCGAGAGAACAAATTTGAACCTAAAAAATATGGTATTTTAGTCTCTACATATTTCTTATCTAAATAAATATATATTTAATTAATATATTTCAATTATTTTATTGAACAATTACTATATTCCAAACACTATGTAGGCCACAAATGTAATTCAGTGTAATCCAACATAATTTATAGAGGAACCAGGAACATTGTCATTATTTATTAAAGTTGTCAATAGAATGATTAATTCTTTTAGACTATTATCTTTTTTTAGTCAACAGCTCTGTATGTAGGGATCATTGATCCTTTCCTAAATAACTTCTAATAAACATTTCCAAACCTATAATATTATAAATAACACAATAAGTTATTTTAATTAGCTTATGTTATAAAGATATTATGATATACATTTACTATAATGAAATGTTTATAGATATTATGTTAGGATTTCAATTTTAGTGATATTTTGGCTAACATATTCTAGAGTCTCTTTCTAACCTAAAAAGCAAACTCTCTGTATCTCTTCCAGAATTATATTTTATTAGCTTATACAGGCACCTACTCAATTGACAAAACAGCAACCTAAAGTCTCCTGCTCTTTATGTTGCAGTTTGAAATTTGTACTTCTCAGCAGAGGATAATTGGTTTGTTTATATTTTTTCTTGCATTTACATCAGGAGCTAGTAAAACACAGTGATTCAGAGCTTAGAGTAGAGAGCCAAAGTTCCTGATTTCATAGCAAGGCTTCTCCACTTCTGGTTGTTTTAAATCATCATCTCTCTGTAATTCAACTTAATTATCTAAAATACTAGGATGAAAATAATTGTGTCCATCTCACTTAGGATTAAATGCATTAGTAAATTTAAATTACCTTATACTTAGCACTCAGCATATATTAATACGTGCTTGCTTGGGCTTTCTTTCTTTTTTTTTTTTTTGGTACTGGGGATCGAACTCGGACCCTTGCGCTTGCGAAGCAGGAGCTGGAACCACTGAGCTAAATCCCCGGCCATAATTTAGGGGGTTTTTTTGTTTGTTTTGTTTTGTTTTTTGTTACCAGGGATCGAACTCGGGTCCTTGTGCTTGCGAGACAGGTGGCGGAACCACTGAGCTAAATCCCCAACCTCTGGGCTTTCTTTTCTTTTTTTCCTGTCTACTTTCTCTTCTTCAGCAATTATGCATTTTCTAGACTTCCTTTTAATATGATATGCTTTCTTATTTTCCAACGAAAATATGATTATTTGAATCATACTTGGAAAAAAGCTCTATGCACCATTTTGAACTGAATTTCTCTTTTAAAGATTCTTATAATTTCTTAAATTTCCTCTTTTATCTGTTCATATCATTTTTTGTGTATGTTTTGGTTTTTTAAATTTGCACAGTAAAATGTTAATAATCATGCATGTTCCCTTCCCTCTTCCTAGCTCTAGTAATTAAATAAAAATCTAGTATATAATAGCGGCTCAATAAAAAATGAACTGAATGAATGAGTTCATATTTTGCATAATAACAGAGTGAAAATTAAATATCCATACCTCATTTCAAGGAGTCAAATAGCCCTTAGAGAAAGGATAGTACATCACAATCTTTCTTTGATGATGTAGGTTAGATACTTTCAAATACAGAAAAGAAAGGAAAATCTAGCAAAACTGTGGTGGTTAATTCATATCCATCACTTTATTGCAGTCAACTGACTCATGAGATAGGTTTCTTTTCTTCCGCTTATCAGAAGAAGCATTTTTAAGAGAGATTTTGATGAGATGTCAATCAGTCCCTATATAATCAACTCATGCCTACTGCCCACAATGATGATCTTGTCAAAGGGAGATTTCCAGGTTTCTAAGACATCTTAAATTAGCCTTGTCTCTGTTCTGTCAAAGGATTATCTGCAACAAGAAAAGGTTCTTCTCTCAGAATATGTCACAATATGGCTTTAACTGTGGAAATAAATGAAAACTATCCAAGTAAGAACAAGCAAAAGATGTTTCTTTTTAGAGCTCGCTATATATAGCAAGAGAGATAGCTACCATCACTTGCACTTGACAGCAACTCAAAGGCAAACAGAGGATTAGGAAAGTTTGCTAACAGCAGGAGGAGAGAGATGCAGTTGTTCCCTGTTTGAGAGCTATTGTCTTATGGACAGTACACATGATCTCTCTAGAAGAAAGTGGTTTATATTGTTGGGTAGAAGTGCATATTTAGCTTCCTCCAGTTGGGCCTAAGATGGAAATTGTCCAAAAATTCAGAAAGCTGTCAATTATTTATCAACTTCTGATCATTTTAAGACAATTGTTACAAGGATTATTATTTGTCTTCTGGGTGTGGTTTTAATATATAGTAGTAGGTTGCAATATATAAGTAAGACAATTCAGAAGCAAATAAAATGCACAGTAGTGAGATGAATAACAGTAATGAAGAAGTACCCTTAGTTGCTCGCAAAGAGAAACCTCTGATCAATGATGAAGAAATAGGCATTGTACTACATTCCAGTAGGTAAAAGGCAGATGCTCCTGAAATATGCATATACTAAGCGATACTTGACCTACAAAACTGCAGAGCAAACCCAACTGTCTAAAAATCAGTAGTAGCTATAGTCTGAATGAGTAAGGTAGGGCAATACAACTCTGGTTTAAAATAAAATATAATAACCTCAGGAACAAAAGTTTCCAATAATTTTGATTCTTCTTCTGAGTAGGAAGAATAGCTCCATTTTTTGGACATAAACTGGTGATAACTCTCTTAAATGAAATGACAGCATCTCTGGTTTGGTCACCAATTAGCCATTTGCCTTTGAGTAACTTAGTGTTTTTCTACCTTCAGATAAAATAAAATCTACACTATACCTTCTCTATGCTTTCATAAGTCAGCGCATCAGCCAGTGTCATTCCTAGGCCCATTATTATTTATGTGAGTGACAGCTGTGCCCATTACCAGTAGAATAGCCAAGGAACAATCATACATTTTTTTTCTTTTTAATTCTTTTATTGGTACATTTTAGGTATACAGTACGTTTACATTTATCATTGGGTACTTGTACCTGTACATGACGAATCTTGGTTATTATTTTTTTTCCCCATTACCTGTGTGCACTTCATCCCCACTACCCTTCCCTATTTACATATATTGTTTCCATTTTTTTTCTTTTCTCATAATTTTTCCTTTCCCTTCTTCCCTTTTCCCTTCTCCTCCCACCACATCCCTACACCTTTGGACCTTTTCCTATTTCAAATTATCAATTACTCATTTTAATCATTTTAATCTTTATTTACACTTTTAGTTTCTCACATTAGAGAAACTAAAAACAATCCAAAAATTCATTTGGAAAGAGAAGAAACCTAAAATAGCAAAAGCAATTCTAGGTAACAGAGACATGGCTGGGGGTATCACAATCCCCAACTTGAAACTATATTACAAAACTACTGTGATAAAAACAGCATGGTACTGGCAAAGAAACAGACCTGAAGAACAGTGGAATGGATTAGAAGATGCAGAAACAACTTCAGACATACTCAGTCACCTCATTTTTGAGAAAGGAGCCAACCACCCTCATTGGAGGAAAGATTGCCTATTTAATAAATTGTGTTGGAAAAACTGGATTTCAACCTGTCCGAGATTAAAACTAGACCCATATTTATCATCATGCACTAAACTAAGATCTAAGTGGATTAAAGATCTAAATATTAAGACAGAAACACTAAACTTGCTGGAATGTAAGGTAGGTAGTGTTGTGCCCAGATTACAAAGTCCCAAAGACCACCAGGAGGCCATTTCCAATGTAAGCACATGAGGGTCATTTATTCAAGCTTAAGCAGGGACTCTCAATTGTCACCGACACAGCGGATCGAGATTGAGAGCCCCGAGTTCCAAATTAGCGGGGTTTTTATAGAGGTTACAGCAAGCTTCGGTCATTAGCAGCCATATGATTGGTTAACATTTAGCAAGTATGAAGTGTAGAATTTTGATTGGCTAGGCTCATTGGGGGTTGAAGGGGATTATGTATAGGTTTTTACAAGAAAAATGGGGACAAAGGTTAGTGGTCTACTGTCATGTACTGATGGTCAGCAGACATCTTGACTAATGGTCATGACCACCTTGTGTGGATAGTCAGCACGTTAACAGATTGTCCTATAGATAGTGGGCCCGGGACACTTGTTTCTAGGGCAAACAGATGGCTGAGTAATGAGCTTAGGAATCTTGAGTTACAGATCATGTCTTTTGTCCCAGATTAAGCACATTTAATCATTAATTTGAAAGAACAAAGGAGACTGCTCCATTTTGGACAAAATGGAGTCATTCTGGTCTCACATTAGCAAAATGGAGTCACTTTTGGTCTCACAGGTAGAACTCTTGATGACATTGGCATGGGAAAAGACTTTATGAACAAAGCTTCAGTAGCACGGGAGAGCTAGCACAAAGAATCAACAACTGGGATCTCATCATATTAAAAATCTTCTGCATTGCAAGACAAACCACAAACAGAGCTAATAGACAACCTACAATGTGGGAAGAAATTTTTAGCAGCTGTACCACAGACAAAGGTCTACTATTGAGAATATATAAAGAATTGCAAAAAATCAGACCCCCCAAATTCAAAGACCCAGTTCAAAAATGGGCATCCAAAATGAACAGACATTTCTCAGACAAAGAATTAAAAGCAGCAAATAAATATATGAAAAAATGTTCAACATCACTCATCATTCGAGAGATGCAGATGAGAACAACACTGACATTCCACCTCACCCCAGAAAGAATGGCTGCTATTAAGAAATGAACCAATAACAAATGCTGGTGGGGGTGTGGTGAGAAAGGATCCCTTCTCCATTGTTGGTGGGAATACAGACTGGTTCAATCACTGTGGAAATCAGTATGGAGATATCTCAAAGAACTAGGACTAGAGGTCCCATTTGACCCAGCTATTCCCCTGCTGGGTATCTTCCGAAAAGAATTAAAAGAACCATATCACAGAGATATATGTGCACCTCTATTTATAGTGGCACAGTTTGTAATAGCTAAAGCTTGGAAACAGCCCAAGCGCCCATCAACTGAAACTGGATAAAGATGTGTTATTTTTTTATAAAATGGAGTACTACTCAGCCATAAAGAATGAGAAACTAGAGACATTTATAGCTAAATGGATGCAAACTGAGGCCATACTCTTAAGTGAAATAAATAGTGAAATCATGCATATTCAGAAAATCACACTATACTGAGACTCATATGACTTGATGAGGTCAAAGAACTTATCAGTATGAAAAGAGAGGCAGAAAACAAAATCACACTCAAACACAATGTTAGCAAAGGAAGATTATGTTATTGGATCTTGTTATGCCTTTCTGTTTTGCTTTTTCTAGCTAGAAATCAAATTCTTTGAGCAACTCTAAATGTAAGCATTGAGTCTGACTATGTGTAGTATTGAGGGGAACAGCAAAGTTCCCTTCATGCAGTTATTGTCAGGGTAGGATAGACTTCTTAAGACAGAATAACCATAAATTCTATAACTCTAAACAAGTGTTTTGTGTATAATGTGGAACAGAAACAAAGTAAAACATTTTGCCTTAAGTCTAGAAATATTTTCTATGAATGCTTGATTTCCAAAGGGATTCTTAAATCGAAATGGTCTTTTTATGATCCCTTCTTTTTGCATGAAAATATACTAAATAAACATGTATCAGTCAGAATAAGAACAATAAATAGCAATTGCATTTATTTCTTTCCCTGAGGCAAACCCAGGGAATAGAATAAATTGCCCAACAATGAATAAATCATATGTGGATCTTAAAATTTTAGATTGCTTTTGGGAAGTGATGAACTTTGAGTTCCAATTACAATATATTTTTCTTAATTAATTAATCAAGTCTTCAGCAAATTAAGTCATTGTTAGCAGCTCTTAAGTAATAAAACTGTTGCATGACATAACATTAAAATAGAAATTCATTTGGCCCCCAAACAGACAACTTATTAATAAAACAGCATTGTGTTCTGTTGTCCTATACTCATTGAAAAAGTTATGATTTCTTTGAAGCAATTCATCATTTTTGGTGCCTAACACAAGATTCTGATGTTGTATATGTGCACATAAATGCATATCATATGCATCTCTACATATATAACATACATACATGTCAACATATACATCTTTGCATATGGTGTTAGGAATAATAGCTGTTTTTCAATGCTAATTTTATCTAAACCAAAGAATCAAACCAATGTTTTATTTTTTAACAAAATGTACCAAAAAATTCTATAAAATTATGTTTCAAAATTATATATTAAGATATAAAAGCCCATAATTATGTTAATATTGCAAGCATTTTAATGTTAGAATAAGATAAATTAAAACTAGGAAATCCACTTTAAAATACCATATTGTTATTCAGTATTATGTGAAATTACATAGGAAGATATACTAGGACTTTTCTTCTAAACAGAAGTTCATTGTTCTAAATTCCAAGGCATGTTGGTCACAGCCCTCAGAGGATATTGTGGAAGCCAAAAAGGGTGTATATATTGCTTTAAGTACAAAAATTTAGATTAGAACTGAGAATTGGCTCTGAAGGACCCCTGTTAGCAAGACAGACTCCATATTGCTGCTTGACCCACCTGCCTGCCCTTTAGATGAACTCAGAAGGAGGAAATTTAGAAACCTCCTCCCCTTAGAGAGTCTCTTAGAAACAACAATTAATCAACTATTGTTTTACAAATGTTCTAACAGCAGAAAGTCTCACTTCTGTACCGGATGCTACACTCCCCTAACCACTAACGTCTTGCTTCTGTACAGCTGCTTGCCAAGTTCCCTCTTGCGACCCCTATAAAAGGACCTCAGACTCTGAGCCCGGTGCCTCTCTAAGCTTGGTGCGTGGAGGGTGCCATCTGGCCAGACTAATAAAGGTCTGTTTTACTTTCTCAATTTGTCTGGTGTGTTCCCTCCTGGGTGATCCTCACTGTAGTCAGCTCATCAGAGCGGTTGGTAAGGCCCACAGTCTTACAGGCTCAGTGGCATCATACCTGCCTCACAAGCACAAGGTCCTGAGTTTGATTCTCGGTACAAAAAAATTTAGATTAACAGATACCATAAAGGTAATGGGCTCCAAAGAAGCCACTTTGAGAACAGAAAACCCAGGGAAGATAGAAAGGACAACTCTGAGTGACCACTGCAGAACTCTTCCATATGCACCTCCATTAGACACAGGTGGACAGGCACACAAAGGGATAGAGAATCCAGGATCTAGGCAGTAATGTCCAGGGCATTCCTGATTGAGATGGGAAATTCCTATGAGGACAATTCACTCTCTGATGCTCCTGGAATTACCCAATGCAGGGAGAAAGTACAGGGTGACTGAGACTCAACTGCTCCTAAATGAGACAGATTTTATTGATTCAAACATATCAGATTTGATGTATTCAACTCAAATGTTGTAGAGAATTTCATGCCTGTGGCACTAGGAAGATAGAAATTTGATTTTTTTCCCTCTACTTATGAAGCTTTTGCATAGCTTAAAAATTTGCTAATAAAATGGCTCTAGTTTATTTTGTACCTGCTTTGTGTGAGGTGATGGACTCATATCTGCAAGCCTCATCTGTCTTGAAAAATAAGAAATAACTTCATTTTTCTTAGTTTCAGAAAGTGTTCTTGCTATCTACTGCTACAGAAAAAATCATTTCAAAATAATTGGCCTAAAAAACAATAGTCGCTTTGTTCTCTGTACTGATTCTAAGAACCCAGAAAGGATTCAGCTAGATACTTAAAGTTTAGGTGCAACATCAGTTGCAACAAATTGATGGCCATATAAAGTGTGATAAAAAATGCAGATGTGGGTCCCATGGAAGATGCCGAATCAGCCCGCTGCAGACAGGGAGGTCTGTGCATGCCCTGCCGAGGTCCTCAGTCACATGGAAGATGCCGAATCAGCCCATGCCCAGGCAACATTCCACTGGACCCCCCACGCCCTGCTCCTCTGTACAGCCACCTGGTTCCACACTACAAAGACACAGAGGAAACCGGATCACCAGTCCACGGTACTGAGTCCTGAAGCTCCCGGCCCAGAGGTTGGAGCTTCTGAGCCACCCTCCCACTGCTCCTGGTCCAGAGGAAGGGGCTTCTTGGGCACCATCCTTCCCACTGCTCCCAGCACAGAGGAAGGGGCTTTTGGGCCACCTTCTGTCCAGCTGCTCCTGGCCCAGAGGAAGGGCCTTCCGGGCCACCATCCTTCCCACCACTCTTGGCCCAGAGGCAGGGGCTTCTGAGCCACCATCCCACTGCTCCTGGAACAGAGGAAGGGGCTTCCCAGCCACCATCCCTACCGCTGCTCCCGGCCCCTGTCCCACCTCTCCCAGCTCAGAGGAGATAATCCCTACAGGTGCCAACAGCACTCCCCGCAGTCAAAATGAGAAAACATGCAAATAAATCTCAAAAGTAGACTATCAGATCTCCTACAGCAACCCCAAAGGGAAATGAGATGGAACACTCTGATATTCAATCACCTGGACCCACTGAACTGGCAAAACAGGGGATCTGGAAAAAATGAAATCAGAAATAATTTCCAGATAACAGGAGAAATTGTGTCCCTAGTGCAAGACATGATTAATAAATCTAGAGAGGAGCTGAGGAACATGATGGAATCTCAATGTAGGAAACAAATGGAATCCATAAAACAGATGCAAATAGATTTCTAGGACATGAAAAACTCCATTGAAAGTCTACACAGCAGAATGAGCCAATGTGAGGATAGAATTTTAGATATAGAAGATAAGATTGCAATTAGTGGCCAGGAAAAGAAAAATTGCTTCAAAATTATAAGGGAACATGAGAAATCAATCCAGCACCTTCTAGATGATGCAAAGAAGAATAACATAACACTGATTGGAGTCAATGAAGCAAAGGGAAACAGTGCAGATGACATAAAAGATCTCTTCACAGAAATAATAGCAGGAAACTTCCCAAGCAGGGGAAAAGAGCTTGACATACAGATAAATGAGGCATAAAGGACTCCAAATAGCCTTGATCAAAAAAAAATCTACACATAGGCATATAATTGATAAGATCCCAGAAACTCAACCGAAGAACAAAGTTCTCCAAGCAGTCAGAGAAAAGAAACAAATCACATACAAAGGAAAGCCCATCAGAATCACAGCAGACTTCTCAACACAAACCATCAAGGCAAGAAGAGCTTGGAGTGACATATTCCAAGCCCTAAAAGAAAACAGCTTCCAACCCACATTGATGTACCCTGAAAAACTATCTTTCAAAATGGATGGAGAAATAAGATACTTTCATGACAAAGAGCACCTTAGGAACTTTGTGAATAGCAAACCAGCACTCCAAAGAATTTTACACAATAGCCTAGGAACAGACCTTGGGGATCACAACCCCAGGAAGCAAAGCAGAATAAACCCATCTGGCATGACAAGAAATTAAATGTAAAAGAGGAGAACCCAACAAAAAGAAAAAGTCATGGCAATGACAAGTCAATAAGTTTCAGTTATAACCATCAATGTTAATGGTCTCAATTCACCAATCAAAAGGAATAGACTGGCAGAATGGGTCAAGAAGCAAAATCCAACAATATGCTGAATACAAGAAACACATTTAATTCAAAAGGAAACTCATAGACTGACAGTGAAAAGGTGGAAAACAATCCTCCATGTGAGAGGAACCTGAAAAAAAGCAGGAGTAGCTATCCTCTTGGCAGATCAAGTAGATTTCAAACCAACACTGATTAAGAGAGACAAAGAAGGACACTACATCCTTGTAAAGGGAAGAATCCAAGAGGAAGAGATGACAATCATAAATATCTATGCACCAAACACTAGTGCACCCAACTATATAAAACAAATACTAACGGACATGAAAAGTCATATATGCACCAATACAATTGTAGCGGGAGAATTCAACATGCCACTGTCACAAATAGGTAGATCAACTAGACAAAAAATCAGTAATGAAATAATAGAACTCAAATGAACTCTTGAAAAAATGAACTTAACAGATGTTTACAGGGTCTTCCACCCCACAAAATCAGAATACACATTCTTCTCAGCTGCACATGGGTCATTGTGAAAAATAGACCACATACTCACACATAGAACATGTTTAAGTAAGTGCAAAGCAACTGAAGTTATCCCCTGTATATTATCAGACCATGAAATTGGAGATCCATAGCAAAAGAAACTCAAAAAATTTTATAAACATGTGGAAATTGAACAACACACTTCTGAATAACCAATGGGTCACAGGGGAAATTAAAGAAGAAATCAGACAGTTCCTTCAATTATATGACAATGACAATACAACATATCGAATCTATGGGACACAATGAAAGCAGTCTCGCCAGGGAAATTCATAGCAGTGAATATGCATATTAGGAAAACAGAATGAGCCCAATTAAACAACCTGATGTTGAACCTCAAGCTTCTAGAAAAAGAAGAACAGGACAACCCCAGAGCTCATACAAGGAAGAAAATTATAAAGATCAGAGGAGAAATCAATGCAATGAGGCTAAGAGAACGATACAAAAAAATCAATGAAGCCAAGAGTTGGTTCTTTGAAAGAATCAACAAAATTGACAAACCCTTAGCCAACCTCATCAGAAAAGGAAAGAAAAGGCCCAAATCCATGCAATTAGGATTGAAAAGAGTGAAATTACAATGGACCCAGCAGAAATCCAGAGGATCATCAACACCTACTTCCAGAAACTATATGCCAATAAGATGGACAACACAGAAGAAATGGACAGATTCCTAGATACATATGAAATACCAAAGTTGAACGAAGATGACCTAAAAACTTCTGAACAACCCAATATCAACCAATGAACTGGAAAACATAATTAAAAACTTATCAACTAAGAAAAGCCTGAGCCCTGATGGCTTCACTGCTGAATTCTACAAGACAGTTAGAGAGGAACTACTGCCACTACTGTTTAAACTCTGCAATGAAATTGAAAGGGAAGCAATAGTCCCAAATTCATTCCTGGAAGCAAGCATCACCTTGATCCCCAAAGCAGAGAAAGACCCAACCGAAAAGGAGAACTATAGGCCAATCTCACTAATGAACATAGATGCAAAAATCCTTAATAAGATACTGGAAAACAGAATGCAGAAGATCATCAAGAAGATCATACACTCTGATCAACTGGGATTCATCCCAGGGAGGCAGGGATGGTTCAATACACTATATCAATAGAGCCAAGGACAAAAACCATATGATTATCTCCATAGATGCAGAAAAAGCATTTGACAGAATCCAACATGCATTTATGATAAAAAAAAACCCTACAAAAAATTGGAATAGATGGTCTCTACCTCAAACTGATAGAAGCCATCTATGAAAAACCAACAGCCAATATCATACTAAATGATCAAAAAATGAAATCCTTCACACTCAAATCAGGAACAAGACAAGGATGTCCACTATCACCACTCTTGTTCAATATAGTTCTGGAAACATTAGCCATGGCAATTAGACAAGAGAAAGAAAAGGAGTAAAGATAGGAAATGAAGAAGACAAATTGTTATTATTTGCAGATGACATGATACTGTATATAGAAGACCCCAAGAACTCCACCCAAAGTCTTCTAGACTTAATAATCAAATTCAGTCAAGTAGCTGGTTACAATGTCAACACACAAAAATCAATAGCTTTCCTCTACACCAATGACAGACTCACTGAGAGAGAAATAGGGCAAATAATTCCTTTCACAATAGCATCCAAAATCTGAAATACCTAGGAATCAACCTAATGAAGGAAATCAAAGATCTCTTCTCTGAAAACTATGGCACTCTGAAAAGAGAGAATGATGATATCAGAAAATGGACAGACATCCCCTGCTCCTGGGTAGGAAGGATTAATATAGTGAAAATGGCCATACTTCCAAAACTGCTATATAGATTTAATGTAACCCCAATTGAGATCCCAGAAGCATACTTCATGGACCTTGAGAAAACAATCCAAAAATTCATTTGGAACAAGACGAGGCCCAGAATCGCATAAGCAATTCTAGGTAACAAAGACATGGCAGGGGGTATCACAATCCCCAGCCTGCAACTCTACTACAATGCTACTGTGATAAAAATAACAAGGTACTGGCAAAGAAACAGACTGGAGGACCAGTGGAACAGATTAGAAGATGCAGAAACAACTCCAGACACACTCAGCCATCTCATCTTTGACAAAGGAGCTGAACACCCTCACTGGAGGAAAGGTAGCCTCGTTAATAAATGGTGCTGGAAAAATTGGGCTTCAACTTGCCAAAGATTAAAACTAGACCTGTATCTCTCACCATGCATTAAACTAAAATCAAAATGGATTAAAGATCTAAATATTAAAATAGAAACTCTGAACCAGTTGGAACAGAGGTTAGGTAGAACCCTTGAAGACACCTGTGTAGGAAAAGATTTTATGAACAAAACCTCAGGTGCCCGTGAACTAGCCCAATCAACAAGTGGGATCTCTTCTTATTAAAAGGCTTCTGCAAAGCAAGAGAAACCACCAGCAGTGTGAAGAGACAACCCACAATGTGGGGAAAAATCTTCACTTGCTCTTCCTCAGACAAAGGTCTACTATCTCAAATCTGTAAAGAACTTAAAAAGATCAGACCTCCCAAATTTAAAGACCCAATCCCAAAATGGGCATCTGAAATGAACAGACATTTCTTAGACAAAGAAGTAGAAATAGCAAATAAATACATGAAAAAATGTTCAACATCACTGGTCATACGAGAAATGCAAATGAAAACAACGCTGTAATTCCACTTCTCTCCAGAAAGAATGGCTGCTATCATGAAATCAACCAATAACAAATGCTGGCAGGGCTGTGGGGAAAGAGGAACCCTGCTCCACTGCTGGTGAAAGTGTAGACTGGTGCAAGCACTGTGGAAATCAGTATGGAGATACCTCAAAGAACTAGGACTTTAAGTCCCATTTGACCCTGCTGTTCCACTGGTGGGGATCTTCCCCAAAGAATTAAAAGAATCATACCACAGTGATATATGTGCACCCATGTTCATAGCAGCACAGTTTGTGATAGCTAAAACTTGTAAACTGCCCAAATGCCCATCAACTGGAGACTGGATAAAGAAAATATGGTTTTTTATAAAATGGAGTACTACTCAGCCATAAAAAATGAGAAATTAGAGACATTTATAGCTAAGTGGATGCACATTGAGGGAATACTCTTAAGTGAAATAAATAGGACACACATGTATAAATACCGAATAGTTTCTCTGGTGTGAGAAACTGAAAGTGTAAATATGGACTAAATGTATAATAGGTAATGTGAAATAGGAAGAAAAGGGAAAGAGGGGAAGGTAGTGGGAGGGCTAGGGGAAAGAATAGAAGGGAATGGGATTAATATGAGAAAATGGAAAAATAGGAACAAAATCTTTGTAAATAGGAATGGAGGGGTTGAAAGAAGGGCTGGGCAAGGGTGAAAAATAAGAACCAAGAGAGACTATGTAAAGGTGCAAATTTCCAATGATGAATGTCATTATACTGTATACCTAAAATGTACCAATGATTAGAATGAATAATCGATAATGCAAAATAGGAAGAAAAGGTCCAAAAGGGTAAGGGTAGTGGGAGGGGCAGGGGAAAGGAAAGGGATAGGAAAAATGATGAGAAATGGAAAAAACGGAAATAAAGTCTTTGTAAATAGGGAAGGGTGGAGGGGGTGAAGGGAGGGCTAGAAATGGGGATAAAATAAGAGCCAAGATGCATTATATAAAGGTACAATTCCCAATGAGAAATGTAATTGTGGTGTATACCTACAATGTACCAATAAAAGAATTTAATTTTAAAAAACTGC
This sequence comes from Heterocephalus glaber, assembly GCF_053883595.1. NCBI lineage: Eukaryota > Metazoa > Chordata > Mammalia > Rodentia > Bathyergidae > Heterocephalus > Heterocephalus glaber. Next base: position 24,096,289 of record NW_028258145.1, on the reverse strand, counting down.
AGATGTATTTAAAGTTTAAGAAATTATGTTAAATATGCATTACCATTTAGCCTCCTCTATATTACCCCCCTCACTTTGAATTCACTTATCCCCCTAATTCTTGCCCTTTCTGAAGCAGATCTGGAAGTTCTTTATTGTGAGTGTCTTTAGTTGGGCTGTCATGGCTGCTTTAATGTGCTGAATCAATTCAAAACATTTAATTTTCATGGTCTTTTTGATTTTGAGGTAGAATCAGAAGTCCCACAGTCCCAGATCTGTGAAGAAGGTAGATGAGGGCATACTGTAATTTTTTTACCAATGTCTTTCCTTGGGTGGCATTTGGCAGCAGCGTTCCCCGTTTTTTGATCATATATTATAAAGATGTTCATAAAAAACCTAACAGAATTGCTTCAGAAAGTAACAAGTGTGTTCAAAGAAAGGGGGAGTATATTGGGGGGATTAATAGCAATATTTCTCTCACAGAAATAATTGTTTTAAATTTAAACATTCACTATATTTTTGGTCAACCCTGGTGAGAGCTATGAGACAGTAGAGCAGCTGAAATGTCTGGGCAGAAAACTCTCCTCATTGAGTCTTAAGAGTCTTTATCTATGCTCTTTTCATGTATTCCATTGATGTGGATTAATTTAGGCTTCATTCCAGCATGAACAGTGCAATTAAACTATTTACGTGGCAGCTAAAGCTTTCAAGAGTGAGTTTTCAAGTAAACAACACAGGAACCACAATACCAAAAATACTGCTGAGTATGTGAGGGAAATAAACCTTTATATACTGTTGGTGACAATGTTAATTAGTATAGCCACTATGGAAATCAGGGTGGTGGATTCTCAAAATATTAAAGATACAACTACCATATGACCCAGCTATGCCAGTCCTCAGTATATATCTGAAGAAAATAAAGGCAGGGAAAAAAGGGGGGGTGCCAAGGTATCCTGCCTGGCAAGTGTGAGGTCCTGAGTTTGAGCCCCAGTACCAAAAAAAAAGAAAAGAAAGGCAGGATACTACAGAAATACCAACATACTCATGTTTTGGGGGTAGAATTCACAATAACCAAGATAAGCCTAGGTACCCAACTGATAAATGGATAGAGAAAATGTGGCATATATATACATAATGGAGTAGTACTCAGTCATGAGAATGAAATTATGTCATTTGCTGAAAAATGAAAGGACCTAGAAATCATTACAATAAGTGAAATAAGACTAAGAAAGATAATTATCTCATGTTTCCATTACATGTAGAATTTTAAAAAATAGATGACATGAGAGAAAAAGGGAGGCTATTATTAGACAAGAAGAAGAAAACAAAGGAAGAGGGATATAAGGGAAGGTAATCCGGGAGATGGATATGATTCCCAATATATACATGTATATCTCTACATTGAAACTCAATATTTTGTAAAATAAATATATTTAAACAAAAAAGAGGAAAAAAGGAAAAAAAGGGGGACAAAGAAGAAGAAAGAAGAGCAGAAGAAGGAGGGGAGGGAAGGAAGGGAAGGGAGAACAAGAGGAAAGGAGAAGAAGATGGTGGAAGACAGCTGCAAAAGGAAGAAGGCAAGGCAAAGCCAATAATGTGTGGTACCATGTCATTTTTGCCATTCTCTGTTGCTTAAAAATATCACAAAAACCTCCTCATTTTCAAGGAGAGGAAATGGATTTCTTCTGTTGATGTGAAGAATGTAAAAGAGTTTATATATGTATTTTTAAAGCACCACACAAAATACCTGTAACATAAAGAAGCACTTGGCAGATACCAGGTGTCATCAAATTCTCTTCCAAGACATGCATTTCTCCACTTTAGTGTGATCAAGTAACATCAAGATTAAGTGAAAACTCTAAACAAAAACATCTTTTTTTGGTCATAAGCCCAACTAGGTCATTGTCCTCACCTTATTTTTTTTTTTAATTTGCCAATAACAGTACCAGCTATAGCAGTAACAGCTCTACATAATGAAATTTTGCCTTTGTTTTTCAAAACAATACATTACAAATTACACTCTATTGAGTAATTTATTGCAACTTTAACATAAAAGGTCTTCAAATGTATGGTTCTTCTCTTCTTGCCTTTGCATTCCCATTCTTTCCATCTGTACACTTGGTTTCATGCTCCTTTTCAGTTACAGAAAGACAAAGCATCAAAATCATTTTTTTGTATTCTCTGTCTTGTGATTAATGCTAGTTTAAGATGGTACATAGCCACAATAAGTAATAGAATTTAATTTTGCTATAAATTTTTAAATTGCAAAGGTGAAACAACACAAGGCCCCTTTTGTGGGAGAGCAATGTCAAGCAAATGAATGATTTCTCCACAGTAAAAAGTAACTCAGCAGCAAGTATTTGTCATATCCTGTCAGAGGCAGGCATCTGAGGCATTCAGGCATAATTTACAAAGCCACTGGTTCTTACCCATTGTGCACTGACTGCTCCCTCAGTCTCTCTCTGCCTGATAGAATGGCACAATGCCTTAAGCCAGCCTCTGGTATTCACCTTCCTAACTATCATGCATGTAATTATCCATAGTGTAGGTTTCTCTTGAGATTCTATTAGTTTTCCTTACAGAAAAAGCATATCACAATGATTTTTTTTTGTTTTTCTGCTTATAAATTGTATGGCTCTTTATTTGCCACCTGTTATGCCTCATTATATTTCATCTCTTGATTGTTTATTTTTGAGAACTGGGTCACTATATTGAGACTTGTCATCTAGTATATCAGAAACACAAAATTTTATTTAGCTAACAAAAACATAACTTAAGATGATATAGGATATAAAAATAGTTCATGCAATAAAAGTATACAAAACATTTTTTCTGTATTGTGATGACGATTATGGATATGTGTACATACATATATGTGGGGTGGGTGGGGTGAATAGTAAAAGCTATGTATAGATTTAAAAATACCTTTCAGAAATACGTACTATTGAAATGATGGACACAAGTAACACTATCACATTTTTCAGAAAAGGAATTAATTGCAAAGAGCACACATGGGATTTTCAATAACATCATAGTACAAGGCTATGATTGACTTACATTCATATAACCCCATTTGAAAGACAAAAAACTAAAGTAAAAAAAAAAATTCATGACTAAAGTCAGTATTTTTCTTGTAGTGTTGGAAAGGTCAATGAGGAATGCATATCTGCACAAGTCAGTTAACTTTTTCACCCATATAAATTTTACCAAGAGAGAAGACAAAGGGAGAGGAGAGGAACAATGGCACATATCAATCAAAACAGAAAGTAGAAAGTATGAAGTTATGGGTAAGAAACATTGTGAAACACATATTTCAGAACACATGGAATTATAAATAACTGTGCTATAAGAGTTTTAACATAAAATTCCAAGCTTTGCAGATCCCAATAAACTAGTTTAAGTCACTCATCCCAAATGCCAATCATGGAGCCATAGAGTGGTGAAGGGCATGAAAGGAGCTTTAATCAGCCTGGCCACGTTGGGAAACACAGACTTAAAAAAGCTCAAGCTATATCTTTCAGGAGTTGACAGAAGCTTTGAGGTTTTATAGAAAAGGAGAACAAAGGCAGGAAGTAGGGATTGCCACTGCTGTGAGTATGGCTGGCAGCATAGGTAACCCTGGTCCCCTTGTGATCTGGTTGATTGCTATCTCAGGACCAGTGTTGTGAGGTTCTGGGGAGTCATCATCACTTGAGGAGGCAAATCCGCTCCTGTAAGAGATGGCTAGGGCCAGGGATTTAGCTCAGTGGCACTGTGCCTGCCTCGCAAGCAAAAGGTCCTAAGTTCGATCCCTGGTACTGAGAGAGAGAGAGAGAGAGAGAGAGAGAGAGAGAGAGAGAGAGAGAGAGAGAGAGAGAGAGAGAGAGAATGGCTTATAATTACAGAAATAGCCTTAATTCTTTTCATGGAATAATTGTTTGACAAAGTAATCATTTCAAGATAAAATATTGGAAGGGCACAGCACTATGGCATAAAGATCTTCCAGAAACACTACTCACCTGGGGACACTTCATCATTCTGTTTTATCAGATTTTCTTCTTCATTCGAGCTACTTCAACAGCACACCCCTGGGAAACAAGAAATGCAAATTCAGTAGAAGATTTCTAAAAATAAATGATTTTCTTTTGCATACATCCTGAACTGACCACTACCTTATATAAGAAGGCGTTAGCACACTAGTTATCTATCATTATGTGACAAATTACCCAGAATTAACAGATTAAAACAAGAAAAGTTTTTCTTTTCACAGTTTCTACTCCAAGAGGGGCCAATTTACTTGGTTCTGGCTCATAAAGTGTCATTCAAGTTGTTGTCTAGAGCACATGCCCCACAGAGAGGAAAAAGAAAAGCCTATAATATTAGGCATAATAATAAATTTATATGCAAGTACACTCATTATCGTATCTACCTTACCCCCAGATTCTGGAAACTAGATTTGTTGAGGGTTACTGGCCACCATATATATATATATATATATATATATATATATATATATATATATATATATATATATATATACACACACACACACACACACACACACACACTATTATCCTATAATTAATTCTACACAATAAAAAGTAATAAAATAGAGTTTCCTAAGATTGTTAATTATTGATTCCATGTCTTTTTGAGATGCTTTGTCCTTGCACCAATGTTTCACAGATTGACACCATATGGCACCCAACACCTACCATTTTTATTTGCAGGTGAGCTGCAAGTGTGTCAAGTATTAAAAATACCATGTATGTATGAAACATAAAAATCCACATAGTTGGTGGGATAAATCTTTAAGTTTGAAATTGATCTGAGATAGATACCCTAAAAAAACCACAAAAGTAGCTTTTAGAATAGCTAGAAAATATATTTTTGCCTTTAAAAACTTTATTTTTATGAAATAACTTCAAGAGACTGGACAAGCAGTGTTAACGAGTTACATTGCTTTGTGATTCTGTGTGTCTGTGATAATGCAGGCAGTTTATTATCAACTTTGGCAAATATGTAAATTTTCTGATAGTTGTAAATATCCTCCCAGTGTTCTCTGACTGAAATTGGGACATGAAATGTCTTCATCATTTCCATTTCACTGCTAAAATTTGTTACTTATGGTAGGGGTCCAGGCTACTGCTGAGTTTTATTCCATAATTAGAGATGTACGAATAGGAATAAAAAGCAAAATCCCACTCATACTATATTGACTATTTCCTGTGATGAGAAGTTCACCAAATTAAGGGGCAGACCTTTCTTCAAACATTAAAAGGAGAAATTGTGTTCAGGATATTTTGCCATACAAGATGATTTTGAAGACAACCATAAAATATTTCAGAATCTTCTTCTGCCAACTTAGGGAAAATTGGATAGGTCTGAGTGGGATAATCTTGTTTTGCTATATTATTTGCTCTATGATCGTTTATGATTGATATGTGCACAAGTGGCCCTTCTCTGTTTTCTGTAATCTTGTACATTATGTTGAGTTATGGAGTCAATCACAGCTTACCTTCTATAATCAGTAAGTACAGAGCCATTGTCTGATACCTTTGGCCGTGAAATTTGGTCAATAATATCTTGTTACTAGAACCTTGGGGAATATGAAATCCAATAAAATGCAATATTCAATAAATTTTCAAGCCTGGAAAATAAAGCTATAAACTAATTAATTTTATTTTGTGGATTGCAGATGATTTCCTGGTTTTACTAGTAGTTGTATGACTCTGAAAAAATAATTAAACTCTCTACACCTCAGGTCCTTTTCTATAAAATTACTTACATCATAAGGGTAGTGTGAGAATTAAATGCAATAATGCCTCTAAGTGACTTATCTTGGTCCCTAGTGCACAGTAAGCAGTTGGTAAATAGTATGAGACAATTATTATTTCATTTAATTTGAAGTTACTTGGGATTATGGTTCCAGAAAGGAATGAAATGGGTGAGAAATGACATCTAATCCTATATAAAACTTTATAGTTTCAAGGGATGATAGATGTAATTTATTATTTTTACCCTTTAGACAAATCACTCACAGGATTTCTTTGGAAATTATATATATGATGATCTAGGTGTATTGTGACCCACCTTTTGGCCCACAGAGTTGTGTAGGTATAAAATTACTTTTTTTACTGGTTCACAGTGAGATATGAATGACAACAAGAATAAGTTTTAGAAATGTATATAGCAACCTACTGGCCCAATATATAATATGTGATTACTAATAAGTAGACTTGTTATACAGAATACTTTTTAAAAATATTAATCCAAATAGAATATAAAGAAAGAAAAGCTGATTCCTTAACAAAGAAATTTGAGGATTATTGCTCCTGGATAGATACAAGGTATTCTCATGGCCTCTTTCACAGTGTATCCACATGGCCAGGAATTTGTAGGAGATGTAGAAAATATATATGCCTGCTGATGAAACAAAATAGAATCTCTAATTTTATTTAAATGTGTTTTCCAGAATTGTAAAGAAGTTGGATCATGGAATTGAAATTATAAGGATCTAATATGCCAAACGTTGATTATAGAAATCAGAAAACCAACAGGCATCCAGAAACAAGATTTTATCAAATGATGGACAAAGAAATCACCTAAAAATATCACAAGACACCATTTAATGGAGTTAAATGTCAACACAAAAGTTGCCTAAATCAGACATTTCATAAATCTGGCACTCAAGAGTCAAGAATTCTGAATCTACATGTAGAGAAGAGGAAAAATACCTGATTGATGCAGAGGAGAAAATTAGCAAGGACCTAAGAAATTCCTAAAAACTTTGTTGTCTCGGGTTGGTACATGTGAAAGTGCTAGGAATCTGAGTAAAGCATTTGATACCACTCAGCTGCTAAAGTGATGGGTGTTTTCAGCAAAAATGTACACTTTGCCTAAGCAAGTAAGAAATCAATTTTCTCTAGCATCCAAAGCATTCAATTTTTCAGTTCTTACAGCTCTTTTAAATAGACTGCAATAGCCAATGCACCTTATTCTTACCAAGTACTAAATTAAAACTCATTATTTCTAGGTTGAAAAGTATGACTGGAATGGTTTAGTAAGGAAAGTAGATGTGAAAATTATGAACTAGGCAATATAAATGGATTGAAACTGTAAATCCTAGAGTTTTTATTTGAAAGATCAGGCTAGAGGTCATTCAGTGTCTTTTCTGACAGGAAGTCCTCAAGGATCTAAATCTCCAGCCCTGCCTTAAGAAATCTCATTTCATTTTTCCCATGTTTTTGAAATATATTATTGCTTCAACATCAATACCTCAAAGTAATTAATATTTAACAGTAAATTTATCATTCCTTAAGCAGAATGTTCCCTTATCCATTTATTAAGAGTTATTACTAATTTCTAGTGATGGATAACAGACACCAAAATCTTCTGCATATCTTTTATTGGTAGTTGTAAATAATTTTGAACAGTAAATGTCATAATTATAGGTACATTTATAGTCATAATTACATTCACAGTTATAATTGCCATATATTTATAATTATGATTAAATTTATGATTATAGCTACATTTATAGTTTTTGTTAAACTTCCAACTCCATGCTGTAGATCTGGGACTTTAATCACTTAAATTCCAGCACTGAGCTTATCACCTGGAACATAGTCAGTTACTCACAAATACGTATTGAGTTAAATACTAATTGACTCCAGCTAACGTAAACATAATTATCCTAAATTACAATGTTCTCTAACATGGTAAGTCACTTGAGCCATCTAAAAAATATTTATACACAAACAAAATGAATCCTATTTTACCAATTAAGTTCCCAGATTCCTAGGTAACAGATAAATGGACATAAACAGATAAATACCATCAGACAAATAATTTAATTTTGCCAAAATCTTTAGCTGTTTGGATGCTACATTTTTGTCTTAAAAATTAATTTTTATACCACTTCAATGTGTTGGAAATTATTAAAAATATTTAAATGGACAAATAACAAAACTAATAGAAATATCAACATAAACATTACTGATATGTATTATGAGTTTCTGAATATAAGACAACATAGGTACATTTGTATGTGTATATTTAGGATTTGTTTATATCTATTTAAATGTTTTATTCCTATTTCAGCATTCATCATTAATCTTTAGACATAATTCCACCCAGCAATATTTCTAAGACTTTAATTAAATGAGAACATCACACGCTTCCCTGAGGATAGTTCTAAATGTTTAAAAATTATTTACAGGGCTGAGGGAAATGATGAAATAGTGATCAGCAACAAAATTCAGGCTCTCTGATATCCAGAATCCAGGCACTTGACAAATAACCCAGTGAAGAGCAAAAGAGTAGATCTCTCAGAATCAGGAAGGAACTGACAAGAAAATTAGAAGCTACAGAGAAGTTGGAGAAAGAATCACAAGATGGAGAAAAGGACAAAGCAGTCTAGAAACTCACCCCAGCTCCCTGTGAGAGGAACCTGTTCTGGCAGATTCAAGATAAATATCCAGGGATGGAAGCTCCAGGGAGACACAGAGGTCTGGGCTGGTAGCACTGGTGCCAGGAGGAGCCCCTGGATATTGTGAACTGCAAAAGCAACCTGGGGCTTTGCTCCAAAGTGACTCCTTCCACACACAAGGCAACACCTGGAGAGGAAATCCAGCATGGTACCTGCCATATTGCCAGAGAGTGGTTAATCAAGTGCCATGTCAGGAGAGGATTCATTATTTTAGACTGAGACTCAAAAAAATCTAAAATAAATAGATAGATAAATAACTTCATTACAGGGTTCCTAGTGTAACTTTCTCACAGTGAATAAGTGAAAGAGAACCACCAGGTGACAGTCACAAAGAAGGTGTAGGCTAGATATAGAACCCCTGAGATGTTTAAGCTCAGGCTGGTAAGGACATGGGCCATGCCTTCCCTAACAAAAAGTCAGGCAAGCCTGTGATTGCTCAGAAATGGCTAAGTCTGAAACTACTAGCAGTAAGTACAGCAGGCTTCTTGAACCCTTACCTTGTTGCCCATATCTAGCACAGATCTGAGGTCAGATTGCCTTCCTCATCTATCAACATGGGAAATGAGATGCCTTGGCTTTGATGGTTTCCACAGCCTGGGGTAAACAGAGAAGCTTCTGTGATGGTGGGGCACATCACAAACCCACAGGCCATAAGACCACGTGGAGAAAATCATGAGTTGCTGGATTCTAAAACTGCAGATCTTGGAAAGAAATCCCACATTCAAAAATACTGAGAATTTTTATTTAATGCAGGAGAAAGTTTTATTGGTATAAAATAAGACCTCTTGAAAACACTTATAAAAATGGGTTAACTAAGACACCTCTGAGTATTAGAAACTTAGAAAGTGCCCAGGAGTTTGCCTAGTTTCCATTTTGCAAACAAAGCATATGGGCTCCAATTTGCAAGCCTAGATTAATTTATATAATGCATATTTTAATGTGTATTCTTGTTCATCACCTAAAATCCATTTACTGTGACCTGCTGTTAATATAGAGAATGTTTTTGACTCATTTTTTTTGTAGTTTTTCTCTTTTTTCAATAGTTTCTTGGTGTTTGAGGAAATATTTTTTCCTTTTGTAACTTTCTTCTTATTTGCTCTTTTCTTTCTTTTTTCCTGTTTTTCCTTTAATTTTTTCTGTTCTCCATATTTTTTCTTTTTTCTTCTTTTTTTCTTTTATCTTCTTTTTCTTGTTTGTTCTTTTCCGTTACCTTTAAATTATTCTATCAACATCCTTCTAGTCCTTAATAGGACCCTTTGTCCCATTTTTCTTTCCTACTTCTCATTGTCACTATTTGATTTCTCAAATTTTTCTTTTTTTTTTTTCTTAAATTCTTTTATTGGTACATTTTAGGTATACAACACAATTACGTTTCTCACTGAGAACCTGTACCTTTACATGATGCATCTTGGTTCTTATTTTTTTCCCATTCATAGCCCTCTTTCACCCCCTCCACCCTTCCCTATTTACAAAGACTTTATTTCCATTTTTTCCATTTCTCAGCATTTTTCCTTTTCTTTCTTTCCTTTCCCCTTCCCCTCCCACTACCCCTACCTTTTGGAACTTTTCTTCCTATTTTGCATTATCGATTATTCATTCTAATCATTGGTACATTTTAGGTATACAATATAATGACATTCATCATGGGAAATTTGTAACTTTACAGAATCTCTCTTGGTTCTCATCTTTCACACTTGTCCAGTCCTCCCTTCAACCCCTCCATTCCTCCCTATTTACAAAGATTTTGTTCCTATTCTTCCATTTTCTCATATTAATTCCATTCCCTTCTTTCCTTTGCCCTACCCCTCCCACTTCCTTCCCCTTTGCCCCTTTTCTTTCTATTTCACATTACCTATCATACATTTTAGTCGTCATTTACACTTTCAGGTTCTCACACCAGAGAAACTATTCAGTATTTATACATGTGTGTCCTATTTATTTCACTTAAGAGTATCACCTCAATGTGCATCCATTTAGCTATACATGTCTCCAATTTCTCATTTTTTATGGCTTAGTAGTACTCCATTTTATAAAAAAACCACATTTTCTTTATTGAGTCTCCAGTTGATGGGCATTTGGACTGTTTCCAAGTTTTAGCTATCACAAACTGTGGTGATATGAACATGGGTACACATATATCACTGTGGTATGATTCTTTTAATTCTTTGGGGAAGATCCCCAGCAGTGAAATAGCAGGGTCAAATGGGATATCCAGTCTAGTTCTTTGAGGTGTCTCCATACTGATTTCCACAGTGCTTGCACCAGTCTACACTCCCACCAGCAGTGGAGCAGGGTTCCTCTTTCCCACCACCATGTATTGTTGGTTGATTTCATGATAGCAGCCATTCGTTCTGGAGTGAGGTAGAATCTCAGCAAAAAAAAACCCAAAAGTCTCTGCACAGCAAACCAACAGAGTGAAGAGACAACATACAAAACGGGGGGGGGGGGGATTTGCAAACTACTTCTTCCAGACTAATACCTAGAAGATAAAAAGAACTAAGAAAAATTCCACCCTCTCAAAATAAAAAACCAATAAAAAATACGCAACTGAAAAGAATAGATACTTCTCAAACTACAAATAGGCAAAAAGTATATAAAAAATTTCAACATGAACCCCCATTAGAGAAATTTAAATTAAAGCAACACTCAGCTTTCCAGAAAGAATGACTATTGCCAAGAAATCAAACAGCAATAAATACTCCCAATGCCACAGAGAACAAAGGTACCCTTATACATTATTGGTGAGGATGTAAATTAGAACAACCATTTTGGAAATCCATATGAAGATTCCTCAAAAAAGCTAAAATTAGAAATACCATTTGACCCAGCAATTTCCCACTAGTTATTTTTCTGAAAGAGCTAAAGACATCATATTACAGTGATACATATGTACACATGTTTATAGCAGCACCATTCACAAAAGCTGACTCTTGGAAGTGGCCTGTATATCCATCAACAAATGAAAGGACAGAGAAAAACAGTAAGAATATCCAATGGAGTCCTGCTCTGCCATAAAAAGGATAAACAAATCATTTGTAGGAAAATGGATGCATCTTGAGACCATAATATTAACTGAAATAAATCAGACACATAAGCTTAAATATTGCATGATTTCTCATACATAAGAAACAAAATATAAAAAAGAGAAAAATAAAATATAGATAATAGTAAAAACAATTTAGAACTTTTGAAAGTGGCATGTGGATCAAGAGACGGAGTGGGGGAGAAGGGTATAATAAAAATAATTAAGATCCATTATGTACATGTACCAATTCCCCATGAGGATGTGGTCATTATGTACTACATACATGTACTAATAAAAAATAAAAATTATTTACAGAGTTATTTAATGCAATATAGTTTTCTAGGTTGGAATAAAATGATGTGAATTTAGGAATCCATAAGGAGACAATATCACAGGGACCAGATACAAACTAAGTTGTTAAATAAGAAATAGAAAGAAAGGATAAGTATAGAAGGAAAATATCCTAAGATGGAAAGTTCCTGACAACTTCAATAGTATCCATGTAAGAATTTAAATTTCTCATACCCCTATACTTTCCAAACTTCCCAGAATTCCATGATATCTCCAACATATATCTTAATATCCAGGATCCCTACACATAATACCTGAGTAGTAGCATAAAATGTATTCAGCAGCACCAAAATTCACTCCACGAATTTGAATGACAAAGAAATATCATATTACTTAATTTCAGTCAAATCAAAAAATTCTGATACTGACTATTGGAACAAGGAAATACCTAAAATCACTCATGGTTGGGGGTAGGCCACCCTCTCTGAAGTCACATATGTGCCCTTGGGCCTTCACAGTGGCTCTCAATAACTTGCTTGTCTAAGTTTGCATTGTCAAAGGTATCTTTCTGTTCCCCAAGGGGCTGTGCTATTTCTCTGATGGGCACAAAATTATGATCTTGCTTCATGGTACAACATTGAAACAGTTTATTGCACGCCCCCACCACCACCAGCACCAGGACCTGGTTTCTCACTCGGGGCCTGAATCTGGAATGTTGGTTTCTTTCCTCACAGAATTTGAATACTTCAGTTCTTGTGATGTCTCTGGAAATATAACCATTGCACTTCTCTATTTCCTTCCCTCTAGAGCCCTGATCCCAGAGTTCTGTCTTCTCTCATACTCCTATCAGTAAAGATGCCCAAAAGGCTCATCTATCATCTTGATAGGAATGGAAGAGAACTTTAAGAACAAAACACATATATATTAATATTTCAGTAAATTGTCTTTCCACATTGCAATTTGTCATATGGATAAGTAACATCATCACTCTTCACTTTTCTTGGAAAAGAGCCAGTGAGGTGCCACAAGAAAATACAGCATCCTTTTACATGAACTTATTCATGAGAAGGGAGAAAATTCACCTTGCTGTGTCTTTATCTCCACCATGAATATTTTAACCAAAAAAAAGAGGATAAGTATATAAAACAAGGAGTTTGTATTAGTACATTTTAGTCCTTCACTTACCTAAATAAGAATACTAGCTAAAAACTACCAAAAGAGGGAGAAATAACCAACCTACTTTTCATCCAAGCCTTCCTATTTTTGTTTTAAATACTAATTCCTCACAACATCATTTGGGTTTTATAATACAGACATTACTTTTAAAGTTTATTTATATTACTCTTTGTAATATTTTGCTAATGATAGTAGTAGAGTAAAAAGTTCAGTGCTTTCTTATCTTTAGAGAATTCTGCAGACTACTCAGGGTGATGTAAACTCTATTTTACTGGAACAACTAATAATAACATTTGCTAATTTATAGTTTGAATGTCATTGGCCTCATATTTTAACTAGGGATATAGATATTAGTGTCTGTACACATTTGTGGATACTGAATGTTTTCAGTTAACCAAATTATATTTAATTTCATCTTGGGATAGAGATGTGGTCGGGCAACCTCTCCAGTGACAATGACAAACTAGAAAAACACAGCCAGCTATCAAATTGTCCCTTATGAAATTCCTCATCAATTCACTTCTGCATTCTTTGAAAAGAGTGATTTCATACCCTTTTTTCTACAGCCCTAATGCCCTCTGTATGATAAATACCTTCCTAAATGGTTACACTGGCTTTCTTTTGGCCCCAAAAATGCTTAGTCAATGAAATAAGCCACCATAGTACTTTCCTCACTTGACATTAAATCAAATTTTGCAGCAAAGGAACATCGAAGGCCAAACTGTATGTGCTATTCATAAAACTTGTGTAACTTCAAAAGTAATTCAATTTCTTCAAGATCTTTAACAGCAGTTATTTTCTCATGTATTTATTTATTTATTCATTCATTCATGTATTTTATTCATTCAAAAAATATTTGTTATATATTTACATATGCCTAACATTATACTAACCTGTTGTAGATTCAAAAATTAGTAAGTAACAACTCTTGCCTTCACAAGGATTATAGTGGAAGAGACAAATATACCAAAGAATGAAAAATAAAATATAGGTAAAGGAATCAGAGTGGCCCCTTAAAGCTTGGAATTATGGAGGGAAGTGAGAACTATTAGCCACACCTTGGGATGTCTAAGAAGGCTTTGCAGAAAAGTACAAGCTCAAGTAAGCTCTGAAGGATGAATTTTAAAATAGAGAAGACAGGGTTAAATTTTGGAATTAGATGAACAAAGCAACTAGAACATTGTACATAATTCTGATGCAATAAAAAGAAAAAGTATATTTGGAGGTGATTCATGAAGTTGGAAAGATGAGCAGATGAAGGGAGATCTTGTAAAGAAAAATCTTTCAGATGCAGCCCTAAAAATGATAGGAAATTATTGGAAGTTTTACTTGAGTGAAGGTACAATGCAATCTAACTTGTGTTTTTTAAAATATTATTCTACCAGTAGTGTGAAAGTTGTGGCCAGTTCTAGATTCAAGAAACCAATGTCCAAACTCTTTTTTTTTTTTTTTTTTTTTCTGGGTACTGGGGATTGAACTCGGGTCCTTTTGCTTGCACAGCCGGAGGCGAAACCACTGAGCTAAATCCCCGGCCCCAAACTCTTAAATCCAATGGGTTCTTGGGCCAGGTATTTAGCTCAGTGTTTTTGCTGCCTGCTGCACAGGCACAAGGACCCGAGTTGGATCCCCGGTGGCAAAAAAAAAAAAAAAAAAAAATCAATGAGTTCTTTCCTAAGTGTTTTCTTTTCTTTTACCTTTCAATGGAATTTGTCACTGTTATCATTTTGCTTAGTAAATTTCTTCTACTGAGGATTCCATGAGCCATACATTTTAGATCTCACATTGGATCTCATCTATTTCTCATTTTCACACAATGTCTCCATCAAATATTAAAGAAAAAATCAGAACACCTTCATGAAGGTGGTGATAATGGGCATATTAAATATTATTAAAAACAAGAGATTATTGCTTATCTTCATGTGAATCAAGTAAATGACTGGTAGAAATTAGATGCATTATGTCTAAGAGGAATTGTAAGAACATTTCTTTACCTTTTATAAATATTTTTGCATTCACATTGCCCTTTGGCTTACAAGCATCAAAAAGAACAATTTATCTGTATGTTAAGATAAATTTTTATCAAGGCACTCATTTTACTTATATTATGAACAAAGATATGACTCAAAGAATGATTAATGTTTTATTTTTATTGTTAAATTGAATGTGATTTTAAAGACAACTTATACATAACCAAATGCATTCGGTTCCTATAATTACAGAAAAAAATGAACAAAAGTACATTGATTGCTTCAAACAATCACTAAACATCAGTGCCCCTAGAAATCAATTGTGACTACATAAGGCAGATTTCCTCCAAATAAAAAACATTTAACCTTATAAAATAGTATACTCAGAACTGTATTATGAATTTTGTGAGATCAGAAATATGATTAATAATTGACTTAGACTTGGCCAGGGATTTAGCTCAGTGGTTCTGCTGTCAGCCTCCCAAGCACAAGGTTCAGAGTTCAATCCCCAGTACCAAAAAAAGTAAATAACTTAGATTGAAACATTGATTTTAAATACATATGAAATGTTTAAAAATGTTATTAAAGACTTTTTATTATGTTCATTTGACATCCTTCCTCATTCTATCGTAAAGGGAAATTAAGGGGCAAGAATGGTGACTTTTACGATATGATATGAGCATTTAATGGATTGCAAGCCTGGAATCTGGACTATTTAAATTCTACTGTCTCTATGATTACCCTTTACCAATTTTTTACCAACCTTTCACAAACATTAGAATTAATAAAGACAAGATTTGAATAAGTAAAACTATAAAACTTTAACAATACAACATTAAATTAGCAAATGATACATAGATTCAAACAATAAATTTTAATAATGTTTGTAATTAAATATATAAAAATTCTGGCCCAAATATGCAATAAAACAATTTCACTCATATTTGACACAAAATGTTCAAAATAATTAATAATTTATATCAAGCTATCATTGTTCTTCATCTATAAGATTCAAAAAGATGTAAAAGAATGGTGTGACATGTTCTTCACAACTGAACATCTAACAAGTTTTGTACAACCTTCTTAAAGAGAATATTACAGAAAATATTAAAAGGCTGAAGAATTATCAGATGTTTTATTCAAGAATTTTATGTTTGAGAATCAATTTAAGAATCTTTAAAACTGTCAAAAATATATTAAAATTGATGTTTATCACAGTATTCCATACAAGACCAAAAGAGCCAACTAAATATTGCACATATAATTAAGGAATGAACATGTAGTTAAGGAATTATATTATATAACCAATAAAAAAGAATGTATATACTTACCAATTTTTGTAGTTGTTATTTCTAGATACTAAATAAAACTATTAAAAAGTTATTTATGCCATAAATTCAAGAAAAATAGTTATAGTACATGCAAGCTTGTAGCAATAGACAAAATTTTGACTAGGAATAATCTAAAATCTTAAAAGTGTTTATATCTGTATTGTAAGATTTTGCTTTTCTTTTTCTGTGTTCCATCTTATTCTTTTCTATAATGATTATAGAATACTGGCAAAAATTTAAAGAGCACAAATATGTCACTATCCCTCTCCCCCAAAAGAAAAGAAAGAAAAAAATAGTATTTATTGATAGGGGTGATGTCTGACAAAGATGGTGGTATTAAATTTAAGAACATTTTGTGAGCTACCAATCAAAAATACACCAAAAAGAATCCTCAGGGTCATGCTAGACAAAAAATCAGAAAATCATCACCACAGGCTAAACAAAAAATCAGAAAATTATCACCAATGATCAAAAAATGAACAATCAAAGAAAAGTCCAAGGAATACCACATTTTAGGAGGATCTAATTACCTAGTGACAAAAATAAATATTACTCAAAAACAGAATTTTCCCACTAATAGAAGGTTTCAAATGTGCAATTATAAGGACAAAGGATCCCTGCACGCTTTGCCCAGGGAGGAGGCACCATGACTTGGAAATGGCATGGGTTACTGTTTGTGATGAGTCCTCTAAAAATACCATATCACTGAGTAGGGAAGGATGATAGCTACAGTAAAGAGATCCTGCATAACAAAGGAATTAAATCAATTCTGAATTTGTCCACATTGAAGAAACAATAAATAAAAGTTAAATATTTCAGTAGAAATTGGACTTTTACAAAAATTACTAATATATAATGCAATAAACTGCTTTTTCAAGATTAAGATTTTCTTCCTGGTTTGTTCCAATAAAGATAAAAAAGTGAATATTTTTGGTGTTGCTAGTTGTTTGTCACATAAGAATATGTATTGAATAATTTCTACCCTCTCTTCAAATTTGAAAATTGATTCAAATGAAACATGCATAAAATCCAAACTTAGCTTGAAGCAGAAACTTAAATTTCTTAGCTCAATGTCAAAGGGCTTACAGATCCACTTTATCAAGTTGCATGGGTTATAAAATATCTTATTTATACCCTTAGGAAGAGCTAGAGAAGTGCTGTGCAATAAAAACATAACTTCAGGCATTACATAGTGTTAAACTTTCTAATAGATGTTTTTATCTAATAGATTTTAAAAAATAGAAAGACACATTAATTTTAATACTTATTTATCAGCAAATACTAAACTGTTTTGAGTACATAACTAATCAGTAAATAAAAGACAATAATGAATGATTTTACATTATAAGTTTTTGAAATGTGATGTATATTTTACATTTAAGTACACCTCAAATTAAACATTAATTTATTTGAAATAAATGATCTACATTTACATTTAATAAACTTACAGTTGAAAAAATGGATTCTTATCCTCATATTTTTCCAAATTCAGTTTTTTAGTAACTGGATTGAACATGTTTCTGAAATTACATGTAAAATAATTGAAACTAAATAAATATATAATATCAATATTAAGTTGTACAGGACACATTTTGAAGGGCTAAGTCACTACAAGTGGTTATTAGCACCTTTACTAGTAAAAAAATGTACTAGAGGAACCTAAGATATCAACCATTGGGTAAAGTCATAGAAAATTTCCCTTAGCATCTCCAAATGACTTATACTTCTTATTTTTTTTGAGATTTTAGCTTATCAAAATTTTTATATTGGGTCTATGAAATCCATGACTTTACAATATTTTACCTAAACACAAATGCAAAACTTTATTATTTATCTGACACTGTATAACCTTTATTTCATTTAATATGCAGAACAAACCTGTGAAGTAGGATATAGGGGAATGTCAGCAAAGCAAAGTTAATTGGCTTACAATCACACTATTAGAAAGAGCCAGGGGCCTGGGTTCTACCACCTGCTTTGCAAACGCAAAGTCCCGAGTTCGATCCCTGGTACCAAAAAAAAAAAAAAAAGAAAGAGCCAGAACTAGAAATCAAACCAAGGTCACTATGACACTTACCCAGGTAAAACTAGATTCTTGATCAATACTGTATCAAAATATTAGATTGTGCTGATCTTTATACATGTTTGCAGTAATTTACAGTACATAATGATTACATTTACCATGGGGAGTTTGGACATGTACATAACACACCTTAATTCTTCTTTGTTCCCTTCCTCTCCCATCCCTCTTTGCTCCCTCCAACTCTTGTATCCTTCCTATTTACAAAAGCTGTTCCCACTTCTTTTTCTTCAATTCTGTCTTTTCTTTTGATCCCTTTTCCCTTTCCTCCAGATAATTCATCAGCTTTGACTCACAAGTGAAGATAGAAGAGTAGATGAGTGCCCAGAGCATAACCACCAAGACTCAGTCTGCTTGTAATGCTGTGTTTCCACTCACATAAAGGAGTGCTAGGAAGGGGTAGAAGATACGGTTAGGAAATGTTTCGAAAACCATGCTAGTTTTTCACCAGAGTAATAAAGGATTAACTGGAGAGATGCTAGCCAGGCAGTTTTCTTTCTCCTTTATATTTCCCTGAGAATAGGCCTCAAGACAAAAATGACAGCTGACCTCTTTTGGGGGAGTTGTTTGTCTGTATGTTTCATACTCATCTTCTGATTTTTCCTGTAACAAATTAGATCTGTTTCTAAAACTTAGCATTGCATTTATATCAATACAAGAAAATAAATGGAGCATTTTTTTTTCTATTCAACTCTTCTCCTGTACCCCAAAAAGCCAGATGTGGATTTTCCTATGGAATAAGTTCTCAGTTATATATTTGTATTTCACACAAGAAATTTATATATTTTTTGATTTTGCTTAGAACCAGGATAAGAGAAAAGACACTGATGGAGGTTGAAGGGAGATAACGTTGAGTAAGGCCAGAAGAGTCTTAAATTACATGAATGGAAAGTAATGACAAGACCCTAATTTCACCATGCAGAGTTGGGTCTAGGCTCAAGTGGAGAAGTGAATACAGCTGTTCCTCAATAGAGAATTGGTTCCAGGACTCTCTGTGAAACCAAAATTCATAGATGCTCAATATACTTACATGAACTGCATCATATCTTCATATGATCTATGCACATCTTTACATATATTTATAACACTTTTAGGTCACTACATTAATATAAATATTTGGTAGAGTGTTTAACAAATAATGATTAAAAATACATTTGTACTTTCCACTTTCCCTGAATAAACCACTGTATTCCCACATTTTCATGGGCCTCCTTATTTTAATCAGTCAGTCCCAGTTCAAAAGCCAACTAATGAGCTTCTGCCTGTCTTGTTCATTGATAAATCCTCTGGGAGGGGACCAAAACCATTCAATGACAGGGTGGCCAAATTACATGTAGAAGTATTTTGATAAAAATATTTGCACAATAATGAATTTGGTATATTTATAGTCAGGTATATATCAAGTAAATTTATTTTTAAAAACTTATACTGGACTTATCCAAAATTTTATTGGGTCATAACATATGACCAGTTAAAGAAAATAAATTTAGGAATTCCCTCTCTCCTAGTGATGTGTTAGACATGGCTTACCAGAGTCAATAATTAAATTTTCAGTAAACTTTGTAGATGGTTTCTAAATACAGTCATAATTGAAAATTAAATTACATAAAATTAGCATTAACCAACTTACATTAAAAAATAAAAACAATAAGCTCTCAAAATCTACCAATACCTAATTGACTTACAACATTCTTAGTGCCCAGGAAACATTTTCAGAAAAGGGGCCAGGTAGTAAATAGTTTTTGGCTTTGTATGCTATACAATCTCTTGTCATAACTATTCAACTCCAACATTCTGTGGAAATCATCCATAGCACAGACTATGAATGAATGGGTTTAGCAGTGTTCATTAAAACTTTCTTTATAAAAATAAGTGATGGGGCGGGGATTTAGCTCAGTGGTGCCACCACCTGCCTTGCAAGCTCAAGGTCCTGAGTTCAATCCCTGGTGCAAAAAAATGATAAGTGATAGATAGGAGCTTAGGCTGTAGCTCAGTGATAGAGTACTTGCTTACCATACACAAGATCCCAGTGTGGGACTGCATAACCTTTGTTCCTTTTCTCCAGCCCCACTGTGATTAAATGTGAGTTAATGGATAAAGATGCTTGTTAGTTTTGGGACACTAGATAAAATCTGTAATAGACCTAAAGTCCCAAAGTAAACTACTCAACTCCTTGTTTGCCCGGAACTGATGTTCCAGACACCACAATCTATAGAACAAGCTGCAAATGTCTGCTGACCATCAATACATGACAGTCGACCACTAACCTTCGTCCCTTTTCTTCAATTCTATATGTCAGCTTCCACCTCAACCCCCTATAAGAACAGCCTCGGACTCTGAGCCAGTTGCCTCTCTAAGCTATTTTGCTTTGGGAGTGCTGTCTGGCCAGACTAATAAAGGTCTGTTTTATTTTCCAACTTGTCCGGTGTGTTCCTTTCTGGGTGTTCTTCACTGCAGTCAGCTCCTCGGAGAATTTGGTAAGGCCCTCGGTCTTACACCAGATTGAATCTCCAGCATGGCATAAAATAAATGAATGAATGAATAAATAAATAAATAAATAAATAAATAAATAAATAAATAAATGTGACAATCCAGATCTGACTTACAACACATCATTTTCTGACACCTTCTCTGGATTCTTGAAGTTCCTTCATCTATCATGTACATATAATAGAGAAGTTCTAAACTGGCATTCTAATATACATCTTTTCCCAAATCCACTTTTGGAGACTTCATACTGGTGGCTTGAAATTGGCTATGCTATTCAGCTTAGCAACGCTAAAAATCAGATCTTTTCTTTCTCCGTCGGAGTGCCAGTTAGAAACATTTACCAGAGTCGAGCTGAACACACGCCGAATCAGCCTGATGCAGACAGGCAGGTCTGTGCACGCCCTACAGAGGTCCTGAGTCACACGGAAGACACTGAATCACCTCACTGCAGACAGGCAGGTCTGCCCACACCCTACCGAGGTCCCCAGTCGCACGGAACACATGCAGAATCAGCCTGCCTCAGACAGGAAGGTCTGTGCACGCCCTACCAAGATCCTGAGTCACGCGGAAGATGCCTAATCACCCCTCTGCAGACAGGCAGGTCTGCCCATGCCCTACCAAGGTCCTGAGTTGCACAGAACAAGCCGAATCAGCCCGCTGCAGACAGGCAGGTCTTTGCATGCCCTACCGAGGTCCTGAGTCACGTGGAAGACACCTAATCACCTCCCTGCAGACAGGCAGCCACCTGATTCCACAATACAAAGACGCACAGGACACCAGACCAACAGACCAAGGTACTGAGTCCCACTGTTCCTGGCCCAGAGGAAGGCGTTTCTGAGCGACCATCCCACTGCTCCTGGTCCAGAGGAAGGGGTTTCCCAGCCACCATCCCTCTGGCTGCTCCCAGCCCACAGGAAAGGGCTTTTGGGCCACCATCCCTACCACTGCTCCTGGCCCCTGTCCAACCTCTCTCAGCTCAGAAGAGGTAATCTGTGCAGGCACCAACAGCCCCCCTCACCAGTCAAAATGAGAAAACACATAAATAAGTCTCAAAACCAGACTTCCAGATCACCTACAGCAGCCCCAAAGGGAAAAGAGATGGAACACTCCGATACTCAACCACCTGGACCCACTGAACTGCCAACAAAAGGGGATCTGGAAAAAGTGAAATCAGAAATAATTTCTCAGATAACAGGAGATATTGTGCCCCTAGTGCAAAACATGATTAATAAATCTAGAGAGGAGCTCAGGAATATGATGGAATCTCAACATAAGAAACAAATGGAATCCATAAAACAGATGCAAATAGATTTCCAGGACATGAAAATCTCCATTGAAAGTCTACAAAGCAGAATGAGCCAATGTGAGGACAGAATTTCGGATATCGAAGATAAGATTGCAATTAGTGACCAGGAAAAGGAAAATTCCTTCAAAATTATAAGGGAACATAAGAAATCAATCCAGCAGCTGCTAGATGATGCAAAAAAGAATAATATAAGACTGATTGGGCTCAATGAAGAAACAGGAGAGAGTGGAGATGACATAAAAAATCTCTTCACAGAAATAATGGCAGGAAACTTCCCAAGCAGGGGAAAAGAGCTTGACATACAGATAAGTGAGGCATATAGGACTCCAAATAGCCTTGATCAAAAAAAATCTACATATAGGCATATAATTGTTAAGATTCCAGAAACACAACAGAAGAACAAAGTTCTCCAAGCAGTTAGAGAAAAGAAACGAATCACATACAAAGGAAAGTCCATCAGAATCACAGCAGACTTCTCAACACAAAACATCAAGGCAAGAAGAGCTTGGAGTGACATATTCCAAGCCCTAAAAGAAAACAGCTTCCAACCCACATTGATGTACCCTGAAAAACTATCTTTCAAAATGGATGGAGAAATAAGATACTTTCATGACAAAGAGCACTTTAGGAACTTTGTGAATACCAAACCAGCACTACAAAGAATTTTATACAATATCCTAGGAACAGACATTGAGGATCACAACCCCAGGAAGCAAAGCAGAATGAACCCATCTGGCATGACAAGAAATTAAATGTAAAAGGGGAGAACCCAACAAAAAAAGAAAACGTCATGGCAATGACAAGTCAATACGTTTCAGTTATAAGCATCAACGTTAATGGTCTCAATTCACCAATCAAAACAAATAGACTGGCAGAATGGGTCAAGAAGCAAAATCCAACAATATTCTGCATACAAGAAACACACTTCATTCAAAAGGAAACTCATAGACTGAAAGTTAAAGGGTAGTAAACAATACTACATGTGACAGGAACCTGGAAAAAAAAGCAGAAGTAGCTATCCTCTTGGCAGATCAAGGCGATTTTAAACCAACACTGAATAAGAGAGATGAAGAAGGACACTACATCCTTGTAAAGGGAACAATCCAAGAGGAAGAGATGACAATCATAAATATCTATGCACCAAACACTAGTACACTGAACTATGTAAAACAAATACTGACGGACATGAAAAGTCATATATGCACTAATACAATTGTAGTGGGGGACCTCAACACCCCACTGTCACAAAGAGATAGAACAACTAGACTAAAAATAAGTAATGAAATACTAGAACTCAATCAAACTCTTGAACAAATGAACTTAACAGATGTTTACAGAGGCTTCCACCCCACATAATCAGAATACACATTCTTCTCAGCTCCACATGGGTCATTCTCCAAAATAGACCACATACTCACACATAGAGCATGTTTAAGTAAGTGTAAAGGAATTAAAGTTGTCCCCTGTACATTATCAGACCATAGTGTGATGAAATTGGAGATCCATAGCAAAAGAAACTCAAAAAATTTCATAAACATGTAGAAATTGAACAACACACTTCTGAAGAACCAATGGGCCACAGAGGAAATTAAAGAAGAAATCAGACAGTTCCTTCAATTAAATGACAATGACAATGCAACATATTGGAATTCTGGGGACACAATGAAAGCTGTCTTATGAGGGAAATTCATAGCAGTGAATACACATATTAGGAAAACAGAAAGAGGCCAATTAAACAACCTGATGCTGAACCTCAAGCTTCTAGAAAAAGAAGAGCAGGACAACCCCAAAACTCATACAAGGGAGGAAATTATAAAGATCAGGGGAGAAATCAATGCAATGGAAAATAAGAGAATGATACAAAAAAATCAATGAAGCCAAGAGTTGGTTCTTCGAAAGAATCAACAAAATTGACAAACCTTTAGCCAACCTTGTCAGAAAAATGAAAGAAAAGGCCCAAATCCATGCAATTAGGAATGAAAAGGGTGAAATGACAACAGACCCAACAGAAATCCAGAGGATCATCAATACCTACTTCCAAAACCTATACGGCAATAAGATGGACAACACAGAAGAAATGGACAGATTCCTAGATACATATGAATTACCAAAGTTGAACGAAGAAAACCTAAAACTTCTGAACAACCCAACATCAACCAATGAAATTGAAAATGTAATTAAAAACTTATCAACTAAGAAAAGCCTGGGCCCTGATATCTTCACTGTTGAATTCTACAAGACATTTAGAGAGTAACAGCTGCCACTACTGTTTAAACTCTTCAATGAAATTGAAAGGGAAGCAAAACTTCCAAATTCATTCCTGGAAGCAAGCATCATCTTGATCCCCAAAGCAGAGAAAGACCCAACTGAAAAAGAGAACTATAGACCAATCTCACTAATGAACATAGATGCAAAAATCCTTAATAGGATACTGGCAAACAGAATGCAGAAGATCATCAAGAAGATCATACACCCTGAGCAAGTGGGATTCATCCTAGGAATGTAGGGGTGGTTCAACATATGCAAATCAATCAATGTAATACTCTATATCAATAGAGCCAAGGACAAAAAGCATGTGATCATCTCAAATGATGCAGAAAGTCATTCAACAAAATGCAACATGCATTTATATAAAAATCCTACAAAATATTGGAATAGACAGTCTCTACCTTAATCTGGTAAAAGCCATCTCTGAAAAACCAACAGCCAATATCATAGTAAATGGTCAAAAACAGAAATCCTTCACACTAAAATCAGGAAGAAGACAAGGATGTCCACTATCACCACTCCTGCTCAGTATAGTTTTGGAAACATTACCCATGGAAATTAAACAAGAGAAAGAAAGAAAAGGAATAAAGATAGGTAATGAAGAAGTCAAATTGTCATTATTTGCAGATGACATGATACTCTATGTAGAAGTCCCCAAGAACACCATCAAGTCTTCTAGACTTAATAACCAAATTCAGTAGAGTACCTGGATACAAGGTCAACACACAAAAATCAATAGCTTTCCTCTAAATGAGTAACAGACTCACTGAGACAGAAATAGGGCAAATAATTCCTTTCACAATAGCATCCAAAAAACTGAAATACCTTGGAATCATCCTAACAAAAGAAATCAAAGACCTCTTCTCTGATAACTATAGCACTCTGAAAAGAGAGATTGAAGATGATATCAGAAAATAGAAAGACATCCCCTGCTCTGGATAGGAAGGATCAATATAGTGAAAATGATCATACTTCCAAAATTGATTTATAGATTCACTGCAATCCCAATTGAAATCCCAGCAGCATACTTTATGGACCTTGAGAAAAAAAAATCCAAGAATTCATTTGGAACAAGAAGAGACCCAGAAAAGCAAAAACAATTTCAGGTAACAGTGACATGGCAGGGGGTATCACAATCCCCAACTTGAAACTATACTACAAAGCTACTGTGATAAAAACAGGATGGTACTGGCAAAGAAATAGACCTGAGGACCAGTGGAGCAGATTAGAAGATGCTGAAACAACTTCAGACACTCTCAGCCATCTCATCTTCAATAAAGATGCCAAACACCCTCACTGGAGGAAAGATAGCCTCTTTAGTAAATGATGCTGGAAAAATTGAGATTCAACTTGGCAAAGATTAAAACTAAACCTATATCTCTGGATTAAAGATGTAAATAATAAAATAGAAAAGGTGAATTGACTGGTACAGAGGTTAGGTAGAACTCTTGAAGACATCGGTGTAGGAAAAGATTTTATGAACAAAACCTCAGGTGCCTGTAAACTAGCACAAAAAATCAACAAGAGGGATCTCTTCTTATTAAAAAGCTTTGCACAGGAAGAGAAACCACCAGTAGCATGAAGAGACAACCCACAATGTGGGAAAAAATCTTCACCTGCTCTTCCTCAGACAAAGGTCTACTATCTCGAAACTATAAAGAACTTAAAAAATCAGATGTCCCAAGTTTGAAGACCTAATCCAAAAATGGGCTTCTGAAATGAACAGACATTTCTCAGACAAAGAAGTATAAATAGCAAATAAATACATGAAAAATGCTCAACATCACTGGTCATTTGAGAGATGTAAGTGAAAACAATGCTGAGATTCCACCTCACTCCAGAAAGAATGGCTGCTATCATGAAATCAACCAATAACAAATGCTGGTGGGGCTGTGGGAAAAGAGGAACACCACTCCACTTCTGGTGGGAGTGTAGACTGGTGCAAGCACTGTAAAAATCAGTATGGAGATACCTCAAAGAACTAGGACTGGAAGTCCCATTTGACCCTTCTGTCCCCCTGCTGGGTATCTTCCCCAAAGAATTAAATGAATCATACCACAATGACATATGTGCACCCATATTCATAGCAGCACAATTTGTAATAGCTCAAACTTTGAAGCAGCCCTATTGCCCATCAACTGGAGACTGAATAATGAAAATGTGTCTTTTTAAAAAATAAAATGGAGTACTACTCAGCCTTAAAAAATGAGAAATTAGTGACATTTATAGCTAAATGGATGCACATTGATGTGATACTCCTAAGTGAAGTAAATAGGACACACATGTATAAATACCAAACAGTTTGTCTAGTGTGAGAAACTGAAAGTATAAATAAGGGCTAAAAGTTTTAATAGATAATGTGAAATAGGAAGAAAAGGGGGAAATGGGAAGGGGAAGTGGGAGGAGTAGGGGAAAACAAAGAAGGGAATGGAATTAATATGAGAAAATGAAAAAATGGAACCAAAGTCTTTCTAAATAGGGAGGGATGGAGTGGTTGAAGGGAGGGCAGGGGAATGGGGAAATATAAGAACCAAGAGAGATTATGTAAAGATGTAAATGTCCAATGATGAATGTCATTATATTGTATACCTAAAATGTACCAATAAAATAAAATTTAAAAAAAAATTTGTGAAGACACAATTCAACTCATAATGCTTAATAAGGTTTACCTTCTCATACTGCATAAAAAGTAACATTGTTACATGGCTTTAATATGATGTTCATGATGGGACTCTCCATTACCTGTATAACCTGTTCTCTCCAACATAGTCTCCCAGCTTATCCACCCTTTAACCTCAGAGTCATTGCACTGAATGTTGCCAATGTGCACAACACTCCATTCTGATGATAAACAATGCCTAATGTCCTTGCTTTCTTCATGTTTTGCTCAGATGTCACTTTTTATAATGAACTCTTCCTGATCATGTAAAAAGTGGAACTGACCTCCCCCTTGTGTAGACTTATGCTATCTTATTTTTTTGCTGTCCTTTTATGCTCTTTTGTTTTTTCCACATACTGCCAAACTCCAATATACATTATTATTTATTTTTAAAATTTATTCTTGCTTTTCTCTTGTATAAAAGAATTACATTTTGTTCATTAATGTATTGTAAACATTGACAACTGCCTGATATTTAATAAAGGGTCCACTTAAATAAATGGACTGCTGAAACAGTGGTCCTTTGAAACAGAGTCACATTAGATGGTAAAGAATGAATATTATAGGACTATTCATTGTCTACCGAGCCCGAATGCAGACAAGAGGTATTCTTGGTAAATGCTATGGTTACAGGTGTCAGATATTGTGTCTCAGCGATAAGAAAAGTGACTAAGACAGTAGCAAATGTGGATTTGGCATTGAGATATAATTTGGGATTATCTCCTCCTACAGAGACAACAGGAGTATTTACCACATGTATTAAGTGAAGGAATCTTTAAATATAGGAGAGAAATGTGTGTGCCAAGAAATAAAAGGTAAGTGTAATAGAATAATCATGGAACAAAGGACCGTTTCATAAAATTTTTTTCTTTTATGAAATTGGGACTCTATTTAAATGAGTTCTCAGTCATTAACAATTGAGACAGAATCACCTGAAAAATTTGAACAGATGGAAAATGTAAATGAGAATAGTGGAGCTAAATTACACCATACAGTTGTAGACAGAAAAATCAGAACTGCTGAAAATGTCCCATTTCCTTTTCTTCTTGTGATTTGTTTTATTGACAATGTACACACACATAAGTATTCATCCAATAAATTGTCCTGGCATTTTCAGTTTATGGTAGTTAGAAACAAATTTTTCTTTTTAAAACTTACAGTTTGATTTTATATTTAACATTTCAAACAAATAAAAATAATATATCAAAGGCCAATATTTCTTCCTATACCCCACTTTTAAAACTTTTTAATCTTTCTAAGTAAATAATTCATAAACATAATTTGTAATTACATATAGTTCAGAATTAGACATTGTTGTTTATTCATCAGCACTTTGATTATCTTATTTTACAATATTTTGGCTCATAATGTTTCTGGAGCTTTGTTATCGGCTTAACATTCAATTTTAGATCAAATTTCTTGCTTTTTTGTGATTCAGATTTTTCAACCACTTGGTTGTGTAATATCTTAGATATCCCTTGGCATCATTTACATTGCTCAGAAAATTTTTGTTGTTGTTGTTTTAACTTGGGACCTGGCGCTTGCAAGGCAGGCACAGTGCCACTGAGCTAAATCCTCAGCCCTTGCTCAGAAAGTTTTTCATGCAGAATTTGAGAATATGTATTTGTGAACATTTCTGTAAAACTGTTAGCAAATATATCATTCAACATTGTTTCCACCATTCTTTCTCTTCTAATGCCAACACTACATCACAAAACTTCTTATTCTTTTGTGTTTTACCTTTCCAGTTATTTTTCTGTTTTAGTAATTGTGTTTTCTTCTAAATAAATATTACGTTTCTTTTTCAACTCTTCCCATTTTTTTTCTCATTATATGGTTCTTCTTTTTTTTAAGGGTATCAATTACCTTTTAAAGTTCTTTCATAGGTCTCCAAATTCATAGTTTATGTTCTGTTTATGATCACTTAGATATTAGAGCTCTGCTTTCTGATATACCTGATGCTCAATCATGAAAAATTATTTCCACATTTCTTTTGTAATTTTGTCTTGTGAAGTCCTAGTTTGCTGAGGGGTAGGATACAAGTACCACCTCGGGGCTTTGTTCTGAAGTATCTTTCCAGGATGGTTATTATTGCTTCCTGGAAAACACCCTAGCAATATTTCTTATCCAGAACTACTTATGTGGTAATGTTCGATGATGAATATTCTAGATTTACATGAATGTTGCAAAATTATTTTAAAACCAATGGCTGTACAAGCTGTAGGATTCTGTATTTTAGGTAAATTACTTTTATTTTTTACTAAGGAAACACCAGACAGAGACAGCCCAACTTTGTTGACATTATTCTTGTCTTCTTCCTTATTTTTCTCTGGAAATACCCAAGTTTGTTCAGTTTTCTCAGTAGGAACCATCTACCTGACACATGCTAATGAAATCTAATCCCTTAGGTTCCCTGTACTTAAGAATAAGTTTTAATTTTAGGCTTGTGATTTTTATTCACTTCAGTTTGCTTCCTTGTTCCTTAAGATCTTAGGTATATTTTAAATCTTTTTCATCATATATTTCTCCAACTTTTCTTATGTGACTTTAATTTTTTCATCATGCTAGATTTTGTCCTAAGAATACCCAGGTCATAATGTAAATGCATTCTTCTGTGAAATATCTTCAACATTGCTCTTTCTGATTTTATTCAAGTAAATGATATTATAGACAGACAACATTACCTGATAAATTGATTAGTCTTTTTAATATGGGAAATAAGCTAGTTGCATACTTTTAATTTTTTCCACAGGCCTAATTCTAACATGTGAAACAGTCTCTCTTCATGTTGAAGGCTAGTATACAACCTGGACTAAGCATAGTTTACAGCAAAACTCTATATCCTTCTTTGCAGGTGAGACTGATTAAAGCTTGGGTAACAACAGATGGCATTATTTTAACACAGAGAAATGCTGAGAGAGAGAGACTGATTTGATCTCAAGAGTAGTGACAGCTTGAGATTCTTGGCTTAAACAGGACCCTGGCGATTGGAATTCATAAACCTGGATAGTAAAGGGACTGATCTACTGCCAGGTGCATAAGACACCTTTAATAATAGTCACATTACTGAAGGTTAAATAAGCCCCATGCTAGTAGGAGAAAGACAAGTATTTTATTTAAAAAATCTATTTAAAGTTATAATTTTTTGTCTTGTATGAAAATATTGAAATAAAAATCAGACATAAATAATAAAGAATGCATTGAAGCATGCAAGAAAAAAAGATTGTTTCACACATTTAATTTCTTCAGTTAGTACTATGGACATTACTTTAAAAATATTCCCAGAATCTGGCTCTTAATTTTTGCTGTCTTCACCAAACTAAGTCACAACTCTATCTTTCCAGAATTCCTATAAGAGCTTTCACTTCCACTTGCAAACACTCTTCTCCACAGTCAATTTCATCACACCTTTTTTTGTTTTCTTTTTAATTTTTAAACTCTCACATAATAGAGAGAATGTCATGAATTGTCATGTATCTATCATCAGTCTTCAATATTCAACATTTTTCTGATTTTAAATCTATTCTATTCTTTCCTATTTCCTAATTCACCAATAATTCTTTAAAGCTTGAAAAAGATCAAGTTAGATTGTTAGCCCTCAAAATGTACCAAAGTTTTCTGTACTTAGAAGGAGGATCCCTAACCCTTTCATTGGCATACATGCCTTAATAGTCTTCCCTCACTTCTCCCTCTGTCCTCTCAGCCTACTGCTCATTCACTTTAGCCAGTGGTCTGCTTTTTCTCAGTGAAATATCATGATCTACTCTCACTTTAGAAAATTGCACTTGCTGCTCATGCCGGCCAAAATTTCCTCTCCTATTCCCTCATCCCCATATGAGCAAATCCATCCTTCAAGTTTTTGAAGTCTTTGCTCAGATGTTACTTTTAAGTGCAGCATTTTCTGAGCTGCATCTTGAAATTGTAATCCACCTAAAATCATTCATTATCCCTTTTGCTACTTTATTTTAATCATAGCATT
Organism: Heterocephalus glaber; assembly: GCF_053883595.1. Taxonomy (NCBI): domain Eukaryota; kingdom Metazoa; phylum Chordata; class Mammalia; order Rodentia; family Bathyergidae; genus Heterocephalus; species Heterocephalus glaber. Next base: position 24,065,268 of record NW_028258145.1, on the reverse strand, counting down.
ATTTTATTTATTGATGCAACCTCTATGCTGATATATATCTTGTACCTGGTATAAAGGAGGTGCTTTATAAGTATTTGTTGAATATTGACTATATATTGCAAAGTCTTGAGTGAAGTTGAGATACTAAACATATTCTAATCACCAACATATATGCTATTTTTACATATTTTTAAAGCTGTAAACATACAGCTGTGTTGTAACATAAAAGTAGATCCTTCCCTGTTCTTGTCAGACTTTGCTGTCTGACAGCACAACAGATACCAGGAAGGAAGAAGCAGACATTTTAGGAGTGTGGTGATTTTTGTTTATTTGTTTAAAGTTATTTCAATATGATCTGTGTTGTTGTGATGGTAGGTTTGTCAAAAGACTCTTCATTGAGAAAGACGTTAGTAAGTCTCCTCTGAGTCCTTTGACTGGGTCCAATGTTAGCCTTCTCTGTCTTTGTAGAATGGATTGAACTAGTATCCTGCTCAATCAGTTTAGGAAAATCCCCCACCCTTTGTATCTGCTCATACTCCAATATCTTAATATGCTGGGAAGCTTTCAGTTTTAATCCCATCAAGTGAACTGAGTTAGAAACTCCTTATCTTTGGTGTTCCCTTTTCATAATTTTCCCCTGACCCTCAATTTTGTTTCATTGTTATTTGCTCTTTTTGAAGGTGGAGTTGAGTCAAATCTCCCTCTACAGGAGGGTATTACAGTGGTCCCTGTATCTATCACCATCTCTCCTGCGTTGAAAAAAAATATGCATTACCATCTTTAATGAGTGTTTACCTATTTTATTTTCTTGAACATGAAAAAGTGAAATGTGCTGGTGAAAGTTTTTTTTTTTTGTATTAAATTCTTTTATTGGTACAATGTAGGTATACAACACAATTACATTTCTCATTGGGAATTGTACCTTTATATAATGCATCTTGGTTCTTATTTTTTCCCCATTCCTAGCCCTCCCTTCACACCATCCACCCTTCCCAATTTACAAAGACTTTATTTCCATTTTTTCCATTTCTCAGCATTTTTTCCTTTCCCTTCTTTCCTTTCCCCTGTGCCTCCCACTACCCCTACCCCTTTGGACCTTTTATTCCTATTTTACATTATTGATTATTCATTCTAATCATTGGTACATTTTCGGTAAACAACATAATGACATTCATCATTGGAAATTTGCAACTTTACCTAGTTTCTCTTGGTTCTTATTTTTCACCCTTGCCCAGCCCTCCCTTCAACCACTCCAGTCCTCCCTATTTACAAAGATTTTGTTCCTATTTTTCCATTTTCTCATATTAATCCCATTCCCTTCTATCCTTTCCCCTAGCCCTCCCACTTCCTTCCAATTTGCCCCTTTTCTTCCTATTTCACATGACCTATTATACATTTAGTCCTTATTTACACTTTCAGCTTCTCACCAGAGAAACTATTTGGTATTTACACATGTGTGTCCTATTTATTTCACTTGAGAGTATTCCCTCAATGTGCATCCACTTAGCTATAAATGCCTCTAATTTCTCATTTTTTATGGCTGAGTAGTACTCCATTTTATTAAAAAAACACATTTTATTTATCCAGTCTCCAGTTGATGGGCATTTGGGCTGTTTCCAAGTTTTAGCTATTACAAACTGTGCTGCTATGAACATGGGTGCACATATATCACTGTGGTATGATTCTTTTAATTCTTTGGGGAAGATCCCCAGCAGTGGAATAGCAGGGTCAAATGGGACTTCCAGTCCTAGTTCTTTGTGGTATCTCCATACTGATTTCCACAGTGGTTGCGCCAGTCTACACTCCCACCAGCAGTGGAGCAGGGTTCCTCTTTCTCCACAGCCCTGCCAGCATTTGTTATTGGTTAATTTCATGATAGCAGCCATTCTTTCTGGAGTGAAGTGGAATCTCAGCATTGTTTTCATTTGAATCTCTCCAATGACCAGTGATGTTGAACATTTTTTCATGTATTTATTTGCTATTTCTACTTCTTTGTCTGAGAAATGTCTGTTCATTTCAGATGCCCATTTTTGGACTGGGTCTTTAAATTTGGGAGGTCTGATCTTTTTAAGTTCTTTATAGATTCTAGATAATAGACCTTTGTCTGAGGAAGAGCAGGTGAAGATTTTTTCCCACATAGTGGGTTGACTCTTCACACTGCTGGTGGTTTCTCTTGCTGTGCAGAAGTCTTTTAATAAGAAGAGATCCCACTTGTTGATTGTTTGTGCTATTTCACGGGCAACTGAGGTTTTGTTCATAAAATCTTTTCCTACACCGATGTCTTCAAGGGTTCTACCTAACCTCTGTTCCAACTGGTTCAGAGTTTCTATTTTAATATTTAGATCTTTAATCCATTTTGATTTTAGTTTAGTGCATGGTGAAAGATATAGGTCTAGTTTTAATCTTTGGCAAGTTGAAGTTCAATTTTTCCAGCACCATTTATTAAAGAGGCTCTCTTTCCTCCAGTAAGGGTGTTTGGCTCCTTTGTTGAAGATGAGATGGCTGAGTGTGTCTGGTGTTGTTTCTGCATCTTCTAATCTGTTCCACTGGTCCTCAAGCCTGTTTCTTTGGCAGTACCATGCTGTTTTTATCACAGTAACTTTGTAGTAGAGTTGCAGGTTGGGGATTGTGATACCCCCTTCCATGTCTCTATTACCTAGAGTTGCTTTTGCTATTCTGGGTCTCTTCTTGCTCCAAATGAATTTTTGGATTGTTTTCTCGAGATCTATGAAGTATGCTGCTGGAATCTCAATTGGAATTGCATTAAATCTCTATAGCAGTTTTGGAAGTATGGCCATTTTCATTATATTAATCCTTCCTACCCAGGAACAGGGGATGTCTGTCCATTTTCTGATATCATCTTCAATCTCTCTTTTCAGAGTGCCATAGTTTTCAGAGAAGAGGTCTTTGATTTCTTTCATTAGGATGATTCCTAGGTATTTCAGTTTTTTGGATGCTATTGTGAAAGGAATCATTTGCCCTATTTCTCTCTCAGTGAGTCTGTCATTGGTGTAGAGGAAGCTATTGATTTTTGTGTGTTGACCTTGTAACCAGCTACTTGACTGAATTTGGTTATTAAGTCTAGAAGACTTTTGGTGGAGTTCTTGGGGTCTTCTATATAGAGTATCATGTCATCTGCAACTAATGACAATTTGACTTCTTCATTTCCTATCTTTATTCCTTTTATTTCTTTCTCTTGTGGCTAATGTTTCTAAAACTATATTGAACAAGAGTGGTGATAGTGGACATCCTTGTCTTCTTCCTGATTTTAGTGTGAAGGATTTCAGTTTGTGACCATTTAGTATGATATTGGCTGTTGGTTTTTCATGGATGGCTTCTGTCAGTTTGAGGTAGAGACCATCTATTCCAATTTTTTGTAGGATTTTCATCACAAATGCATGTTGGATTTTGTCAAATGCTTTTTCTGCATCTATGGAGATAATCATATGGTTTTTGTCCTTGGCTCTATTGATATAGTGTATTACATTAATTGATTTGCATATATTGAACCATCCCTGCATCCCTGGGATAAATCCCACTTGCTCAGGGTGTATGATCTTCTTGATGATCTTCTGCATTCTGTTTGCCAGTATCTTATTAAGGATTTTTGCATCTATGTTCATTAGTGAGACTGGCCTATAGTTCTCTTTTTCAGTTGGGTCTTTCTCTGCTTTTGGGATCAAGGTGATGCTTGCTTCCAGGAATGAATTTGGGAGTATTGCTTCCCTTTCAATTTCATTGAAGAGTTTAAACAGTAGTGGCAGTAATTCCTCTCTAAAAGTCTTGTAGATGTCACCAGTGAAGCCATAAGGACCCAGGCTTTTCTTAGTTGGTAAGTTTTCAATTTAGTTTTCCATTTCACTGATTGATATTGGGTTGTTTAGAAATTTTAGGTCTTCTTCATTCTTTTCTTCTTTGGTAATTCATGCATGTCTAGGAATCTGTCCATTTCTTCTGTGTTGTCCATCTTATTGGTGTATAGGTTGTGGAAGTAGGTATTGATGATCCTCTGGATTTCTGCTGGATCTGTTGTACTTTCACCTTTTTCATTCCTAATTGCATGGTTTTGGCCCTTTTCTTTCCTTTTTCTGATAAGATTGGCTAAGGGTTTGTCAATTTTGTTGATTCTTTTGAAGAACCAACTCTTGGCTTCATTGATTTTTGTATCATTCTCTTAGTATCCATTGCATTGATTTCTCCTCTGATCTTTATAATTTCCTCCCTTGTATGAGCTTTGGGGTTGTCCTGCTCTTCTTTTTCTAGAAGCTTGAGGTTCCACATCAGGTTGTTTAATTGAGCTCGCTCTGTTTTCCTAATATGTGTATTCACTGCTATGAATTTCCCTTCCAACACTGCTTTCATTGTGTCCCTTACATTCCAATATGTTGAATTTGTCATTGTCATTTAATCAAAGGAACTGTCTGATTTCTTCTTTAATTTCCTCTGTGACCCAATGGTTATTCAGAAGTGTGTAGTTCAATTTCCACGTTTATGACATTTTTTGAGTTTCTTTTGTTATGGATATTCAATTTCATCGCACTATGATCTGATAATATACAGGTGCTAACTTCAATTCCCTTGCATTTACTTATATATATTCTATGAGCAAGCATGTACTCTATTTTGGAGAACAAACCCTGTGCACCTGAAAAGAATGTGTATTCTTATTTTGTGTGTTGGAACACTCTGTAAACATTTGTTAAGTTCATTTGTTCAAGAGTTTGATTGAGTTCTAGCATTTCATTACTTTTTTTTTGTCTATTTGATCTATGTATTTGTGACAGTAGAGTATTGAGGTCACCCTCTATTATTGTATTAGTGCATATATGACTTTTCATGTCTGTTAGTATTTGTTTTATATAGTTGAGTGCACTAGTGTTTGGTGCATAGATTTTCTTTTCTTTTTTTCAGTGCATAGATATTTGATTGTCATCTCTTCCTGTTGGATTGTTCCCTTTACAATGATGTAGTGTCCCTCTTTGTCTCTCTTATTCAATGTTGGTTTGAAATTCATTTGATCTGCAAAGAGGATAGCTACTCTTGCTTTTTTTCAGGTTCCTGTCATATGGAGTATTGTTTTCCACCTTTTAACTTTCAATCTATGAGGTTTTTTTTTTAATTAAGTGTGTTTCTTGTATGCAGGATATTGTTGGATTTTGCTTCTTGACCCATTCTGCCAGTCTATTGCTTTTGATTAGTGAGTTGAGACCATTAACATTGACAATTATACCTGATACTATTCACTTATCATTTTTATGACTTTTCCTTTTGTTGGATTTCCCCCCTTTGCATTTAATTTCTTTTTACTTCTGAGAGATTCATTCTGCTGTGCTTCCTGGGTTTGTGATCCTCATTGTCTTTTCCTAGGATATTGTCTAAAATCTTTTGGAATGCTAGTTTGGTATTCATGAAGTTCCTAAGGTGCTCTTTGTCATGAAAACATCTTTCTCCATCAATTTTCAGAGATATTTCTGCAAGGCACATCCATCTGGATTGGAGGCTATTTTCCTTTAGAGCTTGGAATACATCACTCCATGCTCTTCTTGCCTTGAAAGTTTGTGTTCAGACAACTTCTCTGTTTCTGATGGGCTTTCCTTTGTATGTTATGTGCTTCTTTTCTCTAGTTGCTTGTAGAATTTTGTTCTGTTGGGTTTCTGGAATCTTAACAGTTATATGCCTATATGTAGATTTTTTTAATCAAGGCTAGTTGGAGTCCTATATGCCCCACTTATCTGTCTGTCAAGTTCTTTTCCCCTGCTTGGAAGTTTTCTGCCATTACTTCTGTCAACAGTTCTTTTATGTCATCTGCACTCTCTCCTGTTTCTTCATTGACTCCAACCAGTCTTATGTCATTCTTCTTTGCATCATCTCAAAGCTGCTTGGTTCATTTCTTGTGGGCTCTTACAATTTTGAAGCCATTTTTCTTTTCCTGGTCACTAATTGCAATCTTATCTTCTATATCTGAAATTCTCTCCTCACATTGGCTCATTCTGCTGCATAGACTTTCAATGGAGCTTTTAATCTTCTTTGCATCTGTTTTATGGATTGCATTTATTTCCTATGTTGGGATTCCATCATGTTCCTCAGCTCCTCTCTACATTTATTAATCATGTCTTGCACTATGAGCACAATCTCTGCTGTTATCTGAGAAATTATTTCTGATTTCCTTTTTTCCAGATCCTCTTTTGTTGCCAATTCAGGGCATCCAGATTGTTGAGTATCAGTGTTCCATATCCTTTCCCTTTGGGGTTGCTGTAGGTAATCTAGGAGTCTGGCTTTGAGACTTGTTTATGTGTCTTCTCATTTTGACAAGGTTAGGGTGTGAGTGTGTGGTGTGTGTGTTCTTCTGGCACCTGTGCAGCTCCCTTCCTCTGTGCTGGGAGTGGTGATACAGTTGCCTGGAAGCCTCTTCTGTGCTGGGAGTACTGCTAAGTTGGCCCAGAAACCTCCTGTGTGCTGGGAGCAGTGGTACAGTGGTCTGGAAGCCTCCTCTGCACTGAGAGTGGTTCTACGGTGGCCCAGTCTTCACAAAATTTATATGTCAATGTCCAAACCTCCAGAACCTCACCATATGCCTTATTTTCAATGAGGCCTTTGCAGGTGTAATTTGTTAAAATGAAATTATTAGGGTGGTCACTAATCCAATATTTCTGGGGTCCTAAGTAAAGAAAGTTTGGTGATAGACACACAGAAAGAGAATACCATATGAATATGAAGGCAGGAATTGGGGTGATGCTTCCTATGCAAAAGATTAAATGTGGCCAAAAATGCAAAAGTTTAGGAGAGAGATATTGAAGAGATTACTGATAAAATCCCTCAGAGTGAGTTAACCCTTCTGTCACATTGACGTTCAATGTAAAACTGTGAGAAAACAAATTTATGTTATTTAAGTTACTCAAGCTGGGGTTCTTGGTGATGGTAGCCCTTCCACACTAATGTGGTAGATAGTGAGCAAACAAGTAAAGAACCCTACTCAAGTTTCAAAGACAACACTCTGGCTATAATGATGGATGAAATAGTCAAGGATGGAAGTGAAAAAAAAATCAGCAACTTCTTTTATTAATACTAGCAAGAAATTGAGGAAGGAGGTTAAGACCAACACTGAAATTGTAGAGATAATGTAAAATGATCAGATTCTGATCTATATGGAAGGAACAGACAAAAGAATATCTTGATGCATTAAATGCTGAATTGATAAGAGAGAGTAAAAGGAAACCTGAGGTTTCTGGTATGTGTAAGTGGAAAGGAGGTGCCATGATCTGAAATGTAAAGGCAGAGATAAGACTGAGATCAGTATCTCAGTTCTTGATTCCTAGAGTAATGTTTTTACCCTTAAAACTAATACAGAAACGATGTGCCAGCATTACTTTATTCTCACAGCATTTAATTACACACACACACACACACACACACACACTGGTGTTCTTTCTTGTACTTAATTTGTGATATCCAAAACATTTAGACCTTAACATATCATATCTCATGTATTTCAAAGCCATAATGTGGAAGCCAATTGTGTCTTCTTTTATTCTATTGGTACATGTTTATGATACATAACAATCAATTTATCTTGGGGAATTCATACATGTATTTATTGCATCTTAATCACTTTTAATCCCCTTTCCCTCTTAACCATTCCTTCTCTCCCCAACCTCATATCCTCTCTCATCTCCACAAAGTCTAATTCCCCGTTTCCTATCATCTTCTAATTCTCTTCTTTATATTTTGGGTTTCTGAGAGAGAGAAATCATGTGAATTTAACCTTCTGTGTCTTTTTTATTTCACTGAGCTTTATGGCCCCAAATTGCATCAATTTTCCTACAAATGATTAAAATTTACACTTCTTCATGATTAATACTACATTGTATATATCCCATGTTTTGTTTATCCATTCATCTGTCAAGGGGCAGATAGGCTGCTTCCAACATTTAGCTATGATGAACTGTGCTGCTTTAAACATAAGTGTGCATGTATTACTGTAACATGAAATCTTTAACTTTTCAGAAAGTTACTCAGAAGTATAGATGAGTCAAATGGAATTTTTACTTTTCACTTTTTGAGGAATCTTCATACAGTAAGACCCCAACTTATGAACAAGTTCCATTCCAGGAGAACATTCATATGTTGGATTCATTCATAAGTCCAACAGTGAGTCTTCAAAAAGACTTTCAGCTTTTACTTAAATACACATTAAGCTGAATGGGACTCAATACTAATTCTGAATCCCCATACTGAGAAGTTTCTCCATCTCCTCTATCAGTTTATCATGCTTTTTGGATATTATTGTTAACCAGTGGCACAGCAAACATCACATGTCCTATGATCCTGTCCTTGTTCTTTAGAATTGTGCCAATTGTTGAATGATTCATGTTCTAAGAGGGAGGGATATCTACCATCTTTTCCCCTCTGTCCAATCTCTCAATTATTTTCACTTTTGTTTCCATAATTATGTCTTTGCTCTTCTTAGCAGTCCACTCTACATCACCACTGCTTTTGCTCTTCCTTCTGAACAGCCTGTGCTTTGACTGAGCACTGTACCACTGTACACTATCACACGTACAGTAAGCACAGAGCAGCACAACTGTAACAATGTCTGGCAGACTTGTGAGCTACTTCCATGATTTGTTTGCATCTATGAATGTTCATAATGTGAGGTCCATTTGTATCTGTGAAGGTTTGCAACTTGAATGTTTATAATCTGGAGACTTACCATACTGATGTAAATAGTGTTTGTACTCTTTTACATTCCCACCAACAATGTAAGAGGGTTCTTTTTAACCCTATAACCCAGCTATCATTTTGTTGTTTTTGAGTTGTTGATGACAGCCATTCTTTCTAGAACAAGATGGAATCTCAGTGTTATTTTGATATGAATTTCTCTAATGACTGAAGTTGCTGATCATTTTTTCGTCTATTTATTGGCCATTTGTACCTCCACTTTTGAGAAGTGTCTACTCATTTCAGTTAACCATTTTGATTTGTCTTTTACTTTAAAGAATGTCTATTTTTTAGTTCTTTATACATCCTAGATATTAGTCTTCTGTCCTGGAGTAGCTGGCAATTTTTTCCCATTCTTTAGCTAATTGTTTCTTTTGTTATGATAAAAATTATTTCTAATTTCTTAAATTTCATTGAAAAAGATTGCAGTAAGTGATTATTATTAATATTATCCATTTGTCAGAATCCTAGGGGAAAAAATCTATGCTCTTGAGCATTCTTAATATATTTCAATTATAATTATTTTGTATTGAATAATTTTTTTCTCAATAGTTACCTACTCTGAAAACTGATCAAGGATGCCAGAAATAAAAGCATAACCTTATTATGTACCTGAAAGCTCATGAGTAACATTTGAGAAGCCCAGAGAACATTTAACCCTTTGCATGACCCATTGTGGTAGAATTATTCCAGATAATGAAATTATCATTACTAAACAAAGGAATCCAATTGAATAATCTCCATTATGCCCAGATCAAACAAAATAGTCAAAATGGGGCTGGAGATTTGGCTCAGTGATACTGCCACTTGCCTTGCAAGCACAAGGTCCCAAGTTCAATCCCCAGCACTGGAAAAAAAATAAAAACTCAAAATGTCTTCCTTTGGAAATATCTCACATATATACAATTTATACCCAATATTCCTCAAGATCATATTCCACAAATTTATCAGTATGAAATACATAGTTCTACCTACAATTATACTTATTTAATGTGAGATATATAAAGCATTTACAAATATTATATAATATATTATTTATATTATGTGTAATTTATATTACATAAAATATATTAAAACATTTAAAAGAACATGATATATAAGAAAACTTGACACTCAGAATCACTTTCAACCTACTTTTAGATTAGCTTCCCATGTTTCAGAGCCTTAAAAGCTAAAACAGCTATTTCCCAGACTCCCTTAGAGTTACAGCATAAAGTGGGAATTTGTTTCTTGAAACTATAAGCACTCGCATGGGATCAGAAGGATGGAAGAGGATATGCTGAAGCTCCTTTGACAACTGCTACTGACAGCTGAGTGGTGGAGCCATTAGGTGTTCCTATAGCAGCATCCAGTGACTAACTGGGAGTTTAAGGGTGATTTAGCAGGATGAGTGTGGCAGTGAAAACAGAAAAAGTATCTGGTGCAATGGATACAACAGCATATTTTAGAAGTCAGTAGAGTTCTAGTAGTAATCTGATACCCCCTTTTGGATACACTAGTTAGCTACTTTGTTTATATTGCTCTGGAAGTGATTGTTGGAAACATAGCCTAGGTCCTGCTTTTAACTTTTCCAAAGGATTTCATAAGTACAGTACTATTTCATTGTAGGGGCCGGGGATTTAGCTCAGTGGTTCTGGCGCCTGTCTTTCAAGCACAAGGTCCTGAGTTTGATCCCTGGTTCACTGTCTACAGTATCACTTGGCATGGTCAACAACAGTTTACACATATTACAACAGTGTCATGGAGAATTAAAATATTTTGAGAGCTTGTGTGAGACAGTCACATATAATTATATTCTTAGAATTGTTCTACATTCTTATTAGTTATGGATATTATTTTTTTACTGTGCTTAACTTATGGACTAACCTTCATCACAGATATGTATGTATAAGAAAAACATAGTGATATAGGGTTAGGTACTATTTGAGGTTTCAGGTGTCCACTAGGGGATTTATAATTTATTCACCTCAGAAAAGGGGTACTACTGTATTTATTCCTGTGTATAAGTCACTTCATTTATTCCCATGTATAAGTCACTTTAGAACATCAAGAAGCCTGAATGATGAAAGGAGTTTTTGTGTGTGGAGGGGTGGTCCTTTAACAGATAATACACATGGTCATTATACCTATATATGAGGTGCAGTGTAATGCTTTGATACATGTATGCATATTATAATTAATTAACCTGAGTATTTAACATATCCATTAAAACATATAATTATCATTTCTTTGTGGTAAGAACATCTAAAATCTGTTCTATTTTGAAATATTCAATGCAATATTGTTAACCATAGTCATCTTGCCATTCAATACAACATCAGAACTTATTACTTCTTTCTAACTGTAGCTTTTTACACCTTGGCCAACCTTTTGCTATATTGTTCCTCCCCATACTTCCCACCCTCAGGTAACCACTTGTCTACTATCTACTTCAATAAGATCAGCTTCTTAAATTTCTCCCAAAAAGTGAGATCATGTGGTATTCTTCTTTGAGTACCTGGCTTATTTCACTTAACACATTATCCTACAAATTCATCCATGTTCACATAAATGACAGGATTTAATTCTTTAGTATGACTATATAATATTCCACTTTGTAAATATACCACATTTTCCTTATCCATTCATCACTTGATGGACAGTTAGCTAGCTTGATCTCATATACTGAATACTTTAAGTAGTGTTACAATAAACATGCTGATCTCTTTCACATACTAATTTTGTTTCCTTGGAATAAATTCACAACAGTGGATTTTGTCAACTTGTAGTTTTATTTTTTACATATTTGAGGAGTCTCCATACTGTTTTTCATAATGACTGTACTAATTTATATGCCTAGTAATAGTTCCTCTTTCTGGAGTATATGTTCTCACCTCCTTTTAGAAAACATGGTGTTTTTCCTTTGGCCACATACATGCAAATCTACAAAAAGGGTGGTATTGTAGACATCAGGGGAATGGATACTGTTCAAAAAGGAACACTACACAAATGTTACCATGCAAAACTGGAAGAGTCTACAATGTTACCCAGCTTACTGTTGGCACTGTTTTAAACAAGCAAGTTAAGGGCAATATACTTGCCAAGAGGAATCATGTGTGTATTGCCATATTAAACACTCAAAGAGTTGAGATAGCTTTCTGAAACATGTCAAAGAAAATGATCAGAAAAAGAAGGAAGCCAAAGAGAAAGGGACCTGGCTTCAACTGAAGCTCCAGCCTGCCCCACCCAGAGAAGCACACTTTGTGAGAACCAATGGGAAGGAGCCTGAGTTGTTGGAACCTATTCCCTATGAATTCATGGCATAAACTGGGGATGTAGCTCTGCCATGTAGCACCTAATTAGCAGCTGAGTGCCCTAAGCCTTTCTTAAAAATAAAAAATCATTCTGTGTTGTAAAGGTGGTTTTCTTAATTGAACAAGTGTGTGGTGCCTTTACCTCAGAGAAACAAATATTTGGAGCAGCTTCTCATTATACCTAGTTAATTCCGTCAAGTATTTTCAGTGTTTTTCTTTCTGAAAGATGTGAGGTATTATGCAGATGTATACTCAAATGGCCAAATATTTATGAAATATTTATATTGGATTGAAGAGCTTCTAAATCACCTTAGGGACAAGATGTATCAAATTAAATGGAAGCAAGTATATGGCATTTCAGTTAAATAAGTTGTTTAACGCACAAAAAAAAAAAGTTCCTCTTTCTACACTTTCATGTCAGCATTTGCTTTTTGTCCTTTTGATAATAATAGTTCTACTTGGCATAAAATTATAACTCATCATGTCTTTGAATTGCACTTCCTTGATGATTAGTGATGCCGAGAAATTTTTATAGATCTGTTGGCAATTTGTATGTCTTATTTTGAAAAAATTTAGTGTTGAATTTTGTCCATTTTTCAATCTGATTATCTGGAATACAAGAATGGTTCAATGTGCAAAATTAGTATACATGACACATTATATTAAATGAATGAAGGACAAAATCTGTACAACCATTTGGTAAATGATTGTAAACACAGAAAAATATTTGACAAAAGTCAACATCCCTTCACGGAAAATAAATAAACAAAACACTCAACAAGCTAAGTATAGAAGAAATGCACCTTTTTGCAACAACGATCATATATGACAAACCCAGAGCTAATACAGTAGCATACTGAATGGGAAAATCTTAAAAGGTTTTTCTGTCTAGTATCTGGAACAAAACATTGATGCTCACTTTTACTACTTCTAATCAATACAGTACTAGAAGCTCTAGCTAGAAAAATTAGGCAGGGAAAAAACTAAAAGGCATCCAACCTGGCAAAAGTTAAATTTTACCTGTTTTCAGACATGATATTATGTATAGAAAATCCTAAAGATTCTTAAAAAAAAAAAAGTGTTAGAACTAATATACACATTCTGGAAAGTTGCAGGACACAAAATCAAAACACACAAAACATCAATAGCATTTATAGAAAATAATAGCAAATGACTTGGAAAAATTTTTTTACATCTCATTTTTGATAGGTATGGATAAAACGTACTTCAGAATAAATTTAACCAAGGAGATGAATGATGAAAGTTTCTAAAACAATTTGAGAAGCATAACTTTCCCTTCCAATTTAAACAATCAGAGAGTCAAAGGAGCTGTTGCCTGGAGAGATGGATTAACCAGAATCTTCCATCATGACCATACCCAGTTCCAGGCATTTGTGTCAGGAGAAATGACATTTAAATCATATATTCCTTATTCAAAACCTGAGAGTGATTTGGACTTCAAAAACTAAAGCAAACAGAACCAAAAGTTCTCCCTCTGCTAAAAATACTTTAAAAGAAATTATTTTAACAAAAGAGTTTACCCTATACTCCCACTTCCCATGTAGAATAGATTAATAAATTTGTCCTATTATTCAGTTATTTTCCCCTGATCCTTTGCCTTCCTCTTCCCTATTAAAAAGATGAATGGAAAAAGAGAGCTCATTTGTGTGTCTGTTTTTCTAAGGGACCAATATGTTTAATGAGTAAATGAAAGTTTAAAATCATAGACTCCAAATGGAGTGTCACACCTTGATATATCATATTGATTAAAAATGTTAATCCCTCAAAAATGTGATAAAGTTAAATTCTCATCAAATTGTTTCCTGGATTGCTCCAAAGTATATAATTCTCTTTAACAGCCTTCATTTTAAACTTTAATTAATCTTTGTTAGTTGACATATTTCCTTGAGGCAGTTTAATAAAGAGTTAAAATGCTCACTCTATTTTACACCATCAAGCTTAATTTAAAATAAAAAAGTATGTGTATGATAGATTCTTTCCAAATTATTAGTCTGTATTTTTTATAAGTAATCATTTCTTAACTGGTAAATTCAACAACAAAAATACATATTGTTTGAAATATTGTTTTTTGGATTAATTATACCAGAGTACAAAAAGATGAAATAACACAGTTATAAACAGAAAAGCTTTATGAAATATGAGACAGAAGGAAAATTGAGTTTTTTTCAATACTGTATGAATTATTTTAAGTAAAGATTATATTTTACAAAATAAAAATGTAAAAACTGATTAAACATTTTGTCACTATCTGATCATTCCAAAAAACAGAGTATTAACCTAGGTCCTAGGTGAATATATTCAATAGTAATGATCAAACTATAATTAGTATTAAATGATTAATCTCTTAAGACTAGTAACAATGGAAGATTACACATGGAAAAAAGAAGCAGCAGTATAAGACATTTCTGCACATTTCCATGTGAGTTACTTCAATTGACCCACATAACAATCTTTTGTGAGAAGTGCATGGTTTCTTATCTTCCTATCCAAAAATTGAGGTAACAGGGACTATTAGTTTATTCAGGCTATGGATTTAAAAATGGTAAAGCAAGTATATAAACATGAGTTCTGTACTTTCAAAACCAATCTTGCCTGTGCATTTTACTAGATTTTGGTACTATCGCTGTCATTAACTAAACATGTAATTTTAGATACATTGCTTAAATTATCTAAGAGAAGTTATTAGCTCAAGACTAATGGACACACTCCATAGGCATGAGAAGAAATTGACATGTTTTCATAATTTTGGATTTGGGGATTGAAAACAGTTTAAAGAGAAGTAAAGCATTCTTGTTCATAAAGATGGTTAAACAACATCTATCTTAGTTACTTTTCTCTCCTTGCTGAGGCAAAATTCTGGACACCCAAAATTAAATGGGGAAAGATTTATTTACTTCACAATTTGTAGAGGTTTCAGTCCATAATCAGGTGGTTCCAAGTCAGGGTGACTTGGCAGAGGAGAACCAGTTCATAGCAAGCAGAATACAGAAAAAGCAAGCAAAGTATCAGCCACAGCTCTTTCTAGCCCTTCTATCTTATCCAGGATACTTAGGGTGGTTAGTACTCACAACCTTAGTCTTAGTGCCCTTGAACCTAGCATCGCACCATGAATCAATTCCAGCATCACACATTGTAGATCCAGCACCTCTGAAAAAGCCCCACCTGTGATCACATGAGTCTGTGGGAGGACATCTAGCCACAAAGTATACCAACATCCACTAGAAGATGCCTTATTGCCTTAGGATATAAGAGAGTGAGGTAGGGACAGCACCTCAGCTGTACCCAAGAACCTTTGCTAGGATCAACCAGGATTAGACCAGATATAGGAGAAGAACATATCATTTTAACTTGAAGCAATTAATCTGGTCAGAAACTAGATAAGCAAAAATGTACATATTCTTTACCTTTTTATAAATGATGATTATATAAAATTAACACCAAAATATAAAAAGTAGGTACTTTTTTGAAGATTCAGTGTATTTAATCATAAAATGCTGCAGAAAGTAGCTGTTGGCCTGCCCAGAGGGTGGACTGTCATTTGTAAAGGTATACATCCTCCCTTCTTAGCAACACAGAGGGAAAAAGGCAAAGGAATATTTGGCCTATCCTTACTCTTCTCTCACACTCCGAGCTTTTGCTAATGGTTTCTTTCACCCAAACCCAAGTGGAAAAGATGGAGTAAAAACACTTTTTGCAAACCTACGAAGATTAGAAAAGAGTAAAAGAGGGGAGGGATTGAATATGGGGCAAGAAATGAAAAATATTCATCACAACATTTTTTATAATATACAACCAGATAAAACTTACCATATAGATAAGAAATTCAGTGAATCAAAGATCAGGAGTGAGTACAATTAACGTGGTATATGATAAATAAGCCATATGGAGAAGATTTAGAATTATATTATGTCAATAGGGACTTTGACTTATCAATCTATTACTATTTTTTAATATTATAACATGAACATGTATTTATATTTTACCCTTGCATTTCAAATTGAAACTAATAACCACCACAATTTCAATTATGCAGTTTCCTCTCTGAAAACAAGACATGGTTCTTGTTCAAAGATTAGACTCCCACTTTTGATACCAGAGATAAAGAGGCCCAAGGATGATGATACCAGATATAATGCAGGATGCCAAGAAATGGAGCCAGAGTGAAAAACCAGAATACAAGATTGATAAATACAGTAGAAACCAAAGAGATAAGGGTGCTAGTGAAGATACAGACATAGGAAATTGTTAGCAGGATAACAAAGAAAATAAAAGAAATTCTTAATAAAATAGAGGGAGGCTCCCTGAACAACTAAATTAAAAGCTAGTTAGAATAAGCTACTCAACTGTATGGACAAGCACTTCAGTTATTAAAGTGCTTGGGTTTATACAGACAGCTACCCTGTTAGTCATACAGAGGACTTCTTAATATCTTCATTATATTCACTTAAAAGATTTGAATGTTATGTATAAAAAATATTTTCCAAGAATTTTGTGCAGTCTAGGCCCACCTATAGTCATATTTTTCAGAAGTACATTCGAATTTGGTTATAATTTTATACAGAACGGTGCTTGACATACAATAAGTAATTATTAAAAACTTTTTAAATGTAATGAAAAATAAAAATGGTTCCAGGATTAGAAGGTGCAAAAGTATTGAAAAGATTCCAATTACATTCAGCATAATATGATGAATCCCAGACAGAGATTTCAAGAGGAATTTGAATGGAAATTCCCATTGTGACATTTTGAGTCTCCTTTCTGAAGACTAATATATCATATTTGTTTATAAGAGAATTCCAAATTAATTATTTTGTTGTTTATTTCCTATTCTTTTTAATAAAAGTCTATAAATGGTCAATAACAAAAAGATAATAGTCTACAGATACTAGTAAACCTCTTCTGACTCTCATAATAAGGATTAGATCCTGGTGGATGCCAAACTCCTGATCCTGGCATGAGACCTTTTAGCATGCTCTGCTGAACTCCATGAGACCACATGTTGCTGAAGCTCATCTTTGCCAGTCATCTGTGACAGTCATTTGTTGGCATTCCAAAAATGAGTTGTGAGAGCCTATCTCTCTTCCCAGGTAGTAATGCTTATTGTCGTTCCCAAGGAACACAAAGGGGATGTCTCTATTGTGATATCTTAATAGATCTTGCAGTTCCCAAACATTTTGGTAACTGTTTGATATAATTATTGTGTCTCATAAAAATAAATTTTATACAGTAATACTTTAGCCTTCTGTGCTGCTTCACTTCAAAATAACTTATGGCTACTAGATTCCCCTGTACAATATTGGTTCAAAGCGGTAATAAAGTTGTCATCAAGAGGTGATGATAGACCACTTTGCATTGTTATAACTGCCTTTTTGGATTATAACTGTTTGCAGCTTTATGAGCCCTTCATAAATATGATCAATTGCAATAATAAAGTTGTGAGGCATTTGTGGCAGCTTATTTTTCTCTGCCTCAAAATAGGAACTGCATGGCTTGTTGATCTGTCTGTGATTGCAATGTTGACTAGGGTAGAGCTCTGGGCTATGACAGGAACAAGCAAGTTAGTTTCTACAGTTGCTCCCTGGCTTCTGGGCACTTCTGGAAATTAATCATGTAACTGTAAACCCATCCAGTTCAAGCAGTAGAGAGTCAACTTTTTTGTACTACATAAACTGGGAGCAGCAAGTCAAGCACTCCATTCAGAAATATTTTTATTATTTTTACAAACATTAGGAAGTTATGAATCATATTTTATTATTCCATTGATTTATTAAAAATTAGGATTTGTTTCTCATTATCCAATTAATAGAGTAATGTGTTCATTTACCTTATAATAATAGGAAAATCACATATTTGGCAAAAATGGTGAAGTGTTGAGAAGATATACATCCATGAAAGGTACAGCTCTACACCAGCTGCCAGAAGAAATATAATCTAATAAATTTTTAAATAGATGTTTCACATAATATTCAAAATGTTGTAGATGAAAAATAAGATGAAAACACATCCATCATATTTTCTCAGCAAATGAACCATAGCTCCCAAAATTGACACTGACATTCAAATACAAGCAAAAGCTGTAACCAGTAATACTTTTTACAATTTTGTTACTTTTAAAACATTATTTTTCCTGAAAACAGTATAGATGACTCACTTCTTCTCTTCTTCAGAAATACTTCACCTCAAACCTAGTTCAAACACATATAAAGTTAAAAAATGAATTACATTTGGACCATGTTCACACTGACTCACTTATAACCAAACAAAAAAATTGAAATAAAGATTTCGAAAACTGACCAAATTTTAATCAAATAATTTAAATAAAAAATCTAATACATTTTATGAAACTGTGCAGTTCCAATTTTTATACAAAGTTTTGAACACATAAAATTAATTCATTTTGGTAATTATTGCATATATTAAGCTGCAATTTGATCTAACAATTACATTATAAATTAGGAAAGGTACACACAATTTAACAGGTTTTCACCAGACAAGAAAAACACATGCAATCCATAAAATACTTTTGTTAATTAAACCTTGTTTTTTATGTCTGTTTCTGTAACATAAGATACATAAATAAATTGAAACAAATTAAATAGTGTTTTAACTATATAGTTATTTTATGCCCCTTGACTTACCAAATGACTTTGACAGAAGTTACAAATTAATAAACAATTTATACACTTAAAAGTAAGTTTTTATTTATTTTGCTTTCATTAACCATTAAATTTATTTAAAGTAGGATGGTAAAAAAAAACTATGGCTTTGAAGTAGTTATATTTAGTATATGCTGTAACCTCTGAAGCAGTTTTTTGACTTGTAGACATACTTATATTTCATGGATGTACAATGAGGATACAAATCCATAATTTCCTGATAATCACATAAAACTCAAGTATATGAAAACTCTGCCTGGTATTTTGAGTGAGCTATTTAATTCCTGGTTCATCAGTGTACAATGTAAACAAGATATCTAAGGAACTGACGTATTTTCAAACAATAAATCAGTCATACTAAAAACCACTGGAGTTTTGGAGTAAAGTCCTAGGTTGAAATCCCAACATTGTTTTATTCTTCCTGAGTGTTACCTACAAGAAGAAAGATTTGGGCACAAAGTAATGTATAATATTTTGATAATTTTCCACTTGATAAAAAAGGAAAAGGAGTGCTTCAAGAAGCAAGAAGTTTTTAATTATTGAAGGCACATTATAAAAGTCTAAGTAACCACACAAAAAACATGAGAATAAAGAGCTTATCCCCTTTCATAAAGATTCTCTGACTGTTAGACAGGAAGAGCTCCCACACACACCCATTCATCATTTCTCTTTCCTGGGCATTTTCATTTCATGCACTATACATCTTGACCTCTTGCTATCCCAAATTATTAAATTATTTCTGATAGGCAATAACTCTAAATGGTGGAGGGTAAGTATGGGATAGTGAAATATTACTTCATTTTACATCATTTTTATAAATTATAGACTTTCATAATCACTCTCAAAACTGGACTTAGCAATACTTAATTTTTACTTTAATTATCTCTACAGATTATGCTCCTTCACAAGCTCTACAAGTTCCAGAATACAGATACTTTGGAGACATTCCAGGAAGAGGCAGTGAAAATGACTAAGATGCTGGGAAATTGGCTCTGTTACTAAAGAGAAAAATAATTAGATGGACTAAGAAATGGAAATATGTGTTTTCTAGTAAAATTTAGAAGTATACATCAGGGATATCATTACTTTTTTCTTGATACACCACAAAAGCAGGCAAGGAAAGGTTGAATTATATTTATTCATATATGTAAGTATGTATTTTAAAAATCTGAATAAAAAGTGGATATCAGAAAATTAAACTAAACTACTAGTTTCTTCATTTTAAAAAATTCTCTAAGGAGTAAATATATCTGACAAAGTACTGCACTTATTGAAATTTAATATTGACATTTTAAGACTTTCTTCAAGATGAAGAGCAAATGAAAACAAAAAATAAAGTATTTCCTTTGAAATGGTAATTTGAATCTAAGAATATATTACTTAATAACATACACTGCTAGAGAATTGTGAGTTCTCTCTTTTGAGGCTCTGCCTACATGTATGAGTGTTTAATTTGTACAGATTTGTGAATATCACACACTAGCAAATGAGACTAGGGGTCCAAAGTGATGGTTCTGATAACTTCCCAGCTTATGGGTGTGCTTGCTGCCCTCCTTAAACTATTAAACAATATGTGACTTTACATTTATTTTGGATGTCAATTTAGAAATTAAAAGACTTTGCATTAAAATATAGGTTCCTGTCTTTCTTTGGAAATCAAAAAATTGTAGGATAAGATAACTGTGGGCATACATTCTCACATGGAAATTAGTAACTAGGTTTGGACAATAGCATTTATCCCTTGAGATGGCTCACATGTGATGCTCACCATGATCATTTCCATTCCTTTTTTTCTTTTTTTTGTAGAAAAATCTCACCTGACATATGGTTTATAACCTAGAGCAGTTCTAATTTACTAATTTATCTATTTGTTCTCTATATTCATTTATTTGAAAATGCTGACATAACATGTTTTTATTTTCACATAGCATATAAGATAATTCAGCAATGATTCTATTTGTTCTGGTCCTGAGTTGGGAAGATTTGTCATTACACAAGAATTTGTGGATGAAAAATATTTCAAAAGGTCAGTTGAAAAATATTGGCATTTGAAGCATGGAAGAAATAAGACATTACCATATTGCTGCAACCTGACAAGTCATAATGGATTAATTGATTATCAGATTGGATTTTTGTCACCATTCAGATATCATGTAGCAACTAGGGTAAATCATAATGCATACCTCCTTGACATGTTTTCATTAATGCTGTCCTTTGATTTTATTTTACTGAAAAAAATTACATTACAAAATGTAGGAAAAACAAAAGTACAAAAAGAAAGAAAAACTACCCCAAAACTCTTATTTTCACTTTTCTATTTTTAATCATATTTTAAGATTTATATTTTTAATTTTATCATAATTTTACATTTCCTTATCCAGTGTTTTTAAAACCTACATGTCTAAACACTTATTTAACAACTATCTAATGAGCAATTATTATGAAGAACTACGTTCTAAGTACAATGGTACCTCAATTTAAAAACTTAATTTATTTTATGATTTTGGAGAAGATAACTGCTTTTGTTTTTGAAGGAAGATGGTCAAGGTTGTGTTTGTCACCCTATGTGGAGTTTGCAGATGGAAGCAAAATTGTGCCAAATGCTTTTGTTTGCAAACTAAATTGTTTACAAACAGAACAATTCATGAACCTAGGCATTACTGTACTGACCATAAAAACATCAATAAATCACAATATATTAACGTTCATTCTATTGTAGAACATACACAATGACCAAGAAAAATAAGTCAAGTACATAATTTTAAAAGTACAGGAAAAAAATATTGCGGGAATGGTGATATAAGACAGCAAAGCAAGAAATAAAATTTCTCTTTTTTCATTAAATTCTTTTATTGGTACATTGTAGGTATACAACACAATTACATTTCTCATTGGGAATTGTACCTTTATATAATGCATCTTGCTTCTTATTTTTTCCCCATTACTAGCCCTCCCTTCACCCCCTCTACCCTTCCCAATTTACAAAGACTTTATTTCCATTTTTTCAATTTCTCAGCATTTTATCTTTCCCTTCTTTACTTTTCCCAGCCCCTCCCACTACCCCTACCCCACTGGACCTTTTCTTCCTATTTTATATTACTGATTATTCATTCTAATCATTGGTGCATTTTAGGTATACAATATAATGACATTTATCATTGGAAATTTGCACCTTTACAAAGTCTCTCTTGGTTCTTATTTTTAACCCTTGCCAACCCCTCCTTTCAACCACTCCAGTCCTCCCTATTTACAAAGATTTTGTTCCTATTTTTCCATTTTCTCATATTAATCCCATTCCCTTCTATCCTTTCCCCTAGCCCTCCCACTTCCTTCCCCTTTGCCCCTTTTCTTCCTATTTCACATGACCTATTATACATTTACTCCGTATTTACACTTTCAGTTTCTCACACCAGAGAAACTATTTGGTATTTATACATGTGTGTCCTATCTATTACACATAAGAGTATTGTCTCAGTGTGCATCCACTTAGCTATAAATGTCTCTAATTTCAAATTTTTTATGGCTGAGTAGTACTCCATTTTATAAAAAAAACCAAATTTTCTTTATCCAGTCTCCAGTTGATGGGCATTTGGGCTGTTTCCAAGTTTTAGCTATTAAAAACTGTGCTGCTATGGACATGGGCACACATATATCACTGTGGTATGATTCTTTCAATGCTTTGGGGAAGATCCCCAGCAGTGGAATAGCAGGGTCAAATGGGACTTCCTGTCCTAGTTCTTTGAGGTATCTCCACACTGATTTCCACAGTGCTTGCACCAGTCTACACTCCCACCAGAAGTGGAGCAGGGTTCCTCTTTCCACACAGTCCTGTCAGCATTTGTTATTGGTTGATTTCATGAAAGCAGCCATTCTTTCTGGAGTGAAGTGGAATCTCAGCATTGTATTCATTTGCATCTCTCAAATGACCAGTGATGTTGAACATTTTTTCATGTATTTATTTGCTATTTCTACTTCTTTGTCTGAGACATGTCTGTTCATTTCAGATGCCCATTTTTGGACTGGGTCTTTAAATATGGGAGGTCTGATCTCTTTAAGTTCTTTATAGATTCGAGATAGTAGACCTTTGTCTGAGGAAGAGCAGGTGAAGATTTTTCCCCACATTGTGGGTTGTCTCTTCACACTGCTGGTGGTTTCTCTTGCTGTGCAGAAGCCTTTTAATAAGAAGAGATCCCACTTGTTGATTGTTTGTGCTAGTTCATGGGCAACTGAGGTTTTCTTCATAAAATCTTTTCCTACACCGATGTCTTCAAGGGTTCTACCTAACCTCTGTTCCAACTGGTTCAGAGTTTCTATTTTAATATTTAGATCTTTAATCCATTTTGATTTTAGTTTAGTACATGGTGAGAGATACAGGTCTAGTTTTAATCTTTGGCAAGTTGAAACCCAATTTTTCCAGCACCATTTATTAAAGAGGTTATCTTTCCTCCAGTGAGGGTGTTTGGCTCCTTTATCGAAGAAGAGGTGGCTGAGTGTGTCTGGAGTTGTTTCTGCATGTTCTAATCTGTTCCACTGGTCCTCAGGTCTGTTTCTTTGCCAGTACCATGCTGTCTTTATCACAGTAGCTTTGTAGTAGAGTTTCAGGTTGGGGATTGTGATACCCCCTGCCATGTCTCTGTTAACTAGAATTGCTTTTGCTATTCTGGGTCTCTTCTTGCTCCAAATGAATTTTTGAATTGTTTTCTTGAGGTCTATGAAGTATGCTGCTGGGATCTCAATTGGAATTGCATTAAATCTATATAGCAGTTTAGGAAGTATGGCCATTTTCACTATATTAATCCTTCCTACCCAGGAGCAGGGGATGTCTGTCCATTTTCTGATATCATCTTCAATCTCTCTTTTCAGAATGCCATAGTTTTGAAAGAAGAGGGCTTTGATTTCTTTCATTAGGATGATTCCTAGGTATTTCAGTTTTTTGGATGCTATTGTGAAAGGAATTATTTGCCCTATTTCTCTCTCAGTGAGTCTGTCATTCGTGTAGAGTAATGCTATTGATTTTTGTATGTTAACCTTGTAACTTGACTGAATTTGGTTATTAAGTCTAGAAGACTTTTGGTGGAGTTCTTGGGGTCTTCTTTATGGAGTATCATGTCATCTGCAAATAATGACAATTTGACTTCTTCATTACCTATCTTTATTCCTTTTATTTCTTTCTCTTGTCTAATTGCTGTGGTTAATGTTTCCAGAACTCTATTGAACAAGAGTGGTGATAGTGGACATCGTTGTCTTGTTCCTGATTTGAGTGTGAAGGATTTCAGTTTTTGACCATTTAGTATGATATTGGCTGTTGGTTTTTCATAGATGGCTTCTATCAGTTTGCGGTAGAGACCATCTATTCCAATTTTTTGTCGGGTTTTTTATCATAAATGCATGTTGGATTTTGTCAAATGATTTTTCTGCATCTATGGAGATAATGCTATGGTTTTTGTCCTTGGCTCTATTGATGTAGTGTATTACATTAATTGATTTTCAAATATTGAACCAACCCTGCATCCCTGGGATGAATCCCACTTGATCAGGGTGTATGATCTTCTTGATGATCTTCTGCATTCTGTTTGGCAGTATCTTATTAAGGATTTTTGCATCTATGTTCATTAGTGAGATGGGCCTATAGTTCTCTTTTTCAGTTGGGTCTTTCTCTGCTTTGGGGATCAAGGTGATGCTTGCTTCCAGAAACGAATTTGGGAGTATTGCTTCCCTTTCAATTTCATTGAAGAGTTTAAACAGTAGTGGCAGCAGTTCCTCTCTATATGTCTTGTAGAATTCAGCAGTGAATCCATCAGGGCCTGAGCTTTCCTTAGCTGATAAGATTTAATTACATTTTCAATTTCATTGATTGATATTGGGTTGTTCAGAATTTTTAAGTCTTCTTCATTCAACTTTGATAATTCATATGTATCTAGGAATCTGTCCATTTCTTCTGTGTTGTCCATGTTATTGGCGTATAGGTTCTGGAAGTAGGTATTGATGATCCTCTGGATTTCTGCTGGGTCTGTTGTCATTTCACCCTTTTCATTCCTAATTGCATGCATTTGGGCCTTTTCTTTCCTTTTTCTGATAAGGTTGGCTAAGGATTTGTCAATTTTGTTGATTCTTTCAAAGAACCAACTCTTGGCTTCATTGATTTTTTTGTATCATTTTCTTAGTCTCCTTTGCATTGATTTCTCCTCTGATCTTTATAATTTCCTCCCTTCTATGAGCTTTGGGATTGTCCTGCTCTTGTTTTTCTAGAAGCTTGAGGTTCAGCATCAGGTTGTTTAATTGGCCTCTTTCTGTTTTCCTAATATGTGTATTCACTGCTATGAATTTCCCTCATAAGACTGCTTTCATTGTGTCTGATAGATTCTGATATGTTGTATTGTCATTGTCATTTAATTGATGGAACTGTCTGATTTCTTCTTTTATTTCCCCTGTGACCCATTGGTTATTCAGAAGTGTGTTGTTTAATTTCCACATGTTTATGAAATTTTTTGAGTTTCTTTTGCTATGGATCTCCAATTTCATCACAGTATGGTCTGATAATGTTCAGGCGATAACTTCAATTCCTTTGCACTTACTGAAACATGTTCTATGTTTGAGTATGTGATCTATTTTAGAGAATGACCCATGCGCAGCTGAGAAGTATGTGTATTCTGATTTTGTGGGGTTCAAGACTCTGTAAACATCTGTTAAGTTCATTTGTTCAAGAGTTCGATTGAGTTCTAGTATTTCATACTTATTTTTAGTCTAGTTCATCTATCTATTTGTGACAGTGAGGTGTTGAGGTCCCCCACTACAATTGTATTAGTGCATATATGGCTTTTCATGTCCGTTAGTATTTGTTTTATATAGTTGGGTGCACTAGTGTTTGGTGCATAGATATTTATGATTGTCATCTCTTCCTCTTGGATTCTTACCTTTACAAGGATGTCATGTCCTTCTTCACCTCTCTTAATCAGTGTTGGTTTGAAATCTACTTGATCTGCCAAGAGCATAGCTGCTCCTGTTTTTTGGGGGGTTCCTGTCACATGGAGTATTGTTTTCCACCCTTTAACTTTCAGTCTATGAGTTTCCTTTTGAATTAAGTGTGTTTCTTGTATGCAGCATATTGTTGGATTTTGCTTCTTGACCCATTCTGCCAGTCTATTTCTTTTGATTGGTGAATTGAGACCATTAACATTGATGGTTATAACTGAAACTTATTGACTTGTCATTGCCATGACTTTTTCTTTTTGTTGGGTTCTCCCCCTTTACATTTAATTTCTTGTTGTGCCAGATGGGTTCATTCTGCTTTGCTTCCTGGGGTTGTGATCCTCAATATCTGTTCCTAGGATATTGTGTAAAATTCTTTGGAGTGCTGATTTATTATTCATGAAGTTCCTAAGGTGCTCTTTGTCATGAAAGTATCTCATTTCTCCATCCATTTTGAAAGATAGTTTTTCAGGGTACATCAATGTGGGTTGGAAGCTGTTTTCTTTTAGGGCTTGGGATATGTCACTCCAAGCTCTTCTTGCCTTGATGGTTTGTGTTGAGAAGTCTGCTGTGATTCTGATGGGCTTTCCTTTGTATGTGATTTGGTTTTTTTCTCTGACTGCTTGGAGAACTTTGTTCTTCTGTTATGTTTCTGGAATCTTAACAATTATATGCCTATGTGTAGATTTTTTTTTTTTATCAAGGCTATTTGGAGTCCTATATGCCTCACTTATTTGTATGTCAAGCTCTTTTCCCCTGCTTGGGAAGTTTTCTACAATTATTTCTATGAAGAGATTTTTTTATGTCATCTCCACTCTCTCCTGTTTCTTCATTGAGCCCAATCAGTCTTATATTATTCTTTTTTGCATCATCTAGCAGCGGCTGGATTGATTTTTCATGTTCCCTTATAATTTTGAAGCAATTTTCCTTTTCGTGGTCACTAATTGCACTCTTATCTTCTATATCTGAAATTCTGTCCTCACATTGGCTCATTGTGCTGTGTAGACTTTAAATGGAGTTTATCATGTCCTGGAAATCTATTTGGGTCTGTTTTATGGATTCCATGTGTTTCTTATGTTGAGATTCCATCATGTTCCTGAGCTCCTCTCTAGATTTATTAATTATGTCTTGCTCTAGGGGCACAATTTCTCCTGTTATCTGAGAAATTATTTCTGATTTCATTTTTTCCAGATCCCCTTTTGTTGCCAGTTCAGTGGATCCAGGTGGCTGAGTATCAGAGTGTTCCATCTCTTTTCCCTTCGGGGTTTCTCTAGGTGATCTGGAAGTCTGGTTTTGAGACTTATTTATGTGTTTTCTCATTTCGACTGGGGTCGGGTTTTGTTAGCACCTGCACGGATTACCTCCTCTGAGCTGGGAGAGGTGAGACAGGAGCCGGGAGCAGTGGTCGGAATGATGATCCAAAAGCCCTTTCCTCTGGGCTGGGATCAGTGGGATGGATGGTGACCAGGAAGCCCCTTCCTCTGAACCAGGAGCAGTGGGAGGGCAGCTCAGAATCTCCTACCTCTGAGCCAGGAGCAGCGGGACTCAGTACCTTGTTTTGGTGGTCTGTTGTCCTCTGCATCTTTGTAGTGTGGAACCAGGCGGCTGCCTCTCTGTAGCGAGGTGATTTGGCATCTTCTGCACTACTCGGGACCTCAGTAGGGCATGCACAGACCTGCCTGTCTGCAGCAGACTGATTCAGAGTGTTCCTTGCAACTCGGGACCTCAGTAGGGCGTGGGCAGACCTCGGTATTTTTCATTTATACACCATTCCTATCTTGGCTACTTTAGATTGTCTGGCCCCCAAGTCTTTTCTTCTCTGTGTTCCCAAGCATTGCCTATAGATAATTTGTTCCTGACACCTCTGACCACCAGGAGCAGTGTCCAGAATGCTGTACAAGGAGAGTTCTCTCTCAGTATTCCTTTTTCTTCTTTAAGAATTAAAATTTTAATAGGTTCAGCAGGAAATAAGCTTTAAACAGGAAATTAAATATTTAATCATGATCTGATAGAACTTCAGAGACTTAGTTGCACAAATGATGCCTAGTTATATAGTCATTCATTATCACTTTGAATCACACATTTCTATATATTTTATTTACATCGACTTACCATAATTCATTTTATAATAACTACATTGCTGAACTTGCACATTGTTAGAAACATTACAACTTTAAAAAAAATAAACACAGAAAATATCAAAAGAAATAAAAACCTGGATAATGAAAAGGTTATTAAAGATCTAGTTAAAGGGTCATTGGGCTACACATTGAGGATATACACCCTTTAAGTTATATATGAGACATATGATATGATATATATAATACATATGATATGATATATGACACATAAGTTATACATGATACATATGATATGATGATGTGATATATGATATGATGATTAGGAAGTACACTCCTACACTCATTTTCATGTACTTTTCCCTTTGCCCAGTAGTCCTGGGAGTAAATTATCTATAGAAATGATTCTCAAGCTTTTTATCTTCTGAGGTTAATATTTGGATTTATTGATATTACAAGGAACTTTTGTTTATGTAAATTATATACAATGATATTTACCTTATTAAAACAGACCTTTAAAAATATTTACTTATAAATTCATTTTGAAATAACACTATAATGCATTATATGATAATGCAGAAAATTTGTTTTATTGAAAAATGTCAAAATCTTCCAATAGCAATCATGAAATGAATGCTGTTTCATGTTTCTTTGTAAATTTCTTGGATATCAAGCTTCATGAGTACAACTAGATTCTTATATCTGCTTCTGCATTCATTGTACTTCAATGTATCACACCACACAGCCTCATATAACTTCATGTATGCTCAAGAAAAATGGAATGAGACATCTTAGTTTCACCAAGAACCTCATTGTGACCTCAGGGACTGCCTGAAACAGAGACTGTCCTCTAAGTAATTATTTTCTAAGTAAAATTGTGGGAGATAATATGGAAAAGCCCTTTGCACAAAAGAAAGAAAGGGGATGCTACTCGGTATAATTTCTCTGGTGTGAGAAAGTGAAAGTGTAAATAAATATTAAAATGAATAATTGATAATGTAAATTAGGAAAAGAAGGTCCAAAGGTGTGGGGGAAGTGGGAGGGTTAGAGAAAAGGAAAGTAGGGAAAGAAAAAAAATATGAGAAAAGGAAAAAATGGAAACAAAGTCTTTGTAACTAGGGAAGGCTGGAGGGGGTGAAGGGAGGGCAGGGGAATGGGGAAAAAATAAGAACCAAGATACATCATGTAAGGGTACAATTTCCCAATGATAAATGTAAATGTATTGTATACCTAAAATGTACCAATAAAAGAATTTTTTTTAAAGAAAGGGGATTATAAAGGGCAGTTTAAAGAATTTATTTGCTATTATATAGGGAAAGAGCTAAAAGTGTCAAGTGAAATCACTAGAGTCAATTATCAAAGGAAATATATTACCGTATACTTATGTCAACATAAATGTGTCACACAAATACTCCAGGAACTGTTAATGTAAAACAAAGAAGTTGAACTTTTTCAATCTCCCACCCAACATCCAGATTATATTCTTTTACAAAAAGATGTTATCTGTTAGATGTCTTCCTGTCCTCGTGATTGTACATAGTAGATAATGGCTAAATATAGGAATAATAGCAAACAAAGGAATAGCTCACATCTGAAATATTGTTATGGTTTAGATACGAAATGTCCCCACAAAGCTATCTGTGTTCAACAGTGGGCTTTTAGAAAGGGTTTGGATAAGGAGGGGGTGAATTAGGCTGGAAACCTAAAAAGAATGGAAAAAAAAAGTTCAAATACATTGCAAAGACTTGGAGATACACTGAAGAAAAAGGAAAACTTCTTTCTTCTTGCACTCTTTATTCTGTTTAAGCTACAAGCCTATTTTGGGGACCACCTACAGTTGAGTGAGTCTTCCCTCTTCAGTTTGTAGTCTATGTGTCAATTACCCACAGACAAACCCAGAACTTCACTAATCTGCTAGACAATTTTTACTCATCAAGTTGATATATCAAAATTAACAATAATAACCCACCTTTGTCAATATGACCAACAGAAGTATCACTTTAAGTCATACCTAATCTCCAAAGTTTATAATCATGCCTAACATAAAACCAACCACTACAAAAAAAAATCTAGTAATTCTTTCCTCAGATTAGAAGGCAAAGTTTTTAATTGGATTATGCTTACTCTTAATATTCCATACTTTAAGCATTACCATATATATTTAACAATATTTAACAACTGATCTGTCAATCAACATTATGTTACAAAAAAAGAAAACAAAGATAACTGCTTAATATATGTGTATATATGCACAACCATATTAACAAAATAAGAAAACACAACAATTACAACTCTCCTTTTCTTAACTGGTTACATAGTCGTAGCTACCATAGTTATAACTACCTTCTACTATACTTTCTTCAATTCTTTGGCCTTCACCAATCATCTCAGCAGGTTTTGGCTCTTTACCTGGCAGGGTGATCATATCTTTATACCTGGATCATTTCCCATCATATCTGGATTGAGTTGTTATAGTGTGCCATTGGCAATAAAAACAGAGGATAGGAATACCCTTAGGAATCTTCTGTATTCCAAATATAGTAGGCTGGGGGTGGTGGCATATTCCTGTAATGCCAGAACTCAAGAGGTGAAGGCAGGAGGACCGTCGCAAGTTCAAGGCCAGCCTGGGTTACAAAGTGAGTTCACAGCCATCCTGAAGTATGAGACCCTATCTCAAAAAATCCACCCCTCCAAAAAAAATATATATATATATCCTTATCTCCATTGTTGTGTAATAGTCCAATTTGCCCTTGTTAGTCTGACTCAATCACCTCTGCTAACATCATAATTTCCTATTTTATTTTGTTTGCTGAAAGACATGAGAAACCCAAAATGACCAAGGAGCGGTCTTAGCTTCCATTTCAACACAGTGATTGTCCTACTTCTTGGTAGGCCTTTGCCCCTCTGAAACTAAGACTTCTAGGTCAGAATAACGTTGCAAGGATATGAAGCAAAAATTTTGCAAGTGAGTTACTAGAAGTAATAGTGAGTGGCACCAGTCCACTTCCACCCCTTGATTCCTGGACCTGTGAGTCCTGGGTATAAGTGAAAAAGGGACATATATTGGATGCTGGTTCAAAGCATATACAGGCTTCTAGAGAACCTAACATACAACTTTCCATGGTACTGCTATCTACCTGGTACTATAATTGGATCTTCAGTAGGCCATTCCACATTTCCATCCAGCTACTTCTGAATGATAGAAGACATGTTAAGATTATCGAATTCTATGAGTATTGAGTCCATTGCCATAGTTCTTTGCCAGTGGAGTACATTCCTTGCTCAAAAGCATTCTGTGAGGTTCACCTGCTCTTCCTCAGACAAAGGTCTACTATTTTGAATCTATAAAGAACTTAAAAAGATCAGACCTCCCAAATTTAAAGACCCAATCAGAAAATGGGCATATGAAATGAACAGACATTTCTCAGAAAAAGAAGTAGAAATAGCAAATAAATACATGAAAAAATGTTCAACATCACTGGTCATTTGAGAGATGCAAATGAAAACAACACTGAGATTCCACTTCACTCCAGAAAGAATGGCTGCTATCATGAAATCAACCAATAACAAATGCTGGCAGGACTGTGGGGAAAGAGGAACCCTGCTCCACTGCTGGTGGGAGTGTAGACTGGTGTAAGCACTGTGGAAATCAGTATGGCGATACATCAAAGAACTAGGACTGGAAGTCCCATTTGACCCCACTATTCCACTGCTGGGGATCTTCCCCAAAGAATTAAAAGAATCATACCACAGTGATATATGTGCACCCATGTTCATAGCAGCAGTTTGTGATAGCTAAAACTTGGAAACAGCCCAAATGCCCATCAACTGGAGACTGGATAAAGAAAATGTGTTTTTTTTTTATAAAATGGAGTACTACTCAGCCATAAAAAATTTGAAATTAGAGACATTTATAGCTAAGTGGATGCACATTGAGGCGATACTGTTAAGTGAAATAAATAGGACACACATGTGTAAATACCAAATAGTTTCTCTGGTGTGAGAAACTGAAAGTGTAAATAAGGACTAAATGTATAATAGGTAATGTGAAATAGGAAGAAAAAGGGCAAAGAGGAACGGAGTGGGAGGGTTAGGGGAAAGAATAGAAGGGAATGGGATTAATATGAGGAAATGGAAAATAGGAACACAATCTTTGTAAATAGGGAGGACTGGAGGGGTTGAAGGGAGGGCTGGGCAAGGGTGAAAAATAAGAATCAAGAGAGACTATGTAAAGGTGCAAATTTCCAATGATGAATGTCATTATATTGTATACCTAAAAGGCACCAATGATTAGAATGAATAATCGATAATATACAATAGGAAAAAAAGTTCCAAAGGGGTAAGGGTAGTGGGAGGGGCAGGGGAAAGGAAAGAAGGGAAAAGTAAAATGCTGAGAAATGGAAAAAATAGAAATAAAGTCTTTGTAAATAGGGAAGGGTGGAGGGGGTGAGGGGAGGGCTAGTAATGGGGAAAAAATAAGAAGCAAGATGCACTATGTAAAGGTACAATTTCCAATGAGAAATGTAATTGTGTTGTATACCTACAATGTACCAATAAAAGAATTTAATTTAAAAAAAGAATTATACTATGAAAGAAAAACAAAAGCATTCTATGTAGAATAACATGATGAAAAATGATGTATTCTTAAAAATCCAAGGATGGTAGTTTATGTAGAAGCATTATATGCAGGGACACCAAATCTATACCTAGAATAAGAACTACCAGCCCTGCATCTTTCAAGTCATTGATGGTGGCACTATTTTATGCAATTCCTCCATTTATTATTTTCTGATGTACTATGTTCCTAGGCTGAGACAACTTTAATGGGTTCAATTTGGCTTTTCCCACCATACTAACCCTCACACTACAGGTTAGGGAATCAATATGAGGATTCTCATAAATACTAAGTAAATCTATCTTAATTATGCATTCTAGAACTGGGGAAATGACACAAGAATTCAGGAACCTAATAGGACACACATGTAAATACAGAATAGTTTCTCTATTGTGAGAAACTGAAAGTGTAAATAAGGACTAAATGGTATAATAGATAATGTGAAATAGGAAGAAAAGGGGCAAAGGGGATGGGGAAGTGGGAGGGGTAGGAGAAAGGAAAGAAGGGAATGGAATTACTATGAGAAAATGAAAAAATGGAAACAAAGTCTTTGTACATAGGGAGGAGTGGAGGGGTTGAAAGGAGCACAGGAGAATGGGGATAAATAAGAACCAAGAGAGATTATGTAAAGGTGCAAATTTCCAATGATGAATTTCATTATATTGTATGCCTAAAATGTTCCCATGCTTAAAATGAATAATTGATAATGCAAAATAGGAAGAAAAGATCCAAAGGGGTAGGGGAAGTGGGAGCGGTAGGGTAAAGGAAAGAAGGGAAACAAAAAGTTATGAGAAATGGAAAAAAAGGAAACAAAATTTTTATAAATAGGGAAGGGTGGAAGGGGTGAAATGAATGCAGAAAAAATAAGAACCAAGGTACATAAAGTATCTTGTACAAGTTCACAAAGATAAATGTAAATGTATTGTATACCTGAAATGTAAAAATAAAAGAATTTAAGGGAAAAAAAAAAGAAGAATTTATGCACCTACTGGAAACACTGTGAGTCAGATCTTGGCTGAAACTCCATTGATCACCTGATCTTTGTAGACCCCTACTTATAGGAGAGCCAAAATGATGTTCTAGATTTTCTGGAATCAGTATTATTTCAGAATCAGTATGCAGTAGTATCCAAAATGTTTGATCATTTCTTTTTACTCAGTGCAGAATTATCTAGTAAAAGGCCTCAGGTTCCTTTGGGGAAAGATGGAAGAAATGTTGACAGTGTAACTTTTTGATACTTTAAACTGGCTGAAGTCTGGGAATTGGTAAAGGGGATATACTTCTCTGTTTCTATATTTAAGGTACATTTCTATCCATCCACTCCAAAATATTTCTGCTTATATGAATTCAGTAAAAATTTAGTAGGCTGTGTATGTGCTTCACTTTTGGGAATATCATGATTAAACAACAAATGGCATTCCAGTCTTTGTTTTGTTACTGCTGTCCATCACTGTAAGTTAGCTCACTTTGCTTTGGCAATTCTTTGGCCCTTCTGCCTCTGGAATCTAATTAAGCTTATCAACTTTAGTTTTCCCAGTTGAGTGACTGTGACCTCTAACAAAAGGTCTAACATACAGAGAAAAACAATGATAAGACTCTTCAAAGACGGTGGTGCCCCTCTCACAAAACAGATTTTTTACAGCAGTAGTGAAGGCTACATTTTCTGAACCCATTCAATGTGAAGGACTAGGTTTTACCTGTCAAATCCATTCCATCATTTCCATTTCCCTGAGCATTTTAATACCCTCATCAACAATAAACTAAGGAATATCAGGAATCTCCAGCTCATTCATAGTGGTCCATCTTTTGATCGATACTTTAGCCAACCAACTAAACTATTTGAATGTTTTAAAAACTCTGCCAGATGTGACATTAAGTTCAGAGTTTCTTCTTAATGGGCCCATCTTAACAAATTTGGCCATATCCAGGTGTGTGTTTCTTCCACCATTATCTCCCACTCCTACTATTCATTCCCATACTTGTTCCTCAGATTTCTGCTTCTAAATATTCTTAAAATCTTCTTTGGAGGTGTAGCAGACTTTCTCATTGGTCTTGCTCTATACCTCACCTTTAGGAGGCATCTGACATTTATGCATGGTAATAGGCCTTGAAACAAAAGAAGATGGTGAGGGTGGATCCTATAGAGTGTCATCATGTTCTTGCTTGATAACTATATCAAGGATGGTCATACCATTTCCTTAGGCAACACAGGATTAGTTTTCTCAGGTAGAGAAAGAGAGGCCAACTTCACAGGGAAGTGGGAAGTGAGGATGTCTCTGCCCCTGAGATGGGGAAACCACTTCCTCTGGCAAAACAATACCTCTTAATATCTCTTAAGAATTTCAGAGCTTAATGTCTGCAGCCTAATCAGATTCTTCTCAAAGATCTCTACCCAATTTATGGGATCCTATTCTTTTCTGATCACTTCCCTCAATTTCAGTTTAGATAATTTTTGAGGGTAAGCTTTATTATTTTATTTTATTTTATTGGTACATTTTAAGTATACAATATAATGACATTCATCATTGGAAATTTGCACCTTTACATAAACTCTCTTGTTTTGCATTTTTCCCCTTCCCATTGCCCTCCCTTCAACCCCTCAGTCCCTCCCTAATTACAAAGACTTTGTTTCCACTTTTTCATTTTCTCATAGTAGTTCCATTCTCTTCATCACTTTCCCCTACCCCTCCCATTTTCCCTTCATGTTTGCCCCTTTTCTTCCTATTTCACATTATCTGTTATACCATTTAGTCCCTATTTACACTTTCAGTTTCTCACACCAGAGAAACTATTCAGAATTTACACATGTGTTCTATTTATTTCACTTAAGAGTATTGCCACAATGTGCATCCATTTAGCTGTAAATGTCTCTAGTTTCTCCTTCTTCATAGCTCAGCAGTAATCCATTTTATAAAAAAACTACACTTTCTTTATCCAGTCACCAGCTGATGGGCATTTGGGATGCTTCCAAGTTTTAGCTATTACAAATTCTGCTGCTATAAACTGGGGTACACATGTATCACTGTGGTATGATTCTTTTAATTCTTTGGGGAAGATCCCCAGCAGGGGAATATCTGGGTCAAATGGGACTTCCAGTCCTAGTTCTTTGAGGTATCTCCATACTGATTTCCACAGTGGTTGCACCAGTCTACACTCCCACCACTGGAGCAGTGTTCCTCTTTCCCTACACCCCTGCCAGCATTTGTTATTGGTTGATTTCATAATAGTAGCCATTCTTTCTGGAATGAGGTGGAATCTCAGAGTTGTTTTCATTTGCATCTCTCAAATGACCAGTGATGTTGAACACTTTTTGCTATGTTTATTTGCTATTTCTACTTCTTTGTCTGAGAAATGTCTGTTCATTTCAGATGCCCATTTTTGGACTGGGTCTTTAAATTTCGGAGGTCTGATTTTTTTAACTTCTTTATGGATTCTAGATAGTAGACCTTTGTCTGAGGAACAGCTGGTGAAGATTTTTTCCTACCTTGTGGGTTGTCTCTTCACACTGTTTGTGGTTTCTTTTGCTGTGCAGAAGCTTTTTAATAAGAAGAGATCTCACTTGTCAAAGTTTGTGCTAGTTCATGGTCACCTGAGGTTTTTTTCACAAAATCTTTTCCTGCACCAATGTCTTCAAGAGTTCTACCTTACCTCTGTGCCAAGCGATGCATCATTTCTATTTTAATATTTAGATCCTTAATCTATTTCAATTTTAGTTTAGTGCATGGTGAGAGATATAGTTTTAGTTTTTATCTTTGGCAAGTTGAAACCCAATTTTTCCAGCACCATTTATTAAAGAGGGTATCTTTCCTCCATTGAGGATGCTAGGCTCCTTTACAGAAGATGAGATGGCTGAGTGTGTCTGGAGTTGTTTGTGCATGTTCTAATCTGTTCCACTGGTCCTCAGGTCTGTTTCTTGCCAATACCATGATGTTTTGATCACAGTACTTTTGTAATATAGTTTCAAGTTGGGGATTGTGATACCCCCTGCCATGTCTCTGTAACCTAGAATTGCTTTTGATATTCTATGTCTATTTTTGTTCCAAATGATTTTTTTGGACTGTTTTCTCAGGGTCCCTGAAGTATACTTCTGGAATTTCAGTTGGGATTGCATTGAATCTATATAAAAGTTTTGGAAGTATGGCTATTTTCACTACATTGATCCCTCCTACCCAGTAGCAGGGGATGTCTTTCCATTTTCTGATATCATCCTTAGTCTCTCTTTTCAGAGTGCTAGAGTTTTCAGAGATGATGTCTTTGATGTCTTTCATTAGGTTGATAACTATGTATTTCAGTTTTTTGGATGTTATTGCAAATGGAATTGTTTGCCCTATTTCTCTCTCAGTGAGTCGGTTGCTCATATACAGATAAGTTATTGATTTTTGTGTGTTGACCTTGTATCCAGCTGCTCTACTGAATTTGGTTATTAAGTCCAGAAGACTTTTGGTGGAGTTTTTGGGGTCTTCTATATAGAGTATTATGTCATCTACAAATTATGACAGTTTCACTTCTTCAATTCCTATCTTTATTCTTTTTATTTCTTTCTCTTGTCTAGTTGCCATGGCTAATGTTTCCAAAACTATTGAATAAGAGTGGTGATAGTGGACATCCTTGTCTTGTTCCTAATTTTAGTGTGAAGGATTTCAGTATTTGACCATTTAGTATAATATTGGCTGTTGGTTTTTCAGAGATTTTTTTTTTTTATCAGATTCATGTAGAGACCATCTTTTCCAAATTTTTTGTAGGTTTTTTATCATAAATACTTGTTGGATTTTGTGAAATGCTTTTTCTGCATCTATGGAGATAATCATATGGTTTTTGTCCTTGGCTCTATTGATATAGTGTATTACGTTTATGAATTTGCATATGTTGAACCATGCCTGCATCCCTTGGATGAATCCCACTTGGTCAGGGCATATGATCTTCTTGCTGAACTTCTGCATTCCATTTACCAGTGTCATATTAAGAATTTTTGCATCTATGTTCATTAGTGAGATTGGCCTATAGTTCTCTTTTTTGGTTGGGTCTTTCTCTGCTTTGGGGATCAAGGTGATGCTTGCTTCCAGGAATGAATTTGGGAGTATTGCTTCCCTTTCCATTTCATTGAAGAGTTTAAACAGTAGTGGCAGTAGTTCCTCTCTAAAAGTCTTGTAGAAGTCAGCAGTGAAGCCATCAGGACCTGGGCTTTTATTAGTTGGTAAGTTTTTAATTACATTTTCAATTTCATTGATTGATATTGGGTTGTTTAGAATTTTTAGGTTTCTCCTTTCAACTTTGGTAATTCATATGTATCTAGGAATCTGTCGATATTTTGGTAATTCATATGTATCTAGGAATCTGTAGATATTTATGATTGTCATCTCTTCCTCTTGGATTCTTCCCTTTACAAGGATGTAGTGTCCTTCTTCATCTCTCTTATTCAGTGTTGTTTTGAAATCTACTTGATCTGCAAAGAGGATAGCTAGTCCTGCTTTTTTCCTGGTTCCCATCACATGGAGTATTGTTTTCCACCCTTTAACTTTCAATCTATGAGTATCTTTTTGAATGAAGTGTGTTTCTTGTATGCAGCATATTGTTGGATTTTGCTTCTTGATCCATTCTGCCAGTCTATTGCTTTTGATTGGTAAACTGAGACCATTAACCTTGATCATTATAACTGATACGTATTGACTTATCATTGTCATGACTTTTTCTTTTTGTTCAATTCCCCCCCTTTACATTTAATTTCTTGTCATTCCTGATGGATTCCTTCTACTGTGCTTCCTGGGGATGTGATCCTCATAGTCTGTTCCTAGGATATTATCTAAAAATTTTGGAGTGCTGACTTGGTATTCATGAATTTCCTAAGGTGCTCTTTGTCATGAAAGTATCTTATTTCTCCATCAATTTTCAAAGATAGCTTTCCAGGGTACATCAATCTGGGTTGGAGGCTGTTTTCCTTTAGGGTTTGGAATATGTGACTCCAAGCTCTTCATGCTTTGAGGATTTGCATTGAGAAATCTGTGATCCTGATTGATTTTCCTTTGTATGTGATTTGTTTCTTTTCTCTAACTGCTTGTAGAACTTTGTTCTTCTG
The DNA here is from genome assembly GCF_053883595.1 of Heterocephalus glaber. Classification (NCBI taxonomy): domain Eukaryota; kingdom Metazoa; phylum Chordata; class Mammalia; order Rodentia; family Bathyergidae; genus Heterocephalus; species Heterocephalus glaber. Next base: position 24,026,866 of record NW_028258145.1, on the reverse strand, counting down.
TTGGGTTTCTGTAATCTTCACTTAATCTTAGCCAAAAGGCCGAGAAGCGATGGGTTTCTGTAATCTTAACAATTATATTCCTATGTGTAGATTTTTTTTTTTTCATCAAGGCTATTTGGAGTCTGATATGCCTCACTTATCTGTCTGTCAAGTTCCTTTCCCCTGCTTGGGAAGTTTTCTGGCATCCCTTCTGTGAACACCTTTTTTGTTTTTTTTAATGTCATCTGTGCTCTCCTGTTTCTTCATTGACTCCAATCAGTCTTAGGTTATTCTTCTTTCATTTTCTAGCTGCTGCTGGATTGATTTCTCATGTTCCCTTACAATTTTGAAGCCATTTTTATTTTCCTGGTTACTAATTGCAATCTTATCTTCTATATCTGAAATTCTATCCTCACATTGGCTCACTCTGCTGTGTAGACTTTCAATGGAGTTTTTAATCTCCTCAAAATCTGTTTACATCTGTTTTATGGATTCTATTTCTTTCCTATGTTGGGATTTCATTGTGTTCCTCAGCTCCTCTCTAGATTTATTAATCATGTCTTGTACTATGAGCACAATCTCTGCTGTTATCTGAGAGAGTACTTCTCATTTCATTTTTTCCATATCCTCTTTTGTTGCTAGTTCAGGGACTCCAGGTGGTTGAGTATCAGAGTATCCCATCTCCTTTTCCTTTGGGGTTGCTGTAAGTGATCTGGAAGTCTGGTTTTGAGACTGTTTTAAGTGTTGTCTCATTTCAATGAGCTCACCTCCTCTGCACTGGGAGGGGTGGAACAGCAGCCCAGAAGTCCCTTCCTCTGGGCTGGGAGCAGTGGAGTTATGCCTGGAATCCCCTACCTCTGTGCTGGGAGCCTTGACAGTAAGCTTTAAATTTGAGCTGGAATCAGCCATTTGAATTATGAAGATTTATGTTTGCATATTGTCAACTTCAGCCCTATGGCCAAAGGAGATTTAGAAACATTTAGAATGCTTATGTTTGTCTAGAGCTGGAAATTTGCATCTTTGAGCTTCTCGTTTTCCTTTCTTAATTTGCTTTCACACTTAGAAGACTTTAGTTTTACTGGAACTCATGATTTTTCTTTACCAGTTTGTCCAACATGCTAACAACAACCAGCCAGCATCATTTTAAAACCTACTTCTTCCAAAAATGTACAAAAGTATTGTACATAATTTAGTTACTAAATCCCTTCTATCTCACAAACAGTGAATTAAGATAGTCAACTGGGTCTATATTGCATATTACTTTAAAGAGTTCACCACACAGAATATCAATACTCTACATTATCTGAAGCAAAGCCCATGACAACTTTAGGTCTCATCAAATTAGAAAAAAAAAATCCAGATATCACTAAATCAATTAGAGAAAGTTTTTGTTTACAATTACATTTCTCAAACCACTCCTCATAGCAAATTCTGTATTAGTTAGGATTTTATAGAGGAAAAGATTCAATACAAAATGTATGCATAAGTATACAAAAGATTTATTAGATAGGCTTATGGAATCAGAATTGGAAGAGTTCCAGTGGCCTTCTGTTGGACCCGAGAAATAAGAATCCAAAGTGGCTTTCTGCACATTGGGGTGCCTGAGGATTCAGTAGTAGTCTAAAGTCAAAAGACAGGAAACTTACTGCAATCACTGGTGGGAGTTTGTGTCAGAAAGCCAAAAACTGTGTTGGATGGCTGAAGAGTGTACTGGGAGCCTGAAGGAAATGGACTTCAATATCTGAAGGTAATGGTGTGGACTGGAGCTTCTGTAAAGGAAAGGAGAGACTTTCTTCTTTCCCTTCTTATTTCCTTCAAGTTACAGACCCATTGGTTGGTGCCACCCATACCCAGAGTAGATTGAACCTCCTCAGTTTGCTAACACCCAGAGTTTTACTAATCCACTAGGTGATTCTTACACAAATCAAGTTGACATAACAAAATCAACAATCATTGGGCTGGGCATTTACCTCAGTGGTTCTGCCGCCTGCCTCACAAATGCAAAGACTCTAGTTGGATTCCCGGCACTGAAAAAAAAAATTAACAATCACAGGGGCACTTTACTCATCAGTGGATGAATCTACTGATGCATTTATAGCTAAATGTGCTATTATGTAGTGGGCCCTGGTCAGAAGTTGTGAGTCACTGAAGGGAATGATATGGAAGCATATCTTCATTCTCAGCTTTTACTTGATTTCTTTGCTACCTGACTACCAAGACATGAGCCACTTTCCTCCACCATAACCTTCTACCATGCCTCTTCTACATTAGAGCAAGTCACTGACCAAAACTATGAACCATAATAAAGCTCTCCTTTAAATTGTGGGTGTTGAGTACTTTGTCTCAGTGACAAGAAAGTAACACCGATTTTGATACCAGGGAAGTTGGGTTGCTGTTGTGAATGTATCTGACTATGTGGGAGTTGTTTGGGAAGTTTTAGAGATGCCAACTATTGAAACTCTCAGCTGCTGTAAATAGAGTTTGATGGGTGCTATTGATCAGTACTCAGAAGACAAGAATGCTGATAGAAACTGTAGATAGCAATGACAACATTCAGGTTTCACTTGGAAAGGATTCAATTTGAAGTTGGACTACATGGTGCATATTTTATACCCTGGCAGAAAGTATATCTTTATTTTGTCCAAGTCCTGAGACTTTGCAGGACACTGAGAATAAGAGTGGTATACTAATTAATCTGGCAGAAGAAATTTCAAGTCAACCAAAGTTCAGGTTGAGACATGAGTACTTCTGGCTTTCAACCTGATTTACAATGAGAAACAGAAGGATTATTATTAAATGTTTTCAGCTTATTTAAAAGTTTTCAGCTTTTCAAGAAAGTACCTGCAAAGGTTGTTAAAAATATTAACACTAAAAAGAAGCCAAGTAGTTTTCATAATAAAGATGGCTTGAGGGCATCTCCAGAATCAGACTCCATCCTTCGCAGGTTCAAAGGAGGCAAAACTGTAAAGCTTTTATTTGTGAAGACAACACATGTGCCCCCATCTGGAGAAGGCAGGTGTAGGGAGTTGGTTCCCTGAAGTTTATTGCATAATGTTCAACTATCTAACCACTCAGAGGCCTCTGCAGTCATGGTCCAAGGGAACCTAGCTACTGTTCTGGCTGGCTGAAGGCCTTGGTGTCATCCATGTAATGCTAGCTTTGAGAACTTGCAAATACAAAAGTTGTGGAGTACAGGACGCTTTCACCCATATTTCCAAGAAAGGCCAAAGAGGTCAGGCAATATGCCCCTGAGAGAGCAATTCAGGAAGCTGTCAGAAATTCTTCCTGTTTTCCGCTTCCTGTCTATCATGATGTAAGCAGCTTTTGTCCACCAGACTCTTCCATTTTGAAGCCACCTTCCTGCCTTGGAGTCAGCTGACTATGGGATGAAAATGTAAGTCAAAATAAGTTGATTCTTTTAAAAATTGTAGGTATTAGGTATTTTTGTCCCAACAATGACAAAATCGACTAAAACATTGATCTTATCAAAAGTCTCTAATAGTTCAATGATGAACAAATATATTTAAGATGCAAGAAGAGAGACAAAGGAATTGGGATTCAGTCATTAGTCCTCAGAATATTAAAATGGAGACCCTTTAATAGCTAGAAGTAATTCTTAAGCCATGTAACACAGAAGGTTGCATATAGGATGGAATTTATTCCTAGGTAAAGTCTGACAATGGAGCCCAGAACCACACAGGGTGTGGTCCTGGTCATTTCAGGGACAATTTGTACTCAATTGTTACTTTATACAGTTACCAGTTTATGCAAATTTCTTATTATTTTACACATATTTTTATATACATTCAGTTGCTCCATTCTTATTGCTACCCAACCATTTGGATTTTTAAAAAATAAATTCAGCTAGATGTATTTCCAAATTATATTTCCAATATGTACTTATAAAATAAGTGGTATTTTCTGAGTGAAATGATCCCTATCTGTTATTTTTTTATTCAAGTGGGCATCCTTTTCTGTTTTTTCTAGTTTATAAAATTAGACAATTAAGAACTTTTAGCCAATCTGTAAAAGCTCTATTTCTCCCCTGAAAAAGAGAGTTCTTAATAATTTCATAGTGAAATAATGCATTATTTTATATTATATAATCAAATATAACCTCATGCCTTAGGTGCCTTGAAAAATGTAATTGAATGGTATGAATCTCCTTCTAAACCATCTATCCATCAATTGTTGGAATGAATATCCTTCTAAACCATCTGTCAGTAGTTCTTGCTACAAAAATGAAAAAACTTTACCAAGCAGAAATAATTGAATATGTGCTAATTCCTTTAATAATTACAAAGAACAGAAAAGCAGAAAAAGCAGCAAAAACATAAAAATCAAAATGAATTGTGATAAATATGTAGATTAACTTTCAGAGACAAACTTTCACAAGGCTAGTTCTCCATATTTCCTTTCTGTTTCTTATGACCCAAGCTAAGGAAAGCTTTCTTCTGTTTATCATATAAGTACCACATAGTTCATGCTATATACCTTGGAATGGTAATATTTCCCTCCCCAGCTATCCATTCCTCATTCTGCTTCCTATCTCTGATAAGGTAAGCTGCTTTCTTCTCCCATGTCCTTCTTCCTTGATATTTCTGCCTTGAAGCCAACTAACCATGGACCAAATCCTCTTTGAGCCAAAATAAATCTCTTGTCCTTTGTTTTGAGTTTCAGATATTTTCTCCCAGTGACCAATACATGGAGGCACCCATGTGTTTTGTTACCAACAAGAACTGTAGAGTTAGGCTGTAAGGGCAATATCCTTGCTCTTCTATCCACAAGGTCTCAGATTTGGGCCATTTTCTCAACACCCTATTTTAGGGCATCTATAAAATAAGAACATTCATGGTTATGAATGGTTATGTTGAGAGTTAGTGGTTAAGAATTAAATGAATTATATACCTTAAATATGCTTGTGAACTGCATTTATATACCTTAATTATATAATTCATATTATAGTACATATGTACTATATACATATATTATAATACATATATTATGTAGAATATTACTGTATAATATTTTAACATATTACATATTATCATATAATTTTAAGTTCATGAATGCCTATTGCAGAGTAGGCACTCTAAGTGCTAGCTGTATTTATTAATCCACTTTTCAAATATTGTTGAAGTTCCATCTAATGAGGCTGGTCCCAATCCAACTCTTAGGACCTTCTAGATATATTTATATTTCCTGTGTCTACTGCCAAATTGATAACATCAAAGACTATCTTTCTTATTACATATACCCTAAGCCATTGTACCCAAAGTAGGTTGTAAGAATCTGATTAATGAATTTGCACATGAATAATCTTTTTGTGAAGATCAAATCTGACAAAAAATGTTGAGAGACATCTTGCTTTCCAACTCTCTTCCAGAATAACTTTTTGTTAGCACAGGAACAGACAGAAAATTTGGACCATGAGCTTTTGCTAAAGAAAAAGAAATACAAGTCATCTTAAAATGAATAGTACTGTGAAACCGATCTTCATGGTTATCCCTACATTGTTTCATAGTTCTAAGAAGATTGCTGAATTTAATACATTTTGTTTTTCTAAACTTATTCAATATTCAATAACAACTAGTAAGCATTTTATATCCCTATAACTTCATCTCTATTCCTCTAATGGTTTTTTCTACTAATGAATTCCACAGGTAGCATTCAGCTTTCCCATTGCTGAGATAAAATATCTTACACCCACAATTTAAAGGTGGAGAGGTATAATTTCGTTGCAGAGGACTCAATCCATGATAAACTGACTCCAAGTCAAAGACATCATGGCAAAAGACATGGGCAGGATGCAGAGAAGGAGAAAAGGACAAAAGGACAGACCAAGGGACCAAATAAAAACCACAAGTTCATGCCTGTATGAGCCATCCACACACACCCATAACTGTACTTTATTAATCTGGCAGGTGCCTCTCAAAATAAGCACATTGACAATTCAGCTTAACTTTCACACATATGTAACAATATTTTTACTGCTATCCCCCAATGGTTTTATTATTATATTCAATGAACTCTTATAAGTACCCAGTTTTTCTCATTTTTTATTAATAAAATTAATTACTGTTGAGAGTATACTTCCACTGTTAATCTTCTTTTCAGTGGCTGCAAACTGTAGATAATTGTTGACATCTGTACTTATATTGAAATTAAGATATATCTCTCATAGTTTATTATTTGTACTAGCATTTCAACTTGTAGTCTTTGGCTGTGTTTCCTGATTCTCCTAACAAATTATACAACCAGATTGAGGGACAACCAATCAGTGCAAACATTTTCTCCTCGTTCTCTCCTTCTTGCATTACTAATATTATCTACAGTCACAAATGCAAACTCCCTGATCTCCTGGTTCTTGAAGGCAGCAACCTCCCTTCTCTTCCATGTCTTAATACCCATCCTCTACAGTGCAGTGCACACAGTGGATGTGGTATAAGCAAACCTCACATACCAATCATGTATAATATATATACTTAGTACAGGTCATAACATGTGATAATGATAATAAAAAACTACTATCAATTTATGTATTTACAGTACTATGCTTCTTATGATATAATACTCCTACTTATAAAAACAAAGTCCACTATAAAATATGTTGTATTATGCTAGCAGCAGCTTCATATATCTCATGTGTCCCTTGCCTCATTTTCATCATGCTTGATTTAATCTCATGTTGTTTTTTACCCAGTATGGCCACTGAAGCAAAAGGCTACTCCACTGTGTGTGTGTGTGTGTGTGTGTGTGTGTGTGTGTATTATATTACCCAGGTGTATGGTAAAATACACCATCTAGGTTTGCACACTATTATTTGCACACAGAATTTTAGACTATAATATTTTGCACAATGATGAAATGTCCTAAATATCCTTAGTGCTAAATAGTGCATGACTGTATTATCTGATCTGCAGATTTTGTTTGAATTTTACCACTTTTCTCAAATTAAACTTATATTACAGCATCCAATCAAGGGTCACACATTACACCTCAGTTTTCACATTTCTTTTGTCTCCAATAAGATTTAACAGTTTTTCAATCATTTCTTGCCTTTCATGATATTATCATTTTGGATTAATATTAATAAGCTGGGATAGTCTGATACTTTCTCATGATTTAAATTATATTATGCAATTTTGTCAAGAATAACATGGTAGATATTTTATGTGTGTCTCAGGCACATTATGTCCATGTGTCCTATTGAGAGTGATATTTACTTTGATGATGTGCTTACCATGGGATCTGCCAAGTGTCTCCACTATAATGTTGAATTTTTTCCTTTTGTGATGAATATGTAAGACTCCATTTGTTTAATTTGATGCTGTATAGATTCATATTTCTCCTTCCATTCTGATTAAAGATCTTGGAGTTCATCAATAAAGTTTGGTTGCAACAATAGTCTTTCTTTTATATACAATGATAATTTAATATTTCCCTCGTTCTTTTTATATAATTATAATTTTTCTATAAAAAGATCTGTCCTTTCTCATTTATTTATGTATTCATGTATTTACATGGTTAATTATTTATTTATATCAGTATAGATTTATGGATATTTATTTATTCTTTGGAATACCATCCAATGCTGTCATTTATTTTGCCATTCAAGTCATTTAGTATGGGTTCTGTGTCCTTATATTAGTCAGTTTTCAAGTTGCTTAGATAAAACATGTGACATCAGCAACATAAAGGAGACATTTAATTTGGCTCACAGTTTCAGAGGGTTTAGTCCATCTTCAGCTGACTCTGTGGCAGGAATTTCACCTTGAAAGAGCATGATGAAGGAACACAGCTCATTTTATAGAAAGCAGAGTGCAGAGGAAGAGGAAGAGAAAAGAAAGGGCTAGGAACCAAACAGCTGTTCAAAAGCTCACACTTTCATGACCCAGACATACCCAGAAGTATGCTTTACTAAGCCCCTAAATTTCACTTAAACCAATGAGATTAAAGATCAAGGCTAATCCATCACCCTTCTTTCAAAATGTCTTCTTTTTTTCCAGGACTGTTTACATCCTAAAACATATATTTGTGATTTAAAACATTAATCTATTTGTTCTTTTAGTTAAAAATGACATTAAAATCCTAAAACATATATTTGTGATTTAAAACATTAATCTATTTATTCTTTTAGTTAAAAATGACATCTTTCCCTACCCATAAGAAAAATAACTATTTTTTAAAGAGGCACATTTTATTGAAAGTGTGTGAATGCTTGCTAATTTTTCCATTGTAAATTATTTCATTACCAAAAACTATTCACCTGTGTCATCTATGAAAATTACGTCTATTCATTTAACTGGAAAACAAAAAAATTAATCATCGTGTGAAATTTCTAACAGTGAGGTTTTGCTGTGATATTCAACATACTTCTTAGTATCATAATAAAATACAATCTTTCACTTACTTTCTAAGTAATACTTCTGAACACTATCACAGAAGTTTTCAAAGCAGATTTTGACATGAAACTTTTAGGACAACAGATATGTAATAAAAAACAAATAAGTAAGTATATTAAGTAGCATCTATATAGAACTTTTCTGTTTTAGATCTATGTGCTTTTACAGACTATCATTTTCTGGTGACATATTATAAACCATGCAGAAAGAATAAGTGAGTCAAACATCAGAGCTATTGTGTCCTAAAAATCTCTCATCAGTATTTTGAATTTAAGGCTGAGGGTGTAACTCACTGGCAGAGCACTTCTCTAGGATTGGCAAGGCCCTGGTTTTGATTCTTAGCCCCACTGAAAGAAAATCAATTTACAAAATTAATTTCATCAAAGTTTTCTCACTAAAATTAATAAAGGTTTTTATGCTACTAATAAATAATACATTAGGGATTTCTAAAGTTCTCACATTGCGTACATGTTTCATAATGTAAATAATAAATTAAAATAGCATTGATATATTAATAAAATATATATGCAAGATTTTTATAATGATTAATCATCAAAAAATTTGAAAAGAGTATTCTAAGCACATTTACACTACCTAAAATAACTCCAATTCTACACATAAAATGAGTTCTTGTTCTCTTTCATCAACAGTAAAGTCTACTATTAGTGGGAGCTTCAAGTCAAATGGAAATTTTACACTCAGTCTCTGTTTGGCATTATGCCCTATCAGTACATTTTTAAGGAAATGAATATCTAAGGAAAAGATGGCAACAGAGCAAACAGGGAACACTGACCCTCTACTTCTCTCTCAAAGGAATAGCTGCTCCATCCTCAGGAATTTAGAACATAGGTACCTGAGTTTGCAAAAGGAAAATGTGAGCATTAAAAAAAAAAAAACTTTTGGGATGCTTCTGAGATGACAACAAATGGGTTTTTTTTCTCTCACTTTTCAAGCCAAGTGCTTTTATTATAACACAAATCTAATTTCTTAAATAATGTTATCAGCTTTAGAGTTTAGGGTTCTGTTTGTATTTTTGTGCTTATTTGCTAGGTCTTCAAGAAGATTTTGGAAATAAAAAGGGTGTAAATAATTATAAAAAGATAAAGGAATAGAACACTAAGAAAGTATATGTTTCATTGTTTTCTATAAACATTTCACTATGTTTGTGTAAGGTTCATTGTTTAAAGACACTTCTTATGAAAGCTTTCCAATCTAAGATAATCCTGTGCGTCTAAAATAAATTAAAAATATATCCCAAACTGATTCATCTCAATTAAGATTCAGAAATAAATGACGTATTTTCTTGCATGGACCTTTTTTTTTTATCTTCGGAAGTCACTAAATGCTGAGAAAATGTCCACATGAGACATACCAAGACTTTATACAACACTATTCACCTTTTCTTTTTGAAATTCATCTTACCTGCTTTAAGAATTAATAAAGATGTAATATTTATATTTCAATGAGCACTTCTCCCTTCATCCCCTTTCATCTTTAATTTGGTCCTTCAGGGTAAGAAATGCTTTAAGCTATGGTATAGATCTCCGAACTTCACGGAAGACAGATATTACATCATCCTAACAAGAAATTCGCTCCAAACATCAAAAAGTATAGACATATACCCCAAGAGAAAACTCAAAATATCAGATCAAAGTCAGACTGAAGTGTAAATCAATTAAAATTTGAGTTTTGAAGACATCAGTACAGGTGGCCTAGGCAATGTGTGGACTATTTTATCACTATTTATAGACCCATCATTATTAAGCAAAATAGGAGGCTAGAAGTTTGTCTTCTGATGTATTCTTTCATTTTTTTTCAGTTCAACTTCTAATCGTGTGAATTCTCCATTCCAATATCTCTTTAAAACAAAGACAATGATTAGAACCAAGTTTCTCTTATGTTATTAAATTATTATTGAAGTGGAAATTACTTGGACCAATATCATAAATGTCATTGTATTTTATATATATATTTGAAAACACTGCTCTGAAAATTTTATTTTCAAATTTTATTAGAAAAAAGAGATTGAAACTCAAAAATATTAAACACACCTTTAAAGTCATTGTGCTAAAAATTGCTATTTCTGAAGGTGCGACTTCAAATACTCTTTCTCAAATTCTACAATATGTTACACCACTTTTCCTGGATAAGATTTTGGGATACTATTTAAAAGTGCAGATTATACATAGCTTTTCCATAATATTCATGGGAGTTAAAACAGTGCAAATACTGGAATCTGACCACTCAGATTAGAATTACAGCCTTAAAGTTTTATAATTATATAAATTAGGGCACATTTTACTCAATTTCTCTAGAGTCAATTTCCTAAACAAGAAAATATATATAAAACATAACTTCCAATTATGGATTTCTTACAAGAATTCTAAAGTTATTTACATAAAAACAATAAGCACAATGTCTGGTGCATGGCAATCACTCAAAAACCATGAGCTTATGTCATTTATTAGACTTTAAAATCCATTAGAATTAAGAAAAAGTTTTTGCTGTAACTTGAGAACTTCATACCTCCCAATATCTGGCTCAAATGGGAAATTTAATAGCTATTCATGGAATAAATGAATAAATAAATGAATGAATTCAGGGCCTTGTCCAGATGACTTGCTGATTGAAAATAGCAATAAAATTGCATAGGAATTTGAATGATTCCTTGTCTTGAATCTATTACAGATGTTTGAAACATATGGCTCTTTAATAAATATAATTTAAAATACTCCATTTTAGCCTACATTTTTCCATAGAACTTAGCAGACTTTTAACATGGATATTCTATAAATTCATTCTTCACCCACAGAACACATCAATCAGGAAAAATATAAGATTGTTCTCTACTTCTATTGAATTTTATCCACCTGAACTTATAAAATAGAGCTAGCTACATTTAAAATACATGCATCACTTTTATAATTCTGATCAATAGCACTTTTTAAGACCTGTACTTTAACATCACCTGAGCATCAGTGCCTTAGGGAATAGTGTCCCACCAGATCAAGTAATAATATTAAGTAGTGTGAAAGATTGTATGTGTTGGAAACCTGTGTTTAACCTGTGTTTTATCTTGATTTCTGGTTATTCTTTTTGGATGAACTGGATGCATGTCAACCTCTTGCTACAAATAAATAAACTTTATCCAATTTATGATATCTGTGGTACTGGGGACTGAATCCTGAACCTTCACACTGAGCTACATCCTCAGCTCTTTTTTTTTTTTTTTTAATTTTGAGACAGAGCCTTAACTATTGCAGAGGCTGGCCTCTTATGTCATAATTCTACTGTCATGTATAACAATGACTTCATTGGACAATTGGCTAAATTTCTAAGGATCTACAAGTGGATGAAAGTAATAACATCAAATTTTGACAAACATTATTTGAAGTCACTGACTTAAATTATGTAGGTCTGTGAAACAACCTATATAATAGATGAGTGTATATAGGAATATACCTCCTTCTTCTCCCTTTCTGTTTACTATATATTCATGTGAATATAGACCTAATCAGAAACTTGCATAATAATGGTCCACATCTTTACCAAAATATATACTATACATACTATATATATACTACATATATACTATAATATATTCATTTCATATATTTTATCATACTCTTTTGTTTGATTTGATATTTCAAAGCTCAGATCAAATTTGTAACCCATTTCTTAAAAATAAACTAAAATAAAAATCCCACAAGTTTTTGTGCATTAACTTTCCCTAAGCTTCATCTTATTTTTCTATAATTATTTGGATTTTCCCTAATTTTTCATCAATTCAAATAGATCCACTTTATGTATTTAATTATATTGAGAAGTGAAATGAGTGACATTTATATTTGTTTCTATGTCTTACTAATCCACATTCACATACCATGTTATAAGAAGTTTTGCAATAATTATAATATTCCTGGTTCAATCATGACCACAGCAGTCTTTTTAGATCATCTAATACATATGTTCCTAGCATTAAAGAAATCTGACTTCTTAGTAACCAAGCCTTTGTTAAAGAACAAAAAGACTTCCTTTGGCATTCACATCCTCCACACTTTTCAAACTTTTCCTTATACTTCTTAAACCGTCCCAAAATCTCATTCATGAACTCTTCATTTTCTAATCTAATGAAACTGATCCCCTTTTCTTTCTTCTTTTATCACTTAAAATATTTAAATGGAACAAACATCTATTTTTATAGTCCCATTATCATGGCTGATTATTGTAAAAATTTAGATATCTTGATCAGTCTCTTCTCTTGCACTTCCAATTGATTATTGTGATTAAAATGCTAAAATCACTATGTCTAAAATTCATCCTGATCTTTCCTCTCCAAATCTACTTAGTTCTCTATTTAGGCCACAGACCCAAAACTAGAAAGCTATTCTTAAATCATGGCTCACTTCACTACCAAAAACAAAATTCTCACACACACACACACACACACACACACACACACACACACACACATATATATACAGGTTTTTTTATTTCTCTATTTTTTCAAGGGTACTTTGCTTTGAATCTTGAGTATGCTTTAATATTTTTAATGCTGCATAAAATCTGACATTTGAGACCTCTTTTTTGCAGTTACTTTTATTTAGGAAGGAGTTGTTACTGTACCTGTATTTTGGCAAAATAATCCTGCCTAAGCCAATTTTCCTACAACTGGATTTTCTTTGGTCATTTTTCTACTCTGGGAACATATTTTGAGACCTGTCCAATGAGGGCACATACTAAATCCCAGGGAACTAGAAAATAAGGCAGCTATTTCTCTTTCTCTTCCATTGTGCACTAACTCTTGACCTGGGTCTGGGGATGCACTTTTCAATCAGTGAGTCATAGCTTTTCTCCTTCTCTTTCCAATTCTGCTACCTACCAGATCTAAGCCTCCAAGGTACCATATCAGTGAGCTTCTGCCAGTGATACTGTTACATCTTTGTAAATCAGTTTTCAGTATCTTACTTTAATTTTTTTCTATATTTACTGAGTCTGGTGAAGTTTTGTCATTTTTAGGGCAATTTCTGTTTTCCAATACAGTGCTAGCTTTTTTTTTTAGAACATTTGCATTAATGATTGCATTTCAAGTGACTTTGTTCAATGGCTCCTAAACAAGAAGAAACAAACAAACAAACAAAAAACAGCTGATGATTTCCCAACTGGGATTTTGCAGACAAGTTATATATAGATTCCTTTTCCAGTATATTTCCTTGCTTTTTCTTCCTGTTGACTCAGAAATAGCTTTCTCATTTATATTTCAATTTATGTTATTTCCCAAAGTTCTATTATTCTTCAATTGATAGCTGAAAGGATTTGCATCATTACTTCAGAAATATCTTAATTTGGAAATTAACTTAGATAAATTATTTTATTTTCTTTTAGATAATTTTAAGACCTAATATATATTCCAAGTTTACTCCTATGCTACAATTCAAAGGTGACAGCAACTGCAGTAATAATTTGCTTAAAGTTTACTCTGTGGCACAATTCTCTGGGAATGATGGAGACCATCACAGGTGGGCACTTTCCCCACATAGTTTACAGGCTTGAGTACAAAATAGATTTCAAGTGAAGAAACATAAACTACATTTAAATAATAAGATTTAGTCATGTATGTAAGTGATATATACTAGGCATCTAATATATACCCAACAATTTGCTAATTATTTTAAATATGGGTGTGAACAAATTCAATGTTTAAAAGCCTGCTATCATTGAGAATTCATTCTGGTAGGGCTTATATTAGGAAGCAAAATTAAAAGCTATAGTAATTTGCAACTAGGAACAATTGCCTTGCCTTTGAGGCAAGATAGAATGTGAGTAATTGACATTTGAGATGTGCTCTGAAGCATAAGTATTTATTTTTAGATGATTGCTAGATTGGATAAGGATAAGTGTACCGTAGGGCTTAGAGGTTTCAAGAAAAAGGAATGGAATAGAAGGCTTTATGGGAACATGAAAGGAGCAAAAATCATAGAAGATGCTAAGGCACTGAGAGGCACAGAATGCTGAAGAGTTTGGATCAGATCAAATAATGTGGAGCTCTGAGGCTGTCTTAGGGACTGAGGTCCTTATTCGCAGAGGAATAAAAAATTACTGAAAGATTTCAACTAAATAAATAAATAATATGATTGTTTTTAAAATAAAGCATTATGCAAAGAGCAGTTAATAGTGTCATAGAAAGTAAAGAATACAAGCTGGTATGGTGAAAATTAGAGCTTCTATTTTAAATTTTATTCTTTTAAATTTTTATTTTTTAGAGTATTAAAATATTCAAAATGGATACTTTGAAAAATTGCTTAGTAATAATTTTATGCAAGGTTTAATTATCAAAATGCATAGATATATGTACAAATAGAGGGAAGCCATTCCAGCAGTTATTTTATTCGGCAAGTAATCATGCTGTCTCATGTTGGTCATTAAGTTGGGGTCAAATGCATAAAGAAAATATATTTAGTTCATTTTCATTAAATAAGAGAACAGATATTATATAATTATGGAAAAACTTGAAGTAAACTACAATAACAACAAAACAACTACTAGTAGTAGTAGTAACCAAAGAGTAAATTCAAAATTCAAGAGTGTTAAGGCTTGCAGATTTCATAACATTCAGATTATACTTACACTACATTGAAAATCAGAAAATATGAAAGAAATTGAAAATATACATTGAAAAGCTTACAATGTCAATAGTAACATCTCACAAGATTTAGAAAAATCACCTTATTTTTTGAGGCTTTCAGCAACAAAGAACTAAGTTGCCAAGTACCAATCTGGCTGAGCTATAAATAATGATTGTTTGACAGTCTGAAACAGCCTTTTTTTCTCTTTATATTCCCATTTTGGCCTTATTTTTGTTAATGACTACCTTGGCTTCTACAAGCCATTTGTAGTTACAAATGTTCTAATACATCAAAATATTCTAGTACCTTCAAAATATTCCTAGTATTATCCCTTTCCTAGAATTTTCCCCATATTGCTTCTTATTCAACCTTAACATGATTAAATTTCTAAAAACACCAAAAGGTAAAGAAATGTGTTTTAAATTGTGACATATAATAAGGGATTTTAACTTCTTTATTTCTAATCTTCTTCCAATCATTCATATTGATTTGCAATGTATTGTGTTTTAATCAATACACAGTAGATCATTGAACATAAAATGGAATGTTAGATTTATTGATATCTTGAACATTGAACCAAACTACATTTGCCATAGTAAATCTAATTTTTAAAATATTATGCTGTATCATCAGCAAGAATGAGCACATAGATATGATACATTAATTCCTACGAGTATTCTTTGGAGAAAGATAATCACAAGAATATAAACCAAATTATTTACAGAAGACTTTGTTTCATTTTTTGCTCATATTTTTTCCTTTCCCTTCTTTCCTTTCTCCTACCGCTCCCACTTCCTCTTCCCATTCCCCTTGCCCTTTGGACCTTTTCTTCCTATTTCACAATAAACTTTATGAAAAAAATCCACATTTTTTTGTTACTTAAATTCTTTTATTGATACATTTTAGGTATACAACACATTTACATTTCTCATTGGGAACTTGTACCTTTACATGATGCATCTTGGTTATTATTTTTTCCCCATTTCTAGCCTTCCCTTTACCCCCTCCACCCTTCCCTATTTACAAAGACTTTATTTCCATTTTTTCCATTTCTCATCATTTTTCCTTTCCCTTCTTTCCTTTCCTCTGCTCCTCCCACTACCCCTACCCCTTTGGACCTTTTCTTTCTATTTTGTATTATCGACTATTCATTCTAATTATTGGTACATTATAGGTATACAATATAATGACATTCATCATTGGAAATTTGCAACTTTACATAGTCTCTTGGCTCTTATTTTTCACCCTTGCCCAGCCCTCCCTTCAACCCCTCCATTCTTCCCTATTTACAAAGATTTTGTTCCTATTTTTCCATTTTCTCATATTAATCCCACTCCCTTCTATTCTTTCTCCTAGCCCTCCCACTTCCTTCCCCTTTGCAGCTTTTCTTCCTATTTCACATTACCTATTATACATTTAGTCCTTATTTATACTTTCAGTTTCTCACACTAGAGAAACTATTCGGTATTTATACATGTGTGTCCTACTTATTTCACTTAAGAGTATCACCTCAATGTGCATCCACTTAGCTATAAATGTCTCTAATTTCTCATTTTTTATGGCTGAGTAGTACTCCATTTTATAAAAAAAAAACAAATTTTCTTTATCCAGTCTCCAGTTGATGGGTATTTGGGCTGTTTCCAAGTTTTAGCTATTACAAACTGTGCTGCTATGAACATGGGTGCACATATATCACTGTGGTATAATTCTTTTAATTCTTTGGGGAAGATCTCCAGCAGTAGAATAGCAGGGTCAAATGGGACTTCCAGTCCTAGTTCTTTGAGGTATCTCCATACTGATTTCCACAGTGCTTGCACCAGTCTACACTCTCACCAGCAGTGGGGCAGGGTTCCTCTTTCCCCACAGCCCTGTCAGCATTTGTTATTGGTTGATTTCATGATAGCAGCCATTCTTTCTGTGGTGAAGTGGAATCTCAGTGTTGTTTTCATTTGCATCTCTAAAATGACCAGTGATGTTGAACATTTTTTCATGTATTTATTTGCTATTTCTACTTTGTCTAAGAAATATCTATTTATTTCAGATGCCCATTTTTGGATTGGGTCTTTAAATTTGGGAGGTCTGATCTTTTTAAGTTCTTTATAGATTCTAGATAGTAGATCTTTGTTTGAGGAAAAGCAGGTGAAGATTTTTTCCCACATTGTGGGTTGTCTCTTCACACTGCTGGTGGTTTCTCTTGCTGTGCAGAAGCTTTTTAATAAGAAGAGTTCTCACTTGTTGATTGTGCTAGTTCATGAGCAGCTGAGATTTTGTTTCATAAAATCTTTTCCTACACCAATGTCTTCAAGAGTTCTACCTAACCTCTGTTCCAGCTGGTTCAGCATTTCTTTTTTAATAAAAAATCCACATTATTTTATCTGTGATTTTTTTTTTTTTGTACCAGGGATCGAACTCGGGTCATTGCGCTTGTGCAGCAGGCAGTGAAAACACTGAGCCAAATCCCCAGCCCAAAATCCACATTATTTTAAAACTTTAATATTCATAACCATAAATTGACCAATATCTTACTTTTATTTGAAGCTTGATTAGCTTTTTTTATTCCTTAATCTCATTTTTAAGAAGCAAAATAAATGAAATTATTTCTAAGATATTATATTACTAATTATTTTTACATCATTATTCTTGGAACTATGTCTGTCTTAATCACTTTATCATCTCTGAGACACAATCCCCCATACCCACAATTTAAAAGGGGAGGGGTTTACTTTGGCTGATGATTGCAATCATGGCTGGCTACCTCCCAGGTTGAAATGGCATTCCAGCAGGCATTTTGAAGGAAAGATGCTCACTTCATGGGAATCAGGAAGCAGACAGCTAAGGACAGAGCCAGGGAGGGAGATATAGCCCTCCAGTTCATACCCCCAGTGACCTACATTTTCTGGCAAGGCCCTATCTCCAAAAGCACATTTAGCTCTGAATTCATCATGGATTAATGCACTGATGAGTACTGTACCCTCATGATCTAATCAACTTCCCAAACCCTCATATCTAAAACCATTAGGCTATGGGAGAACATTCCAGATCAAACCATAACATATCTTAATCATCAGCTCTAGAACCTCTTCCCTATAAAATAAAAATTAACACTTTATTTCATATAATTTTTGACCCATTCTCACTCTAAAAATGAAATAGACAAAAAAAAATCACATACAGCATATAATTCTTCCAAATTATATTTGAAACCACACTTAGAATTCAAGATAATATATTTTCAGAATGAGTCAATTAATATTTAAGTTTGTATGAGTCATATTTATAGTTCTTTTAAAAGTATGAAATCTAAGTATTAAGTATGTTTCAAACTTCAGCTCTTTTATGAAAATCAGTATGAGCACAGAGATAAACTACATTTCAGTAATAGGCTAGAGATTTGTCAGTGAACCTTTTTAAACTATTCACATTATTTTCTGATGGCAAAGACACCTCAAAAGAAGCGTGATATGGTCTATGAATACCATCAAACCTCCTTGCTGTCTTGAATTCATCAGTAGATGGTAGATTTGCTTTTTATGACAACATGAATATATTTCAAATGCAGCTGTTATAAAAGTAGTTAACATTATGAGTTAGAAATGTGAAGAAGGGCATTTATATTGGAGCTAATATTAGGAAACTAGACTGGCATCAGTTTTACACAGAATAGTCAAGGATTAGCTGAAAATTCTAATATAAATTATATTACCATTACTGCTGTCCCTTTTTTACCAGTGCCTCCCAAGAGATGCTGGATTAATTTAAAGATGATGGAAAACAACTTTCTTACAGAATCTTAGAAACTTACTTGAGCTTACAATGACCACCAACAGTAGAAGAGTAAGTAAAACAAGGTCTCAAGCTTTAGTGTGTAAGCTTTGAAAATAATACAATATATACTTGTATATACTATGTATCATTTTCCAGACCTCTTTGATATAAACATATTACCATTAAATATAAGCCCATAACAATCAAAGAACATTTTAAGATCTAAGAGTGTATGAGCATATTATTATCTGAAATTCTACTTTCAAGATGCCTGGCCTTAGGTGGAATTATCCCTGGCAGGTTTTACACACTACACTCAGTCTTGCACCTAATTGTGTACAAATATTAATTGAAAGTCACCACATAATATGACTATTTTTCTACACCAAGGATCTTACTCTTATTTGTGAATTACATTTATTTTGTCTGGTACTGGGGATTGAACTCAGGAGCTTGTGTTTGTCAGGCAGGCATGGCACCACTGAGCTAAATACCCAACCCATACATGTCTTAATATAGTAGTAATAGATAACACATTATAAAAATCACAAAACAAGCTTATGACATATATAGACTCCAAAAAAATAAAATGTGTTATGGACCACACAGACACCAGTGACTTGGAGCACAGGGCCCAGCCAGAGGCCTGCCAGGACATCATTGATAAGGGCACCCAGGCCCCAGACAGAAGCCTGCCAGAACAGTAGTGCAGCATAGGGATCGAGAAGGCAATCATTCTGAGCTCAGGAATTGGTACGGTGGTGAGCAGTAGAGAAAAGGATGCTCCAAGGGTGGTTGAGTATTGAAACCCACTGAGAGACCAAAGAATCACCTCAATAAACACACACCAAACTATAGAAGTTGGTGAGTTGTTGGGGTCAACACCTACTGGAATCAGACTTGTGGGGGAAGGACAGCTGGAACCTGCAGTAGAACTGTGCAAAGTTCTAACTCAAAGGAGGTCAGAGAGCTCAATTCCAGCTTTCCAGCCAAAAACCAACCTGAATATCAGTGGACTACAGCTGGCTCTCTAAGATCAGTTGACACAGGTCTGTATGCAACCCACTTTGTCCACTGGGGACAACAGAGACACACCTTGAAGGGGACCTTTTTTTCTTTTCTTCTTTTCTCCTTCCTCTTCATGTCTCACCTTTCTTGTTCTCTTTTTTTCATGCTTTTTCTCGATTGTTCTTATTTTTATAGGAGAGAATACAGTTTCTGGTTTTTCTGTTGCAGTCAGTTCTGTTCTTGTTTTTTTTTTTTTCCTTCTTTCTCTCTTTTCCTTGCTATCTTCACTAGTTTCCCAAAGTTTGAATGATCTTCCTGTGTCCTTTAGCCTTACTTCTAACCTTTCCCTTTCCTTCCATTTCTCACCACCCCCAACTTCTTCTAGATCTCCCCAGAGGGCAAATTCACTATGTTGAAGGGCTCATTTCCTGCAAATATACTTCTGGTTGGTTCTAAATTTTGATATATAAACATGAGACTGGTTCACACACAGGAGGTACATTAAGAGTTACCACAGCTTGTCATTTTCTAGGCTATGTTTGATGCTATTGTTGATACTGATTGTATTACTTTGACCACAGTGATGTGACCACTCTAGTCAGTTGCCCTTCCTGGTATACCAAGACTAAGATTGCCCAAGGGCCATTATACATTCAAAACCCAGAGGCCAACTAGACCTGGAAGACAATCCAAGAAGTAGCCATTCATAGGGATTCTAAATCTACAAACAAAGATACTTGCAATAAGCAATTTACAAGGAACCAACCCAGGAATGAAACCATAAACATCAAAAACAGCAACAACAAAATAGAAATGAGAAGGCACATAAACAAGACTCAAACCAGACTTCAACAAGGTGGAACAGTTTGAAACTCAACCACCTGGACTCCCTGAACTGACAATGAAAGAGGATCTGGAAAAAAATGAAATAAAAAATAATTTCTCAGATGACAACAGAGATGATGTCCAAAATGAAAGACATGATTAAAAACTGTAGAACAGACACAGGTAAAAAACAAAAATAGAGGAGCTCAGGAACATGATGGAATCCCAGTATAGGAAAGATCTGGAATCAATAACAGATTCAAGCAGGTATCCAGGAGATTAAAAACAACACTGAAAGTTTACACAGCAGAATGAGCCAATGTAAGAACAGTATATCAAAAATAGAAGACAGGATTACGTTAGTGACCAGGAAAAGAAAGATTTCTTAAAAAGAATAAGGAGGGTGCTGGGAGTTTAGCTCAGTGATTCTGCCACCTGCCTCACAAGCACAAGGTCCTGAGTTTAATCCCCTGTACCAAAAAAAAAAAAAAAAAAAAAGAGCAAGGGAGACAGGGATTTAGCTCACTGGTGCTGCCACCTGCCTCGCAAGCTCAAGGTCCTGAGTTCAATCCCCCATACCAAAAAAAAAAAGAGCAAGGAACCATGAGAAATCAATCCACCAGGTGCTAGATGATGCAAAGAAGAATAACATAAGAATGATTGCAGTTGATGAAGAAACAGGAGACAGTACAAATGACATTAAAAAAAAAAATTCACAGAAGTAATGGTAGAAAACTTCCAAAACAGAAGAAAAGAATTTGACATACAGATAAATGAGGCATATAGGATTCCAAATAGCCATAATAATAATAAAAAATTAAACCTAGGCATATAATAGTCAAGATTTCAGAAACACACAATATTACAAGCAATTAAAGAAGAGAAATCACATACAAAGGAAAGCCCATCAGAATCACAGCAGACTTCTCAACACAAACCCTCAAGGCAAGAAAAGACTGGAGTGAAGTATTTCAAGACCCCAAGAAACAACCTCCAACCCAGATTAATGTCCCATGCAAAACTATCTCTCAAACTTGATGGAGAAATAAGATACTTTCATGACAACTAACTCCTGAGGAACTTCATGAATACCAAACCAGCACTCCAAAAAATTTTAAACAATATCCTAGGAAAAGAAAATGAGGGTCACAACCCCACAAAGCCCAACAGAATGAATCTATCAGGTAAGACAAGGAATTAAATACAAAGGGTCTAGGGGAAACCCAACAACATGAAAAGATCACAACAAGGATTAGTCAATACATAATAATTATAACTATCAATATGAATGGTCTCAATTCACCAATCAAAAGAAATAGACTGGCACGATGGGTCAAGAAGCAAGATCCAACCATATGCTGCATACAAAAAAACATACTTAATTCAAAAACAAACTCATGGCCTGAAAGTTAAAGGGTGGAAAACAACACTTGATGTGACAGGAACCCCTCAAAAAGCAGGAATAGCTATCCTGTTTGCAGACAAAATGGATTTCAAACCAAGACTAATTAAGAGAGACAAAGAAGCTCATTACATTCTTATAAAGGGAACAATCCAAGAGGAAGACATGAGGATCCTAAATATACATGTACCAAAATATATATATATACCAAATACTAGTGCATTAAAGTATATAAAAAAAATTAATGGACATGAAAATCAAATAAGCACTAATAAAATTAGTACTGGGGACCTCATTACCACACTGTCACAAATATATAGATCAACTAGAAAAAAATCAACAACGAAATACTAGATCTCTGTGGGAGGTTGTAGAATTTAGTTATCTAGTTGTAAGAATTGATCACAAGAAGTTAGTTAACTGAGAAAATTAAGAAGTAATTTCTGGGAATTTCTACAAGTCTGATTTTTAAAAGAATTCCAGGAAACTTTAAGGGACATTGGGGAGTCACACAGAACATGCGGAATCAGTCCACTGCAGACAGGCAGGTCTGTGCATACTCTACAGAGGTTTTGAGTCAGACAGAACATGCCGAATCACCTGCTGCACTCAGGAAGGTCTGTGCACACCTTAACGAAGTCCTGAGTCAGGTGGAAGACACTGAATCACCCCGCTCCAGACAGGCAGCCACCTGCTTCCACACTACAAAGATGCAGAGGACACCAGACCACCAAGTCAAGGAACTGAGTCCCGCTGTTCCTGGCCCGGAGGTGGGGGCTTCGGAGCTGTCATGAAACTGTTCCTGGTCCAGAGGATGGGGCTTCCCAGTCACCATCCATCAAACTGCTCCCAGCCCAGAGGAAAGGTATTTTGGGCCAACTTCTGTCCCGCTGCTCCTGGCCCAGAGGAAGGGGCTTCCAGGCCACCATCCCTCCCACCACTCCTGCCTCAGAGGGAGAGGTTTCTGAGCTGCCATCACACTGCTCCTGGTCCACAAGAAGGGGCTTCCCAGCCACCATCACTCCTGCTGCTCCCAGCCCACAGGAAAGGGCTTTTGGGTCACCATTCCTACCACTGTTTGTGGCCCCTGGCCCACCTCAACCAGCTCAGAGGAGGTAATCCATGTAGGCACTAACAGCCCCCCGCCCCAGTTGAAATGAGAAAAAACATAAATAAGTCTCAAAACCAGACTTCCAGATCACCTACAGCAACCCCAAAGGGAAATGAGATGGAACACTCGGATACTGAACAACCTGGACCCACTCAACTGGCTACAAAAGAGGATCTGGAAAAAATGAAATCAGAAATAATTTCTCAGATAACAGGAGAAATTGTGCCCCTAGAGCAAGACATAATTAATAAATCTAGAGAGGAGCTCAGGAACATGATGGAATCTCAACATAAGAAACACATGGAATCCATAAAACAGACTCAAATAGATTTCCAGGACATGATAAACTCCATTTAAAGTCTACACAGCACAATGAGCCAATGTGAGGACAGAATTTCAGATATAGAAGATAAGAGTGCAATTAGTGACCAGGAAAAGGAAAATTGTTTCAAAATTATAAGGGAACATGAAAAATCAAGCCAGCAGCTGTTACATGATGCAAAAAAGAATAACATAAGACTGATTGGGCTCAATGAAGAAACAGGAGAGAGCAGAGATGACATAAAAAAATCTCTTCATAGAAATAATGGTAAAAAACTTCCCAAGCAGGGAAAAAGAGCTTGACATACAAATAAGTAAGGCATATAGGACCCCAAATAGCCTTGATCAAAAAAAAAATCTACACATAGGCATGCAATTGTTAAGATTCCAGAAACATAACAGAAGAACAAAGTTCTCCAAGCAGTCAGAAAAAAAAAACCAAATCACATATAAAGGAAAACCCATCAGAATCACAGCAGACTTCTCAACACAAACCATCAAGGCAAGAAGAGCTTGGAGTGACATATCCCAAGCCCTAAAAGAAAACAGCTTCCAACCCACATTGATGTACCCTGAAAAACTATCTTTCAAAATGGATGGAGAAATAAGATACGTTCATGACAAAGAGCACCTTAGGAACTTCATGAATAATAAATCAGCACTCCAAAGAATTTTACACAATATCCTAGGAACAGATATTGAGGATCACAACCCCAGGAAGCAAAGCAGAATGAACCCATCTGGCATGATAAGAAATTAAATGTAAAGGGGAGAACCCAACAAAAAGAAAAAGTCATGGCAATGACAAGTCAATAAGTTTCAGTTATAACCATCAATGTTAATGGTCTCAATTCACCAATCAAAAGAAATAGACTGGCAGAATGGGTCAAGAAGCAAAATCCGACAATATGCTGCATACAAGAAACACACTTAATTCAAAAGGAAACTCATAGACTGAAAGTTAAAGGGTGGAAAACAATACTCCATGTGACAGGAACCCCCCAAAAAACAGGGGTAGCTATGCTCTTGGCAGATCAAGTAGATTTCAAACCAACACTGATTAAGAGAGATGAAGAAGGACATGACATCCTTGTAAAGGGAAGAATCCAAGAGGAAGAGATGACAATCATAAATATCTATGCACCAAACACTAGTGCACCCAACTATATAAAACAAATACTAACGGACATGAAAAGCCATATATGCACTAATACAATTGTAGTGGGGGACCTCAACACCCCACTGTCACAAATAGATAGATCAACTAGACTAAAAATAAGTATGAAATACTAGAACTCAATCGAACTCTTCAACAAATGAACTTAACAGATGTTTACAGAGCCTTGAACCCCACAAAATCAGAATACACATACTTCTCAGCTGCGCATGGGTCATTCTCTAAAATAGATCACATACTCAAACATAGAACATGTTTCAGTAAGTGCAAAGGAATTGAAGTTATCGCCTGAACATTATCAGACCATACTGTGATGAAATTGGAGATCCATAGCAAAAGAAACTCAAAAAATTTCATAAACATGTGGAAATTAAACAACACACTTCTGAATAACCAATGGGTCACAGGGGAAATAAAAGAAGAAATCAGACAGTTCCATCAATTAAATGACAATGACAATACAACATATCAGAATCTATCAGACACAATGAAAGCAGTCTTATGAGGGAAATTCATAGCAGTGAATACGCATATTAGGAAAACAGAAAGAGGCCAATTAAACAACCTGATGCTGAACCTCAAGCTTCTAGAAAAACAAGAGCAGGACAATCCCAAAGCTCATAGAAGGGAGGAAATTATAAAGATCAGAGGAGAAATCAATGCAAAGGAGACTAAGAAAATGATACAAAAAAATCAATGAAGCCAAGAGTTGGTTCTTTGAAAGAATCAACAAAATTGACAAATCCTTAGCCAACCTTATCAGAAAAAGGAAAGAAAAGGCCCAAATGCATGCAATTAGGAATGAAAAGGGTGAAATGACAACAGACCCAGCAGAAATCCAGAGGATCATCAATACCTACTTCCAGAACCTATACGCCAATAACATGGACAACACAGAAGAAATGGACAGATTCCTAGATACATATGAATTACCAAAGTTCAATGAAGAAGACTTAAAAATTCTGAACAACCCAATATCAATCAACGAAATTGAAAATGTAATTAAATCTTATCAGCTAAGGAATGCTCAGGCCCTGATGGATTCACTGCTGAATTCTACAAGACATATAGAGAGGAACTGCTGCCACTACTGTTTAAACTCTTCAATGAAATTGAAAGGGAAGCAATACTCCCCAATTCATTCCTGGAAGCAAGCACCACCTTGATCCCCAAAGCAGAGAAAGACCCAACTGAAAAAGAGAACTATAGGCCCATCTCACTAATGAACATAGATGCAAAAATCCTTAATAAGATACTGGCAAACAGAATGCAGAAGATCATCAAGAAGATCATACACCCTCATCAAGTGGGATTCATCCCAGGGATGCAGGGTTGGTTCAATATTTGAAAATCAATTAATGTAATACACTACATCAATAGAGCCAAGGACAAAAACCATAGCATTATCTCCATAGATGCAGAAAAATCATTTAATAAAATCCAACATGAATTTATGATAAAAATCCTACAAAAATTGGAATAGATGGTCTCTACCTCAAACTGACAGAAGCCATCTATTAAAAAACAACAGCCAATATCATACTAAATGGTCAAAAACTGAAATCCTTCACACTCAAATCAGGAACAAGACAAGGATGTCCACTATCATCACTCTTGTTCAATATATTGCTGGAAACATTAGCCATGGCAATTAGACAAGAGAAAGAAATAAAAGGAATAAAGATAGGAAATGAAGAAGTCAAATTATCATTATTTGCAGATGACATGATACTCCATATAAAAGACCCCAAGAATTCCACCAAAAGTCTTCTATACTTAATAACCAAATTCAGTCAAGTAGCTGGTTACAAGGACAACACACAAAAATCAATAGCATTACTCTACATGAAAGACAGACTCACTGAGAGAGAAATAGGGCAAATAATTCCTTTCACAATAGCATCCAAAAAAATGAAATACCTAGGAATTATCCTAACGAAAGAAATCAAAGACTTCTTCTCTGAAAACTATGGCACCCTGAAAAGACTAATTGAAGATGATACCAGAAAATGGACAGACATCCCCTGCTCCTGGGTAGGAAGGATTAATATAGTGAAAATGGCCATACTTCCAAAACTGCTATATAGATTCAATGCAATTCCAATTGAGATCCCAACAGCATACTTCACGGACCTTGAGAAAATAATCCAAAAATTCATTTGGAACAAGAAAAGACCCAGAATAGGAAAAGCAATTCTAGGTAACAGAGACATGGCAGGGGGTATCACAATCCCCAACCTGCAACTCTACTACAAAGCTACTGTGCTAAAAACAGCATGGTACTGGCAAAGAAACAGATCTGAGGACCAGTGGAACAGATTACAAGATGCAGAAACAATGCCATACACACTCAGCCACCTCTTCTTCGATAAAGGAGCCAAACACCCTCACTGGAGGAAAGATAACCTCTTTAATAAATGGTGCTGGAAAAATGGGGCTTCAACTTGCCAAAGATTAAAACTAGACCTGTATCTCTCACTATGCAGGAAACTAAAATCAAAATGGATTAAAGATATAAATATTAATATAGAAACTCTAAACCAGTTGGAAGAGAGTTTAGGTGGAACCATTGAAGATATCGGTGTAGGAAAAGATTTTATGAACAAAACCTCAGGTGCCCGTGAACTAGCACAAACAATCAACAAATGGGATCTCTTCTTATTAAAAGGCTTCTGCACAGCAAGAGAAACCACCAGCAGTGTGAAGAGACAATCCACAATGTGGGGAAAAATCTTCACCTGCTCTTCCTCAGACAAAGGTCTACTATCTCGAATCTATAAAGAATTTAAAAAGATCAGACCTCCCAAATTTAAAGACCCAATCAAATAATGGGCATCTGAAATGAACAGACATTTCTCAGATAAAGAAGTAGAAATAGCAAATAAATACATGGAAAAAATGTTCAACATCACTGATCATTCAAGAGATGCAAATGAAAACAACGCTAAGATTCCACTTCACTCCAGAAAGAATGGCTGCTATCATGAAATCAACCAATAAAAAATGCTAGAGGGGCTGTGGGGAAAGAGGAACCCTGCTCCACTGCTGGTGGGAGTGTAGACTGATGCAACCACTGTGGAAATCAGTATGGAGATACCTCAAAGAACTAGGACTTGAAGTCCCATTTGACCCTGCTATTCCACTGCTGGGGATCTTCCCCAAAGAATTAAAGAATCATACCACAGTGATATGTGTGCACCCATGTTCATAGCAGCACAGTTTGTAATAGCTAAAACTTGGAAACAGCCCAAATGCCCATCAACTGGAGACTGGATAAAGAAAATTTGTTTTTTTTTTATAAAATGGAGTACTACTGAGCCATAAAAAATGAGAAATTGGAGACATTTATAGCTAAGTGGATGCACATTGAGGCAATACTCTTAAGTGTAATAATTAAGGCACACATGTGTAAATACCAAATAGTTTCTCTGGTGTGAGAAACTGAAAATGTAAATAAGGACCAAAATGTATAATAGGTAATGTGAAATAGGAAGAAAAGCTGCAAAGGGGACGTAAGTGGGAGGGCTAGGAGAAAGGATAGAAGAGAATGGGATTAATATGAGAAAATGGAAAAATAGGAATAAAATCTTTGTAAATAGGGAGGACTGGAGTGGTTGAAGGGAGGGCTGGGCAAGGGTGAACAATAAGAACCAAGAGAGACTATGTAAAGGTGCCAATTTCCAATGATGAATGTCATTATATTGTATCCCTAAAATGTACCAATGATTAGAATGAATAATCGATAAAGTAAAATAGCAAGAAAAGGTCCAAAAGGGTAGGGGTAGCGAGTGGGGCAGGGAAAAGGAAAGAAGGGAAAGAAAAAATGACGAGAAATGGAAAAAATGAATATAAAGTCTTTGTAAATAAGGAAGGGTGGAGGGCATGAAGGGAGGGCTAGAAATGGGGAAAGAATAAGAACCAAGACGCATTATGTAAATGTACAATTCCCAATGAGAAATGTAATTGTGTTGTATACCTACAATGTACCAATAAAAGTATTTAGTACAAAAAAAAAAAAAAGGAGACATTGTAAAAGTTTCACGGTAGAAAAACTGGTTTTCCTAGTTTTCTTAGTAACCATTGTTCAGGGTCAGAGGAGTGTGACTCAATGAGTCTATGGGTGGTGAGAGAGATAAGATTCACTATTTACATCTGTGGTGTTTGTGGTGGGCCGATGTGCTTGAATTCTGCTGAAGTCATCCTGCTTTCTTGATACCATTTGATAAGAAGAGGGCTGCAGTGGGCTCTTTTATGTACAGGATTGGTGAACCGAAATGAGGGACTTGTAAATTCACCTGTAGCTTTTATGAGTCACTTAAAGTCACTGGTTATTGTGGGGGCCTTGCCCCCCCCAGAATTCTTAAGTGCCTTTTACGGGCATATCTGGGCCTGCTGCAAATCTACCCGGCAACAAGGAAGTAGCCCCAGTACCCTCCTCTTGCTCCTCCCCTCTAGCCCTACGGTATATATGTTGTAGCAGCTTCCACAATAAACAAGACTTGATCAGAAACCTGTCTTGTCTCCATCTCTCATGTCCCCTGTCTTTTGTCATTCTCGTTCCCCCTCTAGGGTCTCTGTTGACTTACCTGCCGGCCGGGACAAGTGGCGCCCAATGTGGGGCCAGAGAACGGGGGATCCAGTGAAGAACACTGCTCGGGGGCCCAATAAAATAAAATAGAAAAAAGAGGATTGTGTTTGACGTGAACCTGCCGTCTTTCCTGCACCTTGGTGAGTTGAGCAGCGATTATGGGACAGGGCATTAGCCAACATGAGTTATTTGTACAAGGTCTTAAAGAAACTTTACAGACACGAGGGGTAAAGGTTACAGTCAAACAGTTGTTAAAATTTTTTGATTATATTAGAGATCTCTGCCCTTGGTTTCCCGCAGAGGGTACCATTGATGAGAGGAGATGGAAAAGAGTAGGGGAGGCCCTTAAAGATTACTATGCTACTTGTGGACCAGGAAAGGTCCCAATTACTGCATTTTCTTATTGGAATCTTATTAATGACATTATCTCCCAAAAAACCAAGGATCCGGTGGTGGCTCAAGCCATCCAGGTCGGGGAGATAGCTCTCCGATCGGAGGATGGGTCGATCACTCTCTTTCAGAGTGAGGAGTTTGTAAATACCCTGCGGGAAGCCAAGATGGCACCAGGGCCCGAGCCCCTGCAGGACGGGACTCCCTCAAAGGATGAGGGAGAAGACTTGATGTCTTTTGATAGTGACGATGACTCAGACAAGAAAAAACAAAATGGAACTGATGAGGGTTTACAGGCGGGCTCTGCCTCTTCCAAGCCTTTTAAAGAAAAGCTTTGGCGCTCCTCAGCTTCCGCCTCCGCTCTTTCAGCCCCTGCCTCTGACCCCACCCCGCCTGTTAAGGAGGAACCAGCCTTGTATCCTTCCCTCCGACACTTCAGGAACCCCCCCTTCCCACAGAACGGTCTGGGGGAGGCTGACTGGACCAATCTCGAGGAGGAGGCAACCAGATATCGCAATCCTGATTGGCCACCCGTAGTTCAATGTCCGCCTCCTTATCTTCCAGAACCCGACACTCCCATTGCGCCCGTTTTGGCATGCCCTGTTGTTGATCCCCAAAAGGAACTCCGGGACAAAATAGAATTTCTAAAAGAGCAAATAAGGTTAGAAAAGGAACATCAAGAACTTATTACCCAGCTCGAAGGCTTAAGAACAGGCAAAGCCCATGAAAATGTCCGTAGAGAAGACACACTTAAGCCATGACCCCCCATTAGAGGGGCGACCCCCAGGGTGCCATCCGGATCAAGGGTACCCCTAGAACTTGAAAATGTGGAAGTCTTTCATGTAACTGAGACTGCTGACTTGCAGGGACAGGCATGGAGACACCATAGTGGTTTTGATTTTAAGGTTATTAAAGAACTTAAAATGGCCGCAGCTCAATACGGGGCCACTGCACCTTACACAATGGCTATTTTGGAATCGGTGGCAGAAAATTGGCTCACCCCAATCGATTGGCAGACTCTGGCCCGCGCCACCCTTACAGGAGGTGATTATTTATTATGGAAATCTGAATATGTTGAAAATTGCCGAGATACTGCTAGACGCAATGCTCAGGCGGGTAATGGTTGGATACTTGATATGCTTCTAGGGGATGGGGCCTATGCTACCAGCGATCAACAGATGCAATTTGATGCGGGGTTGTATGCCCAGATTCAGACCGCAGCCACTAGAGCCTGGAGAAAGCTCCCTTCTAAAGGGGATGTGAGTGCTTCTCTCACCAATATCCGACAGGGGCCTGATGAGCCCTTCGCGGATTTTGTTCTCCGCCTGCTCATGGCAGCGGGTCGGATTTTTGGAAGCGCAGAAACTGGGACAGATTTTGTTAAACAGCTTGCTTTTGAAAATGCAAATGCTGCTTGCCAGGCCGCCATCCGCCCTTATAAAAAGAAAACTGATCTCTCAGGTTACATTCACCTTTGCTCAGAAATTGGGACAGCCTACCAACAGGGACTTGCTATGGCTGCCGCCATGCAGGGTTACACGGTCAAACAGTTTTTGTCGCGCCGCCCAGGCAACAAGTGTTTCTGGTGCGGGACAACGGGTCATTTTGCCAAGGAATGTCAGGCCTCTAGGGCGTTGGCCCCTAGGGCCACACTTCCGGGGCCTTGCCCTCGATGCAATAGAGGAAGACATTGGGCGAGTGAATGTAGGTCCAAGACGGACACTCAGGGCCGGCCCCTCCCGCTTGTCCATAACCCGGACCAGGGAAACGGGAGAGGGGGCCAACCCCAGGCCCCCCCACCCAAACAAATTTACAGGGCACTCAATTTTGCTCCAGCAAACAACAATCCATTTCAGACCTCTTCAGAGCAACAACAGGAAGTGTCGGACTGGACCTCAGTTCCACCGCCCACACAGTATTGACTCCAGAAATGGGGGTACAGGCCCTTCCGACAGGGGTCTTTGGACCCCTGCCTAAGGAGACTTTTGGGCTTGTAATAGGCAGAAGTAGCAGCACTATGGATGGGCTGCTGATCTACCTGGGGGTGATTGATAGTGATTACTCCGGGGAGATTAAAGTTATGGTTTCTTCCCCCAAAGTCATTAACACCATTCACTCAGGCCAAAGATTTGCTCAATTGTTACTCCTTCCCCTTCTCCCTACCTCTAATAAGGCTCTTAACAACACCCGAGGCAGCCAGGGATTCGGCTCATCCGATGTCTACTGGTTGGAAATGCTTTCAGCCCAGAAGCCTCTCACGACCTTATGGTTAGATGGGAGACAGTTTTCTGGATTGGTAGACACCGGTGCTGATGTAACTATCATCAAAGGAGAAGACTGGCCTCAGGCGTGGCCATTAAAAGACACCCTCACCCATCTCAGGGGTATAGGTCAGAGTCAAAACCCTAAACAAAGTGCCAAAGATCTGACCTGGAGAGACCAAGATGGCAATCAAGGCACCATTCAACCTTATATCATCTCAGGGTTACCCATTAATCTATGGGGGAGAGACCTATTATCACAAATGGGGATGATTATTTCTAGCCCTAATGAAATTGTCACTATGCAGATATGTAAAAATGGGTACATTCCAGGAAAAGGGCTAGGTAAACACTCTACAGGTATTATACAGCCCATTGAGCCAGTCCTTCAACTCCCCCGAGCAGGCTTAGGCCATTTTCCATAGGGGTCATTGACACTCCTGCAGTCCATACTGAAAAGATCACCTGGCTCTCAGATGATCTGGTATGGGTCGATTAATGGCCCCTTTCCAAAGATAAGTTATTAGCGGCTCAGCAGCTGGTGCAGGAACAGCTTCATGCTGGCCATATCATCCCCAGTAATTCCCCATGGAATACTCCCATCTTTGTCATTAAAAAAAGGTCAGGAAAATGGAGACTCTTACAAGATCTTAGAGCAGTCAATAAGACCATGGTACTTATGGGAGCTTTGCAACCCGGTCTTCCCTCACTGGTAGCTATCCCCCTTGGATACTATAAGGTTATTATTGATTTAAAAGACTGTTTTTTCACCATTCCCTTACACCCTGCTGATCAAAAACGCTTTGCATTTAGCCTTCCAGCGACCAATTTCTGTGCCCCAATGCAACGCTTTCAATGGCTAGTACTGCCCCAAGGCATGGCCAATAGTCCCACCCTATGCCAGTCATTTGTGGCCGCAGCCCTCCAATCCACCCGAGACAATTGGCCTCAAATGTACATTGTCCATTATATGGATGATGTCCTAGTGGTGGGACAACAAGGAAGTGAGGTTTTAGCCTGTTATGCTGATCTCCGACAGGCCCTTGAATCTCGTGGCCTCCAAATTGCCCCTGATAAGGTTCAGCTAAAAGACCCCTATACTTACCTCGGATTTCAGATGAAGGGACATAACATTTCCTCTGAAAAGCTTACCTTATGGCTGGACAATCTTAATACCCTAAATGACTTCCAAAAATTGCTCGGAGATATAAATTGGCTCATGCCATATTTAAAACTTTCTAAACATGACCTAAAACCTCTCTATGATATCCTACAAGGAGATAGCCACCCCACTTCACCTTGGGAGCTCACCGCTGAGGGGCGTAAAGCCATTAGCACGGTAGAACAAGCCATCCAAAACCAAACAATTACCTTTATAGATTATAACTCTCCTTTGCAGTATGTTATCTGCAAAACCTGTCTCTCTCCCACTGCTGTTTTCTGGCAAACCATGCCCCTTATGTGGGTTCATCTCCCGGTTTCCCCTGAACGGGTCTTCTATCCCTATTATGTTGCAGTTGCAGACCTGGTTATCTTAGGCAGAGACCATGGAAAAATGTATTTTGGAAAAGAACCTGATATTATTATTCAACCCTACCCTAAAGATCAAATCGATTGGCTTATGCAGACTACCGACTCCTGGCCAATTGCTCTCGCTTCTTATTCAGGCTTAATAGACAATCATTATCCTCCAAACAAACTTATTGACTTTGCCAGTAGACATGAGTTCATTTTCCCAAAAATCACTTCCTGTTCTCCTCTAGCAAAAGCCCTATTAATCTTTACAGATGGTTCTTCTACCAGGATAGCTGCCTATGTATGGGACAATAACATTGTCCAATTCCAAACCAGCTGTTCTTCAGCCCAAATAACCGAGCTACATGCAGTCATAGAGGTCTTTTCTGCATTCCCTGAACATGCCTTTAATCTTTTTACTGACAGTGCTTACATTGCCCAATCTGTTCCCTTATTGGAGACATGTGGATTGATAAAACACGCTTCTGAAACTGGTGGTCTTTTTATTCAATTACAAGATCTAATTAGAAAAAGATCCCAGCCTTTTTTTATTGGGCACCTTCGTGCCCACTCTAACCTACCTGGCCCACTTACGGAAGGCAACCGGTTAGCAGATCTGGCCACAAGACCTCAGGCTTTTGCCTACTCACTAAGTATTGATGCCTCCATTCAGATTGACCAGGCACAGAAGGCACACCAATTACATCACCTTAATGCTCGCATGCTTCGCCTTATGTATAAACTTACTAGAGAACAAGCTAGACAAATTGTTAAAACCTGCCCTACATGCACCCTTCATCTTCCCACACCTCATCTGGGAGTTAATCCTCGTGGCTTAATTCCAAATGCCCTATGGCAAATGGACGTCACACATTACCCTGAGTTTGGAAATCTTAAATATATACATGTCAACATTGATACATATAGTAGATTTGTATTTGCCACCCTACAATCCAGGGAAGCTACTAAACATGTAATTGCCCACCTTCTAGTTGCCTTCTCAGTACTTGGATGTCCACAGCAAATTAAGACAGACAATGGTCCAGGCTATACCAGTTCTGGCTTCTCGAAGTTTTGCAAACAATTAGATATAACACACATAACGGGAATCCCATATAATCCACAAGGACAAGGCATTATAGAAAGAGCCAACCTCACACTCAAAATTGCATTAGATAAAATAAAAAGAGGGGAATGGTACCCTATCAAGGGGTCACCCAGAAACCTAATATCACATGCACTATTTATTCTTAACTTCTTAAATTTGGATGTTAAAGGATTATCTGCAGCCAACCGTTTCTGGCAACAAGAGATGCAAAAACAATTTGCCTCTGTGATGTGGAGAGACCCCCTGGACCACTCATGGCATGGGCCTGACCCTGTACTCATCTGGGGCCGAGGGTCAGTGTGTGTTTACTCCAAGGAAATGAAGTCAGCCAGGTGGCTTCCAGAACGCTTAGTAAAACAAGTTGATAAGCGTGTTGATGATGCCGATGACCTAACATTGTCCAATTTCAACCAGTTAACAATGGCGTCTACAATTATGATCTAATAATCATAAAGAGAACAGTATAATTCAATTTGGCCAAATATATTTGAGTACACCCAAATTTTATAAACTGTCTCATATGTTTGCCTGTTGTTTGTTGTTTATGTTCGTACAGTTGAGCTCAATAATTCTTTCCCTTCCTTCCCAGGTTGCTAATTGATCAAAGTGCCACTGAGATCTATTTTATAAAAATGATGTGTATTGTCACCTACATGTAATAGTCAAATTATATATATTCTTAATTGCTTGTCAGAATGATTAGAGACTATGGGAACTCCCTTTGATGAATATAGAAGTGGCCACCCAGAAAATGATTATTCTGGTCTTAATTCATTAAAGGGACCCCCTAGTAAATTTTATATTATAATCCTATGGGAGACACATCATAACGAATATTATCTAAATATGTCATAAATTGATTACATTGGTTATCCTTGATATTTAAGCATTGAATATGTTATTACAAAACGTTTACATTGGTTAAGTTCTAAATATGTTATTGTAATATGCCCACATTGGTTATCTTCAAAAGCTTAATCAGGTTAGCCTAACTCTCTTATTTACAGCCCAGCCTTGCTTACATCGCAGGACAAAATTTTGCTTACAGGTTAAGAAGATGACATCCCTGATTCTGTTGCATGGTCTGTTGCTGTTCCTGGCACCGACAACAAAAAGTGGATTTCAACCAGTTAACAAAGAACAATTGCTCATTGCCCTGTATGGTAACCCCTGTTACTGTGCTGGGGGTTCTGGCGGGGCTGCACCCACAAGTTACACTCGTAGTACTGATTGCGGTGACAAGATTGCCTACTTAGTTTATGAGGCCGCACTAGCGGGAGGATATAACCAAAAATGGAATTGTGTCACTAAGCCTAAAATCATACCAACAGTCAATGGCAAACCAGGGCCATGCCCTGCTGGTTGTGTCATGGCCACAGAGATGCATTCTACCTGTTACACTGAAGCCCAACAATGTACATACTCCGATGGAAAAATATATCTAACTGCTGTTCTACGAAGAACTTACAGGGGCTCTGTCGGAGGTGACTGGGACTTTCCCAGCCCCACTGGGTATCCTAAATTTGGCCAAGCCTCCTGCAACGGCGGTCTCGGCAAAGATGTCTGCTGGCCGCCACAGGCCTCAATCCATATATCTGATGGTGGTGGGCCTTCAGATCAGCTCAGGGAAGAGCGAGTGCAAAAACAGCTCGAGACTATCATCCAAGAGATGTACCCCTCCCTAAATTATCATCCACTGGCCCTTCCCAAACCTCGAGGCCCAGACCCTGATGCCCAAACCCTGAGTGTCCTAGAGGCCACTTATCATTTGATCAATACATCTAACCCAGCCTTTGCTGCAGATTGTTGGCTATGCTTGACCTTTGGCACACCCCTGCCCCTCGCCTCGCCAGTTGTCGACCAAATTGACTATGCCAATAGTTCTAGTTACAATTGCAGTTTTTCTCTGCCTTTCAGGGTCCAACCAGTACAGTTCAATGCCTCAGTTTGTTATCCGGGCCACAACAATAGCTTCGATATACATGTTGGAGTCCAAAATTTCTCTCTCTGCTCAGTAGTGCTTAATGGCCCTGTTGCCATTTGCCCTGCCCCGGGTCACATGCTCGTCTGTGGAGGGAGCTTGGCATTCACCTCCCTCCCCACTAATTGGACTGGGCTGTGTGTGGTGGCGACTGTCCTCCCGGACATCTCCCTCATTCCTGGAGATGAGCCAGTGCTCTTGCCCAGTTTTGACTATATCGCCGGGTGACATAAAAGGGCCGTCTCACTGGTCCCCTTGCTCATAGGGCTAGGGGTGTCTGGCACCCTTGCCACTGGCTCTGCTGGCATCGGAGTGGCGTTACACTCCTATGCCAAATTATCCAACCAATTGATTAATGATGTTCAAGCTCTCTCCAACACTCTTACAGATATTCAAGATCAGATCGATTCTTTGGCTGAGGTGGTCCTTCAAAATAGAAGGGGCCTGGACCTCCTCACGGCAGAACAAGGAGGGATTTGCATAGCCCTAAATGAATATTGTTGTTTCTATGCCAATAAATCTGGGATCATCAGGGGAAAAATTCACGAACTTCAGGAAGATCTAAACAGATGACGACAAGAATTCACTCAAAATCCCCTCTGGACTGGCCTCAATGGTTTCCTCCCTTATCTCCTCCCTTTGCTGGGACCCTTATTGGGTCTACTGCTGCTCATTTCTTTGGGGCCCATACTTTATAACAAAATCATGGCCTTTCTTAGAGCCCAGATAGAGGCAATAAAAACAGCGCCCGTACAGGTCTACTATAATAGATTGGCAATGGCTGACCAGGACGAATGTCAGACCGTCGATTAGGTCCTTGCCATGG
Organism: Heterocephalus glaber; assembly: GCF_053883595.1. NCBI lineage: Eukaryota > Metazoa > Chordata > Mammalia > Rodentia > Bathyergidae > Heterocephalus > Heterocephalus glaber. The sequence continues at coordinate 23,989,578 of NW_028258145.1, read as the reverse complement.
CGAAGTGTTCTCGCCCCGCCTGGTGAGTGGGCTGGCAAGCCAATGACGGGCAACTGAGCATGAGTGCCATGCAATGAGAAAGCCCTCGTGTGCCACCTAAGACAGGTGCCAGAGCCTTGATTCTCTGGTTAACCGATGACGGGTAAGGTGCACGGTACAGACACGTATGATTGCTCTGACCCAAGACAGGCTCAGCCCCCGCAGGCTTGGCTCTCCTGATGCCTTTCTTGTAATTATAATTTTAAAGGGAGGACCTGTGGGGGCCTTGCCCCCCCCCCAGAATTCTTAAGTGCCTTTTACGGGCATATCTGGGCCTGCTGCAAATCTACCCGGCAACAAGGAAGTAGCCCCAGTACCCTCCTCTTGCTCCTCCCCTCTAGCCCTATGGTATATATGTTGTAGCAGCTTCCACAATAAATGAGACTTGATCAGAAACCTGTCTTGTCTCCATCTCTCGTGTCCCCTGTCCTTTGTCATTCTCGTTCCCCCTCTAGGGTCTCCATTGACTTACCCACGGGCCAGGACAGGTTATCATCATATGTTAAAACCAGAAAGACAATAGCCAGAAGAACTAAGCTACTTTCCTACATGTATACAAGCCTTACTTCTTTCCTTTGTGATTGTCAAACAGTGTCAGAGAAATAAACTGCTGTTTGTCCCCCGGGCTGTCTCCTTTTCTTTCTTTAAAGATCAGTGCTTTCCAGGGTCTCAGGTCTCCCTTTAGAGAGACCACCCAGAGGACTCAACCAAACTCTTGAACAGATGGACTTAACAGTTGGTAACAGTGTTCCAACCCACAAAATCAAAATACACATTATTTTCAGCTGCACACCAGTCATTCTCCAAAACACACCACATATTTGCTCACAGAACATTTTTAAGTAGGCCGTGGATTTAGCTCAGTGGTGATGCCACCTGTCTTCCAAGCACAAGGTCCTGAGTTCAATCCTCATACCAAAAAACAAAAACAAAGAAACATGTTTAAGTAAATGCAAAAGAATTGAAGTTATCCCCCATATATTATCAGATCATAGTGTAATGAAATTGAAGATCAATAGTGAAAGAAACCACAAGAACTTCATAAACACATGGAAGTTGAACAACACACTCCTGAACAACAAATGGGTCACAGAAGAAATTAAAGAATGAATGACAGTTTCTACAATTAAAAGACAATGCCAATACAACATATCAGAATTTATGGAACACAACAAAAGCACTCTTAAGAGGGAAATTCATAGCAGTGAATATACATATTAGGAAAACAGAGCAACTTCAATTAACCTAAACCTGAACCTCAAGCTTTTCGTAAAAGAAGAGCAAAACAAACTGAAAGCTCATACAAGGGAAGAAATTATAAAGATCAGAGCAGAAATCAATGCACTGGAGACTAAGATAATGATACAAAACATCAATGAACAGAAGTATCAGAAAGACAGTGGATCATCAACACCTACTTTGAGAACCTATATGAAAATAAGATGGAAAACACAGAATAGACAAATTTCTAGATGCATATGAATTACCAAAGTTAAACAAAAAAACCTAAAAATTCTAAATGACACAATATCAATCAACAAAATTGAAAATGTAATTAAAAACTTACCATCAAAGAAAACCTCAGATCCTAATGGCTTCTCTGCTAAGTTCTACAAGGCATTTAAAGGATAACCATTGCCACTACTGTTTAAACTCTTCAATGAAATGGAAAGTCAAGCAATACTCCCAAATTGATTCCTGGAAGCAAACAGCACCTTAATCCCAAAAGCAGAGAAAGATCCAACCAAAAAAGAGAACTATAGGCCAATCTCACTAATGAACATAGATGCAAAAATCCTTAATGAGTTACTGTCAAACAGAATGCAGAGATCTTCAAGAAGATCATACACCCTGACCAAGTGGAATTCATCCCAGGGATGCAGGGATAGTTCAATACATGCCAATCAATAAATGTAATAAACTGTATTAACAGAGCCAAGAACAAAAGCCATATGATCATCTCAATAGAAGCAGAAAAAGCATTCAACAAAATCCAACACACATTCATGATAAGAACATTGCAGAAAATCAGAATAGATGGTCTTTATCTCAACCTGATGAAAGCCATCTATGAAAAATCAACAGCCAATATCATACTAAAAAGTCAAAAACTTGAAATCCTTCACACTAAAATCCAGAACAAGACAAGAATTTCCACTATCACCACTCCCGTTCAATATAGTTCTGGAGACATTAGCCACAGCAATTAGGAGAAAGAAATAAAAGGAATAGATAGGAAATGAAGAAAAATTGTCATTATTCGCAGATGACATATACTCTACATAGAAAACCCCAAGAACTCTACCAAAAGTCTTCTACATTTAATAATCAGTCAGCAGAATAGCTGGATACAAGATCAATAAACAAAAATCGATTGCCTTCCTGTACAGAAACAACAGGCTCACTGAGAGAGGAACTAGAGAAACAACTCCTTTCACTATAGCATTCAAAAAAAAAAAAAGAGAGAGAGAGAGAAATACCTTAGGAATCAATCTAATGAAAGAAATAAAATAATTCTACTCTGAAAACTACAGTACTCTGAAAAAGGAGGTAAGAAAGGATATCAGAAAATAGAAAGACATGCCTTACCCCTGAGTAGGAAGGACCAATATAGTGAAAATAGCCATACTTTCAAAACTGGTATATAGATTCAATGCAATCCCAATTGAAATTCCAATAGCATATTTTACAGAACTTGAGAAAACAAGGCAAAAATTCATCTGGAGCAAGAAGAGACCTAGAATAGCAAAAGCAATTCTAGGCAACAAAGGCCAGGTAGGGGGTAACAAAATCCCCTACTCAAAACTATAGTACAAAGCTACTGTGATAAAAACAGCATGGAACTGGAAAAAAATTAGACCTGAGGATCAATGGAACAGATCCAAAGATGAAGAAATAACTCCAGACACACTCAGCCATGTCATCTTTGGCAAAGGAGTCCAACACCCTCACTGGAGAAAAGATAGCTTCTTTAATAAATGGTGCTGGAAAAATTGGATTTCAACTTGCCAAAGATTAAAACTATACCACTGTCTGTGCACCTTTATGAAAGCTTCTCAGGATCCTTGGGTGTGGGCCTGGTGTGGTCTCCTCCCTGCGCACAGAATGATGCAGAAGAACACTGCCACACTAGTGCCTTTACATTATTTTGGCTTTGGCTACAGAGCACTGGTTACTACTGCTGGGATCATTGGCTATGTAAAAGCAGGTAGTGTGCTGAGCCTGGCCACTAGGCTCTTCTTTGGAAGTTAGGCATGCCTGGGTGTAGTTAAAAACACAAGAGGTAAAATGTTAGGAGTCAACATTGGGGTCCCCAAGGCCTCATGCCTTGCTCAGAAAAACAGTGTGAAAAAACTTTCTTCGTGAGACTTGGAATGTGTATTCTTTGCTCATCTTAGAGCACAGACCTACTTTGAAATTATGTTAAATGGAATAATCAAAATAAAGTTTACTACAAATAACAAAAAAAACCCTATATCTCTCACCATGCACTAAACCAACATCAAAATGGATCAAAGATCTAAATATTAAGTCAGAAACACTAAACCTGTTGGAATTGAGGTTAGGTAGAACTCTTGAAGACATTGACATAGGAAAAGACTTCATAAACAAAATTTCAGTTGCCCCTGAACTAGCACAAACAAGTGGGACCTCTTCTTATTAAAAAGATTCTGCACAGCAAGAGAAACCACCAACACAGTGAAGAGAGACCCACCATGTGAGAAAAAAAATTTACCAGCTGTCTCTCAGACAAAGGTCTACTATCTAGAATAAATAAACAACTTTAAAAAATCAGACCCCCCCAAATTTAAAGACCCGATCCAAAAATGGGCATCTGAAATGAGCAGAAATTTCTCAAAGAAGTAGAAATAGCAAATAAAATTATGAAAAAATGTTCAATGTCACTGGTCATCCAAGTGATGCAAATGAAAACAATGCTGAGATCCCACCCTACTCCAGATAGAATGGTTGTTATCAAGAAATCAACCAATAACAAATGCTAAAGGTATTGGGAAAAAGTAACCCTTCTCCACTGTTTGTGGGAGTATAGACTGGTGCAACTATTGTGGAAATCAATATGGAAATAACTCAAAAAACTAGAATTAGAGGTCCCATTTGACCCAGCTATTCCCCTACTTGCTATCTTCCCAAAAGAATTAAAAGCATAGCACCACAGAGACATATGCATACCCATTTTCATAGCAGCACATTTTGTAATAGTTAAATCTTGAAAATAGCCTAAATGACCATCAACTGGTGACTAGATAAAGAAAATGTGTGTTTTAAAAAATAAACTAGACTACTACTTAGCCATAAAGAATGAAAAACTAGAGACATTTATAGCTAAATGGATGCACAGTGAAGCTGTACTCTTAAGTGAAATAAATAGGACACACATGTGTAAATACCAAATAGTTTCTCTGGTGTGAGAAACTGAAAGTGTAAATGAGGATCAAAATGTATAATAAGACAATGTGAAGTAGGAATAGAGGGTCCAAAGGGGAAGGGGAAGTAGCAGGGGAAGGGGAAGTAGCAGGAGGAGGGGGAGGGGAAAGGAAAGAAGGGAAAGGAAAAAATATGAGAAAAGGAAAAAATGGAAACAAAGTCTTTGTAAATAAGGATGGGTAGATGGGCTGGAGGGAGGGCAAAGAAATGGGGGATAAAATAAGATACTAGACATATGTATAGGTACAAATCTCCAATGATGAATGCCATCATATTTTATACCTAAAATGTACCAATGAACTTAATGAATAAAAAAAGTGTTATGTATGCGTACCACCTCCTCATAGAGTATAATCATTATGTACTAGAAGTACAGACTAATGAAATTAAAGAAAAACAAAATTAGTCTATGATAAAAAGAATGTAAAAAAATAAAAGGAGGCAAACTGCATATTATAAAGTCCTTATTCAAAGAGATACAAAAAGAGGTTTTAACGTCAATGTTTTAATAAAGTGCAGGCTGCACCCTCTTCATCTGGGAAACCAAAGTTATTCAAAAATTTTCCACTTAAATACCCTATTTTACAATTCTCGCCCTTGATGGTGGGCATAGTGGTACACACCTATAATCCCAAAATTCACGAGGCTGAAGTAGGAGGATCAGCATGAGTTCAAAGCCTGCCTGGGCTACATAAGGCCAGCTTGAATTGCATAGCAAAACCTTGATTCAAAAAAAATCCAGCCCCAATATTTTATATTCTTTGTTACAAACTCTTTATTTGTCCTTTTAATCTTATATCCTATGTGATTACCTAACATTTCTAGCCTCACTAGGCCAGTGATTTACTATCTGAAAGGATTGCCTGAGTATACTACATGATATATTGCAGCAATGTGAACAATATGTGATTATCTATCTATTTTCTTTGCCCCTTGGCAATAGTAAACAAGAGCTATTCTCTACATATAGACAAAATAGCAATAGCAGTATGCTATGAAAACTAAACTAAACTCTTCAACTTTGCAGAAATATGAAGCACTAAAGACACATTTTCCAAAAGGTATTCCACTATATTTTAACATAGTCACATGAGCACACACACACATACACATGCATACACACACACACTTGCACACACACATACACATCTCTTCAAATGCATTCCAACAGTCTAACTGCAGTTATACACCTTTTGACCAATCTCTCCTCATCCTCTTTCTACTCCCTGTCTCAACCTCTAGTAGCCACCATTTTACTTTCAAATTCTATGAGATCAAATTTTCAGATTCTGCACAAGTGAAACCATGTACTATTTGTGTTTTTGTGCTTGGCTTATTATACTTAATATAATATCTTGCAGGTTCATCTTGTCATTGCAAATAGTAAGGACTGCAAAGTGACTATAGTTGGTAAACTATTGTATTGAAAAATGTAAAGTGGATGGCATTTTCCCTTACCAAAAAAATGATACTCATGTAAGGTACTCCATTTATTGATTAGATAAATTTAATCATTCTAAAATGTATATAAAATGAAAACATAATTTCATACATAACAAAAACATGCAATTATTTCTGTCCATTAACATGTACACACATTTTAAGCTTTTAAGCAAATTTAAAAAATGATGTATTATGACTTTAGAGATTGAGAAATAGAGTTTAAACCAGGCATGGGGCCACACACCTGTAATCCCAACACTAGAGAAGCTGAAGCAGGAGGATTACCTCAAGTTCCAGGCCAGGTTGGGCTACACAGTGAGTTCAAGGATGTTCTAAACTACATAAAGAAACCTTATCTCCAAATGACGGGGGGGGGGAGAAAGAGAGAGAGAGAGAGAATATAGAGTCAAAAAAGCCATAGAAGATGCATATAAAGAGTCCCTTATATATTTAATGAGGTTTTGCCCTGAGGACTCTCACAGTCATAACAGAAGTACAGAATGGTTAAAACTCTGAAATAAAAAAATCTTGTGTTCATTTTGCATAATAATAGGAATGTAAAACATATAAGGAAGATTATTAGAGAAGATGATGGGGATCAGAGGAAGCTCAAGGAGAGAATCGGGGAGAGTACCACAGGGAATGGACATGATCAAAGTGTGTTATATGCATGTGTGAGAATGGCACAGAGTGATCCAATATGCTATATAATTAATATGCAAAAATCATATATATATATTTTTAATACATCATATGTAATTTTGCCAGGTTCTATTATGCATGCCTGTGATCTTAACTACTTAGGAAGCTGAAACAGAATTGCAAATTGTCTATTCAGTGAGACCCTACCTCAAAAATTAAAAAAATAATTTGTGCCATTTTATTTTCCTGGTCCTGTTGACCCACACTTGTAATTCCAGAACTCTGGGAAGGTGAAAAAGGTGGATCTCATGTTCCACCCCAGCCTGGAAAATTTAGCAATATAGTGAGATGCTGTGTCACAATGGTAAAATATTTAAAAGGCCTGGGAGATGTAGCTCAGTGCAAAGACACTGGGCTTGATTCCCTAAATGCCAAAATACATTAAAATATTTTTTTTCTGAGCAATCAGGTACAAAAGAAAGTGGTGGAGAACTCTCAGAACAAAAGAAAATCCAGTATATAAAAACTTCACATTAAAAAAAAATTCAATAAGTAAATTTTATTGTAATATCTGATTAAATCTAGTGCCACATGTATGATTTATAACTGCTAATAATCTGAACTGATTTCAAAAAGCCCAACCAAGTTAAATTTCTACTAAACATAACAATACTCTTTAAGTATTAAAAGCAGAATCCAGAATATCCAAAGCAAACTTTCATAATTTCAGGATACACTCCAAAATTACTTGACAGGAAAAGAACTAAGGAAAAGTAAGCTACTCACAAGGGAAATAAAAATTAATATATGCCTATCTGGAAAGGAACTAGATGTTATAATTATCACAAAGATCTATATTGATTATGCCCAAAGCAGGCTGTAAGCAGTGCAAGCTGTAAAGAGTTAACCTCTCAACTGGTTTCTTTTGAGAAGCAAGTCCATCTGAAAACTACCTGCTGAGGTCAGAGTAACTCATACCCAAAATTCCATTCCCATAATTAAAACCTTCTTAACTAGCAGGACAAGTTTCTAATTACAACCCTATATTTTGTCTATTCTGTTCCTAATTCAAGAATGCTTTGTCTTACTCTTTACAAGCCTTGCTTGCATTAGTGTCCATAGAAGCTACATGACTGCACATCCTTGCACATAGTTCCCTTTAGCACATAGTCCACCATTACCCCCTAATGATTACCAATAAAAATCAGTGGCTTTGACTGACCAATGCCTTTGATGGATGAGTAGCATCAGTCATCTTGGCTCTCCACTTTCTCTGTCTTTTTAATTCTGTCTTTTAGGTTTTTTCTAAGCCTTGCATCATAGCACCAAGCAGATCAGAACCTCCTGCAGAGGTCTTTGATACAAAAATACTTATATAATTAATATTACTATGGCTGATAAGGACAAGAAGAATATGCTTAAAATGAATGAAACATAGACTATCTCAAAAGATAAATCAAATATATAAAAATAAAAGAAAATTTAAGTATTAGAATTGATACATAAAATATTTAAGATAAAAAATATTCAATGTATAGGATTTATAGCAGAATGTTTGGAAGAACTGAAAAACTTGTAAACAAGTAAGTAGAAATCACACCATTTGAAGGAGACAGAAATAAAGTTTGAAAAATAGGAACAGAAGTTCAGAGACCCTTAGAGCAATACCCTTAGAGCAAGTTTGAAGTATAATAATTTCCACACACACACATACACAGAAACACACACACACCATGTGGTATTGACACTATATAGCTGGCAATATACTAATACTATATGCTACCATTATTGTGATCCATGATTTCTCTCTTTTCTTGATCGATAAGAAAAAGGGTTTATCTATTTTATTAATTTTCTTAGACATTAATTTTTTATTATTTTCTCTTCTTAATTCCTATAGTATCTGTATTTATATTTATTACTTCCTTCATTATTTTTGCCTGGAATTTAATTTGCTTATTTTTTCCAAGTTTATCAATATGAAAGTTTATTCCAATAAATTAATATCTGTAATTCTTTTTAATTAATTTTATTAGTACATATTTGATATACACACAGATCACATTCATCATAAGGAATTTGTATGTATACATAATATATCTTGATACTTCTTTTTTCTCCTATTGCCCTCCCTTCCCTTCAACCTTTCTTCCCTTGCTTATTTACAAAAGCTTTGTTTCCATTTTTTGCTTCTATTCTTTTTTTCCTTTTCCCTTCATCCCTTTCTTCTCCCCTCCCTTGTTGGCCTTCCCATTTGAATATTTTTTTCCTACTTCCCAAAACCCCTTTCATCAATTTTGGTTCTTGTTTACACTTTCAGTTTCTTACACAAGAGAAACAATGGAATATATAAACATGTGTGTCCAATTTATTTCACTCAAAAGTATGGTCTCAAGGTGCATCTATCTACCTAAAAATGTCTTAGGTTTATCCTTCTTCACAGCAGAGGAGTACTCCATTGTATATTAAAAACCACGTTTGCTTTATCATTCATCCTTTGATGGACATCTGGGCTGTTGGAAAGATTACAAATTGTGCTTCTATAAACATAGCTGTTGTGTGATGCTTTTACCTCTTTTGGGAATATATTAAGAAGGGGAATAGCTGGGTTAAATGAAACCTCTAGTTTTAATGTTTTGAGAAATATCCATACTAATTTCCATATTGGTTGTACCAATTTACACCCCTACCAAAAGTGGAAAAGGATTCCTTTTTCCCTATATACCTCACCAGTATTTGTTATTGGTTGATTTCTTGATGATAGCCATTCTTACTGGAGTGAGATGGAATCTCAATATTGTTTTAATTTGTATCGCTTGAATGGCAAGTCATGTTAAACATTATTTTATATATCTATTCACATTTTTTACTTCTTCATCTGAGAAGTGTCTATTCATTTCAAATGCTCATTTTTGAATTGGGTCTTTAAATTAGGGGGGTCTGATTTTTTTTTAGCTCTTTATACTTCCTAGATATTAGTCCTTTACTTGAGGAATATGTTGATTTTTTTTTCCATTCTGTGGGTTGCCTCTCTAGTCTGTTGGTAGTTAATTTTGCTGTGCAAAAGCTTTTTAATATAATGACTCAAATACATGCAATCAGAAATGAAAACAATGAAGTCACATTGGATCCTGCAGGAATCCAGAAGACCATCACTATTTACTTCAAGAACCCATATTCAGAGGCAACCCACATTCTGGTCCCCCTTCTGTCTCTCTTAGACAGAAGCTTTCTTTCTCTCAATAAATTTTTCCTACTCTTAACCTTCATTGTTCCTAGAATTCTTTGATTTTAGAGAACATGAACTCATGATTTGGATATCTAATAGGTTTGGGAGTTACATCTCTTCTCCCTGTATCACTTTGGAGGTCTTTCACAGAGTTCATTGGTCAGAGGTAAGGGTTTTATTTCATAGGTTCTAACTTTGCTCTTTTTGCTTCATAGATTATAACTTTTTGTTTCATAGGCTCTGGACATTTGTTTGATAGATTCTGGATTTTGTTACAGCTTTTGTTTCAAAAGTGTCTTAATTTTAAGTTGTGTGTTTTAAATATTTGCAAATTTCTTGTTTTTCTTATGCATTGTCTTTTGTTAAAATTATGTTTTATTCTTCTTTTGTATATGTTGCATTTGGACTTAGTTGATTAAAAGTGTTGTAAAATGGGTCTCTTACAAAATTGTCTCAAGTAAAGACAGTTCAGGTTTTTATCTGCCCCTTATAGAATGCCAGACAGTGGTTACTCTTCCAGCTAATAATTACCTTTAGGGCAGCTGCCACTCTCAAAGCAGAGGACAGGTTTCTCCAGTTGCCCTCTGGTGAATCCTGACTCCCATTGAAGACAATGGTGGGTGGAACCTTGACCAGATAGGCAATTGGGATCCTTTCAGAGGCAGATCTTTGATTGCATGGAGCTAGCAGAAACTGAAGTGATAACTGAAGGGTCATGGCCAGGGCTACTCTCTGGCTGATACCCAAAGTCCCCTCAGAAGGAACTAGCTCCTGTCAGCCCTTCCAGGTAAACAGCAGAAAATCTCCACATCTTGTTCCTAACTGGACTCCTCAGTGAGGTGAAAGTGGAACTCTGTCAGTGATCATCAGATATCCTGCATCTCAGAGTGATCTGAAATGATGCCATCAGAGGTCTTTCTTAAGCCTCTGTTAAGAGTTGAGCTATGGGTTTGGACTGTTTCTCTACTATTAATAAGACAGACCTCTAGACAAATTATTTAAAAAACCAAATCTTTGATAGATTAAAAGCTACCTGAACCTTTTCTCCCCCTAGGCATGGTCTTCATCATTATGTGTGTAGAAAAAAAATACCTTTGCTGATTGGTTGTGGATTTATAGAGTGCTATATGGTGATTTTTGGATATTTAACCAGCTTGAGCTTTATTTGGACTTTTTCTCTCTGCTAGTGAGTTAAAAACTCCCCTTAAACTTTTCTCCAACTTGTTGGGAGTTCATTTCAGAATTCCTTGCAGTCAGACCACTCCTCCTTCCAGAAAGTCAGACTAAGCCAACTTGCAACAACTGTTTTGTCTTACACTAGGGAAAATAGCAATCAGTAATTTGCATTTGTGTTTTTACATGCTAGGTAGAATATGGGACTCTTTTGGTCAGCCTTTCTCTTCCTTCATGCGTCCATGTAAGAAGTTGATAAAGGTGCCTTTACTATGTAGATTGTGGCTGCTAGGAGGACCTATGAGTTTCAAATACTTAGTGATTTTAAAATAGACCTTAAAGGAGGAGGTTTGTCTTACTAATAAAAGTTGCCTAAATGACTGGATAGACAAAAAGTTTCTCAGAGCTTTCTCTGCCCTAGGGCCTACTGCAGAATCTCTGACTTACCACCTCTGGAGGTTATCTCTTTTGCAGGAAAAGAGCCCTAATTTGACTGATGACTTATTTTCCTCTCTCTCTTTCAAGGAACTAGATATCTGTGGTTTAAATCTCTTGGTTTGCTGGCAATACTTCCTTCTCTAAACATGATTGTTATAGCTAAAGTCAACTGTAACTTGTGCTTTGAGAGTAGCTACTGGAGCAAGGATATGAGTTCCCTGAGGAAGGTAAGATCATTCCCTGGTAAACAGTAGATAGTCCAGTCTGGTTTTATTTTCTGGTTCTCTCTCCAGGTGGTAGCTACCTACCCTGGAGTGGTATATGCCCTGGAGATGCCCTAGGGGGCACAGAAATCAAGCAGAGACTTATGGGATGCCATATTTGTTCCTCTTGCTTCATATTAGGAGCTCCATATTTGAACCTCTTACTCCTTTGAAATGTATTTTCTCTACACCAGCACGTGGTGTGCCTATCTTCTAAAGCCAAGTACACAGAGAAAAGAACTATGATGCCATCTCACAATTAGAATTATACTGTAAAAGAGAGAAAATGGTCAAAATCATCTTATGTTGAGATTTTCTTTACATTAAGAGGTAATTCTTGCTTATGTTCAAATGTAAATACGGGCCATAGAAAAATGAGAGACATCTCACCCTTAAAACATTCAGTGCTGGACCAGGGATTTAGCTCAGTGGTTTTGCCACCTGAGTTCAATCCCTGGTACCAAAAAAAAAAAAAAAAATTCAGTACCTCTAAGCCTGATGTTACTCCAAAAAGCTATATCCATCCTTAGCTAAGTTATTCAGATCCCTCAAAAACAACATCCCTTGCAGGAAGTAAATGGCAAATATGGAACTACCTGTGTTCAGGTATCTTTTTCTCCCAGTGACCTAAGACAGATCAAATGAGACCTAAAAAAGTTTTCAGATGAAACTGGTATGTATATGGAGGTCTTTGAAGAACTTACTCAGACCTATGGACTAGATTAGAAAGATGTAATGTTGCTCTTAAATCAAACATTGATTTCCAATGAGACAGTAGTATTATAATCTGCTACTACATATAGAGACAGATATTATCTTAATTTTGGAATCTCAAAAGACAGACAACCAGGGGAACAACTGGTTGCTACTGGAATACAAGCAGTTCCTATACAAGACCCCCACTGCCCTGCCAATCAGATAGGAGATTAAATAGAAGACACTCTCAAGCATGTATTCTTCAAAGTCTAAGAAACATGAGTACTAAGCCCTTCAGTTATTTTAATTGTCAACTATTTACCTGGAAAAAGATGAGGACATCCCTAGATCCTGATTTGATAAAAGGAAATAGTATAGATTTTCCCAAGTCACAGTATTGCAATATGTAGGTAGTATAATATGTGCCCCCTCAGAAGAGCTTTCTAGTCAAGACATCTGCGCTGCTGAATTTTTTAACAGGCAGGGGTTATAATATTTCTAGATCTAAGGCACAGCTTTGCAGACATGAGGTAAAATACTATATCTAAAAGAACCCAAAGACTGGGGGAAGAAAGAATTAAATCAATTATTTCCTTTCCACAGCCCAAGATCTGAAATAGCTAAGAAGATTCTTAAAAAATACAGGCTTTTGTCACCTTTACATAGCATGATATAGTGAAATTATGTGACCCCCTCAATTGGCTTATAAAAACCCCAAAAACAGATACCCATATTTTAACCTGTGAACCTAGTTCTGAAACCGCATTCCAAAAGCTCAAACAAGCACTTCAAAGTGCCTACCTACAGGACACATCTCAGTTTGTATATTGACAATAGGTAAACCATGGCTTTGGGAGTGTTTCTACAACATCAGGGAGCTGCTCAACAGCCTGTAGGGTATTTCAATCATAAATTAGATGTTACAGGTTCAGAATAATTAATTAAAAAGGTAAGCCATAAACAACATATTTAGAAGACTTTCATTCTCTTTTAAGAGGCAAAAAGCAGCCATTTGGGTTCTTTGATTATTGGTTTGATTTTCTGCTTGGCAATTCAGTTGGAGTCAAACATAGCTTTTGTCTCTGGAGACATGTTTTGCTAAGGATTCCAGATACACTCTGGAAAAGATCTTGATCTTAATTGTCCTTCTACACCTGAGATAGTTAACTTTTAGTTCTTATGCCATGGTTAAAGCCATTCTTCTGTCCTTTCTCCACTGCCCAGCCCCTGAGAAATAACACAGTTCTCAACAGTGTTTGTTTCAAGGCACTTCTGTCCTCTGTGGGTGCTGGATTTCAAGAAAAAGCTTCCAGAATGGTGAGTCTCCCTTCACTGGAATCCTTCCAGAATAAAGCTATCCTTCACTTGTCTCTGGGCAATATAGAAAACTGGTCTAGGTTTAATCTTGAAGCTCTAAAAAAATAAACGTAAAAGTTGTACTCTAGATTTATCTGTCTTTTGGCCCTCAGGCAAAATTAGAGAATAGTAAGAACAGCTAACCTGGCTCTGGCCACTTCCTTGCACCTCTAGTCTTCCACCACTGGCACTGGATGAAATAAAGTCTAAGGGACACCTTGGATTTGGCACAGAACAAGAGAGATAAATGTGGATACCTTCTTTTCCTTTTATTTTTTTTTTTTCAAAATGGGGGAAACTGTCATAGGTAGACATCTGCAGCACAGCAGGTTGGAGCCTTGGCAGGCCTTCTTCTGTCATTGTTTGAAATTCATACTTAGCTCCAAAGAGTGTCACCTAGTCTCTTCTACATGCAAACCTGGCCTGAGTGGACCCCACTGGAGATAGTTAAAATTACCTTAAACAGTTTGTCCCTTTAGAGGAAACAATTATATGTGGCTGTCAAACAACTATGGTTATCAAAGCAACAATGAGAAGCCTGTATAGCTGGATATTCCAGTCAGATAAACTATCAGCTTAGGGCCCATCTTAAAATGGTCTTTGCTTACACAGGTGTAGAAGGTTTTTATTTCTTTTGATTCTTATCATGAGATCTCTTTTAATTGATCTACAAAGTTTTGACTAGTCATTTTTATAGTTATAAACCTAAAAATTATTAAAATTTATTTTAATTCAACTTGGCCAAATACATCTGAGTGCACTCTGGTTTATAAACAAGTTGTCTTATGTGTGTGTCTATCTGTTCAATTTGTTATAACACATACAGCTGCTATGTTTGAGCTTTTTTGGTTTGGTATTTCAGATTTTTTAAGATGTTTGCCTGTAACTCAAGTTGGCTTATAGATAAATATAATTAAAGACAAGCTTTTCCCAGGTTGCCATATCTTCTAAATAATGTCAACTGGTTTTACAAATACAGTACATATTGTTGTCTATGTATAATATCAAGAATATTTAATTGGTCAAAAATAATGTGTTGTGATGATCTGCCTCTCATAGGACATGTAAAAATTTGTTAAGATAATTAAAAACTCTCAGGTTTAGGAAAACTATGGGACAGGACTCCCCTTGGTAAATAAAGGAGGGGGTGCCTGGAAAAATTTATTTCTGCCTTTGTTCACCAAGGGAACCCCCAAAATTTCCATAGCCTCTTGGGAAATATTTTGCTAAACATATTCTTTTTTTTTCTCCCACATAGACGTTTATTACATATCATTTCTAGCAAAACAAGTAACAAGTTCAATAAATGAATTCACATTGACAGGTTTCATTTTTATCCATTAGCCAATTTGGAAAAGAAAAGCCATACTGATCAAAGTGATAAAATTAAAAAGCACCTTTTCCTTGCTACATATAGTATTTTTAACTAAAATGCCAAGCTGTTACTAGATGCAGAATCCAACTGCAGGACTCTTATATAACATAGATTTGTCTCTTACATTGTTTTGAAGTAGTCACTTATACAAATATTTAAAAACTGTATACTTGACTGGGTAAGAAACTGAAAGTACATCTGTGAGAATTATACTCCACAGTAAATACCTCAATTCTCACATCATTGAGAAACTTACTCTATGACATCTTGAGATACCTTTGGACTCTCACTTTTGGGAAACATTTTTGGTGCTTGGGCCAAGTGCTGAGGGGATTTTATTCTAAAATCTGGGGCTAGCATTTAAACTTCCAACACTCCCTTCCCTAGGTAACACATTTATGAATATTTAGAAATCCAGGTAATTTGTACTCGATCATCAACATTTCAAAACTGGACCTGATATTTGAAAAAGAAAGTAGAATTAGCTGAATTTATACTCCTAAAGCCACCTAAACTCATCTTTAGGTTTTATATTTACAGTGCTGACCAGAAGAAATTAAAGAAAAAAAGTTACACTAATTATTCAAGCTCTATTCCAGATGTCTGCTTTTAAGACTTGCAATTTATGTAGAAGTGAACCATTACCCTCTAATATTAGGCTACACTACATTTTGTAGAGCTGACAAAAATACATCAACCCAAATTTTATGAAGGCAGCATATCTTAAGAGTAACTAGTATATATAAAAAGTATCAACATCAGTGGTTTGAACATAAAAATTTATTTTTAAGTCAAAGTATGCAACAAAACCTACAGAAAACAGATTTTCCCATCACAATCTGTTGCTTTACCAAATAATATTTTGAAAAACACATTCCTTCAGTCATTATAAAGTTCTTAAAATACAAAAGAAATTAAATCTGTAAGAAAGTCTAGTAGACCAGATGCTGTTGTTAGGACTTGTGTGTTGGTGTCATGCTTTCAGTACATCCCATGCCATCCACCTCCACTCATGCCACCTTGCCCATAGTAGCCACCACTCCCTCCACCACCATGGCCATAGCCACCCAAGTCATCAGAAGTACCATCCTCATTCCCATCCTTCCAACAGATCCATATCCTGCTTGATTACCCATTCCATCTCTGCCGTAGCCTCCTATGCCAGAATCTCCCATTCCAGAGCCTCCTCTGGGAGTAGAATTCAAGAAGAGTTCAATGTATCGATGTTGCATGTTATTTTTATCTTTAGACATGGCAGCTACTGGATCTTCATGTGTCACAAACTCTACATCTGCTTCTCCTTTTGCTCTTCCATCTGCTCCAATATCAATATGAACTCTTATTGGATTTAGTGGTGAAAAGAAATTAGCAATGTTATTTTCAGTTGCTCAAAAAGGCAACCCTCTCATATGTACAAATGACCACCATGAAAACCTGAACTTGCATCACCAGCTCCACCATAACCATGTCCTCCCATACCTCTCCCATCTCTCATTCTGTCACCAAAGCCATCATTTCCATAGCAGTAACTATTATAGCCACCATAGTCATCAAAACCTCCATAACTTCCACGCCCAGCTCCATAATAACCCCCTCTTCCTCCTATTGGCCTATCATATGGTCCCAGTCGTTGTCCCAGCAATCTTCTTGGTGGATCATAAAATCCTTTGATTTTGCTCCTGCTACTTCTGAAGATCTCAATATACCTGTGCCCTATTCTTTCCTTGTGTTTCCCCAGAGCATTTTCTGCTATCTCCTTTGAAGCAAATTGCACGAAGGTCTCCCCTGTGCTTCGCCCCTGGTAGTCCATCGTCATTGTTATCCCATTTGGCATGATTTCCAACCATTGAAAGAACTGAACTATTTCCTCTTTGCTGCAACCAAATGGCAATCCAAGAAGTCGAACTGTCCCATCACTAGCATCATTTGGACCATTATGTTTCATAACCCAATCCATCTCAATACCGTTTGATTTAAATGCCCTTTTTACTTCAGATACCCTGACGGACAATAGTAAGGCTGTCTCCGGTGCTCGTGAGCTGTGGTCCTGCAGAGGGAGGAGCTGTTCGCCTCACGGAACCATCCGCACAATGGTTTTACCGACTGTCTCCAGCAGCCGCCACCGCTAAGGAAGCTGCGCAGCAGAGCAACTGGCCTGGGGGAATGGGAGAGAGCCTAAACATATTACTCTGATATGTATACAATGGTCACAGTCTAAATTTTCTGTGAAAAAGCAAGGTTTTACTTAAAATGTTATTGGTACAAAACAAAATTAAAAGACAAAGGGTTTCATGTAACTGATACTCATTGCTTTTCATGGTGTATACATTCATGCTTTCTGAGTGAGGGTACAAATCTCCTAGAATATTGTTTGTAGTAATGATCTCTTTTGACTCAGGTATCTTTCTCTTGTACTCCAGCTAATTGTGATAAGAGGTACATGTCAAGCCAGCATGAGATAGCCAGTCAAATAGCACTTTACCTTTTTTTCTGATTAAGTATATTGGTATATTCTAGGTATAAAATACAGTCACATTCATCATTGGGATATTGTACTATTATATGAGTATCTTGATTCTCATATTTTTCCCCTTCCCCTGCCTTCCCTTCACCCCTTCCACCCTTCCCTATTTGCAATGATTTTTTTCCTTATCTCATATTTTTTCTTTTCCCTTCTTTCCTTCCCCTACCCCACCCACTTCCCCTGCTCCTTTAGACCTTTCCTTTCTATGACACCTTTTTTTTTTTTTTTTTTTTTGGTACTGGGGATTGAACTCGAGTCTTTGCACTCGTGCAGCAGGCAGCAAAACCACTGAGCTAAATCTCCAGCCCCCGATGACACAATATTAATTTTACATTTTTTAAATTACAAAATCAAGATCTAGGAGATGTTACCACAGATTTTACAGAATTTAAAAGGATATAGAAAGCATATTACAAAAATTTATTTTGAAATAAATTTGACAACTTCTAAGAAGTACCTTGGAAAAAATATTAATGAAACTAACTCAGGAGGAAATATAAAATTTGAATACCACCTATTAAAGAAAGTATATTCCTAGCTTGAAAACCTACCTATATGATAACAGGCTCATATACATTTTAACTGATAAATTATATCAAACATTTAAGGCAGAAAAAAGAAGGAACAATCCTCCCCTCATTTTCGGAAATCTACGTTGTGCTAATACTAAAACTGGATAAAGATAATAGAAGAAAAATATTAACATAGACAGAAATTTGTATAACAAAACAAACTATTAGAAGTCAGATCTGGCTACAGAGGTCGCAAGTCAAGAAGAATGTTCCAATTAAGCCCACTACAGAAGGCAGGTCTGCCGACACCCCACTGAGGTCACGAGTCATGTGGAACATGCTAAATCAGCCCACACCCTGGCAGCAACCCACTGGACCCCCCCCCCCACTTCTCTGTACAGCCACCTGGTTCAAAACTACAAAGACACAGAGGACACAAAACCACCAGAACATGGTACTGGGTTCCGCCACTCCTGGCACAGAAGTAGGGGCTTCTGAGCTTCAATCCCACTGCTCCTGGTCCAGAGGAAGGAGCTTCAAGGCCACCATCACTCCCACTGCTCCCAGCCCAGAAGAAGGGGTTTCTGGGCCACCATCCCTCCTCCCACTCACAGCCCAGAGGTAGGGGCTTCTGAGATGCCATCTTCCGGCTGCTGATCCAGAGGAAGGGGCTGCCTGGCCACAAAATCAGCCACTGCTCCCAGCCCATAGGAAAGGGTTTTGGGCCACCTTCTGTCCTGGCACTCCCAGCCGAGATGAAGGGGCTTCTGGGACACAATCCCTACTGCCAATCCCGGCCCCTGTCCCACTTTTCCCAGCTCAGAGGAGGTGATCATTGCAGGCACCAAGAGCACCCACACACCCCCCCTAGTTGAAATGAGAAAACATGTAAATAAGTCTCAAAACCAGACTTCCAGATCATCTACAGCAACCCCAAAGAGAAATGAGACGGAACACTCTGATACTCAACCACCTGGACCCACTGAACTGGCAACAAAAGGGAATCTGGAAGAAATGAAATCAGAAATAATTTCTCAGATTACAGGAGAGATTGTGCTCCTAGTGCAAGACATGATTAATAAATCTAGAGAGGAGCTGAGGAACATGACAGAATCCCAACAGAGGAAGAAAATGGAATCCATAGAACAGATGCAAATAGATTTCCAGGACATGAAAAACTCCATTAAAAGTCTACACAGCAGAATGAGCCAATGGGAGGACAGAATTTCAGATATAGAAGATAAGATTCCAAATAATGGCAAGGAAAAGAATAATTGCTTCAAAATTATAAGGAAACATGAGAAATCAATCCAGCAGCTGCTAGATGATGCAAAGAAGAATAACATAAGACTAATTGGAGTCAATGAAGAGACAAGAGAGAGTGGAGATGACATAAGAAAAACTCTTCACAAAAGTAATGGCAGAAAACATCCCAAGGAGGGGAAAAGAACTTTACATACAGATAAGTGAGGCATATAGGACTCCAAATAGCCTTGATCAAAAAAAAAATCTACACATAGGCATATAATTGTTAAGATTCCAGAAACTCAACAGAAGAACAAAGTTCTACAAGCAGTTAGAGAAAAGAAACAAATCACATACAAAGGAAAGCCCATCAGAATCACAGCAGACTTCTCAACACAAACCATCAAGGCAAGAAGATCTTGGAGTGACATATTCCAAGCCCTAAAAGAAAACAGCCTCCAATCCAGATTGATGGACCTTGAAAAACTATCTTTCAAAATAGATGGAGAAATAAGACACTTTCATGACAAAGAGCACCTTAGGAACTTCGTGAATATCAAGCCAAACCTCCAAAAAATTTTACAAAATATCCTAGGAACAAATATTGAGGATCACAACCCCAGGAAACAAAGCAGAATGAACCCATCTGACATGACAAGAAATTAAATGTAGAGGGGGAGAACCCAACAAAAAGAAAAAGTCATGGCAATGACAAGTCAATATATTTCAGTTATAACCATGAATGTTAATGGTATCGATTCACCAATCAAAAGAAACAGACTGGCAGAATGGGTCAAGAAGCAAAATCCGACAATATGCTGCACACAAGAAACACACTTAATTCAAAAGGAAACTCATAGACTGAAAGTTAAAAGGTGGAAAATAATACTTCGTGTAAGAGGAACCCAAAAAAAGCAAGACTAGCTATCTTCCTTGCAGATCAAGTAGATTTCAAATCAACACTGATTAAGAGAGATAGAGACAGACACTACATTCTTGTAAAGGGAAGAATCCAACAGGAAGATATGACAATCATAAATATCTATGCACCAAACACTAGTGCACCCAACTATATAAAACAAATACTAACAGACATGAAAAGTCATATAAGCACTAATACAATTGTAGTGGGGGACCTCAACACCCCACTGTCGCAAATAGATAGATCAACTAGACAAAAAATGAAGAATCAAATAGTAGAACTCAATCAAACTCTTGAACAAATAAACTTAACAGATGTTTACAGAGTCTTCCACCCCACAAAATCAGAATACACATTCTTCTCAGCTGCACATGGGTAATTCTCCAAAATAGACCACATACTCACACATAGAGCATGTTTAAGTAAGTGCAGAGGAATTAAAGTTGTACCCTGTATATTATCAGACCATAATGTGATGAAAATGGAGATTCATAGTAAAAGAAACTGGAAAAATTTCATAAACATATGGAAATTGAACAACACACTTCTGAATAACCAATGGGTCACAGAGGAAATTGAAGAAATCAGACAGTTCCTTCAATTAAATGACAATGACAATACAGCATATTCCAATCTATGGGACATGATGAAAGCAGTCTTACGAGGGAAATTCATAGCAGTGAATATGCATATTAAGAAAACAGAGTGAGCCCAATTAAACAACCTGATAATGAAACTCAAACTTCTAGAAAAAGAAGAGCAGGACAAACCCAGAGCTCATACAAGGGAGGAAATTATAAAGATCAGAGGAGAAATCAATGCAATGGAGACTAAGACAATGATACAAAAAAAATCTATGAAGCCAAGAGTTGTTTATTCGAAAGAATCAACAAAATTGACAAGCCTTTAGCCAACCTTGTCAGAAAAAGGAAAGAAAAGGCCCAAATGCATGCAATTTGGAATGAAAAGGGTGAAATGACAACAGACCCAGCAGAAATCCAGAGGATCATCAATATCTACTTCCAGAACCTATACACCAATAAGATGGACAACACAGAAAAAATGGACAGATTCCTAGATACATATGAATTACCGAAGTTGAATGAAGAAGACCTAAAAATTCTGAATAACCCAATATCAACAAATAAAATTGAAAAAGTAATTAAAAACTTATCATCTAAGAAAAGCCTGGGCCCTGATGGCTTCACTGATGAATTCTACAAGACATTTAGAGAGGAACTGCTGCCACTACTGTTTAAACACTTCAATGAAATTGAAAGGGAAGCAAAACTCCCAAATTCATTCCTGGAAGCAAGCATCACCTTGATTCCCCAAGCAGGGAAAGACTCAACTGAAAAGGAGAACTATAGGCCAATCTCACTAATGAACATAGATGCAAAAATCCTTAATAAGAAACAGGCAAATAGAATGCAGAAGATCATCAAGAAGATCATACACCCTGATCAAGTGGGATTCATCCCAGGGATGCAGGGATGGTTCAATGTACACAAATCAATCAATGTAATACACTATATCAATACAGCCAAGGACAAAAACATATGATTATCTCCATAGATGCAGAAAGAGCATTTGAGAAAATCCAACACGCATTTATGATAAAAACCCTACAAAAAATTGGAATAGATGGTTTCTACCTCAAACTGATAGAAGCCATCTATGAAAAACCAACAGCCAATATCATACTAAATGGTCAAAAACTGAAATCCTTCACACTCAAATCAAGAAAAAGACAAGGATGTTCACTATCACCACTCTTGTTCAATATAATTCTGGAAACATTATCCATGGCAATTAGACAAGAGAAAGAAATAAAAGGAATAAAGATAGGAAATGAAGGAGTCAAATTGTCATTAGTTGCACATGACATGATACTCTATATAGAGGACCCCAAGAACTCCACCAAAAGTCTTCTAGACTTAATAACCAAACTCAGTCAAGTAGCTCGTTACAAGGTCAACACACAAAAATCAATAACTTTCCTCTATATGAATGGCAGACCCACTGAGAGCGAAATAGGACAAATAATTCCTTTCCCAATAGCATCCAAAAAACTGAAATACCTAGGAATCAACCTAATGAAAGAAATCAAAGACCTCTTCTCTGAAAACTATGGCACTCTGAAAAGAGAGATTGAAGATGATATCAGAAAATGGACAGACATCCCCTGCTCCTGGGTAGGAAGGATTAATATAGTGAAAATGGCCATACTTCCAAAACTGCTATATAGATTTAATGCAATTCCAATTGAGATCCCAGCAGCATACTTCATGGACCTTAAGAAAACAATCCAAAAATTCATTTGGAACAAGAAGAGACCCAGAATAGCAAAAGCAATTCTAGGTAACGGAGACATGGCAGGGGGTATCACAATCCCCAACCTGCAACTCTACTACAAAGCTACTGTGATAAAAACAGCATGGTACTGGCAAAGAAACAGACCTGAGGGCCAGTGGAACAGATTAGAAGATGCAGAAACAACTCCAGACACACTCAGCCATCTCATCTTCAATAAAGGAGCCAAACACCCTCGGTGGAGGAAAGATAGCCTCTTTAATATATGGTGCTGGAAAAATTGGCTTTCAACTTGCCAAAGATTTTACCTAGACCTGTATCTCTCACCATGCACTAAACTAAAATCAAAATGGATTCAAGATTTAAATGTTAAAATAGAATATCTGAACCAGTTGGAACAGAGGTTAGGAGGAACTCTTGAAGACATCGGTGTAGGAAAAGATTTTATGAACAAAACCTCAGTTGCCCATGAACTAGCACAAACAATCAACAAGTGGGATCTCTTCTTATTAAAAACTTTTGCACAGCAAGAGAAATCACCAGCAGTGTGAAGAGACAACCTACTATGTGGGAAAAAATCTTCACCTGCTCTTCCTCAGACAAAGGTCTACTATCTAGAATCTATAAAGAACTTAAAAAGATCAGATCTCCCAAATTTAAAGACCCAATCCAAAAATGGGCATCTGAAATGAACAAACATTTCTCAGATAAAGAAGTAGAAATAGCAAATAAATACATGAAAAAATGTTGAACATCACTGGTCATTCGAGAGATGCAAATGAAAACAACACTGAGATTCCACTTCACTCCAGAAAGAATGGCTGCTATCATGAAATCAACCAATAACAAATGCTGGTAGGGCTGTGGGGAAAGAGGAACCCTGCTCCACTGCTGGTGGGAGTGTAGACTGATGCAACCACTGTGGAAATCAGTATGGAGATACCTCAAAGAACTAGGACTGGAAGCCCCATTTGACCCCACTATTCCACTGTTGGGAATCTTCCCCAAAGAATTAAAAGAATCATACCACAGTGATATATGTGCACCCATGTTCATAGCAGCACAGTTTGTGATAGCTAAAACTTGGAAACAGCCCAAATGCCCATCAATTGGAGACTGGATAAAGAAAATGTGGTTTTTATAAAATGGAGTACTACTCAGCCATAAAAAATGAGAAATTAGAGGCATTTATAGCTTAGTGGGTGCACATTGAAGTGATACTCTTAAGTGAAATAAATGGGAGACACATGTATAAATACCAAATAGTTTCTGTGGTGTGAGAAACTGAAAGTGTAAATGAGGACTACAATGTATAATAGGTAATATGAAATAGGAAGAAAAGGGGCAAAGAGGAGGGAAGTGGGAGGGCTAGGGGAAAGGATAGAAGCAGATGGGATTAATATGAGAAAATGGAAAAATAGGAACAAAGTCTTTGTAAATAGTGAGGAATGGAGGGGTTGAAGGGAAGGCTGGGCCAGGGTGAAAAATAAGAACCAAGAGAGACTATGTAAAGGTGCAAATTTCCAATTATGTATGTCATTATATTGTATACCTAAAATGCACCAATGATTAGAATGAATAATCAGTAATATAAAATAGGAAGAAAAGGTCCAGTGGGGTAGGGGTAGTGGGAAGGGCAGGGGAAAGGAAAGAAGGGAAAGCTAAAATGCTGAGATATGGAAAAAATGTAAGTAAAGTCTTTGTAAATAGGGAAGGGTGGAGGGGGTGAAGGGAGGGCTAGGAATGGGGGAAAAATAAGAACCAAGATGCATTATGTAAAGGTACAATTCCCAATGAGAAATGTAATTGTGTTGCATACCTACAATGTACCAATAAAAGAATTTAACAAAAAAAATAAAAATAAAAGATGTCAGATCTGGCAGTATGTATAAAGTGGTTTTGTTATACGGATGGCAGTGTTGGTTCAGCATTGGAAGATCCACCCCCATAAGTCATCATTTTAACAGAGGAAAGAAAAAAGCCCCATATATGATCCTGTTACTACTTGGAGAAAAAGTATTGGACTACATTTTACAGCTGTTCATGGTAAAAGATATCAGGAGACTAGAAGTACAACAGAAACTTCTCAACAGATCAAAGAAACGTACTTCATACTTTCACCAAAAACACCTTATATGAATAGAGAAGATACAATGCTTTCTCTCTAATGTGGGGAACAAGGGCAGATATCCCTACTCTTCATCTGTCCATTAAGCTTTGATACATAGGCTTAACCCAAAGTAGTCTGGCAATAAAAGTACAAAATTAGGATAGGACTGGCAATGTAGAAGAAATGTCTTGATATGTAGATGAAATGATCATCTACAGAGAAAATACTAAGAAATCTCTAGGAACCCCTAGAACTTGTTTTTGAATTTAGCTGGATTAGAAAACATAAATTATATATAAAAATTCAGGTCTATGTATACTTACTATAAATGAAGAATTGGATATTGAAATTTAAAAGTTATGTAGGAGTACAAAGGACCTAGAAAAGTAAAAAGAAAAAGAAAAAAAAACAGTGTTGGAAGAAATTTAGTACCTAATTTTCAGACTTCCTCTAAAGCTACAGTAATCAAGGCAGTGTTAGTGTAAGGACAGATCATTGGAATAAAACAGAGAATCTAGAAATAGAACCACACATTTATGGTCCACTGAGTTTTGAAAGATCATTTGGCATTAATATTTTATTGAACTTAAACTCAATTCAAGAGCAGAGGAAAGGATAGTGTTTTCAGCAAATGGTACTAGAACACCTGGTATCTGCATAAAAAAAAAAATTATCCTCAAGTCTTTCTTTCCATACATAAAAATAACTTGAAAGTATCTATGAACTTAAATATGAAAGCCTAAAAGTATAAAACTTTAAGAAGAAATTATAAGGGAAAATATTTATGAATTTAGGGTAGGCAAGATACAAAAAACATGATGTATAAAAGAACAAAATTTATAAATGAGATTCCATCAAAATTTAGAACTTTAAATGCCATCATTAAAATGAAAAGTAGTCCTTAAACAGACCATATTTACAATGCATATAACCCATGAATAGAATATATTAAGAAATCTTACAATTCATTAATAGACAACCCAATTAAAAAGTAGACAAAAAAGATGATAAATAGCCAGTGGAGCACAAGGAAAGGTGTGCAACACTAGAATCAGAAAAATATTAATCTGTACAATAACAAGATTAAATTATATACTCAGGGAGATGAAGTTAAAAGTTTTAAAAGCCTTGTCAAGACTTTTTCTTTTTGTTGGATTCTTCCCCTTTGCATTTAATTTGTCATGCCCAAGGGATTCACTCTGCTGGGCTTTCTGAGGTTGTGATCCTCATTGTCTTTTCCTAGGATATTATCTAAAATTTTTTGCAGTGCTGGTTTGGTATTCATGAAGTTC
This sequence comes from Heterocephalus glaber, assembly GCF_053883595.1. Classification (NCBI taxonomy): domain Eukaryota; kingdom Metazoa; phylum Chordata; class Mammalia; order Rodentia; family Bathyergidae; genus Heterocephalus; species Heterocephalus glaber. The sequence continues at coordinate 23,963,560 of NW_028258145.1, read as the reverse complement.
CTAAGGTGCTCTTTTTCATGAAAAGATCTTTTTCTCCATCAATTTTGAAAGATAGTTTTGCAGGGTACATCAATTTAAGTTGGAGACTGTTTTCCTTTAGGGCTTGCAATACATCACTCCAAGCTCTTCTTGCCTTGAGGGTTTGCATTGAGAAGTCTGCTGTGATTCTACTGGGCTTTCCTTTGTATGTGATTTGTTTCTTTTCTCTAACTGCTTGTAGAATTTTGTTCTTCTGTTGGGTTTCTGGTATCTTAACTATTATATGCCTATGTCTAGATTTTTTTTGATCAAGGCTATTTGGAGTCCTATACGCCTCACTTCTCTGTCTGTCAAGTTCTTTTCTCCTGCTTGAGATGTTTTCTGCCTTCAATTCACTGAACAGTTTTTTTTTTTTTTATGTCATCAGCACTCTCTCCTGTTTCTTCATTGACTTCAATCAGTCTTTTGTTATTTTTTGCATCATCTAGCAGCTGCTGGATTGATTTCTCATGGTCCCTTACAATTTTAAAGATGTTTTTTCTTTTCTTGGTCACTAATTGCAATCTTATCTTCTATATCTGAAATTCTGTCCTCAGTTTGGAACAGTCTGCTGCATAGACTTTCAATGGAGTTTTTAATCTCCTGGAAATCTGTATCTGTTTTATGGATTCCATTTGTTTCCTATATTGAGATTCCATCATGATTCTCAGTTCCTCTATTTTTATGTGTCCTCTCTGGATTTATTAATCATGTCTTGCACTATGGACACAATCTCTGCTGTTATCTGAGAAATTAATTCTGATTTCATGTTTTCCAGATCCTCTTTTGTTGCCATTTTAGGGAGTCCAGGTGGTTTAGTATCAGATTGTTCCATCTCATTTCCCTTTGCTGTTGCTGTAGGTGATCTATAAGTCTGTTTTTGAGGCTTGTTTATGTTTCTTCTCATTTCCACAGTGCGGGGTGGGGGAGGCTGCTGCTTGCATCCACATGGCTCACCTCCTCTGCCCTGGGAGCAGTGGAATCTCAAATAGTACTTTTCTTAAAAACTTATGTGATGTATGTTATATGTGTCACCACATGTAGTGATTTTTAGTTGTGAAACAGTCAAAACAATGTCCCACACTAAAATTAGAGGCTAAACATTATTTATAGGCCAATACGTATGTTCTCTTTAGATGGCATCCTACTAAAAGAAAACAAATAAGAGTTTTCTTTATGTCTTATGATCAGATGGAGGTGTTTGACTGAAAGACTATTCCATACTAATATGGACATGTAAGTATTACAAAGAAAATATCATCATGATCGCCATGCTAAAATACTACATGTAGCTCTTAATCTTAAGTTTCTCTGTAATATATAATTGTTCTCTGTTAACATTCTGCAGGGAATAAACTACTAAAACAACCATGATTGGAAAGCAATATCAGCCCTCTGTGCTTTATACTTCAAAAGTGTTTGATGTCTTAATTATTATAATAGTTAAGCTCACTGCTCCTACTGAAATATTTGTGTCACTGATCTTCTCTTCTGGGTGTTCAACATCTAATGTTTGGAGATCATAACTAGAAAGGTAACTGGGCTAAGAGTACAGCCAATATTTTGGCCCTGGCCCATCATGGTCAACAAAGATCCAGGACACAAAGGAATCTTTTCTACAGGATCCTACATCTTTGGTAAGTCACTCATCCTCCTGAGCAGGGAGATTGCTGGGCACCAGAGGACAAATGTATCACGTGCCAAAGGAGTGTCACAAAGAGGGAAAAAACTCCCACACTTTCACTTAAAGCAACATGGTCGAGCATGGCTTTGACCCATCCTGATGGCTGACACTGACAGAGGAGCTGAGAGGCTCTATTCATGGTTCCAAAGTAATGCCTGAGGAGACTTAACTGACCTTGATAGGAGGTTCATACTGATTGACACAGGTCTCATTTTAACTTGGTCTTAAACACCCAGCAGGAAATAATAACCAAAAAGGTACAAAATAATGCCATAGTAATAAAGCAAGATATAAAAAGGAGTTCCAGTCACTGACCCCTTCTGGCACTTGCTAGGTACACTAGTAGCTGACCACAGTTGTGATCATTAGGAAAAAACTATGGTAAAATCTATAAGAATTCATCTAGAGTTTTAAATTTCTTAAGTGAGATTTGTTCTTCAAATAGTCTCTTATCTTCTTACAGTTAAAACTAGAGAGATTTATGACAAAGTACCAGACTTTTATATATGTAACCTTTATCAATGAAAGAATCTAAGAGCCAGCAGGTTAAAAAATCACTATTTCAGTTTCGAAATGTGAGTTTCTCCCCAACTTGCCCTTCTATTGTAGTGTGCTCATGCTTTGATATTTTTATGCTCTAATTTAAGTAAATGTTATTTATTCTTGCCTAGAGGCTGCCGAATTCCAAGCAGGCATACAAATGGAAACAATGACAAATGTGCTAGACTTCTTTTACCAGGATCCACCGGATTGGCCATGTAAACAACCCATAACTGCTAAAATATAAATATGAATTCTATGTTGGATTCTGAAGTCCCCTGCACCTTCTCCTTATCCTCTTTGTGGGAAGCTATTACTAGTTCCTCCTGGTGGAAACCCTTATTGGCCATATTCATAGCAATCCTGCTGAAGTTATGATTTGGCCCCTGTATTCTTAACTGTTTCTTTGGCTTTTCCAGACTCAAAACTATATGGTGATGAAGATGACAATGCCTGGCACCTATCAAAGGCCTTTAGATAGTCCCTCTGTAGAGTAACTCTAACTGCTGATCACAATTATGACCCTCTTCAGCTGGAAGTAGCCAGAATGGTCTTCATCCTTTGCCCCCTCACAGTAATTAGGGGTACTTCTTCAGAGGGGGGAAATATTCCCGATAAGTAAGTTAATTATATATCTTGTGGGCAGTTAGGCCACAAGGAGCCAACATAGAGGACAGTGAAGACACATTCACTGAAGGGCAGCATTGTAAAAGAAGAGAAATGACCACACCCATGTAGGAAGAATAACAATGATTGATACTCTAAATAGGTTTCAATCACCTGGGTGGGGGGCGAAAGGCTTAACCCAGCCTTTCCAGAAAATACTCTGACCCCCACCCTTACTGAAAATCCTTGTATGCTTGCTACATGACTTGCTTCCTCATTTGAGATCCACTCAATCAATATTACCTGGGTGACTGTACTTGTAATCTTATTGGTTGGTCATGGTTTTGTCCTTCCCCATGCTCACCTTGTAAATTTCCACTGGATCTTATAGTTTTGTCCCACTTTGTACCTACCTCGTTACATGGCTTTGCTGTATAAAACATCTTTGAAACATGGGGTAGGTCAGTAACCCACTTTCTGGCCCCCCTTCTGCCTCTCTTAGACAGAAGCTTTCTTTCTCTCAATAAATTTTTCCTACTCTAAAAAAAAAAAAGAACCCATATTCAAATAAGATGAAAAATGCAGAAGGGACAGATTCTATGATACATGTGAATTACCAAAGATGAATCAAGAAGATATAAAAATTCTAAATAATCTAATAGGAGACAATGAAATTGAAGAATTTAAAAACTATCAACAAAGAAAGCCCAGGTCCTGACAGATTCACTGCTGAATACTACAAGAAATTTAGAGAAGATCTAATGCTGCTACTTTTCAAATTCTTTAATGAAATTGGAAGGGATACAACACTCTCAAACTCATTCATGGAAGCAAACATTACAGATACCAAAACCAGAGAGGGATCCAACCAAAAGGAACTACAGAAAAATCTGCTTAATGAACATAAATGCAAAAATGCTCAATAAGACACTGATGAACAGATTCCAGCAAATACTCATGATTGTACACTGTGATCAAGTAGAATTCATTCCAGGAATGGTTCAACATATGCAAATAAATAAATGTAACACACCACATTAACAGAACCTAGGGAGAAATAAACACATGAACAATTCAATAGATGCAGAAAAAGCATATGACAAAGTCCAACACCCATTCATGATAAAAAAAAAAAAAACCTTAAAGAAAGTCAGAATAGATGGTCTCTATCTCAATCTGATAGAAGCCAACTATAACAAACCAACAGCCAATATCAGACTAAATGATAAAAACTGAAAGCTTTCATTCTAAATTCAGGAACAAGACAAAGACACACACTATCACCACTCCTATTCAATATAGTTTTGGAAATGTTAGCCAGAGCAATTAGACAAGAGAAAGAAATAAAATGAATAAGGGTAGGAAACGAATAAGTTAAATTACCATTATTTGCAGATGATATGGTGCTTTCTTTACATAGACGACCCCAAAAACTCCACCAAAAGACTTCTAGATTTAATAACCAAATTCAGTAGCATAGAAAGATACAAAGTCAACACTCAAAAATCAATAGCATTCTTTTCACAAAAAATCATATTCAATGAGAGAGAAATTAGGGAAACAACATCTTTCACAATAGCATCTAATGAAGGAGGTAAAAGACCTCTACATTGTAAACTACAGTTCTCTGAAAAAAGAGGTTGAAGATGATATCAGAAAATGAAAAGAGAACCAAGATAGTGAAAATGGCTATAATGCCAAAATTGTTATACAGATTTAATAAAATCCCAATCAAAATACTAATAGCATACCTCACAGAACTGGAGAGAATAATAACAAAATTTATTTGGAACCAGAATAGACCTAGAATAGCAAAAGCATTTCTGGGCAACAAAGGTAAGGCAGGGAGCATCACAATCCTTAACCTGAAACTATACTTAAAGCTACCATTATAAAAGCACAATGGTACTGGCAAAAAACAGACTCGAGAATCAATGAAGACAAAATAAAAGATGCAGAAACCACTCCAAATGCACTCAGACATGCCATCTTTGACAAGGGCATAAACACCTTCACTGGAAGAAAGATAGCCTCTTTAATAAATGGTGTTAGGAAAATTAGCTTTCCATATGGCAAAGATTAAACTTAGACCCATATCTCTCACCATGCACTAAACAAATCGAAATCGATCAAAGATCTAAATATTAAAACAGAAACAATCTGCTGGAAGAGAGAATAGGTAAAAGTCTTGAAGACATAGTTGTAGTCAAAGACTTTATGAACAAAACCCAAATCAAATAGGAAATGGCACAAAGAATCAGCAAATGTATTTCTTTTTCATATAAGTTTGTAATGGCATATAACTTTTTAATAATGACAACTTTACTAAGTATCTTCACTTTCAATCAACTTAAAATACTTTCTAATATTCCTTGTCATCTTTTATGGAATATTTACTAATGTCCTATTTCTAAATATTGAGCACTTAGCAGACATTTTACTGTTGTTGGTTTTAATGTATTTTAACCACTTACCAGTCCAATTATTTAAATACAGGATGACTGAAAATTGCATATTTGTTAATTTTTATATGATAATACAAAAAGAAATATAAAAATGACAATTTTATCAAATTTATTCAATAAAATAATCAACTGGTTGAAATGACACCTCCCCAAGTGATGCTCAGGGTAAACTGTGAAGTGGTTAATCTGAAGAAGCACTGTATAGTTTGTTATACCTGTTTTATGACCTAAACAAAAAATCTGATAGTGATTGTTTCCTATCTGTGTGTACATGTATATTTACTTAGTGGTTGCATGAAATATTCTGTGTATGTTATATAATCAATTAATATGGTATTTCAGGCCATCTGTTTTCTTTCTGACTGTTTTATGTACTTGATCTATTAATTACAGAAAGATGAGTGATGACGTATGTAAATATAATGATGGAATTATGTCTCTTCTTGCAATTCCATCAGTTTTGCATCATATATTTTTTAAATGGTGTTAGTTGATTTTGATTTTAGGGTCATTATGTATTCACGGGAAATTGGTTTCTTTATTATTATGTAATAGTCCTCTTTACTCCTAGCAGCATTTTTATTATGAAGTTTATTTTTTCTCACATAAGTATAAATGTTTTAGCTTTCTTTTTATTAGTGTTGTAATGCCATATTTTCCCCATCCTTTAATTAATCTGTATCTTTAATATAAATAGATTGCTTATACATAGCACATAGTTGGATCTTTTTTCTCTAACTTGAAAAGCTCTACTGATGTATTTAGACTATGTAGTCTAATGTGATTATTGATGTAGTTGATAAAAATCTATCAACTTGCTAAACATTTTTATTACTTCCATCTGTTTTTGCTTTCTGCCTTCTTTTAGATTCCTAGAATATTTTATCCTTATTATTTATTGCATGACTGGCTTAATTTTTTAACTTTTTAAAATTATGTGTAGTGGTTACCTTGAGCTTTATAGTAGTTTTCATTATTAATAATTAATATTAAAATAATAACATACCACTTCCTATGCTTTTAAGGACATTTCTTGGCTTTCTAATCCAGTATCACAATTATAACAAATTTAGCCATTTAAAACATCACCATTTTATTATGTCATAGTCACTCAGGTCAGAAATATAACCTCACCATGACTGGAGTCTCTGCTTATAGTCTCAGAGTCTTAAGTAATTTCATCTACTATTGTGATCTTGTCTATTCTCAGAATTATCTTTCAAGATCACTATTGTTGTTGGTATAATTCAGTTTCTTGGATTTACAATAAATACAGCAGACTTTCTGAATTTCTTGTCAGCTATCAAATAATCTCCATTCTCCATGCCTAGAAACTACCCACCATTTCAAGTCTTGTGGCTCTAAAACATAGAAATTTGCAACTTCAAGGCTCAGAAGGATTTATCTTGTTTTTAATCTTTCCAGTCACTTTTCAAGACTCACCTGATTATGTCAGGCACACTCAGTATAATTTTCCTATTTACTCTTAGCTCAGTGTTTCCACCTCCTGCCTCGCAAGCACAAGGTCCTGAGTTTGATCCCCAGTACCAAAAGACAACAACAACAAAAAAAATCAAATGACTAGGAAACAAATATATTTATTAAATCCTTCTGGTCCTATAATGTAACATAGTCATGAGAGTGAAATTTCATCATATTTATAAGATCTCCTTACACTCAAGGAGTGAGTTTACTGAGATTACAGAAGGTTTGTTCACTCTCTTAAAACAAATTTAAGGTCATTCATTTCTGGAGACTAAGCAACAAGAAGTCAACAGTGTTGCCTCCTTCTTTGGTGTGCAAGGGAGCATCTGTTCCAGCATCTCTCCTACCTTCTGGTGGCCTTAGTCATTCCTTGGCTTGGAGATGGTATTTCTCGGCATATTAATGTCATTTTTCTTCTCTATGTGACTCTATATCCAAATTTGCCCTCTCTCTAAGCCATCAGTAATAATGGATTAAGACCTCCTCTAATGATCTAATTGTAACCTCATTACCACTTGAAGACTCTCTTTCCAAATAAGGTTATATTCTGAGATATTGGGGTTAGGAATCCAACACACTTTATATGGATACACGGTTCAAACCATAACATCTCTTAGGCTGGGGTTTTAGCTCAGTGGTGCCACAGCCTGCCTTGCAAGTGCCTTCCAAGTTCAATCCCCAGTACCAAAAAAAAGCAAAAACAAAATAATAATTTATCTCTGGTATTGTGAGAGATTTTTCTACTTTAATAAAAATAAATGAAATAGAGAAATGTATGCCTGAAATACAAAACCAGTACTATAAAATAAAATTCAATTTATAAACAGGTATTTATATAATATCCATTGTTTCTTCCTTTGATTGGATACCATAGAGAATCATTATATTCCATATTTGAGACAGAGAAATAAAATAAAAACAAAAATATTTTTAAACTGTTTATCAAAAAATGCTCATTAACATTTTAAATATTTGCATTACAACACTTTCACTGCAGAATATTTTTCGAGGCAGGCGCTGGAACCACGGAGCTAAATCCCCGGCCCGTGAAGAATATTTTTATACTTCCTCTGTTAATATCTACTTGTATTACATTAAAATAAAAACTCCAAGGCCATTTTTAACACAAATATAACTATATTCAAGTTAAAGAATTGAGCTGTTATATGCATATATCCGTCCCCCACAATGAATGTGATCTCTATATACTACAAACATGTACTAATAACATTTTTTTAAATAAATTTTTTAAAAACCTACCTGAAAATAAATACAGGCATGTCTTTGTTCACAAATGCTATTCATAAACAATTCAATGCACAAATAGAAATATTTAGTAAAATTTTGCTTCCGTTCTTAAACTCCACATTGGGTGATGAACAAGACTATGGCTGTATTCCCTGGAATAGTGGAAGAATTAAGTCCATGAACAGAGGTATCACTGTAAATATCTTCAGGTATATTTGTCTTACAAATAGAAACATTTACACAAATTCTACAAGTCTAGATTTCTCCAAATGACTGGTTTATTTATATAAGAAAAGGAATAGTTTCTCAAAAACTTAGACTGTGTACCTAATGATTCACTAAATAACAGGATTCAGAGAAATATTCCTGCTTCCTAGAAAATAATATTACTTACTTGATCAATTTTGACCCCTACTTGACCGGAAAAGTTTTACCCATACTGTTGTAAGTTTAAAACTTTTGAAGAATTCAAACTAATTTATTTCCAGCTTTGAGTCCTAGTCGTGGAATATTTTTCAGCCAAAAGGCTCATAATCCTCTAAATGTCCTATTGTTATTTTACCCTGTAGAACAATGTTCTTTTCAAAGCATTTAACTCTAGGCTTCTTATTCTAAAGTAAAAAGGAAAGGAAAAATCATTAAGAGAAAATGTACAATTTACTTTTTATCAATTTACTATCACAAATATAATAGTCTCATTCTGTTCTGGCTAAATGGCATCACATGGAGATAATTTTCAGTTTAAACTGATGTTTACCAACCAGGATGTACTAGCTTGTGAAACCCCTTCTCTAGTGTAGATGTTTTATATTCAGAAAGTATGAAAGATAGAGAAGGAAAAGGGGGAAAGAAACAGGGGATATATAAATTGCAGCCCCTACCCCAGAAATGGTAAGGGTCTGCCTGTCTTTTCTCTTTCCATTCATCCCTGAGATTCCCTCCATTGCTCCTTTTTCTCAGTAGAATATTGTTAATTACAAATTATTCAAATAAAAATCTACTTTTGTCAATTACCCAAATGATGAAGAGGTACGCATTGTCTTGTCAGGTGAGAAAAACATTTTCACAAGTGCTCAATCCCATTTGGATTCTAGGAAATATGATTATCTAAAGATATGTCTATCTGACTTGATATCATTTGTTTGTTATGCATATTTTTCCAGTTTACCCCAGAATTACTAAAGGACTCCAAAGCTGGAGCCAGAAATAGTGTTTGGTGAGGGAGAAGCATATTTGTACAGCTCATAAATAATGGACTAAACTCTTTTATAAATTGTCACTGGGAATCAAATAATTGTGCAGAATTCTCACTTTATTTTTCCAGAATTACAAAATTAGACTATTTTTTTTAAAACTGTACTTATGTAAGTTCTACAGAACCACTTAAAGTCTTCTCAAAATTTTAGGGTGATAAAAGGAAGATAGGAAACACACTCTTCCCAAAATTCTACAAATTTCATGATGCTAGCTAGTACCAAAGTGGTAGTGTGTAATGTCTTAGACATTTTTTAGAAGAAAAAAATTGACAAATTTTGTAAAAGGTTGAGGCCTATGATAGCATTCCAATTATAAGGCCAATTTGCTTGTACAAACCTAACCTCTGAGACCTTGTCTGAATGTTCAGAGGAGAGCCCTGGCTATTCTTATGATAGACCTACCATCTAAAATCCTCTGGTTTAATGGTATCCCTCAGAAAAGGTTGGGCCATGACAGTGTGTAATACACCCAGTACTACAGGAGACACCATAGGTTAAGAGCTTATACTCTTCAGTTAGGGAGATCTATCCTCTTCTTCTCCATACTGACTTAAATTAAACTTTGCTATATGACTCAGTAAGATCGAATTTCCCTAGCAGCTACCTGTAATTAAGCTAGCATGAGTCAATGTTTGACAATTGAGAAATAAGAGATGGAACAAGGCTAGCAGATAAATATATTTCCCTCATTTTCCCAAACAAATTGACCCAATAATTGAGAGGTAGTGTATGACCTATTTCAAGATAGCTCACCTGATCTAGTCACTTACTATGTTTTCTTGGGAAGATGTAGTTAAGGATTACATTCACTTTCCCTATTGTCCTGCCTCAGTTCCCTTCTGCTCCTCAGTTTTACTCTCCTTGGATTTTTCCTTTCAAGAAAGCATTAATATATAATTTGCAGCATCACTAGTAGAGGTATTACTACCTTCCTAAGTAAAAAGGAATAGAAGGGATAGAAATTAAGGTTTGGGAAGACTGAGGTACAGAATTCAAGCTTCTGGGCTTCAATGCATATCCTTTACATTATTTAGCTTCTAGGTATAGATGAGCAGAAGAATTGAAGCCAACTTATCATGAAACCATAATTTCATTAACTGCAGAGGTACCAGAGCTCCATATTACTTCACAGGGGGCCTCTTCCTTTTTCTCTCCCACAGCTAAGAGATGTATACAGTCTATTCATATGCTCCACTTTTATTGGCCAAGAAAGGTAGGATTCTTTTCTGACATATAAATATGAAGACAGAAATCAGTGTGACACAATTACACCCAAAAAAGCGGGATTTTTTTTTCCCCCTTAGGATAATATTCCTTCTCAGTGATCAGATAGCTTCTTCTCTGGGGCATATAAATGAGTCTCATGTCAGTAAAATTCTGGAATTAATTAACTAAATGGCACTAATACATTTTTCTTCACAGAATATCCTATAGCCTACTCACATTTTTCTAGTTCTAACTTTAATTCACTGACAATTCTGATTAGTATTTACTCTAAATTCACTAATTTTTACTGTTGATTTTTTCCTACCTTGATTGCCCATGCTTGATTTTGACTTGTATATGTTATGTCTACCACTCAACTTTACTGTGATGTTTAAAAAACTATTCCTCAGATACAATGCTATGATTTTATTTTAGATTATGTTTGACTTTAGGAAACTATATTTGTTTTTCTTAATTTTTTTTTTTTGCTTAAATTCTTTTATTGGTACGTTTTAGGTATACAATATGTTTACATTAACCATTGGGTGCTTGTACCTGTACATGATGTACCTTGGTTCTTATTTTTTCCCCATTAACTGTACACCTTTCACCCCCTCCACCAGTGAACTATTTTCTACATGTAACATTTTGTCCACTAATTCATAGCCATTTATGCTACTATGTGCTGGTCTACTGAATTATTAACAGTACTTATTTTTTTAAAACTTTTTATCAATTCACTCTCATAAAAGTCATAGACATGTTTCTACAACCTTATTTTCAAAGTCCTTTATATGGGTCACACAAAATTTTCTAATGAATTTAAAGCCTGAGTACTCAAATATGTGAAACAATAGCAAAAATAAATGGTATATGTGTCGATGCTAAATGATACGGTAGCAGCATTATTTTTTACCTCTATATGATATATTGACAGTCACTGCCCCTGTGCTATAGTCAAATAAGCCTATCTGAAAATAAACCTATCTAGAGAGTCACGTGACTATTAAAGTACTGTCTGGTTTCTGGGAAATGAGCTGTCATTGTCTAAAATTATCTGTGAAGTCTGTACTAAACAATCAAAAAAAATAGTTTTACAAAATCTTTGGCTAACACAGTGATGTTTGTTGTGTGATGACCTCAGCTTTTTGATGTTGATCATAATTTTTATTAAAATCCAGGATATACTGTTGGAACAAAATTGTTCTAATACTAATACAGATTTTTATCATAAAAATAAAGCTATAAAATGTTTTTAAATAAAGAAACTCCATAAAATAATAATAAAAATGACCTTAATGATGATGGTGATGGTTCCCAAGAACATTTTTTTAAATTTTTCATATTATTCAAAGCCAGATCATATTTGTAGTATTTTTTCTTTGGTTGTTTTATTGGATTATATTCTTAATTGGTTGTGAGAGTTTATAGTAGTAATTTTGCCCAAAAATTTCCAAGACAATGTCCTTCTGATTATATATGTTGATGTCAAGTATAGAAACTTGCCAAAATGAATTCAAAATATTTTCCAAGAGTAGTTTTGGTCTTCTTGAAAATACGTAGTATCTGTAATGGTCAATATTGTGACCGGGCCAAAAGATGCTTACACTATAGGTCAGTCAATTTTACAGATATTCCTGCAGGATGTTCGAATGAGATTAATATTTATTTCAGTAGACTATGTAAAGCAGAGTATACTCTTTATTATAGGTAGAACTTATGCAATCAGTTGAATACCTAGGCAGAACAAAGCCTCACTATGTATATACTTTCCCTATGTAATAGAGAATTCCTGCTTCCTAACTGCCTTCCAACAGAGACATTAGCTTTTTCCTGCCTCTGATTTGAATTGAAATACTGGCTCTTGCTGGGTCTTGAGCCTATCAACTTTTTAACTGGAACTCCTCCATCATCACCTCTCGCCAGCTTTCATAATTACATGAGCCAATTCCTTAAAATAAATGTGTGTGTGTGTGTGTGTGTGTGTGTGTGTGTGTGTGTGTTTATTCTCTGGAGAACCCTGGTAATAGACTACTCCTTGGCCCAACTCTGAAAGACATTACAGTAAGTTTCTTTCTAAAACACATTCTGCTCGATTTCATCTAATACTTTAAGAGAACATTTTTTTCTCAAATGTCAATTAAAGCACATAAGTCTGTGTTTAATTGACCTATATAATTGTTTTATATTGGTAGTACAAAGTTAATTTCAACTCAAATTCTTTACATGAATAAGACAGGAATTCCATAGAATGTGTTGCTTCCTGTTTTACCTAGTTATGTGACAGATGTGCTCAGAATTACTTATAAAGTCATTTCTTCTGTCAGTTTATATATTTTATATTGAATTCAAATATATTTTTCCTAAAAGTAAAATATTTATTTTTAAAATCCCAATAAATTACAAAAAAATATTTTTATCTCCAAAATCAAAATGCTTAGCCATATGTCATAGGATCACAGTATGACTTTCATCAGCAATCATGTCTTTCAGTCTCTAAATGTCAAATTATAATTGGCATTTAAGAAAATTGCTTCAGAATATATTTCACATAACTTTTAAGATACTGGTTGGTATTTTTAGCCATTATTTCATTACTACTAAATTGAGTACTAGTGTCCAATTAGACATTGATTACCATTCTAAATATGGCTAATGTTCTAACCTGGATCTCACTAGGCATTTTAATTTTGCTAAATTAAATGCAATGAAATTTAACTTTGCAGATTTCACAATTCAAACAGTCCTTTAATTATAAAGGTTTATTTGAATGGAATAGAACAAATGCTGTCTAACCTTAAGACTCTGGTGAAATTAAACATGATATTTAGTGCAATCATTACAGGAACTCAGAGAAAAATGTTCATTTGAGATCCTGAAAGAAACCACCCACCCAACCCCATAAAACTTTGCCATGCTCCATCCAGCTCCTGCTTCAATAACTGCCAAAACAAAGAGTTCTAACTGTTGCAAATGTCTTCCTCTCATTGAACAAAATATATTCACTGTAATTTCAACCTTTAATTTTATTTCTACCATTTGGAGCACAGTAGAATAAATTTATTATCCCTTTCAAATATTTGATGAGAGCTACTCTATTATTCCCCTGTCTAACCTGCTGTAGAGTGGCTGGATATACTGCAGTTCACCTTCATCATTTCTGTTGCTCTCTCCTGAGCAATCAAAGTCCTTTTTTGAAACAGGGACCTCTGATATGTGAATGACATATCTCTAAAGCCATCTCATTTTACAATCTTCTTGTAAATATAATAAGCTGCATCATCTAATGAACTACCAGATATCTATAAAGGCAGAAAGTAGCTTTGGACTTTATATATACATAAACTATATATATATATAAATGTATATTTTTTAATTGTTTCAGGAACATCAAGTGTGTAGATAACAAATAAAATATTACAAACTCATCCTTGTCTCAAATTCTTAGTACATATTAAAATAATATAAGAATTAATTCAAAACTGAAAAGAAATTGGCAAATTTAAGAGAATGATTTGCAAGGTCCTCACTGATCTACAGGCAAATCATATCCATAAAACTTACAGTTTATCATATCTTACTTTAACCTTACTTTCCTTTGTTTAAATATAACTTTAATTTAACACAACATTAAAATATACATGAGCTTTATGTTTCTTATTCTTAAATTGTGTTTCTTCTCATGAAAAATACACTAATAAGTTTTTACATAGAGAGCAGATTTGCTGAGACCTTTCATATATGAAAATGCCTTTTATTTACTTTCAAATCTTAAACAGTTTTGTTGACTGGAGTATGCTCTAGTCATAGTAAGTTTGGATGAAAAAGGAGAAAAAACATTAGCGTTATGAAAATATTGGTTAGTTCAAAAGAAGGAAAACACTCAGAGGTGTCAGAGCAAGATCCCTGCTCTGAAAGGAGCTTACACAGAAAAGCAGAACTTAGACACCTCTGTAGTGATGTTTCTCAAGACAGTTTTGAGGTCATTACAGCTACAAATTGCAACAAATCTGAAATTAGAAAAGATTTCTCCAATATGAAAAGAAAAATAATGTTCAAAATTTTAAATGTCAAAATAAATATCTTAGTTGGTTAGCATAGAAAAAACTAAATTCACAGAGCAAAGATGAATATGAAAGATAAAATAAAACAGGTAATAACCTAAGAAATATGGACATTATGCTTTAGAAGGAAGAAATTTGGCTAAAAATATTAATATTTAAAGTAGCAATTGATGAACCATTTCTTGATCAGAAAACAATTTATTTCTGTAAAGCAGGCTTAATAATAGACCCTCAGATGAAATGTTTTTGATAGAAATTTTTTTTTTAAATTTTAAGATTAAAGAAGAAAACCATGCAAGCACCAAGAATAAGTGACAACGATAAAAAAAGAAAAATAAAGAAACAATTGAGCAAAATGGCTGATGACAGAGACAAAAGATTCACTTTGGAGTAGAGCTGAGAGAAACAAAATATTGTGGACTCAGAAGTCCCTATTCATTCATGTCATTATTCATATGCAAAAACTACAGAAAGCACGTTATTTGAGTATCTTCTCTGAATTGCAGAGATATTTCCCAGGGCTTACTTCTCAAACCTCTAAAGTGTGACATGCTTGTGAAATCTAAGACCTCTGTTTCTGGTGGGAATCTCTCCACTCTGCCTGCCCTTCATAAGCATTCTCCATGAAGCATCCATCATCAGATGCCGATTTCATTCTGTTCTCCTCTAATAAGTTGAACTCTATCTTGAGAAATATGTCCTCTTCCTAATTCTAAAAATTATTGGAGGATTTCATAAAATAAGAAATGAAATGTATTATTACTCCTTAAATTCTTCTTTGGATGATACATGATATGTACTATTTTCTATATTCTCATGAACTTTTGCCAAAGTTGAAGACAGTTGTGGGAGCTATACAATGCTTAGAAATAGCTTTTGCCTCCTCCAACTTCTTCAACTCTATCAAACTTTCTACTAATAATCATAAAATCTGAGTTTTTTTATTTCTTTTTGTTTCACCTTACAATGTAAGAAATTCTCCATCCACCAATATCAACTCTCAACTGTGTTCTTCACCCTTTTCTATTTAGAAATTTTAGGGTTGCCACTGGTAATGTGTAACAAATTCTACACTCTGTAAGAAGGCTGATTTAATCCAGCATTTGATGTTGCTATGACAATTGGAAAAATGATGGCTGCACCACATAACAAATTGAAGGAGAAGACTAATTTCTGTGAAGAATGAGTGAAATATAAAATTAAAACTTTGGACTCCTGAAGGTCAGGTCAGGGAGTTAGCTTGCCAAGTTGTTTCCAGCTTTCATTGCTTCCCTATGGTGAGACTTTGGATGTTGATTGTGGAAGCAGTAGTGAGAGAGGAAGACTAAATTTAAAAGTTACCCCAATAGAGAAAAATTAGGAATCTGTGAGATGGAGTTAACAATATATCACACCCATTTGTGTCATGTCTGCACTGGGTGAATCCCTATTCAGTTAAGAATAAATCACATGAATTTTAAATAAAAGGATATTCACAAAAGCTTATTTCACTACATTTTCTTTTTACACATATCAGATGCCCACCCACAAATTATATGTATTTTACATCGTCAAGTACATATTCAGTAGTGAGAAAAATGTATACACAGAACAATAGCTGTAATATGAAACTGTCTTTTAAAAATGAACAAATGAGCATAAAGACCTTCTCTCACTTTCCTCACTACAATTTTCATATGCTTTGAGAGTGTTCCCCAAAAGTTCACATGCTATTGACCCCCACTGTAATCGTATGGGAAATTGGAAAGATCTTTAAATTGTATAGCCTCATGGAAAGTTATTAGACAATGTGTGTACCACTCCCTGAGTGATCAAGCTCTGTCCCATCAGAAAGGGATACATGTGTGAAGCCAAATTAATTTACTCAACAGTGAGTTCATACCAAGTAAGGATACTCTGTGTGGCTTCTCATGGAGCCATTTCACCTTTCTCTTTTCCACCATGTTGTAATACAGACAGAGAGGCCCTTGCCAGGGGCCAAAACATGATATTTAGACTTTCCAGCTGCAAAAGCCATGAAACAATAAATCTTCTTTCATTACACAGTGCATATCCAGCTTCACATATTTTGTTATAGCATCACATAATGGATTAAGATATTCCTTACCTCCTCTAACATCCACTGGTGCCACTTCTTGAGAGGTTCTAGCAATTTTTTTAATTATTTAAGAAGTCTTTTCTTTCCTGTGATATTTTAAACAAAAGATCATTTACAAGGTGCCTGCTTTTCT
This sequence comes from Heterocephalus glaber, assembly GCF_053883595.1. NCBI lineage: Eukaryota > Metazoa > Chordata > Mammalia > Rodentia > Bathyergidae > Heterocephalus > Heterocephalus glaber. Next base: position 23,946,757 of record NW_028258145.1, on the reverse strand, counting down.
ACTTCTATCTTATTAAATATTCCTAAATACAGAAAACATACATGTGGCCAAATAATTTTCTTCTGAAAAGGTTGTGTGAAAAGTAAAAGCAGCTTTGTTTAGTTTCACATTATATAATGAAGCCTTTCTATAAGCAGCTGGTAAATCTTCCAAAAGTCACTGGCCAGTGTCCTCTCATTTTTCTCTCTCAAAGTCAGAGTGTAATATAATGCTGGCTGCAGTACTTTGAGGTTTCTGTGTCCCTGGTCCTTTAGGTGGGAATTTGGTCACCAATAGGCTGAGGCTCAGTGAATAGCTCTGGCTAGCGGTACAAACTTTGCCCATTTTCATTCACTCCCTATTAGAATGTCAAATTATTTTTTTACACCTACTGAATAACTCTTAGTTATATAAAAAAATAAAAATTACAATGACTGGTTATATAGACTTTAAGACTAATGAGTTCTTCAAATATCAAAACATATGGAATAACAAAGTAAGACAATCTCACAAGTGTCAAAATTGGCAGAAATTTAAAATTTGATAACAGCAATTACTGACAATGATAAGACTGAGACAGAGAGAACTTTATCATTGCATTTTAAGAAGTGAAAATTGGCACAAACCACTTTGGAAAGCAATTTAAAACTCCAGTAAAGTTAAACGTGTATTTTGTGATCAGATATTTCACTTTGATGTTTGTGTATAAGCAAGTCATTTACACATTAAAAAAAAATGCCTTGTACAAGGATGTTTATTATGGAATCTCTGTCAAACTAATAAGTCAGAAATAACCTCAAAATCTACCAATATTTGAATATATAACTAAATTGTGGTTTACTCACACATGGATTAAATTACAGAAATTCAATTACTGAATTGCATGTATATGTATAAATATGGTTAAATTCCAAAATTTTAATGTTTAGTGATCAAAACAAATTGTAAAATGGTATCTTTTATATAAATTTTAATACCATAACTTGAATAACACTCTGGTTAAGGCACACAGAAATTATGAATAAAAGTGGCAATAAATACACTGAAATATAAAAGTAGCAATGATCTCACTCAAGGAAAAGGATATTCAGAAAAAAATCAAAGGAACATAATTCCATTTGTAATTTTTTTAAAAAACTGAACTAACGATGGAAAAATAGTTCTCTTTACTAAATCTGGGTGAAACTTTCTTGGGTACATATTTTCCTAGAATGCATTTTGCATCTTTGAAATACTATATTAATGTGAAAGGACAGTTCCCTAGTTCCCTTTGTAAATTTGATTCCTAGGCTTTACTGAAGTTTTGGTAGGCAGGAAATATGTCCCAGTATACTAACCTCTAGCATGCATACTAAGTTGAGGGTGACTTTACTGTCTGGATTCATCATACTCGTTAGAAGCCTAGACACTTTGCAATGCATTCTTCAGTTTCTTTAACAATCAATTGTATTCTTGTAACCTTGCAGTAAACATAATGTCTGGCAGTCAAAAGACTAAGTCATGATATGAAATATATTTAGAAACCAATGAGAGGTATCACATACCAAAAGAATGTGCTGGCTCATTTTAAGTTTTATCTAGTATACCTCATTCCCAGATTGGCTTTGGGATAGGATTTCAGCCAAGTCTGTACATGGAATACCTTAATATACTCTTAAAAATTTGTTTCTTCTTTGAAAGTTTCACTTTCTAATTAATGAAACTATAAATTACTAGCAAGATTCATACCCAACTACAGAGTCTAGGGAAAAATTCTATAAAATTCAATGTTCATGAAAGAGCAACAATAAATAATTTATGAAGTAACAGTGAAAAACTCTCAATATTTTGTTGTTTAGGATTTTCAAGCTTACCATGTTTTTGTTTTTGTGTGCTGGGAATTGAACTCAGGACCTTTCAATGATAAGCAAGCGCTAAAACAGTAAGCTACATCCAAATCTCCTCAACTACAGCATGGTAAGATAATCTCTTTCTCAAAAAGTAGTTCTACCTCAAAAAAAATCCCAAATTATCTTAAACCATAGTGATGCAAGTATCTGCATTGAAGAAACTTATAAATAATAATAATTAATATATTACATTCTAGAAATACAAAATGCAATGATCTGTCTCTTGCAGCATAGATGAGAACAATGCATTTCAGAGAAATAAACTCATAATGATCAAAGTAGGTAATTGTGGGCACCACTGTACCACTGCCCCAGAGTGCTGAGGAGGTGAGCTTTATGGATGCCAGAACACACACACACACACACACGCACACACACACACACACACACACACACACACACTGTGGCTGTGCCAAGCCATTACATAGATCCACACCACAGAGTTGCAGGGGTCATAAAGGATACTGTTCTGAGCTTGAGAAGATAGAGCAGAAGTGAACAAAAGAAAGAGGGCCTCTCTGAGGCCCCTTGATGAAAATTAAAGCACACTGGAAAAGTGAAGAAAATCTTTCCAATAAAGGCACACTAGTCCACAATAGTTGAAGGAGCAATGGTGTGGACCAGAGCGGTGTGGCTGCAAAAAGATCCCAGCCAGTACTCCATCCTGATCCCAGAGCCTGGAGTACTTAGCCCAAGCCAAGGATCTGCCTGGAAAAGAGCTGCACAGGCACACAGGCAACAGCCAGAGGTTCATCCTAATAACATCAGTAAGTGTGTGAGACCCTACCCAGAAGCTTGCTCACACAACAGGAACTGGGGTGCACAACCCCCAGCCAAAGGCCCTCCCAGACAACAGGTATATAGGGGCCCTAGTCAGTAGGACACCTAGATATCATCCCAAGTGTGCACAGGCCCCATCCAGAAGCCCACTCTGACAATAGCTCAACTCAAGGATCAAGAAGGCCACCTTTGTGAACTGAGGAATTAGGGTACTGGTGAGCAGCAGAGAAAAGGCAGCTCTGTGGGTTGCTGAGAATTGAAGACCACTGGGTGAACAAAAGTTGCCTCAACAAAGGCACAGCAGGCTGCATGTCATGAATGAGAAGACACATAAACAAGTCTCAAAATCAGACTTCCAAATCACCTAAGACAATCCCAAAGGGAAATGAGATGGAACAAACTGACACTCAAACACCTGGACTCCCTGAACTGGCAACAAAAGAGGATCTGGAAAAAATGAAATCAGAAATAATTTCTCAGATAACAGTAGAGATTGTGCCCATAGTACAAGACATAATTAATAAATCTAGACCAGACACAGATAAAAAAGTAGAGGAGCTAAGGAACATGATGGAATCCCAACACAGGAAACAAATGGAATCCATAAAACAGATGCAAACAGATATCCAGGATATTAACATCTCCATTGAAAGTTTATGCAGTAGAATGAGCCAATGTGAGGACAGAATTTCAGATATAGTAGATAAGATTGCAATTAGTGACAAGGAAAAGAAAAACATCTTTAAAATAGTAAGGGACCACAAGAAATCAACCCAGCAGCTGCTAGACGATGCAAAGAAGAACAACATAAGATGGATTGGAGTCAATGAAGAAACAGGAGAGAGTGCAGATGACATGAAAAAAAAAATTGTTCACAGAAGTGATGACAGAAAACTTCCCAAGCAAGGGAAAAGAACCGGACATGCAGATAAGGGAGGCATATAGGACTCCAGCTAGCCTTGATCAAAAAATAAAAATAAAAAAATCTAGACATAGGCATATAATAGTTAAGATTCCAGAAACCCAACAGAAGAACAAAATTCTACAAGCAGTGAGAGAAAAGAAACAAATCACATACAAAGGAAAGCTCATTAGAATCACAGCAGATTTTCTCAATGCAAATCCTCAAGGCAAGAAGAACTTGGAGTGATGTATTTCAAGCCTTAAAGGAAAACAGGCTCCAACCCAGGTTGATGTACCCTGCAAAACTATCTTTCAAAATTGATGGAGAAATAAGATACTTTCATTACAAGGAGCACCTTAGGAACTTTATGAATACCAAACCAGCACTGCAAAAATTTTAGACAATACATTAGGAAAAGACAATGAGGATCACAACCCTAGGATGCCCAGCAGAATGAATCCAGTGGGTATGACAAGAAATTAAATGCAAAGGGGGAGAATCCAACAAAAAGAAAAAGTCATCACAATAAGTCAGTATGTGTCAGTTATAACTATCAATGTTAATGGTCTCAATTCACCAATGAAAAGAAACAGACTGGCAGAAAGGGTCAAGAAGCAAGATCCAAGAATATGCTGCATAAAAGAAACACACTTAATTCAAAAAGAAACTCATAGACTGAAAGTTAAAGGGTGGAAAACAATACTCCATGCAATGGAAACCCCCCAAAAAGCAGGAGTACCAAACCTCTTTGCAGATCAATTGGATTTCACACAAAAATCTGAAACACTTCTGGTCTCAAGAATTTCAGATAAGGGACAGTCAACCTGTATGTACAAATCTATTGTGAACATGTGTTTTCATTTCTCTTAAGTAAAAACTTAAGAACAGGACTGTTGGTTCTTAACAGTAGTACAAGAAATTTCTATGTTGTTTTCCAAAATGGTTTTATCATTTTTACATTACCGGTATTAGAAAGTTCTAACTGATTCATACCTAAGCTGACATTTGTTCTTTTAAAACCTTTAACTTAATCTCCTTAAGGAGTGTATAATACAATCTTGTTATTATACTGATTAGTATTTTTTTTTCTAGTGTTGCACAATTTTTCTTCTGGGGTACTGGCCATCTTCTTGTCTCTACTTTTTAATTGGTTTGTCTCTTAATGAACTGTAAGAGTTCTTTATATGTTCTGGTCATAGGTTTTATATATATATATATATTATAAATATATTCTGGTTATGGATTACTTTTCATTTTCTTAACAATGTCTTTTAAAATTCTAAGTTTTGATTGAATCTCATTTATCAATTATTTTCTTTTATACATTATGTTTTTTGTATCCTAGGAAATTCTTGCTGACCCTAAATTCATGAACATTTCCCCTTACAATCTCTTCTTAAAGATTTATAGTGTTAGTCTTTCATATTTAGGTTCATAGATACTTTGAAGTTATTTTTATGTATGGAAATAAAGGGTAGAGATTAATTCTTTGCATATGTATACCAGGTGTTCTAGTACCATTTGTTAAAAAATTACCTTTTCCTCTGCTCTTGAGTTGAGTTTATGTTCTATAAAATGTGAGAGTTAAATAACCTTTCAAAAATCAGTGACTATATATGTGTGGTTCTATTTCTAGATTCTCTATTTTATTCCATTGAACTGTATATCTTTCTTTATTCCAACATTGCCTTGATTACTGTAGCTTTAGAAGAAGTCTTAAAATTAGGCAATAAATGTCTTCCAACACTGTTATTTTTTTTCTTCTTACTTTTCCAGGTCCTTTCTACTCCTACATAGCTTTTAATTTCAATATCCAATTCTTCATTTATGGCAAGTATAAATAGATCTGAATTTATATATATACCTTTTGTTTTCTAATCCTGCTAAATTCAAATACAAGTTCTAGGGGCTCCTAGAGATGTCTTGTATTTTCTCTGTAGATGCTCATTTCATCCACATATAACGGTTTTACTTCTACCTTCCCAATCCTATATTATTCGTTTATTTTTATTGCCAGACTATTTTGGTTTGGGCCTATGTTTCAAAGTTTAATGGACAGATGAAGAGCAGGCACATCTCTATATTAGGGAGAAAGCATTGTATCCTTTCCATTCATATCAGGTGTTTTTGCTGAAAGTGTGAAGAATATGCCTTTTATCTGTTGAGAAGGTTCTGTTCTACTAGTCTCTTGATAGCTTTTACAATGAACAGCTGTAGAATTTAATTCAATACTTTTTCTGCAACTACTGATAAGATCATATACCTTTCCTTTCTCTTGTTAAAATGAAGACTTGTGGGGGTGGGTCTTCCAATGCTAAACCAAAACTGCCATCCCGATAATAAAACCACTTTCTACATACTAGCAGATCTGATTTCTTTTCTTTTAAATTCTTTTATTGGTACATTTTAGGTATACAGTACATTTACATTTATCATTGGGTGGTTGTACCTGCACATGATGTATCTTGGTTCTTATTTTTCCCCATTACCTGTGCACCCTTCACCCCCTCCACCTCTCCCTATTTACAAAGACTTTGTTTCCATTTTTTTTTCTTTTCTCATAATTTTTCCCTTCCATTCTTTAATTCCCCTTCCCCTCCCACCTCCCCTACCCCTTTGGACCTTTTCTTCCTATTTGAAATTATCAATTATTTGTTTTAATCATTTTAATCCTTATTTACACTTTCAGTTTCTCACACTAGAGAAACTATTACATATTTAAACATGTGTGTTCTATTTATTTTACTTAAGAGTATGGCCTTAATATGCATCCATTTAGCTATAAATGTCTCTAGTATCTCTTTCTTTATGGCTGGGTAGTACTTGATTTTATAAAAAAAAAAACAGAAACACATCTTCCTTATCCAGTTTCTAGTGGATGGGCACTTGGGCTGTTTCCAAGCTTTAGCTATTACAAACTGTTCTTCTATAAACATGGGTGCAGATATATCATGGAGGTGTGATTCTTTTAATTCTTTTGGGAAGATACCCAGCAGGGGAATAGCTGGGTCAAGTGGGACGTCTAGCCCTAGTTCTTTGAGGTATCTCAATACTGATTGCCACAGTGGTTGCCCCAGTCTGCATTCCCACCAACAATGGAAAAGGGTTCCTTTCTCCCCACACCCCGCCAGCGTTTGTTATTGGTTAATTTCTTGATAGCAGCCATGCTTTCCGGGCTGAGGTAGAATCTCAGTGTTGTTTTCATATGCATCTCTCCAATGACCAGTGATGTTGAACTTTTTTCATATATTTATTTGGTGCTTTTACTTCTTTGTCTGAGAAATATCTGTTCATTTCAGATGCCCAGTTTTGAATTGGGTCTTTGAATTTGAAGGGTCTGATTTTTTTCAATTCTTTATATATTCTACATAGTAGTCCTCTGTCTAAGGTACAGCTGTTAAAAAATTTTTCCCACATTGTAGTTTTTCTCAGCTCTGTTGGTAGTTTCTCTTGCAGTGCAGAAGCTTTTTAATAAGATGAGATCCCAGTTGTTGATTCTTTGTGCTAATCCCCGTGCTACTGAGGTTTTGTTCATAAAGTCTTTTCTTATGCCAATGTCTTCAAGAGTTCTACCTAACTTATCTTCCAACAAATTTAATGTTTCTGTTTTAATATTTAGATCTTTAATCCACTTTGATCTTAGTTTAGTGCATGGTGCTAGGTATGGGTCTAGTTTGAATCTTTGGCAGGTTGAAATCCATTTTTTGCAACATTTATTAAATAGGCTATCTTTCCTCCAATGAGGGTGGTTGGCTCCTTTGTCAAAGATGAGGTGGCTGAGTATGTCTGGAGTTGTTTCTGCCTCTTCTAATCTATTCCACTGACCCTCAGGACTGTTTCTTTGCCAGTACCATGGTGTTTTTATCACAGTAGATTTGTAGTATAGTTTCAAGTTGGGGATTGTGATACCCCCAGCCATGTTTCTGTTGTCTAGAATTGCTTTTCCTATTATAGGTCTCTTCTGATTCCACATGGATTTTTGAATTGTTTTCTCTTGTTCTGTGAAGTATATTGTTGGAATTTCGATCAGCTTTGCGTTAAGTCTATGTAGTAGTTTTGGAAGTATGGCCATTTTCACTATATTGGTTCTTCCTACCCAGGAATAAGGGATAACTTTCCATTTTCTTATATCCTCCTTGATCTCCTTTTTCAGAATGTTGTAGTTCTCAGTGTAGAGGTCTTTTGCTTCCTTTGTGAGGTTGATTCCTAGATATTTCAGTCTTTTGGATGCTATTGTAAAAGGAATTTTCTTCTGAATTTCTCTCTCAGTGAGTTTGCTATTTGTGTATAAGAAGTCTAATGTTTTTTGAGTGTTGACCTTATGTCCAGCTACTCTACTGAATCTGTCAATTAGGTCTAGAAGTCTTTTGGCCAAGTTTTCTGATTCTTCCATATAAAGTATCATATCGTCAGCAAATAATGTCAGTTTCACTTCTTCCTTTCCTATCTTTACTTCTTTTATTTCTTTCTCTTTTCTAATTAATGTGGCTAATGTTTCCAGAACCATATTGAACAGGAGTGGTGATAGCAGGCATCCTTGTCTTGTTCCTGATTTTAGTGTGAAAAATTTCATTTTTGACCATTTAGTATGATGTTGGCTGTTGGTTTTTCATAGATAGCCTTAATCAGGTTGAGATAAAGACCTTCTATTCCAATTTTCTGCAGGCTTTTTATCATGAACGGGTGTTGAATTTTGTGGAATGCCTTTTCTGCATCTATTGAGATGATCATACGGTTTTTGTCCTTGACTCTGTTAATATAGTGCATTACATTTTTTTAATTATTTATGTTGAAACATTCTTGCATCACTGAGGTAAATCCAACTGGGTCAGGGTGTATGATCTTCTTGATGATCCTTTGTATTCTGTTTGTGAGTATCTTGTTGAGGATTTTTGCATCTATGTTCATTAGGGAGATTGGCCTGCAGTTCTCTTTTGAGATTGAGTCTTTTTGCAATCAAAGTAACACTTGCTTCCAGGAATGAATTTGGAATCTTTAATTTCCTTTCAATTTCCTTGATGAGGTTAAAGTGTAATGGTGATAATTCTTCTTTAAATATCTTGTAGAATTAAGCAGTGAAACTATCAGGACCTGGGCTTTTCTTTGTTGGTAAATATTTTATTACATTTTCAAATTCACTCATTGTAATTGGGGTGTTTAGAATTTCTCTGTCTTCTTCATTTAAATTTGGCAATTTGTATGTATCTAGGAATCTGTCCATTTCTTCTGTGTTTTCCATTTTATTAGAGTACAGGTTATCAAAGCAAGTATTGATGACCCTCTGGATTTCTCATGGGTCTGTTGTGACTTCACCTTTTTCATTCTTAATTGCATGGATTTGAGCCTTTTCTTTCCTTTTCTTCATAAGGTTGGCTAAAGGTTTATTGATTTTATTTATTTTTTGAAAAACCAAATCTTTGATTCATTGATTTTTTTGTATCATTCTCTTAGTCTCCATTGCATTGATTTCTGCTCTCATCTTTATAATTTCTTCTCTTTATGAGCTTTGGGTTTGTTATGCTCTTCTTTTTCTAAGAGTTTGAGGTTCTGCATTAGCTTACTTATTTGAGTTCTCTCTGTTTTCCTAATATGAGCATTGAGTGCTATGGATTTCCCTCATAGATCTGCTTTCATTGTGTGCCATAGATTCTTGTGTGTTGTACTGGCATTATCATTTACTTGTAGAAACTATCTAATTTTTTCTTTACTTTCCTCTCTGACCCATTGGTTGCTCAGGAGGGTATTATTCAATTTCCATGTGTTTGTAGGAATTTTGCAGTTTCTTATGCTATTGATCTCCAATTTTATTGCACTATGGTCTGATAATATACAAGGGGTAAATTCAATTCTTTTACATTTACTTAGATGTGCCCTATGAACTAGCATGTGGTCTATTTTGTCGAATGACCCATGTGCAGCCCAAAAGAATGTGTATTCTGATTTTATGGGGTGGAACATTCTGTAAACATCTATTAAGTCCATTTGTTCCATACTTTGGTTCAGATTCTAGAATTTCATTGTTAATTTTTTGTCTACATGTTCTGTCTATTTGTGATAGTGCAGTATTGAGGTCCTCCAATACAATTGTATTAGTGCTTATTTGGTTTTTCATGTCCATTAATATTTGTTTTGTATAGTTGGGGGCATTCATATTTGGTGCATATATATTTAGGATTGTCATCTCCTCCTCTTAGAATGTTCCCTTCACAAGGATGTAGTGATCATATTTGTCTCTCTCAATTAGTTTTGGTTTGGAATCTACTTTGTCTGCAAATAAGATTGCTACCCCTACTTTTTTCTGGGTTCCTGTGGTGTGGAGAACTGCTTTCCATCCTTTTACTTTCAGTCTATGAATTTGTTTTTGAGTTAGATGTTTTTCTTGTATACAGCATATTGCTGGATTTTACTTCTTAATCCATTCTGTCAGTACATTTCTTTTGATTTGATTGGTGAATTGATATGATTAACATTGATAGTTATAATTGATAGATATTGACTCATCCTTGTCATGACATTTTACTGTTTACTCTTTTATTTCTTATTTTCCCCCCTTTCCTTTTAGTTTCTTACCTTGCCTGGTGGCTTCCCTCTGTTGGGCCTCATGGAGTTGTGACCTTCATTGTCTTTTTCTAGGGTATTTCTTAGCATTGTTTGGAGTGCTGTTTTGGTGTTCATGAAATTTCTCAGGTATTCATTGCCATGGAAGTATCCAATTTCCCCATCAATTTTGAAAGATAATTTTGCAGGGTACAACACTCTAGGTTTGAAGTTATTTTCTTTTAGGGCTTGAAATACTTCACTCCAGGCTCTCCTTGATTTGAGGGTTTGTGTTGGGAAGTCTGCTTTGATACTGATGGGCTTTCCTTTGTAGGTGATTTGTTTCTTTTCTCTAACTGCCTGTAGGATTTTGTTCTTCTGTTGGGTTTCTGGGATCTTGACTATTATATGCCTAGGTGTAGATTTTTTTTTATCATGGCTAGCTGGAGTTCTATATTCCTCACTTATCTGTATATGCAATTCTCCACCTCTGTCTGGGAAGTTTTCTACTATTACTTCTGTGAACAATTTATGTCAATTGTACTTTCTCCTGTTTTTTCTTGGACTCCTATCAGTCTTATGTTATTCTTCTTTGCATCATCTAGCAGCTGTTGAATTGATTTTTCATGGTCCCTTACTATTTTTAAGAAATCTCTGTTTGCATGGTCCTTAATCACAATCTTGTCATCTATATCTGATATTCTCTCTTCAGGTTTCCTTAATCTGCTCTGCACTGTTTCAATGGAGTTTTTAATCTCCTGAATATCTGTTTGAATCCATTTCATGGATTCCATTTCTTTCTTATGTTGGGCCATCATGGTTTCCATTTCTTTCTTATGCTGGACATTCATGGCTTCCAGCATGTTTCTGAGCTCATCTATTTTTTTTTTTCTGTTTCTGTTCTAGAGCCTCTAATCATGTCTTTCATTCTACTCACCATCTCTGCAGTTATCTGGGAGATTATTTCTGCTTTGAATTTTTCTAGAGCTTCATTCATCTATTTTGTTACTTCCTGTGCTACCAGTTCAGGGTGTCCAGGTGGTTGATTACCAGATTTTTCCACCTCATTTCCCACAGAATTTTCCTTTTGTTGGGTGGAAGTCTGAGGTTGTGCCTTACTTAAATGTCTTCTCATTTTTGCTTTTGGTACTGTCCTTCCTTTAGTTTAGTTTAGTTTAGTTCCTAGGTTGATACTTTGAAGTTTCTTATTGTATCTTTCTCGATGCATTTAGAACACTTATGGAATGATTGGTTCTTAGAGGTGTCTTCCAGATATACTTGGTCTTTAGGTTTTGAGTCTCTAATGGCTCTGAGGCTATCTCATTTTCATTATACCAGAAAGGACAACTGATTAGATCAATCACAATACCTTAGCCCAAGTGATACAATCAGCAACACCATAGCATCAAGTATCTCTTAGAAAATGGAAATTTGTGGTGGTTATTAATCTATCACCTTTAACTGTGTGAATTAAATCAAAATCAAGGACCAACCCAGCATATGTTTATAGTGAATAAACTCTTCAATATTGCAAATTTAGCCTTTGGGATGGGGAGTTAGAAGGAGTTGGGGAGGGAGGAATAGGCAGGTAGAAGGATTGGGGAAGGTTAGCAGTGAGGTCAGAGGACACAGGCAAGAGAAGGAAAGAGAAGAAAAGAAAAATAAAGAAGAAATATGAATTAGGACCAGAACAGAAACACATAGGAAGAACAATGTGGGACAGTAAGGGAGCAAGGGAGAGAGAGAAAAAAAGAAAAAAGAAAAGAAAGAAAAAAGAAAAAAATAAAAAATTTATAGAGTAGAAAAAATTAAAAATAAGAGCAAAAAATAGTGGTAATTTTGAAAATAACAAATAAAAGACAAAAATAAAGGGTCTCCTTCAGGGTATGTCTCTGCTGTCACAGTAGATAATCTGGACAGCAGTGTGCAGTTATAAGTCACTGAGTCACAGTAAGTCAGTCACAGACCTGTGAGATTCAGGCAGATTTCTGGCTGCTAGTCCCAAGTTGAGCTCCCTGTCCTCCTGCAGGGTTGATTTCTGCAAGGTTCTCTATTGAAGGTTCCAGCTGCCTTTCCCCTGAAGATAGTTCAGGTTCCGATGGGAGGTGATCATCCCTCCAACTTACTAAGTACAGTGGTCTGGTGTGCTTTATTGCACAGATTTGCTTCACTTTTCCAGTGTGCCTCAGTTTTCATCAGGGAGTCTGAGAGAGGCCCTCTCTCTGTTGCTCACTTCTGCAGCTCAGGACACTGGCCTTTATGTCCCTCTGTGCCCCTGTAATGTGGAAACAAGTTGATGCACAGTCAAGAGGCCAGAGGTGGGAGGGTGGGGCCTGTTGTTGCAGGCACACACACTGGTACACTGGTGGCTGGTGGGTGTTCCTAGGGGGTCCTCACCATCTCCTGGTCACAAGTGTTTGTGGCGAGTGGCATGCAGCAGTGCTCCAGTCAGCCAGGGACCGCTCTGCCCATGCTGGTACACTGGCGGCTGGTGGGCATGCCCGGGGAGTCCTCCCAGATATGATTTCTAATAGTTTGTTTTGTTAAAGTTTTATCTATGTTGATACTTTTTTCTTTAATTATCTTTATCCACTTTTAGTATGAGCACAATGTTGATTTCCTAAAGTGAGGGGAGATGTGTTCCTTCTTTTTTCTGCTTTAATTGTTTGATATAATTTATCAGTTAAAATATATTTGAGCCTGCTGTTGTCATATAGGTAGGTTTTCAAGCTAGGAATATACTTTCTTTAATAGGTGCTATTCAAATTTTACATTTGTTGCAGTGTCAGTTTCATTAATTTGTCTTCCAAGGTATTTCATAGAAGTTGTTAAATTTATTTCAAAATAGATTTTTGTAATATGCTTTCTATATCCTTTTAAATTCTGTAAAATCTGTGGTAATGTCCTCCAAGTCCTGATATTGTAATTTTTTAAAAATGTATAATTGATATTGTGTAATAGGAAGAAAAGGTCTAAAGGAGTAGAGGAAGTGGGAGGCATAGGGGAAAGGAAAGAAGGGAAAAGAAAAAAAATAGGAGAAAAGGAAAAAAATGGAAACACAGTCTTTCTAAATATGGAAGGGTGGAGGGGTGAAGAGAGAGGAAGGGGAATGGGGGAAAAATATGAAGAGATACGTCATGTAAATGTACAAGATCCCAATGATGAATGTAACTGCATTTTATACCTAAAATGTACCATAAACTTAATGGAAAAAAAAATTAAGTAGGTAATTGTGGAACTGAAATTAGGTCCTAGACTTCTTTTTTATCAAATTTCAAAATAGAATATGGACTAGGGTAGTTTATTTGCTCTTTGAATATATAAGTTGACACTTAGCTTCAGTCATATATGATCTCTATTCAGCTCATAACTACAAATATAATTGCCAAAGATATGAGGGGGAGAAACAGGGTTGTCTTATTGCAGACAGCTAAGTTAGTTAGAAATTATAAGTCAATTAGACAAATTGGGCCCTCAACATAGAAAAACAATTGAGGCATACTCACTGGTTAGCATTATAAAAAGAAGTACTACTTCCCCTAGAGATGAATAGCAGTAATTAATATTCTAAATAGACATCCATCTCCCTAGCCCATTTCCTTTCCAGAAATTCTTGTATATGACTTGTTTTACCATTTGATCCTCAATATTACTTGGGTGACTGTACTTGAAATGTTATTGGTTGATCATGGTTTTGTTTCACCTCATGCCTACTTTGTAATTTTTCATTGGTTCTTACAGTTTTGTCTCACCTTGTACCCACCTCATTTCATGGCTTTGCTCAATAAAAACTTTGAAAAGTAGGTTGGGCAGGCAACCCACTTTCTGGTCCCCCTTCTGTCTCTCTTAGACAGAAGCTTTCTTTCAATAAATTTTTCCTACTCCTAACAGCTGTTGTTCCTAGAATTCATTCTTTGATTTTAGTGAACAGAAACTAACATTTTGGATATCTAGCAAAGTTGGGACTTATAACATTACCCTTGATTGGATTGTTTTTGCTTATTTGGGTATCATTTTTGGATTACTTGGTGCCCTATATAAATCTCATCCTATACTTATCACAAATAGAAGTCTAACAGCACTTATAGCAAGTAGAAGAGATTCCTGAAATTGAGAGTGAATTCAGGAAACTGTTTTATATTTAGAACACAAATTACTCAAGAATTGGCTACATCCCATCCCAAAGTGGATTAACATTGTAGTTCCTCATTAATTGATTTCCCAGAATATTTCAAAGGAATGTGCGATACTATCCCCTACAAATGTCCCTAATGTTTTCCATGCATGTCACTTGGAACTGAAAGCTAGTGCTTTAAGTCATTTAGAATACACTAAAGGCTCATAACTATTCTGGCTGAAAGATTATGGTCAGCATAACTGTATGAACAGCTTTTAAAATCAGAATAAGAAAAAAAAGATGTTATAAAATCAATGAATTCAATTCATACTACTACTGTATTATTCTCAGAGTCCCAGACTTTGAATCATAATAAGGCTAGACAATGTAATTTTTGAAGTAAGCCAAACATAACTGGTCCACCTCTTTTGACATCAGGACTTTTTTTGAATGTTTTAGTGTTGCTCTTTTTGTTTTCCATTTGTACAAAACCCAGGAAAAAAGAAAACACAAGACAATTCATAAATATCTATGTAATATTTACTGGTAGTTTTGGAATCCACATCTCCTGATGAGTCTCAACCTAAATTTAGATCAGCTCAACTCTCAACTGATACCTCCTCAAATCTTTCTCAGACACTACTCACCCTAATTCCCCATTCTCCAAAATTGTGGCATATATAAAAAATATCAAATATTCACATTTGCTTAAAGGCTACATTCTCAAATCAGTGGTACAAATCCTTGTTTTTCTTGGGGAAAGTTTGAGAGATAGTATAATGTAATATACCTAAGAACATAGGGCCGGGGATTTAGCTCAGTGGCACTGTGCCTGCTTTGCAAGTGCAAGGTCATGAGTTTGATCCCCAGTACCAAAAAAAAAGAACATGAACTAAGGAGGCATACAAGTACTTAGATTAAACCCTGTCAAATTTCTGGTTTGGTTGTGTTGGGAAAATTACTTTAAACCATCTTTCTCTCCATTTTGCTATAAATGTCTGTGGAACAAATGTCATGGAGCTTTTTCAGAGCTTAAATCAGTAGATATCAAGCAAGAAAGAAATATTTCCAAGGGTGCTTTGTCCATGGCTACATATATGTCTGATTGCAATGTATAAAACGTGGGGATTAGGGTAGGAATTGCTATTAGCATCAACTAGGTAGAGGCTAAGGACATTACTAAGAATCCTACAAATGATTATCCCCATAACAAAGAATTATCTGACCCAAAGTTTTTATAGTGCTGAGATTGAAAAACTCTGGCTTAAATTAATTCTTTTTTTTTTTTTTTTTGGTACCAGGGATCGAACTTGGGTCCTTGAGCTTGTGCAGCAGGTGGCGAAACCACTGAGCTAAATCCCCAGCCTCTTAAATTAATTCTTATAAAACAAGTAGAAAAGTGCCTGGCATATAGCAAGCACTCAATACAGAATTAATAAGTGTTATATAATTATTCTATTGCTCCAAACTTCCAAAGGTTGACTATATTATATTTTTATATGATTAGGTAGAACTATATTACCTGGCAATTTTCTTTTTTGGCAGTTTCTAATAATTTATTTATCTCATTCTATTGGCTACTTCTCTTATCTGTAAATACTTGGTTTTCGTTTTATTTTTCTTTAGAATTGTGTCTTCTTCTACCTAAGATGAAAAAAAACCAACCTATTTCTATAAAACATTCTCAGTTTTAGAAAGGATCAAGCTAAAGAAAGAAAGAGCAAGCCAACAAAATATATCACAAACCCTCCTTTAAAGAACAAACTGTCATATCCATTATTAAATTAGAGGACTGAGGCTTGCTGTGCCACAGCTTTAAAAACTCAGTACTCAGTGCTTTCAGACAGAATGGGAGACAAACATTTAGATATTTCAAAAGCATTTTTAAGTATCTCTCTACATGTCAATCCATAATTTTTCAATATACTCTGAGTCTTTTGTATATATCAGAGATATTTCTATAATTGTGGATAGCTAAAAAATATTAATATAGAGTGCTAAATCCTTTGTACATATTCCACTCCTTCATTTCTTTAAACCACATTAATTATTAACTCATAAAAATAACCTGAGCAAACAACAGAATATAGTAATTATTAGAGTCAATTTCCTAAAAGATTAAACAAGTGGTGGTATGATTTTCCTCAGGAAACTCATGATGAAATATTCTATAAATTAAGATAGCATTGCTATGATTTCAATCAGTTTTATAAACCTTAACCATATTAAACTGTGTGCCAGTTTGCATCACTTACCCATTTTATAAAACTAATTAAAGCATTTTCATCCACTTCCAAGGGAACACTGAACTATCTTTCATCATCATATAGGACAGAATCAAAGTAAGTAGGAATTTGATTTGGGTTTTGAAAGAATTATGAATTGACTTCCTAAATATAATTGATGAAATTCATTTGAATCATTAATTGCATCACCACCCTTCAGCAAAACAATCACCTTAATGACTTAATGAATAATTAAAATTTTCAGATAACCAACATGGGACCAAAGCCTAGAAATAATCTAGCTAATAATGGAACTTAATTATATTGAAAGTAAAACACAAACAAATATTTATTCACATTTGTTAGCAAGTCAAAAATAACTTATTCAAAGTCCATAGGCCTTTAGTAATACAGAGATTTCTACTAAATGAAGGTTAAAAGCAGCAGTACACATAAAGCAAACGTTTAAAATTTCATTGTTCCCATGATGAACATTACTAAAGAATTTCCACATCCTAAGTGCTAGTGATCCTCTCTCATCTTTTTCTTTAGGTTCTCCCCATCTCCTCTTTCTTTCTCCTCTCTTCTCTTGTTTTTTATTTCTTCTCTCACAATCATTCATATATATGTGTGTGTGTGTGTGTGTGTGTGTGTGTGTGTATACATATATATTATCCTTCCTAGGTGTATGCTCTATTTTCATCTAATTCTCAACATACTCAAAAGTAGTGGAACTTTTTTTTCTTTCCATAATAGTAACATGCTTTCTATATCTAGCAATCTTTCCCATGTATTTAGCTGTAAGAAATCAGCAATGCCAACTTTGAGAAGTGTTCTTCCCTAGAGTGTTAGCTTTTATTTATGTCAACATTCCCTATGTCTCCTTTGTGCTGATTTAGGCTTGGTGTACAAGTTCCAAACTCAGCTTTCCCTCAACACCATTATGCTCATTTTTGTGTCTCCACAACAGTGCCATTCTGGGCAACTTCTATTTTACTGGAGTCCATGGGTCCATGTCTATTCCCTCTGACCTGGTTCCACTTGACCAGGTGTTTATCCTTGGACTCATCTTACTACCTCAGTGTCCAGCCTGGTTCAATGCTGCTCCCATCTGTTATGGCGGTACCCTTGTATGACTCCTACATATCTAAAGCCTGCTTCCTGGTTCCCTGACTAACTCGCCACAACTCCAGCCAAGGTCATATTATGTTCTTATCCATTCACACAGTTGTGGGCCAGTGTTATGCTTTACATCAAGAATGTCCCCCATAAGCCTCATATACTCATCAGTGGGGCTTTGGGAAGTTGATTGAATCATGGGGATGATATAACTAACTTGCTATTAGGAGGTAGGATCTGGTCAGAAAAGGAGGCTCACTGGGGACCTAACCTGGCTGCTATAATATGAACAGCTTTCCTCCAAGGCAGACCCTTATACCATGCTGTTTCTGCCTTGGAGTGTATCAACCATGGAGAGAAACTTCTGGAACTATAAGTCAAAATACACCCCTCTTCCTTTAAAATATGGCCATTGGGTATTTCTCTCAGTGCTGAGAAAGCAAGACAGACAAGATCCCTGGAGACACCAACTATGCCTCAAGAGAAGTGTGCTATTGTCTCTCAGAAATTCCAATCCATCTGGACACCAGGCTTCCCTACCTCCATTTGTATTCTAGGGAGGTTTTTCAGTCTCCTTTCATTACTTTCCAATACATCTTTAACTATCCTGAATTTGAAAGAATTCATTTGAAGTTCATAAAGACCTCCATTTTGCCAAATGTAATAGTTGATTCTAATTTTTCAAATTACTCAAAGGCCCTTTTGAAACTCAGAACATTCCTTTCCTCCTTGAGGTAATTTTAAAATTTGACACTATTCTCCTGAAATATTTCCTATCTTACTGGCCACTCTTTCTAAATTTCTTTTGCTCCCTTTCTACCCAATCACTGCCCAGCCTTTGTCCTTGTATGTCTCTTCCACCACTCACATCTCAGTTGGTAATTTCACCAGCCCCTATGACCTTAAATCCCATGTGCATCCTATGCATTCCCAACCTTAAACCTCTTCCCGACTTCTCCCTTCACCTCCAGAACTATCTATTATATTCAGTATTGCCACTTGCCATGTATTATACATATCTCAATTTTAACTAAAGGAACTTTAAAAATAGAAATCCTGACTCAGCCCATGTACATGTTTCATTTTTGCTGTTCCCCACTTCAAAATATGATATAATATTTGCTTTAGTTACTCAGACTCTGACATTTAATTACTTTGTGTCATATGTACAATGAATCCACACAGCTCTCATCAGTATTTTTAAAATACATCCCATATCTAAGCTGTCTTCACCACTCCCACTGCTACTACCTATTCCAAGCATATGTGAACTCTTAGGCAGATGAATCAATAGCTTTAAAAGGGGTATCCTAGCTTTGGTTATTACTATATTACTTCTAAGTAAATCATTAGTTAAGAGAAATATCTATCATCACTTTAGTGACTACTATAATTTCACTAACCTTCTTGCTGTTCTTTCCACACCTACAAGTTCATTCTCATCTCATAGCTGTTGTACAAACCTCTCTCTTTGTCTGGAATGTTCATGTCATCAGTTTTCTCAGATTTGCCTTCTCTTCATTCAAAACTGCACTTAAATGTCATGCATTCATCCTTGATGAAGACTTCCTTTCATCTAAATAACATTCGACTCTGCTATGTTCTATTCCTTTACCTTGCCTTTTGTTTTTCCAAGTAATTATATACTGACAAGTACTAACATTTCATGAGTAAATAAATAGTATATCTAAAATTTATACATGTATACATCCATAAATAAATACTTGAGAACAAACACACCATACATATATAAACACAGTGATAAATGAAACACACAACATATGTATGTGTGCTTTTATTTTCCTTAGTAGATGGCAAATTTTGTAAGGGTAAAAATAGTCCCTGTTTTAACCAACTCTTTATCTCCAAAGGCTTACTAAATCCTGCTTAATAGTAGACACCCAGTAAATACTTCTTGAATACTGAATAAATTAACACATAATCATCATGAGACACAATATGTCAGGTAACAGGAAAAAGTTAAAATTATGTGTAATAAAAGAACAATGAACACCTAAACATTGTGGTTATAATTATGTACACATATATACCCTTATAAATTTAAAATTACACAGTTATTATCCATTATAGGCATCTACATAAAAATGCATGAGTATTTGTAGATGCAGTAAAATATGCTAGGTATGCAGTATTAATACATTTAATTTTGGGCCAAGGATTTAGCTCAGTGGTTCTGCTGCCTGCCTCACAAGCACAAGGACCCAAGTTCAAGCCTTGATACAAAAAAAAAAATATATATATATATATATATATGTTCAATTTTACCGTCACAAAAATATTTTGTTTTTAATGTTTGAAATTTTAGAAAACTGTTCCAAAATCCAGAGGAAAAAATAAATATTATTAAGTTTTAAAAATTAAATTTTTAAATTTTAAATGATGTACATTACATTCTGTGACCTAGTAAAACCAACTAACAATGAATAAAAAATTTCAAAAAAACAAAAAATTTGGTATGGTCATAAAAACCATACCAAAAAGTATTTGAAGGTTAAATAAAAGCAACCGTCTAAATATATAGTTGATATTTGCAGTACTAGTTCCAATTATAGACTACTTAGGGTGAAAGAAGGTTCAATAAATTATACAAGGCAAAATTAAATTGTTAAATTATGAATGAATTTCAAAACATGGAATCCAGTTTTTAAACAATTAAAAACACAATTATAAAATAAATATAGTAAATGTAGGAGAAAGGAAATAGTATAAACAATCAAAAAATAATTTTACATATATATATGTGTGTGTGTGTGTGTGTGTACACACACATCCCATTCACCTTTTAATGGACACTTAGGTTGATTTCATATCTTTGCCATTGTGAACAATGTGTTTTGTCTTTTTCTTTATCACTATCACTTTAGAATGATTTTCGTATTGGAAAAATGGTTTTTGAATGCTTTAAACTACCTTTGGAATATCCTTTCCATCATGAGTAGTCAAGACAAGTAAGAGAATTTACAGTGTTTTGTTACCATGTAAAAAATTTGAAAATTATTTTGGAGATATAGAGCAAAATGGACAAATAGAATTTAACTACCCCAGTTATTTTGATTCACATTGACATACTTATCCTTTTTCATTATATTATTTTTAATCTACTTGTATCTGTAAAGTGGGTTTCTTACAGGCAGCAAAATGTTGGGTATGGATTTTTTATTCAAGCTCACTATATCTGACTTTTAATCTGAATCAGAAACTAATGGCTAATGAAGTAAACAAATTTGTTCCAAGGACCAAATCCAGCCAGTGCCCATGCAGTCAGGAATCATCTACTGCTGTGTGTTGAGCTGATGCCATACAACTTACAAAGCCTACAATATTCTATCTAGCCCTTCACAGAAAAAGTTTATTGACCCCTGGGTTTTATATTTTATTTTACTCTTGACATGATTAGGTTTAAGTTGATAATCTCACTATTTTATTTCTATTCTGCTTACTGTATTTATTCAACCTCTTCCTGCTCTAATTTCATTTTTTCCTTTTTTCAATTATTTTAGGATTTTTTTTTTTTTTTTGGTCTTCTTTCTTGGCTTATTAGCTGTAACTGACTTTCTATTTAACAGTGCTTGCAGTTTATTGTATATAATCCTAACACAGCCTATTTGAAAGTGATATAAAATTTCATTGATAGTATAAAAGCCTTTCACTAGTTATTTTACAGCTTTTTTATATGTTGATTAAAAACCCAACAATGCATTATTTTTAGAGAGAGCCATTATTTAGAGATTTCACAAAAAAAAATACATGTACTTTTATGTGTGTAGTTACTATTTTTGATGCTTTTCAATATCATTTTCCTACTGCTTAAAAGATTTTTTTTCTTTAAAATTTCTTGTACTGTAGATCTGTGAGTGTTGACTGTTTTCCACTTTGGATATATGAAGTCCCTATTTTATCCTTATATGAAAAAATATTTTCCCTTAGCATAGAATTCTAGGTTAATATTTTTTTTGTTTGTTTGTTTTTGTTGTTCTTACTTTTTTGGAACATTGTTGCACATGGTCTTATTTGCATTATTTCCCATGAGAAATCTATTCTAAGTATCGTTGTTTCTCAATATATAATGTCTTTTTATGTTTGCTTAAATTTTTCTGTTTTTCATTCTTTTTGAACACTTTGACCATTCCTTGTTGTAGTGCTTCTGTTGTTGTTTTTGTTTCTGTACTTTTAGGCATTCAAGATCTTCCATTTCCTGTAATTTTAATCAACTTTGGAAAATCTTGTGCCAATATTTCTTCAAATAAGTTTTTCTGTCCTCCCATGTTTTATGTCATGGATTTCAATTCTGCATGTATTATCTGTTGGGTGCTCACTGATACACCACATTTTTGTCAGTCTTTTTTCTCATTTATTTTTCATTTTGACTAGTTTGTATTGCTGATTCTTTAAATTCAATAGTCAGCTAGTTTTTCATGCTTGTCATTAACTTTATACAGTATATTATTTATTGAAAATATAATTTTCATCTTTAAAAGTTAATTTGGATCTTTTTAATATTTTAATGCCCCTATTTAACATGTTCAGTTTTTTCCTTTATCTTGTTGAATATATAGAATACAGTTGAAAGTATTGCTTGAAATGTTTTTCTACTAATTCTCTCACTGATGTCTAACATTTTTATTATTCTTTTCATTTTTTTCCCCTTCTTCTTGCATTGCTGATAATTCTTTATTGGATACCAGATATTATGAATCTTACCTCATTAAGTACTGGATAATTTTTTTTCATTCCCTTAGCTATTCTTGAGCTTTGTTTGGGGCTAAATTTAAGTTACCAATAAAGGTTTGATTCTTTGAAATCTTCCTCTGTATCATTTTTGGGCAAGATGAGAAAAGTAGAGCTTTTTTTTTTTTTTTTCTACTAGGGTAAGAATGACTTAATGTCCTGATTCTGAATTGTTCCCAGTCTGGCTGGGCAGCAGTATTCCTGACTGTCTGACCCCAGGAATTATTCTTTCTATGGCTTTCAGCAACTTTTTTCCAGGCTTCGAATGTTTTCCTCAAAGACCTACATTCATCATTATTCAAGTGAACATTTAAGAAGGGGGACTTCCTCGGTGTCCAGAATTCATCATCTGTAAAATTTTCTTGTTTTAGCTGCACTTCCTGTGGATTCTAGCTGCCTTGCCCTATCTAGATACCCAAATTGCTATAGAGAAAGCTAGACTAAACCTGGTTCTGCTTCCCTTACACTGTAATATAGAAATTCTCCTCAGTAAGCTAAAACAACTGCATGGTTTATCTCATTTAAATACCTCAAATATTACCCACTTTTGTTGCTGGTGTCTTACATGTAGAAAAGCATCATACATATATATCTTATCTATAAGTTAGTTATTATAGGCAAGAGAATAAATCTGGCTCATATCAACTAATCACAGCCGGGAAACCAAGACTTCCTACCTTGTTTTTAATAACTAAAGGTATTTTAGTCCTTCCCATTTTCATATAGTTGTTAAGATTAGTTTTGTTTGTTTTGAGAAAAACAATAGAAGTTGGCAGGACATTTATTAATATTTCATCAAATCCATAGAATTTGAGCTACACTGACATTTTTGACACTGTGAGTAGAAAAGCTATTTTCTATTCTCTCTAAGGTTTTTATCTTAAGTGTAAGCTACTGACATTATGTGCCAGTTTGGGGCACAAGTTTTGACTCCCTTCTTCAATCATCTTGCTTTCTCTTACTTTTGAGAATCCTTAGATACTGTACTTAATATTTTTAATTTTGTTCAGTTTATAAATTGTAAAGGCTAGAGATGAGCAGTATAGTATTTAGTCAATCAGAATTATACTCAAACTCTATATTCATTTAATTTATCCATCTCTTTAATTCATTTAATTTATCCATTTAATTCATTTAATTTATCCATCTTTTTAACACTGTATCTTTTAGATAGCATATAGTTTTAAAATATTTTAAACATTCTCAAAATCTCTGTTTTTAAATTGGTGTGATGGGCCAGGGATTTAGCTCAGTGGTTCCAGCACCTGCCTCGCAAGCACAAGATCTCGAGTTCAATCCTCAGTACCAAAAATAAATAAATGAATAAATAAATAAATAAATAAATAAATAAATAAATTGGTGTGCTTACAGAGATTTAATATAATTACTGGGATGAATGAGTTTGTGCCCACACCGGTATTCATTCTCTGTCTCTCTCTCTCTCTCTCTCTCTCTCTCTCTGTTTTTTATTGTACTTTCTCACTAATTTTGTTATATTTGAAATTGATTTTTTAAATTCATAATTATTTGAATATGTCATGATCTCTTTTATTTTTATATAATTGTTTTATTATGCTAATATTAGCTTCAGGATTTAAAAAGTTATCTATATCTTCTCACAATCCTTAAACACATATTCCCTTAAAACTCTATTCCTTAAAATGTAAAAATCTTGCAACTATGAAGATTCTGTATCCATTTTTGTTCTTCACATTAATTGCTTCTACTTGTATTATAAACCTCATGAAATGTTATAATTTTTGGATTGATCAGATGTGTTATAAGGAAACTAAAAAGATAAATCACCCAAATTAATATTTGTTAATATTTATGACTGCCTAAAATCATAATTCCTTTTTTTGAATTTTGGTACTGGGGATCAAACTCAGGTCCTTGCACTTGTGCAGCAGGCAATGAAACCACTGAGCTAAATCTCTGGCCCCATAATTTCTTTTTGAAGATCCAAGTTTCCACCTGGTGTCATTTACTGTTATTTGAAAATTTCCTTTAAGATGCGCTGCAGGGATGACATGATACTCTATATAGAAGACCCCAAGAACTCCACCAAAAGTCTTCTAGACTTTATAACCAAATTCAGTCAAGGAGCTGGTTACAAGGTCAACACATAAATATCAATAGCTTTCCTCTACACGAATGACAGACTCACTGAGAGAGAAATAGGGCAAATAATTCCTTTCACAATAGCATCCAAAAAACTGAAATACCTAGGAATCAACCTAATGAAAGAAATCAAAGACCTCTTCTCTGAAAACTATGGCACTCTGAAAAGAGAGATTGAAGATGATATCAGAAAATGGACAGACATCCCCTGCTCCTGGGTAGGAAGGATTAATATAGTGAAAATGGCCATACTTCCAAAACTGCTATATAGATTTAATGCAATTCCAATTGAAATCCCAGCAGCATACTTCATAGACCTCGAGAAAACAATCCAAAAATTCACTTGGAGCAAGAAGAGACCCAGAATAGCAAAAGCAATTCTAGGTAACAGAGACATGGCAGGGGGTATCACAATCCCCAACCTGCAACTCTACTACAAAGCTACTGTGATAAAAACAGCATGGTACTTTCAAAGAAACAGGCTTGAGGACCAGTGGAACAGATTACAAGATGCAGAAAAAATGCAAGACACACTCAGCCATCTCATCTTCAATAAAGGAGCCAAACACCCTCACTGGAGGAAAGATAGCCTCTTTAATAAATGGTGCTGAAAAAATTGGGCTTCACCTTGCCAAAGATTAAAACTAGACCTGTATCTCTCACCATGCACTAAACTAAAATCAAAATGGATTAAAGATCTAAATATTAAAATAGAAACTCTGAACCAGTTGGAACAGAGGTTAGGTAGAACCCTTGAAGACATCGGTGTAGGAAAAGATTTTATGAACAAAACCACAGGTGCCCGTGATCTAGCACAAACAATCAACAAATGGGATCTCTTCTTATTAAAAAGCTTCTGCACAGCAAGAGAAACCAACAGCAGTGTGAAGAGAAAATCCACAATGTGGGAAAAAATTTTCACCTGCTCTTCCTCAGACAAAGGTCTACTATCTCAAATCTATAAAGAACTTAAAAAGATCAGACCTCCCAAATTTAAAGACCCAATCCAAAAATGGGCATCTAAAATGAACAGACATTTGTCAGACAAAGAAGTAGAAATAGCAAATAAATACATGAAAAAATGTTCAACGTCACTGGTCATTCAAGAGATGCAAATGAAAACAATGCTGAGATTCTACTTCACTCCAGAAAGAATGGCTGCTATCATGAAATGAACCAATAACAAATGCTGGCGGGGCTGTGGGAAAGAGGAACCCTGCTCCACTGCTGGTGGGAGTGTAGACTGATGCAACCACTGTGGAAATCAGTATGGAGATACCTCAAAGAACTAGGACTGGAAGTCCCATTTGACCCCGCTATTCCACTGCTGTGGATCTTCCCCAAAGAATTAAAAGAATCATACCACAGTG
Source organism: Heterocephalus glaber (assembly GCF_053883595.1). Taxonomy (NCBI): domain Eukaryota; kingdom Metazoa; phylum Chordata; class Mammalia; order Rodentia; family Bathyergidae; genus Heterocephalus; species Heterocephalus glaber. The sequence continues at coordinate 23,920,967 of NW_028258145.1, read as the reverse complement.
ATATATGTGCACCCATGTTCATAGCAGCACAGTTTGTAACAGCTAAAATTTGGAAACAGTCCAAATGCCCATCAACTGGAGACTGGATAAAGAAAATGTGTTTTTTTTATAAAATGGAGTACTACTCAGCCATAAAAAATGAGAAATTAGAGACATTTATAGCTAAATGGATGCACATTGAGGCAATACTCTTAAGTGAAATAAATAGGACACACATGTGTAAATACTGAATAGTTTCTCTGGTGTGAGAAACTGAAAGTGTAAATAAGGACTAAATGTATAATAGGTCATGTGAAATAGGAAGAAAAGGGGCAAAGGGGAAGGAAGTGGGAGGGCTAAGGGAAAGGATAGAAGGGAATGGGATTAATATGAGAAAATGGAAAAATAGGAACAAAATTTTTGTAAATAGGGAGGGCTGGAGGGGTTGAAGGGAGGGCTAGGCAAGGGTGAAAAACAAGAACCAAGAGAGACTATGTAAAGGTGCAAATTTCCAATGATGAATGTCATTATATTGTATACCTAAAATGTACCAATGATTAGAATGAATAATCGATAATGTAAAATAGGAATAAAAGGTCCAAAGGGGTAGGGGTAGTGGGAGGCACAGGGGAAAGGAAAGAAGGGAAAGGAAAAAATGATGAGAAATGGAAAAAATGGAAATAAAGCCTTTGTAAATAGGGAAGGGTGGAGGGCATGAAGGGAGGGCTAGGAATGGGGAAAAAATAAGAACCAAGATGCATTATATAAAGGTACAATTCCCAATGAGAAATGTAATTGTGTTGTATACCTACAATGTACCAATAAAAGAATTTAATACAAAAAAAAAAAAGGGTACGCTTCAGGTCTCTACCTAATTTTTGGCTCTCTTTTATCTGAAAATTTCTTTTTGCTTTGCCTTCATTCTTGAAACATATTACATTGGATACAGGATTCTACTTTGACAGGGATTTTTTTTTCCAGAACTTTAAAGATATTGCTACAGTCTCTTCTGCTCATAGTATTTCATGAAAAGGCAATTGTTAAACTTAGAGAAGCCCAAGGAATGTTATATATTTAACAATTACTTTTACTGCTTTCCCCTTGTGCTCTTATTCTTTCAGTCTATCAACTCTCTTGCCATGTTTATGTGTAATGCTGGATGACCATTATTCATATTGTATCTCTAAGCACTTTCTAAAATTTAGAAATTTGTGGCTGTTATTTTTTCAAATATTTTTCTATCCCCAAATCTCCCTCCTTTCTTGAATTCCAATAATAATCTACTTGACTGTTTCTTAGTATTTAATAGTGATCTTGTTATGAATTGAATGCTGAATCCCCTCAAATTCATATGTTGAAGTCCTGTATATATTTGGAGATGGGGCCCTGGGTTGGGCCCTAATATAACAGGGATGTTTCCCTTCCACAAATGCTTAACCTAACCAAAAGGGAGACAGATGGGGCTGGGGATTTAGCTCAGTGGCACCATGCCTGCCTCACAAGTGCAAGGTCCTGAGTTCGATCCCTGGTACCAAAAAAAAAGGAGACAGAGAAGACCCAAATTTATAAAATTAAAGATGGAAAAGGTGATATTACAACAGATATTACTAAAATCCAGCAGATTATTAGGAACAATTCTGAAAATTTCAGTTAATTGGAAAATATGGAAGAAATAGATAAATTTTCTAGACACACAATCTACCAAATTTGAATCAAGAGAATATAAAAACCTAAATCAATAACAAGCTATGGGATTGAAGCAGTAATAAAATGTCTCCCAACAAAGAAAATCAAGAGATCACATGGATTTATTGCAGAATTTTACCAGACCTTTAAAGAACTAATACCAAGGATCCTTAAACTATTCCATGAAGTAGGAAGGAAAGTATGCTTCCAAACTTATCCTATCAAGTCGGAAAGACTGTGATATCAAAACTAGATAAAGACTTAACAATAAAGAAAAATACAGACAAACACACATGAAGGATATAAGGGCAAAAATCTTCAATATGATACTTGCAAACAGAATTCAACAACACATTAAAAAGATAGTACAGGGCTGGGATTTAGCTCAATGGTTCCACCACCTGCCTCACAAGCACAAGGTCTCGAGTTTGATACCCAGTACCAGAAAAAAAATCATATACCATGATCAAGTTGGTTTCATCTCAGCAATGAAAACATGGTTCAACCTGCATAAATGAATAAATGTAATACAGCATGCAAATAGAATCACAGATTAAAACCTCATTATCATCTCAATAACTGCTAAAAAACTCTTTAACCAAATTCCCTAGTTCTTCATGATATAAATCCTGACAACACTCAGCATAAAAGGATCCTACCTAAATATAATTAAAATTATGTAGAATAAGTCCACAGCCAAGTTCACATACTGAATGGGGAAAAAACTCTACATATTTCCTCTGAAATCAGGACCTAAATAAGTGTTATTACTGTCATTACTTCTGTTCAGTACAGTACTTGAAGTTTTAGCCAGAGTAATTAGGCAACAGAAAGCCATAAAAAGGATACAAATAGAAAAAAAAAAAAAAAGAAGAAGAAGGAATTCAAGTAATTATCCCTACATGCACATGAAAACAAAAATCCTTAACCTGGAAGACTCTAAAAATTCCTTTAGAAGTCTTTTAGTTCTGCCAGACAAACTCAGCAAAGTGGCAGGATACAGAATCAACATGGAAAAATCAATAGCTTTACTATCCATCAATAATGAACCTGCCAAGAAAAACCAAGAGAACAATTTCATTCACAATAACTTCAAAATGTAAAATAAAATACTTTAGAATACAACTAACCAAGGAAGTGAATGACCTCCACAATGAAAATTACAGAAAACCTAAGCAGACACTAGAAGATGGGAAGACTGCCTGTGTCCATGAATCAGGAGAATTAATATTCTTAATATGACCATATTATCAGCAGTGATCTACGGATTCAATGCAACCTCCATCAAGATACCAAGGACATTTTTCACAGAGATAGAAAAAAATCCTAAAATTCGTAGAAAACCACAAAAGTCCTATTTTAACTGAAGTAATAGTGAGTCAAAACAGCAGTACTGGAGATAACACAATTCTTGATTTCAAAAGACACTGCAAGCTATAGTAATAAAAAGACAGCATAGTGCCGACAGCAAATAGTAGACACATAGGCCAATGGAGGAGAATAGAGGAAAAGAAACAAATCCATGTACTATAGCCATCTGATTCTTGACAGAGGGGCCAAAAGCCTACAGAGGTAGAAAAAAAAAGGAAAAAACCAAAACCAAAAACAAAAATAGCCTCTTTATAGAAGGTGAAAAGTACTTTTCTCTCTCTCACTGGTAAAATACCAATTCAAAGTGGGTGCCAGCACTAACTTCCAGAGGATGCTGGACCCAAAAGTCAGAGGGGCTTGCCCGTCCTCGCAGATCAGTGTCAGCTTGGGCGCAAGCGGGCTAAGAACTCGTGAGACCGAAGCCCAGAGCCACTGAGTGGCTACAAAGAATCTGCGGGGACGGGGGGAGGGGCACTGACCGGAAGCTAGATCCCTCCCTTAAGTCTGTCAAGTTCTGCTCTGGGGGCCTGGACTGGATGGGAGATGCAGTGTTCAGCCCCCAGACCTGGTGAAGAACCCAATGCAGCTGTGCCAGGAAGGTGCCAATACCAGAGAGCACAAAAACAGCTTCCGTTCCCTTACCAGAATCCTGAAGGCAGAAGGGCTGGGGATTTATACCGAACTGTCTGACCCCAGGCCTGCTGTGTCATGCCACCTATGCTACCGCTCGCCTTGGCCTTTGTACTGTGCTGTCTGAGCGCCTGACTAGGATTTCTGGTAAAACCCCTGGCTTCCTGCTGCAGGCCTTGACTGGCAAGACCACGGACACAAATGGTACACTTATAAGAACACCAGCTGAGGCTTCCAGGTGACCTGTGCTGCGGCTACAAAATGCGGGAATTGAATCGCTCTCCCGGAAGAGGGAGTTCCCACGCTGGGGTGGGTTGCATCCCTACCTGGGCTTCAGGTGTTGTTGTCAGTGCCACCCAGCTCACCTTGGGCTACTTCTCTGATAATATCCTGTTCCACTTCTCAGCCAGTGTGATCAGTGGCCTCCTCACCCCTTCCACCTCTATCTGGAACAAGTGAATGATTGACCAGAAACCAGAATATGAGAATGGTCCGGATGTGCTGGTGAAGGTCTTCCCTTAGGAAGAAAAACTTCATGCCAACGGTCCCTCTGGGCCCTCACACTGTCCTCACCTTAGTCTTGGAGCATATGAACAAGGCCTTCAAGCTTCTCTTCATCAGTGGCTCAGGTAACAGGGGCCTGGGAGCCAGCGTGTTGAGGCTTCCGCCCCCTACCCACACCCCACTGCTCCTACAGTCACCACACACCCTGGAGACTTGGGCTTTGATTTACACCACAGTGTGGTTTCCTTTTGTGGTAAAGGACTTTGGTCTGTTCTCCTCTGTACCCCTGCTTCTGATTCTTGATTCTCATGACAGCTTTGTCCCTGGTTGGTCCCTGGAGGAACTGGGAATGTCCATTAGGATTCTGTTCAACTCTTGGGTGTTAGTTTCAGGTGCATGGAACAGAAGATCTGCTTTGTCACTGGGGAATCAGAGGCAGAGCTGAGAGGACAGGAGAGAACAGAAGCTGTCAAGATGATCAAAGGGTATGAAGTAGGAGGATGTGGCCCTTCCTCCCCTCATTGAGGATTTAATAAATTGAACTGATGATACAACCCCCAAATCAGGAGAGTTATGGGGTCAGGAAGGTGAGTAAAATAGACAAAGAAGATGATGGCAGAGGAAAAAGAGGAATTGGAATTTTTAAGAAAAAATATTAACAAAATTGCAAGTTGGTTTAAATTATATGTAAATCAGCCATCCAACAGTTCATGACAGGGCAAAGAAATCAAAACTCTGATCTTGTGTGTTCCTTCTGAATCACTTGCCCAAGAATGCATCGGACAAACAGATCAACTCACTTGCTCTCTGGAAAAGCATTTGGGATCCAGTGACTACTTTTACAGCTAAAGATAGGGGGAGAATGGAGGCTAAGACTTCCTGGTCTAGAGATCAAAGGGTGAGGCATGTTGGGGCAGGGTGTATGGAGTGCACATTGGACTCCAATGTGACTGAGGAAAGGGAGGCTGTTGGCCAGACATCTGGGCTGCCTGGAGAACATGTCTGCTTCACTTATTCTTTGCACGGTATGATTCCCAGTCCTGTTTCAAAGAGCCAGCAAACTTTTTGGTGCATACAGGGTCTTGGGAAGGTCAAACCATGGGGAGTGCTGCGTAGCTTGAAGCCTGAAGGCTACAGGCCAGGCAATAGGTCGGAGCTGTCTCCTTGCCAGGGCCTTGTCACAGAAGAGGTAATACTCAGCATCATGGCTCCTCTACCGTAGCATCGCTTCTTACCCCTCCATGCACAGTGCACCACGTGCCATGGTGGTGACATTGAGACTCTTGAAGCCTGGACCTTGGCCTTAAGGAATTTCATGTCTAGCAGGGAAATTCCACTAGAGCAGTTGGGAAATGGGATGTAAAAATAGATTATGACAAGGTAACTTGGAACACTTGGCCCAGCCTGGGAGGAGGGATTTGCACATGGCTGTCAGATAAATTGGGAATAGGGAAAGGGGCAGAATTCGTGGCTACTGTGAGGAAAGTAGGTTAGAGGAGAAACATTGCTGGGACAGGTCATCTGTAAGGCATGTGCAGTAGTTCAAGCATTGAGGATGAAGTATTATATGAAAGATGGAGATAGGTTTTTAGTTAATGCAGAGAGGTCCTCAATTGCTAAACTCAAGAGATTATTGTTGGGCCCAGGGATGTAGCTCATGTATGAGACACTGGGTGATCACTACTACATACCACACACACACACACACACACACACACACACACACAAGGTTTTCCACTTGGAGAAGAATTCAGGAGCTGGAGAAAGATGCAGCCAGTGACCAGATTCTCAGGCTAGGAAGACCCCTTCCATAACCATCTGAAAGAGGAGGTCTCAATGGAGCCAGTTCCATCCACATTCTCTGAATTACTCTCAGACCCAGGATTGGACTGAGGACCAGACAGGAGAGCAAGTCTCACCAGTGTGTTTAGGGAATGACAGAATCAATGGAACCAGGGGAGAGAAGGGTCCCTTTGCCTGTGTCCTGGCTTCAGAGCAGGAGTCCCAAGACTTTGGTCAAGCCCACCAGGATGATACACACTGCAGGCCACTGCCCCTTCCCTGTTCTGCTGGCCTGGGCAGGGAGGAGAACTGCATTTCTGAGGCCAGAGGTGCAAGGTAGTATCCACCTTCACACCTCAGTCTGCAGGCTACAGGTAGATAGGTTTCAACAATGTCACTCAACTCCAGACTTGTTGTTTTATTCAGGTGCTGATGCTTATGTTAGGCAGCATGAAAGGTGGACATCTGTGAAGGAGAGGAATCATCCCAGTTCAGGGAAATACAGGCTATGATTGGATGTTTGTTGGGATCAGGATGAGGGCAGTTGAGACACTGGAAATTCTTGTAACAAGTGTCCCAGTCACTCCATCCTTCTCCAAAAGAAACTGTATTTCCTTTTTAAAAATATTTCTGATTGTGCAATAAATGATGGAAAATTAGGAAATGCTAAGCAGAGAAAAAAAATTCATATATATGACACCAGGGTAAATCAGTGCTCACATTCTGAAAAATCAATTTACGAATTATCGTATGTGTACAGAAGCCATGTGTGGGAGCCATGTAGTAGTTTGTTTGCTTTAAACCCCTCCCCCCCAAAAATAAATGAAGATCTGAAAAATAAATCCATTGTATACCTAGGTATAAGATGTAAAACAAAGAAGCTTTTAAAAGAAAACAGGGGAAACACTTCAAGTCATAGATGCAGAAAAAGACTTCCTAAACTGGTCTCCAATAGCATAGAAAATAATAGCAAGAATTAACAAATGAGATTACATCAAATTCAAAAGCTTCTACACAAAATAGGAAATAGTAAAGTGGAGAAAACCCACAGAATGGGAGAAAAATCTCTACCAAGTGCTCTTCTAACAAAAGATTAACATCCAGATTATATTAATAACTAAAAAAAAATTAACACCAAAAAACACCTAATCAACATATGACCAAATGAACTGAACAAATTCTTCTCAAAAGAAGTACAAATGGCCAGTGAGTATATAGAAAAATGTCCAACATCTTCAGCCAACAGGGAAATCAAGTAAAAACTACATAAACGTTCCATCTCACCTACATCACAGTGAACATCACCAAGAACACAGAAAACACTGGTGAGAATGCAGGGGGAAGGGAACTTTTCCACATTGATGGTGGTAAGGTCAGTTTGTTGGGCCGTTATTGAAATCAGTTCAAATGCTCTTCAAAAACACAACAAAGAAAAATTAGAGCTATAATTTGATCTAGCTAAGATATAAAAACATCTTATGTACAATCAACAGATAAATGTATAAAGAAATATGTTTCATATATATTCAATGGATCAATAGATTCCTTTTTCTCCCTTAAGGCCTTTTCATGGGCCCTATATTCCCAGCCTGGTTAGTTGGCTAACTAGTTAGTTTATGTAGTGCTGGGGTCTTGCTAAGTTGCTCCACTCAAACTTAATGATTCTCATGCCTTAGCCTCCCAAAGTGCTTGGATCACAGGTGTGCACCACCAAGCTCAGTCATAATCAATTTTTTCCTTTGCAGGAAAATGGATAGAACTGGAGACCATCATGTTAAGTGAAGCCAGACTCAGAAAGTCACTTGTTTTTTCTCATATGAAGAATCCAGAAAAAGAACATATTGTAAAAGGAATGCAGGAAAAACAGAGAGGGAGAGAGAGAGACAGGCAGAGAGACACACACACAGAGAGAGACACACAGAGAGAGAATAGAAACTATTAGAGTACTATTACAGAAGAGGAAGAGGATCTGGGTTGGGAGAGGGAAAATGAGGGTATTGAATTGATGAGAAATTATCATTTGTATGCATGTACAAGTATGTCAAAGTGAAACCCACTAGTCTCTATAAGTAATAAACACTATTTAAAAAAAGAAAGAAGAAAGGAAAAAATAAGGGAAGGAAAGGAGAAGGGAGAAAGGAAGGAAGGGAGCCAGGAAGGGAGGGAGGCAGGAGGGGAGGGTGGGAAGGAGGAAAGGGAAACCAGATTGCTCTCCTCACAATGTAAAGTCAAAGGAAAAATCAGCCCTATGCAAGTGAGAAACAGAGCCCTGAGCAGAAAACAACACTGCCAAACCCTCACCTGGGACTTCTAGCATTTAGAGCTGTGCAGAAAAGGGTGTTGATAATTCATCCACTCTGTGATGTTTTGTTATGGCAATCCATGCAAACTACAGACCTGGAGTTATGTTGCTTTTTTAATTCAACCCTTTTTGTTGTTGTTCTCTGTTTTTCCTAATAGATGATTAGCTGTTCTAACAATCAATTGGACATTAAATACACCTTGTGAATTTACTTCTGCCATTGCATTTCCTTATATTTAGAACTTCTAGTTGATTTTAAAATATTTTGTTATCACTACTCAGAATTCTTATCTTTTGCATTTGTTTGAGTTGGTTCAGGGCTGTTCTCAGTTGGTGTTCTCTACTTCTGATTACTTACTATACTGTCCCTCATATGTTAGATAATCCTAAATTTTATCTTGGGTTGTATTATTTCTCTTAGAATTGACTGTTTCTGTTAGCAGTTAAATTTGAATTGAAAACTCTGGTGTCTTTAGTAGCATTCAGATGGCCAGTTTTTACCTGAAGTTACTCTTTGAGTCTTTTCTCTGTTTGTGTGATTTTCAGGAGAGTCAGAACTGTAGGCAGGGCTTTGGAATTCCCTTTCTCATTATTTATATTCTGAGACTAACCCATTTTCTCCAGTAATCACATTTTTTTTTCCAGTACTGGGGATTGAGCTGTGCTACAACATTTGACTTATTGTAGATTTTGAGAAAAGGTCTCAAATCACCCAGGCTAGCCTCAAATTTGCAATGCTTCTGTCTCAGCTTCTCAGAGTGTAGAGATTATAATCCTATGCCATCAGTCCAGGCAGTTCACAGATTTCTAAATTCACTTTTCTGGTTTCCCAGGACAGAAACATTATAGAGAGTTTGGTTCCCTCCCCTCCATTGGTACTCCACTGACTGCACTAAGCCAAAAAACGTCTGAGCTAAAGCTGAAACCACAGAATTGAACTTTGTTCAACTCCTCTCTCCCAGATGCATGTTCCCTGTCTGAGTCTACCTGCTTCTGCTAATTCTACAGTGACTGTAGGAAGCTGCTGTTATACTAGGTCTAAAACTTGTAGTTTTGTCTTACAATAGTTGATCCTTAGGTACTTATTCTGTCATCTCAAATTTTGTTACATAGAAAGGCAATTTATTGGTATGTCTTATAAAAATATAATTGATATTCATAATTAATAATAGTTCTGTTTAGTTTTTAACTTCATTTTTATTAATATATGTTTGCAGTACATATGATTACATTCCTTGTGTGGAGTTGGTTCATCTGCATAACACATCATTTTTTTTTTCATCCCTTTTCCCTCCTCCCTCCCCATTTTCTCCATCTCTTCGTCCCCTGCCCTTTTGCAAAAGCTCTATCTCCTGGTTTTCTGTTAGCTGTTTTTTTATTTTGCTCTTTATTAACATTTGAGGATTCTCATATAAAAGAAATCATGTGATTTTTAAGCTTGTATGTCTGATTTATTACATTTAGCATCTATTTTTTTTTATAAATGACTTGAGTTGGGGCTGGGGATTGGGGATTTAGCTCAATGGTTCTGCAGCCTGCTTTGCAAACTCAAGGACCTGAGTTCGATCCCTGGTACCAAAAAACAAAAAATGACTTGAGTTTATCCTTCTTTATGGCAAAGCAGTTCTCCATTGTATAGAAATATTATTCATTAGCTGTAGAATTTAGTCCAATACTTTTTCTGCAACTACTGACAGGATCATATGACTTTTTCCTTTCCCCTGTTAAAATGATGACTTTTGGGGGTGGATCTTCCAATGCTGAATCAACACTGCCATCCCTATAACAAAACTACTTTCTACATACTGCCAGATCTGACTTCTAATTGTTTTGTTAAACAAATTGCTATCTGTGTTAATACTTTTTTCTTCTGTTATTTTTATCCAGTTTTAGTATTAGCGCAATGTTGATTTCCTAAAATGAGGAGAAACATGTTCCTTCTTTTTTCTGCTTTAAATGTTTGATATAATTCATCAGTTAAAATGTATATGAGCCTGCTGTTGTCATATAGGTAGGTTTTCAAGCTAGGAATATACTTTCTTTAATAGATGCTATTAAAATTTTATATTTCCTCCAGAGTCAGTTTCATTAATTTTTCTTCCAAGGTACTTCTTAGAAGTTGTCAAATTTATTTCAAAAAAGATTTCTGTAATATGCTTTCTGTATCCTTTTAAATTCTGTAACATCTGTGGTAATGTCCTCTAAATATTGATATTGTAATTTTTAAAAATGTATAATTGATATTGTGTAATAGGAAGAAAAATTCTAAAGGAGTAGGGGAAGTGGGAGGGGTAGGGGAATGGAAAGAGGGGAAAAGAAAGAATATAAGAAAGGCAAAAAAATGGAAACAAAGTCTTTGCAAACAGGGAAGTGTAGAGGGGGTGAAGGGAGGACAGGGGAAGGGGAAAAAAAATAAGAACCAAGATACTCATGTAAAGGTACAAGATCCCAATGGTGAATGTAACTGCATTTTCCACCTAAAATCTACTAATAAGCTTAATGAAAAAAATTATTTAATTTTTTATTCTTTAGATTATTTTCTATTCTTTAGATTATTATAAATTGTACTCATTTGGGAATAAAACTACTTTTATTTATGATGATTTAATTTTTTGGTAATAGAATGTTAAGCTTTTAGCTTGAAAAAATCATTTTTGTGCCCTTTGAAGAAAGTGAGTTATTATGTAAAAAATAGAATGTTCAATTATTATTAATTTTTTATTTTTATTTCTTAACTCATTGCTCTTAACTAACTTAAAAATGAACATCTCAATTGTAAAAATAAATCCTGCTTTGATTATTTACACCACATAAAAATGTTGATGCTTCAAGTTCAGAATATATTAATAACATATCTGTCAGTAACATTACTCATTACACAAAGAATTGATTTTAATTCAAGATTTGAACTTTAATGTTTTTGCTTTTCTTTGTCTCATACAGAATTATTTCACTACATTTTAGATACAGAAAATTAATGTGGCATTAAAAATAGATCATTAAACACACTGCATAAGTATAAAACAATAAAGATTCAGAATTACTGAGTGTTCTCAGTTAACAACCCTTTTTCATTATTGCTATATAATACTGCAGAAGCTAACCCTTTAAAATCACACAATGATGAACATCAAAGCAAAAAGTAAAATTACCAAAATGAAATCTCTAGACATGACACAAAAAATAGTTACCAGGTATATTCAAAAGAATAAATCCACTCACATTCTCTAAACATCTAAAAATATAGACATTTGTATGTACATATACATATCTGCTGCTTTTTGAAGTTTTATAGAAATATTTCTCATCTCTTTTTCTTGTCCACACAATCATGTTACATGTATTCTTAACCCCTGCTTAAAATCTGTGTCAGTCAGAGATATCCAAGGGAAAAACTGAAGGGATATAAAATAATAGATTATAAAGGGTATTGCCTCACACAACCTTGGAAGCTTTGAAGCCTCTCCTTTTGGAATTTGCAAGGTAGAAAGCCAATAAAGCAATTCAAAGGCATGAGATAGATCAATGGTATAAATTCCAGTGTGAGTTCTGCTCTAGTCAAGATCTCAATAGATTAGATAGTGACCACTCACATTGTTGAGGGCCATACATTGCTAATGACTTCCAGAAATATCTTCTCAGACACTCCCAGGTATCTGAGTTTCTAGTAATTCAGCCAAATTGACACATAAGATTAATTATAAAAATAACAAATGACTTTTCCTCCATGAATCATCCCTAATACTTCTAACCATCACACTAAGCAATATTAAGTGTCTATATTAAAAAGAAAATTTCAGAGCCTGGAATAGTGATTCACAGAGGGACACTGAAGCAGGAGGATTGCAAGTTTGAGTCCCCCTGAAAAAATTTGTGAGACCCTATCTTAAAATTTTCAAATAAAAAAGAAAAAGAGATAGTAATATAGCCCCTCCCACAGTTCCATCTTTAGTACTGAACAGAAAGAAAGAAGGAAGGAAAAAAAGAAGCAAGGAAGGAAGGAAGTGTTTAAATTTATATGGCAAAAGTGTTATAGGACGTAAGACTAGGATTGAGGCTTAAACTGAATGTCAAAATGTCATTGAGAGAAAAAAATGGTGAGGAGATACTGTCTTCTGTATTAAATAATTTTTAAATTATATTTAAAATTTCAAATGTATCCGTTTGGGCTTCTATATAGAAGTACCACATACTGGATGGCTTATAAACAACAGAGATTTGTTCCTTACAGTTCTGATGGTTAGAAGTCTGAGAGAAGGATACCAGGTTGGTTAAGTTCTATGAGGGAGGGCCTTTTACCATGGTACAGATTGCAGACATCTCATTGTACCCTCACACTGGGGAAAGAAAGCTACAGAGCCCTCCTGGGACCCTGTTATAAGGACACCAACTCAATTCATGAGGACTCCACTCTGATGAACTAATTACCTAATTACCTAATTATGAAGATCCCATCTAATTCCACTATACAGGATTAGAATTTTAATATATGAATAATTCATTGGATAAATAGATTCAGTACTTTGCACCAAAAATAACTATTATGTTCCAAGAGTATATGTTAATAATGTATTTCTTTGGGAATATTTAAGGGAGAAAAGCACCTATTGGAATATATAATAAGGATATTTTCAAATGAAAGATAAAATACAATTAGTAACATAGGTGGCCCCTGACTAAACATGGTTAATTTAAATTTGTTTTTAGTTTAATATGGTGTAAGAGCAATACACATTCAGTAGAAAACTGTCCTTTGATGTTGAATTCTGATCTTTCTCCAGTATAATACTCTCTCATGATTCTGGACAGTAACTGCAAGATGCAGCTCCTACCTAGTCAGCCACATGGTTGTGAGGGTCAAAAACCACAGTGTATTATTCTTCTGTGAAGTTTGGCAGGTCAGATTTACTGAATTCTACTTTGCTTACAATATTTCAATCTAAGATATGATTATGGAGCTGTAGCCCCATCATAATACATAATACAGGAGCATCTGTATTTAAATTATATTGTCCAGCTCTGCTATTATGACTAAAGGAAAATGATAATTTTACCTAAATTAGTCAATTTAATGTGAAAGAGTAGATATCCATTCCTGCTCCCATAAATTTTTATGTAGGTTGCAATTACATTAAAGGAAAAATTGTATTTATTCTTATAAATGACATGGAAAAAATATTACATCTTGGAAGATAATAAAATACACCCCTACATTATGACACACACCAAAATAATCCTCAAATACGTGTAGTTATTAAAATGTGAAAATATGGTGCACGCCTGGAGTCCAGGTACTGGGGAGGCAGGAGCATCACTATGAAATTCAAGGCCAGCCTGAAATAAATAAAGGGAACTCTTCCCCCAAAACATACAAACCTGTGAAAATGAAACCTTAAATAATATGTTGAAAAAATATAAGTAAAAAATGTGTTAACTTGTGATGTCATAGATACAATACATATATATTTCTGTATATATGTATATATATATATATATATGCAATATATATAGAGAGAGATTTGTATGTATAAATTTTGTAACAAAAGGTGGATAATTCCTAAGGTATAAAACATATCATTCAGCAAAAAGAAAAAGTATGTAGACAAAAATGCCAATAGAAAACAGTTTCAAAATTAAATATTTACAATGTAATAAGTTAAAATAAATGAAATGCATACTTTCATCAGTGTGTATAGTATACATTAAATATGAATTTTATCTATCAACAAATGTACAAAAATTAAATTAAAAGAAGTTATACATGAATATTCATAGCCGAATTGTTTATAGTGACCAAAACAAGACAATAGTTCAAATATACATAGATGGATAAATGGAAAAATAAAATGTATATTTATGCAATAGAATATTAATCTATAAAAAAAGATAAAGTGCTGATGCATGCTATAACACGGGTGGATCTTAAAAACATAATGCTTAGTAAAATAAGGTAGATGTAAAAGACCATGTTTTATATGATTTTATTTTTGTGTTCAGGAGAGAAAAATCTATAAAGACAAAGTAGATTAATGGTTGTCAGGGGCTGATATTAGGAAAATTATGAGGAGTGATTGCTAATGGACATAGAATTTCTTTTGAAAAATGAAAATGTTACAAAACCAGAAAAAGGTAATAGGCCACATAAACAGAAAAATAAAAATCATATGATGACATGCTGCCTATGGGACTTAAGTTACTGTTTGTTCCTAAGTTACAATTTATCAGCTGATGATACATTTGTCTGGAGTGGGTTCTGGGCTATTCCCCCTACCCACCTCCGGATAATGTGAGAAAACAGCCATGTCAATATGTAGGAACTTGATGGTGCTCATATTATTATGTTTAATCAAATGGGCCTAAACTGGCAAGGTAATCATTACACCTAAGTAAATCCCATAACAAGAGCTATACCACTGCATTTTTAAGTGAACTTCAGGGAGCTGCATCTTTTTTTTTCTTTTTCTCTTTAAATCAATAAAATCTGTACAATGAAACACCCTTTAAAAGAGATCACATTTTGCTTAATCACATTCTGTTAAAGCAGCCATTTAAAATACATGTAGTTATATGCCCCTTGTTGTACACTCTTAGCATCTTTTTTTCCTTGTGTTTGCATGGCTTTTCTTCAGGTACTCTTGGTATCATTCAGCTAATCACTTTTATGAAATGGTGACTTCATTTGTGTTAACAATACAATGGGCTTAACCTAAGTGTTAATTTTTTTTTCCTGGTGCTTTTGGGTTGATGAGTGCCTCACTTTGTGCCCATGTGGTGCATGCAGTGACTCATGCATGGTTTTCTTAACTAGCTAATATTAAAAGTTTGCTTCATACCAAAAAAAAAATCACATGATGACCTCAATAGATCGAGAAAAAATCCTTTGACAAAAATATAATAATAAAAACCATGTCAAATTTTTTGCAGATGACATAATCCTTTATGTTTAAGGAAGAAAACTAACAACAACAAACTCCATGAGAAGAATCTTAGAAGAAATAACCAAATTTAGCAAATTGGCAGGCTATAAAATAAACAAACAAAAAACAGTAGTGCCTGTATACAATGAACTCATAAAATAAAAAAAAAATCAAGAAAACAATGCCATTCACAATATTTTTAAAAATGAATACAAAAGAGAAGCTGGGCATGGTGGTGCACACCTATAATCCAAGCACTCCAGAGGCGGAGGCAGGAGGATCACTACAAGTTTGAGGGCAGCCTGGGCTACATAGTGAGTTCAGGGCCAGCCAGAACTACAAAGGAAGACTCTGCCTCAAAAAACAAATAAATAAAAATAAAAAATAAATACATAAGAATTAACCTAATCAAGGAAGTTAAAGATCACTTTAATAAAAACTACAGTGTTCTTTAAAAAGATAGTGAAAGGACATTAGAAAATGAAAAGATATCCCTTCTATTTTCAGTTTTTTTCTTGTCCCTTCCTTCCTTTCTCCCTTTCTCCCCTTTTTTTTTTTCTTCTTTTTTGGACCAGAGATCAAACTTAGGACTTTGTGCTTGCAAGGCAGGCTCAGTGCCACTGAGCTAAATCCCTGGCTCCCTTCTCTTTGGATAGGCAGAAACTGTATTGTCAAAATGACCATATTACAAAAGCAATATATACATTTAATGCAATTTCAATCAAAACATCAACAGTCTTTTGTACAGATCTGGAAAAGTCAATTCTAAAATTTATGCAAGAGGTTCATACTGGTTGACAGGTCTCACTTTAACTTGGTCTTAAACACCCAGCAGAAAAGAATAACCAAAAGAGGTATAAAATAATGCCATAGTAATAAAGCTAGATGTAAAAAGGGGCTCCAGTCACTGACCCCTTCTGGCAGTTTCCAGTTCTACTAGTAGCTGACCATGATTATGGATCATTAGAAAAAAAACTATGGTAAAATCTGTAAGAGCTCAGCTAGAGTTTTATATTTCTTAGTGAAATTTGTTCTTCAAATTGTCTCTTATCTTCTTACACCTAAAACTAGAGAGGCTTATGACAAAGTATCAGAGTTATACATAACCTCTTATCAATAAAAGAATCTAAGAGTCAGCAGGTTACAATCACTATTTCCATTTCTAAGTGTGATTTTCTCCTCAACCTGACCTTTCATTCTAGTGTGCTCATGCTTAGATTATGCTCTAATTTTTTAAATTTTGTTTATTCTTGCCTAGAGGCCACCAAACTCCAAGCAGTCATACAAATGGAACCAATGACAAATGTGCTAGACTTCTTTTACTGGGATTCACCAGATCGACCTTGTAAACAGCTCATAACTGGGCCAGGGATTTAGCTCAGTGGTTTAGCCACCTGCTGTGCAAGCACAAGGACCCAAGTTCGATTCCCAGTACCAAAAACAAACAAACAAACAAACAAACAAAAAAACCCCAAACAGCTCATAACTACTAAACTATACAATATGACTTCTATGTTGGATTGTGAAGTCCTCTGGACCTTCTTATCCTCTTTGTGGGAGGCTATTACTAGCTCCTCCCAGTGGAAACCCTTGTTGGCTATATTCATAGCAATCCCATTGACCTTAAATTTGGCCCGTGTATTCTGAACTATTTCTTTGGCTTTGTCTCCTCCAGACTCAAAGCTATACAGCTACCAAGATGCCAGTGCCTGGCACCCATCAAAGGCCTTTAGATAGACCCCCTGTAGAGTAAATCTAACTGCTGATCACAACTACGACCCTCTTCAGCCAGAAGTAAGCAGACCTGTCTTCGCCCTTTGCTCCCTCACAGCAGTTAGGGGAACTTCTTCAGAGGGGGGAATATTGTAGATAGGTAAGTTAATTAGATATCTCATAGGCAGTTAGACAGAGCCAGCCCACAAGGAGCCAACAAGGAGGAGAATGAAGACACATTCACTGAAGGCTAGCATTGTAAAAGGAGAGAAATTAGCATACCCATGTAGGATAAATAGCAGTGATTGATATTTTAAACAGGTATCAATCACCTGGGTGGGGGCCAAGGTCTTAATCCAGCCTCTCCAGAAAATATCCCTGACCCACTTTTACTGAAAATCCTTGTAAGCTTGCTATGTGACTTACTCCCTCATTTGATCCCCATTTAATCAATATTACCTGGGTGTGATACTATCAACCAAAGCACCCTGCCCTCACAGCAGAACCGTTTCCCAGACTACCTTGAAGCCATTCCTGGGACAAATGTGGACCTTGGAACACTGGAAGGAATTGGAATGAACATAGAAGGAGAGGAGCTAATGCCCAGTCTGCAGGAAGCTTTGAGTTCTGACATCCTTAATGACATGGAGTCTGTTTTGGCTGCCACCAAGCTAGATAAAGAAAGTTTTCTTACATGGTTATAGAGCCCTCAGGTAGACTGAATTCTAAATCTGTGAAGGATTTAAGGAGATGAGACATGTATACCTGAACTTTCCAAATAAGCCCGTTAAGTTTTCCTGGCTAATACAGAAAAAGATGAACAAACGTCCAGCAAGATGCTTTCATCCATTATTTTGCTTTTCCTTGTTCATTGATGCTGTTAATATATTGCTGACCTCTTTCTCAGTTGGCCCTAAAGAATCAAAGAAAAGTTTTTTTTGTTTATTTTGCTACTATAACTACTGTTCGTTGTGGGGGCTGGGGAAATGAGCCTGTTTGGATGATGGATGTCATTCCTTTTGCCCAGTTAGATGTTCACTGATCATTTTAACTATTTAGACTTGGACGTCAAATGCTTCATTGTTACAGCATTTTAGTTCATTCAAGTAGTTGTTTCCTCAGCTGCCTTTGGCCAGTGGCAAAACATGTCTTACTGGTCTGACAAGCCAAAAATTATGTACCTGATTTAAGTACTTAATGCTGATTTGAAGAGATTGCTGAAACCAAGGCTGAAGACTGTTTTTTACTTTCAGTGTTTTTTTTCCCCCCTAGTGCTATCATTAGTTATGTAGTGACCTTGATTTTACTTTAGGAGCTTATAAGGTATGAGTCAATTTCCATAGAAATACATTAATTATTGCCAAATACTCTAGTATAGATTTGGAAGGATATTTTTGTGGGTGTTTTATTGGGGGGGGGGGTTGTTGGTGGTGGTTTTTGTTTTTTGGGTTTTTTTCCCAGAACCTAGGCAAATTACCATATTCGTGAATCTGTTTATAATTGTAGCTTGGGAAAGTTATTGTAGTTCTTTGGTAAAATCTGTATTTCCTGGTTTTGGCCATCTTATTTAAATCTTGATTATCTCCTTTTTCTATATATTCACACACCCAGTTACAATGTTTATAATAGTGTGATAGCAGAATGTATCTTTTTTTAGGCTTCCCTACTTTCCACTTTATTTTTTAAGTGGTAGCTTTAAATGTGTGCATTTAGAATACACAGCTAATAGTTTATATTTCACAAATAGTTTAATTCTGTTGGAGAAATCTACAGATATTTGAGGTAGTTTAGTATTCTAGAAAGGGTATTACTATGGATAGTGCCTAGAGGAGTACTCTCTGCCCTCTGTACACATGATAAATATTATCTGATGAATTGAAAAGGGGCAAACAAGAAATGGCTTAATCTCCCCCTTGTACTAATTTGAGTCTTGATGGGAAATTACTGAGTAGGTTTGTAATGTACATGGCAGAAGTAAGCTTAGTGGTTTACCTTCCATTAACTTTGGAAGTTTACCTTCACCATAGTTTTGAAAGTAAATTCTAGTACCTTAGGTCTCATTTATAATAAACACAATAAATACTAGTAGGTTGAAATAAGACTTTATAAGACTTGCTCCTGCTTTTGTATGCTGAAAATTGACCTGGGTAGTATGTAGAATACTGTAAGGTCATAAGTTAGCTGGTAAAGTGATCAGATTAATAAATGTATATTGGTAGCTGAATTTAGCAAAGAAATAGAGATAATCATGATTATACCTTTATTTTTACAGGAAGAGATATAACTAGAGTATGTGTCTATAGAAGTAATAATGGCTTCCAAAGAATATTTTTTTAAAAAGAACAAAATGAGTATGAATTAACTCTTCAATATAAGCTATGAAGTAGTAGTTGGTTGTGAATTATAGTGGCATCAGCTAGCCCCTCTATGATTTAAGGGTCTTTCAGTGCTTCTAAAATAAACCCTTATTTTCAAGGGTTTATAACAGACAAATTCTCTTTTCCTGGCTAAAGCTTCTATGAAAAGCCTCAGCTTGGGAAGATAGAGGTTTTTTTTCCAGTTACAAAATCTAAGTATTTTGACCCTTCAATTTGGGAGAGTGCAGAAGTGGAAGTAAAGTTTTAATTTTAAATACTTTCAGTGCTCAAAAATAATGCGATCATTGTATTGTATATAATGATTCATAGGTTGGTCATTCATCATAATTGACTACAGAATTTCTATTAAAAAAAGGCAAAAAGATTCAATCTTGAATTAAGTCTGGGGGGATTTGGCCACTGTGCAGATGCATTGAGTTTTAGAACAATAATGAAATTCTACCTAGAGTGTAACTTTGAGCATATGAATGATGCAGAATGTTGTGATGGTTGTTAATGTGCAGATCAAAGCTACTTACAAGGAGTGCCTACAGTTTGCCAGTAAAATCACATCATATATATATATATATATATATATATATATATATATATATATATATATATATCAGCAGAGTAGCTTTAGCTTAGCAGGAGGGTGGGAAGGTGGGTGTGGGTTGTGCAGAGTTAGTGGGACCTTGATAGAAAACTTTATAAACTTTTTTCACTTCAGTAAAAATTTGTCTTGCATCTTGCTGTCATTAAAGGCAGTTGATCCTAAAATTTCAATCACTTAAATATACCCACAAAACAAAAATGTGTAGTCTCCATTTCCCCTGGACTTTAATTTGCTCAATTATACCTCAGTGTTGTAGCAGCATTGTGTACCTGACACAGTGCTTTGATCTTTTCATACCCTTTGTACTGACCTGAAGGAGATCTTAAGAGTCCTTTCTCCTTTTGAGTTTGAATCACAGCCTTAATGTGGTCTTTCTTGCTTTATGTCC
This sequence comes from Heterocephalus glaber, assembly GCF_053883595.1. NCBI lineage: Eukaryota > Metazoa > Chordata > Mammalia > Rodentia > Bathyergidae > Heterocephalus > Heterocephalus glaber. Next base: position 23,900,722 of record NW_028258145.1, on the reverse strand, counting down.
TTTTTCCTAATGTAAAAGTGTTTTAATGCTTCTTGTTTGTATTGGGTAGCATGGGGATAAGATTTTAACTGGTTATTCTTGAATTGCTTTTACAATAAACCAATTTTATAATCTTTAAATTCAAAAGAAAATATTACCTGGGTGACTGTACTTGTAATCTTATTGGTTGGTCATGGTTTTATCCCACCTCATGCCCACCTTGGAAAATTCCATTGGGTCTTATAGTTTTGCACCCACCTCACCACATGGCTCTGCTGTATAAAACATCTTTGAAAAGTGGGGTGAGTGGGCAACCCATTTTCTGGACCCCCTTCTGTCTCTATTAGGAAGAAGCTTTCTTTCTCCCAATAAATTTTCCTACTCTTAAAAAATAAAATAAAACAAAATTTATATGGAATCAGAGAGATCTAAAATAGTAAAAGCAATTTCAAGCAACAAAAACAAAGCAGGAGGCATCACAAGCCTGGATTTTAAGTTATATGCAAAGATGAAATGATAAAAACAACATGATACTGGAACAAAAATAGACATGTTGACCAGTGGAATACAATAAAGGATGCACAACCAATCCCAAACATCTTCAGCTATCTAATTTTTTACAAAGAACCCAATAAAATATAGTGGAAAAATAATAACTTCTTAAGAAATAATGCTGGGAATAATGTCTCTAGATCCACATCTCTCATCCTGTACTAAAATCAGGTCAAAACAGGTCTAAGACTTCAGTATAAAAACATAAACACTGAATCTGATGGAAAAAAATTGATAAAACTCTTGAAGACACAGGCATAGGCAAGGACATCCTCAACAGAGCTCCAGTTGTACAAGGTACAATGCCAAGAATCAACAAATTGGATTATATCAAATTAAAAAGCTTATTGCTGGGTCCAGGGATTTAGCTCAGTGGTTCTGACGCCTGCCTCACAAGTGCAAGGTCCCAAGTTAGATCCCCGGTACCAAAAGAAAAAAGCTTATTGCAGCAAAGAAAACAACCAACAGAGTGAAGAAAAAACCTACAGGATGGGAAAGAAATTGCCAGCTATGACAAAGGTATATGATAGAGGAATAATATCTAGAATAAATAAAGAAATTTTAAAACATATACAAAATATACAAGACACAATGAAAATGGACCATTGAAATGAATATACACTTCTTAAGATAAAAAGTACTAATGGCCAATAAGTACATAAAAAAACTATTCAACTCTTTTGACCATTAAGGAAATGCAAATCAAAACCACACTAGGATTCCTTCTTACTTCAGTAAGAATACTTATCATCAAGAACTTATAAAACTACAAATGTTGGTGAAGTTGTGGGGAAAAAGGAACCCTTCTACATTGTTTGTGAGAATGTAAAGTAATATCACTACTATGTATATCATAAGAAGATTCCTCAAAAAGCTAAAATTAGAAATTCCATTTGACCTAGTTGTACCTCTTCTGGGTTTCTTCCCCAAAGAATTAAAGTCATTATATTACAGTGATACATGCATAAACATGTTTATAGCAGCATAATTCACAATACTTAACTTATAGAAGTAGACTATATGCCTATCAATAGTTGAATGAATAGAGAAAATGTAATATATATACTCAATGAAATACTACTTAGCTATAAAGAAGCATAAATTTGAGCCCTTTGTGAAAAAATAGGCACATCTTGAGACCATAATACTAGGTGAAATAAATTAGACTCAGAAGGTTAAATGTTACTTGGTTTCTCTTATATGAGAAACCAAAAAAATAAATAATTTAAATAGCAAAATAAAAGAGGGATAGGGCAGGAGATTTAGCTCAGTGGTTCTACTGCTTGCCTCCCATGCACAAGGACCCAAGTTTGATCCCTGGTACCAAAAAAAAGAGAGAGATGGTAAGAAACATGGGGGTAAACTCTGTGGATATGGAAAAAGGATCCAGATGCAGGAAACAGGGAAAAGGAATATTACCTAGAATTCCTGCAGTGAGTCCTAGTCTCCTGTGAGCCACAACAGCACAGGCAATAATGAATTAAGACAGAAAATGAGACTTAGAGAAGAAGCTGAGCTTTGGGTCTGATCAATGCTGCTCTGGGCAGCAAAGACAAAAGACTCCAAGCTTGCCACACGTTTATTCAGTACATTGAAGTAACGTCACTCAGAGGGCAGAGGTGATAATTCTAGAACAACGAGGAACTTATGTAGATAAGGATTTTCTTCCTCCCCAGGTTGTCTTCAGCTGATGTAATCCTGCCCTGAAGCATCACAGCATCACTGGATCCTTGAGGTTTTAGCTATGACTGGAAGCAAAAATGGAGTTATGTCTTAACATGTCATAACTGACCTGTAGGCAGGAAAACTAGGGTCATCATAATTTAATTGTGAAATGATTTTTCCCCAAAACTATGTAGAATGGCTCCCAACATCAGGGGAGGAGGAATAGAAGAGGACAGGTGAAAGGGGGAATAAATATCAAGATGAGATATGTATACATACAAATTCTCTAAGATGAATATAATTATTATGTACTGCCTATACTGTACTACTAATAAAAAACAGAAAATGGCAGCAGTTACACTAATTTCTGAATATAGTCTAAAAATAATTACAAATTGAACTGCACATTTATAAAAGTAAACATTATGGCATATGAATTATATCTTAACAAATACTTCATTTCAAAGAGAGACAAATACAAGAACTAAAGTAGACCAAAATGTCAAAATTCTCATAAGTGCATCTCCATAAGGAATATACAATTTCTTGGGACCAATTTGAAAATGCTTATCAAAAAAGATTTTAAATGAACTGTAGGCAGTATATTGGGCCTACCAAAGCTGTAAATGTCCTAATCCCTGGAATCACTTTATTGCATATTCCATTCCTATATAACAGGTCAATAAGGTGGCTGAGAGGATTAAGTTAGCTAAGTTGAACTAAATGAGGGACAATATTCTGGTTTATCCAAGGGGGTCCAATATAATCAAAATGGCTCATTAATGGGAAGAGTAAGGCAGAAAAGTCAAAACCGGTGAGGTGGAACCATAGTTGACCATTGTTGGCTTTGAAAGTATAGTGACTGCAAGTCAAGGAGGACAGCCATCCCCTAGACAATGAAACAGATTCTTCTGTAGAACCTCTAAAAAATAATGCAGCCCTGCTGACACCTTGACTTTGGCATTTGATCTCCTAGAAAATAAAATAATAAATCTGTACTACTTTGAGCCACAAATTTTATAATGATTTGTTATTGAAGGAATAGAAGATCTATGCAGTGTGCTTCCATATTAGTGAACAATTCTAATTTAAATAATTTATCATTAGAAGCTATATAATCCCAAGAATGTAACTAAAATATAATGGTAACTATCTAAGTGGTATTCATGATAGTGAAAATACAAAAATAACATTTTTTAAACTTTATATAATTATATTTTCTAAGCTACATTCATGTAGTAAGTAATAGTCATTTGAATATGTCACAGAAGAAAATTGAATGACATAAATAAAAGTTCCCTGTAGGTAAAAATATTAAAGTGATAAATCATAAATAACAGTATTGTTGTTTTGGGTAATAATTATGAAACAAAACAGTAATTAGCACCAAGTAGCTTGAATTAAGTGTAATACATTTTAATATTTTTGTTTTTTTATATTTCTAACTATCTCTAAAGTGGATATATATTTGTCATGTAATTATAAGCCCTTTCTCTATAATACATTAAATGTCAAAATGATACCACACTCATTTTCAAATAAGATCATTCACCATGATATTTCTCTATATTAATTCCTGATAACCTACTCTTGCTCTTTCAGTTTTTCAAATTAGATTACCCCATCTGTTGAAAAATATCTTATAACTGAATCAAGGAATAGGCAGTAATCAAGAGACTGTTCAATGAATTCTATGTCAAGAAAAGAAAATATAAGAACACTACTTTAAATAATTGAACTTATAATAGTATGCATTTCATTTTCTAAATATGATCTTAGGATCACTGATCCATCATATTCTGTGAAAATGGAAATTGTTGATTTAATATATATTTTATAGGTTACCTTATCTGTACATTAAAACAAATTTTACATGATCTCAAAGTGAAAAAAAAATCTGTACCAGTACAAAATAGGGAGAAAAAGCATTTATTTAAAGAAAAATTGAAAACATAAGCAAAATTTTTCTCAGAAATTCCAGAGGTATATATTATTATTATTATATTAGAGAATAGTGTATGTTGGCAATAAAGAACAAACTAGGAGAAGCAGATTTGAGGGACATAATGAATTAAGTATTCAATTCATTTAATCCACAATGCTTATTTAGGTATTGTTTTCAACAAAGACACAAATATAAAATTTGGTAGTGAGGTTTAAGGTAAAAAAGGTAATATGGAATCCCTTCACATATTGAAAAACAATTGAAATTTTTAAAGGGTGTGGTTTGCAGAAGGCTAAAGTAAAACTTGACATGTTTTACTTTGAGGCAGATACCATCCTCATCATAAATTAATACACAGAACATCTAGCATTTGTCCTGCTGCTGAGTCTGATACTCAGGAATGAATTTGTTTGGAATGTGACAAGTGGCCAGATTCAAAGAATTTAACTCTGGGGATAATTCTTAGATCTCATACCAAACCATTACATTGAGCTTGCCTTTCTCAGCATTCCTTTGCATTGTGCTTACTTCAAATTTGCAAATATTTGGTAAACTTGTGAAGCAATGACCTACTTTTCCTCACCCATTTATGATAATATCCTTTCCTGTATTACTTTACTAGTAAACTTCACTTTCAGTATCTATTCACTTTCAATATTTATTCAGTTCTCATTTACATACATAGGTCTATCTTAAAAGCCTCAAAAGATTAAAACAGGCCCCAGCCAATATATCCATTCTCTTAACCAATCATTCTCAAGACACTGCTTTAAATTAACTGTCTTCCATCAGTTCTGAATTATCCTCCCAAATCTCTCATATTCTCAACCCACTGAAATTCTAAACCTAAGCCAAAATTTAAAAAAACAAAACAAAACATTATTCTCACCTCCTCATAATTTGTTTCCTTATCTGTTCCCAGATAACACTGACAGAATTTAACCCATTGCATTGTATGTGACTGTTACGTCACCAACAGAGGTTGACCTGTTCACAAAACACAGGTGCATATTTTATATTTGTGTCCCCATCATGTGCATGATGTGACATAATGACACTGCATAATAAATAACAGGATGGTTTACTTAAATGGAATCCTGAAGATTGATTATGTGTAATAGGCCCTTCACTGATTGCTATTGGTTAGAACATTCATGATGGACACATTATTGTGGAACCAACTTCCTTCCTGTTTCTGCTGTCCTTATTTTAGTACTTTCATAGATGGTTTTTACTAGGTGTTCACTGTGAGCTAGAATTAAGAACTATAAAGTAACACTTCCCAAGATTAAGCTCTTGGTCAAAATTCATGTAACCATAAGCATAAAAAAGTCTGTTTTGATAATTTAATCAAATATGATTAAAACCACCAAAAGCAGATTTAACAATTTTATGTTAAAGAAACAGCCCAATTGCCCATCAACTGGAGACTGGATAAAGAAGATGTGTCTTTTTTATAAAATAGAGTACTACTCAGCCACAAAGAATGAGAAACCAGAGACATTTGTAGCTAAGTGGATGCACATTGAGGCTATACTCTTAAGTGAAATAAATAGGACACACATGTGTAAATAGCAAATAGTTTCTCTGATATGAAAAACTAAAAGTGTAAATAAGAATCAAAATGTATAATTGATATCATGAAATAGGAAGAAAATGTCTAAAGGAGTAGGGGAAGTGGGAGGGGCAGGGGAAAGGAAAGAAGAGAAAAGAAAAAATATGAGAAAAGGAAAAATATGGAAACAAAGTCTATGTAAATAGGGAAGGATGGAGGGAGTGAAGGGAGGGCAGGGCAATGGGGAAAAAATAAGAACCAAGATACTGATATAATGGTACAAGATCCCAATGTTGAATGTAACTGTATTGTATACCTAAAATGCCCCAATAAACTAAATGAACAAAAAAAGAAAATACTCTTTATTCTAAAATGATCTATATGAAACTCATCCTGAAAAAACAAATGTAGCCCAGTACCTGGAAGGAAGCTCCATGCTGCCATCCCAAGCTCATAGGGCAGAGAAGGTGAACCATGTGGGCACCAGAAGCACACGCCTCTGTGGAAATGAGAAGACATGTAAACAAGCCTCAAAAACAGACTTCTCAATCACCTACAGCAACCTCAAAGGGAAACAAGATGGAACACTCTGATACTCAACCACCTGGACTCACTGAACTGGCAACAAAAGAGGATCTGGGAAAAATGAAATCAGAAATACTCAGATAACAGCAAAGATTTTGCTCATGGTGCAAGACATGATTAATAAATCTAGAGAGGACACAGATAAAAAAACAGAGGATCTGAAAAACATGATGGAATCCCAACATAGGAAACAAATGGAATCCATAAAACAGATGCAAACAGATTTCCAGGAGATTAAAAACTCCAGCAAAAGTCTGCACAGCAGAATGAACCAATGTGAGGATAGAATTTCACATATAGAAGAAAAGATTGCAATGAGGGACCAGGGAAAGAAAAATTGCTTTAAAATTGTAAAGGAGCACGAGAAATCAATCCAGCAGCTGCTAGATGATGCAAAGAAGAATAACATAAGACTGATTGGAGTCAATGAAGAAACAAGAGAGAGTGCAGATGACATAAAAAAAAAAAAAAACTGTTCACAGAAGTGATGGCAGAAAACTTCCCAAGGAGGGGAAAAGAACTTGACATACAGATAAGTGAGGCATATAGGACTCCAAATAGCCTTGATCAAAAAAAAAAATCTACATATAGGCATATAATAGTTCGGATTCCAGAAATCCAACAGAAGAACAAAATTCTACAAGCGGTGAGAGAAAAGAAACAAATCACATACAAAGGAAAGCCCATCAGAATCACAACAGACTTCTTAATGCAAACCCTCAAGTCAAGAAAAACTTGGGGTGATATATTTCAAGCCCTAAAGGAAAACAGCCTCCAACCCAGATTGATGTACCCTGCAGAACTATCTTTCAAAATTAATGGAGAAATAAGATACTTTCATGATAAAGAACGCCTCAGGAACTTCATGGATACTGAACTAACACTCCAAGAAAATTTAGAAAATATCCTAGAAAAAAACCTAGAAAATATCCTAGAAAAAAACAATGATCACAATCCCAAGAAGTCCAGCAGAATGGATCCATTGGGTGTGACAAATTAAACGCAAAGGGGGAGAATCCACCAAACAGAAAAAGTCATGACAAGGCTTTTAAAACTTTTAACTTCATCTCCCTAATGAGTGTATAATTCAATCTTGTTATTGTACTGATTATTATTTTTCTGATTCTACTGTTGCACATTTTTTCTTGTGCTGTATTGGCTATTTGTCATCTTCTTGTGTCTACTTTTTAATTGGGTTGTCTATTAATGAGCTGTAAGGGTTCTTTATATACTCTGGTCATAGGTTATATGCACTGTAAATATGGTCTGTTTAAGGACTACTTTTCATTTAAATGATGTCATTTAAAGTTCTAAATTTTGATGGAATCTCATTTATCATTTTTTTTAAATTTTGTTTATCTTGTTTTTTGTATCCTAGGTAGTTCTTGCCTACTCTGAATTCATAAACACTTTCCCTTATAATTTCTTCTTAAAGTTTTATACTTTTAGGCTTTCTTATTTAGGTTCATAGATCCCTTCAAGTTATTTTCATGTATGGAAATAAAGGGTTGAGGTTAATTTTTTACATACGGATACCAGGTGTTCTAGTGCTGTTTGCTGAAAACACTATCTCTTCTTCAGCTCTTGAATTGAGTTTATATTCTATAAAATGCTAATGTTAAATAATCTTTCAAAACTCAGTGAACCATATATATGTGGTTCTATTTCTAAATTCTCTGTTTTATTCAAATGATCTATATGTCTTTCCTTAGACCAACACTGCCTTGATTACTGTGGCTTTAGAAGAAGTCTTAAAATTAGGTACTAAATGTCTTCCAACACTGTTTTATGTGTTTGTTTTTGTTTTTTTAACTTTTCTAGGTCCTTTGTACTCCTACATAATTTTTAAATTTCACCATCCAATTCTTCATTTATAGCAAGTATACACAGACCTGAATTTTTATATATACCTTGTGTTTTCTAATCCTGCTAAATTCAAATACAAGTTCTAGGGGTTCCTAGAGATTTCTTTGTATTTTGTCTATAGATGATCATTTCATCTACATATAAAGATTTTGCTTCTACCTTGCCAATCCTATCCTAATTGTGTCATTTTATTGCCAGACTATTTTGGTTGGGCCTAGGTTTCAAAGTTTAATGGACAGATAAAGAGTAAGCCTATCTGCCCTTGTTCCCCACCTTAAGGAGAAAGCATTGTATCTTCTCCATTCATATAAGGCATTCTCGCTGGAAGTATGGAGTACCTGTCTTAAATCTGTTGAGAAAGTTCTGTTCTACTTCTAGTCTCCTGATAGCTTTTACCATGAACAGCTGTAGAATTTAGTCCAATATTTTTCTCCAACTAGTGACAGGAACATATGGCTTTTTCCTTTCCTCTATTAAAATGATGACTTTTGGGGGTGGATCTTCCAATGCTGAACCAACACTGCCATCCCTATAACAAAACCACTTTCTTTTTTTTTTTTTTTTTTGGTACCAGGGATCTAACTTGGGACCTTGCCCTTGTGAGGCAGGCACCAGAACCACTGAGCTAAATCCCTGACCCACGAAACCACTTTCTACATCCTGCCAGATCTGACTTCTAAAAGTTTGTTTTGTTAAACAAATTTCTATCTATGTTTATACTTTTTTCTTCTATTATCTTTATCCAGTTTTAGGATTAGCTCAATGTTGAGCTCCTAAAATGAGGGCAGAAGTGTTCCTTCTTTTTTCTGCTTTAATTGTTTGATATAATTTATCAGTTAAAATGTATTTGAGCCTGCTGTTGTCATATAGGTAGGTTTTCAAGCTAGGAATATACTTTCTTTAATAGGTGCTATTCAAATTTTATATTTCCTCCAGAGTTAGTTTCATTAATTTGTCTTCCAAGGTACTTCTTAGAAGTTGTCAATTTTTTTCAAAACAGATTTTTGTAATATGCTTTCTATATCCTTTTAAATTCTGTAAATTCTGTGGTAATGTCTCCTAGATCTTGATATTGTAATTTTAAAAATGTATAATTGATATTGTGTAACAGGAAGAAAAGGTCTACAGGTGCAGGTGAAGTGGGAGGGGTAGGGGAAAGGAAAAAAGGGAAAAGAAAAAATATGAGAAAAGGAAAAAAATGGAAACAAAGTCTTTGCAAATAGGGAAGGGTGGAGGGGGTAATGGGAGGGCAGAGGAAGGGGAAAAAAATAAGAACCAAGATACTCAATTAATGGTGCAAGATCCCAATGATGAATGTAACTGTATTTTATACCCAAAATGTACCAATAAACTTAATGGGGAAAAAAAGGCAAATATAATAACTGTCCTGTAATCCTTCAATATATCAGATTCAGAAAAACAGTAGGTGGAAATTGACTGGTATCCGGAGACACTGTGAGTACTGAGAAGTGACAGCCTAGAATCAACGAAAATCACAGTGCTGTGAGACAATTTATACCAAGATAAAATAGTCCCATAAACTTTGATTGCTCCAGGGACTGTCACTGTGTTAATATGGCACAGACCAATAATAGATGTTTGTGTTTGATGGTGAGACATCTAAACATGATAAATTATCCTTCTAGGAAAAATGACAATTTGAAGGCAAACATTTAAATCTTCTCTTCCTAAACACTGACTGATGAAAACAAAGAAAAATGTTAAAAAAGACAAACTCCCAGAACAGTGCTTAAAAATGAAAGCATGGAAGCATGGAAAGAGGGTGCTTAAGCAATAGAGAGTTGAAATGTAATAGGAGGAGCAACTCCTAATGTTCTACAGCCAAGATGACAACTATGGTTGAATCCCATTAATTGAAGACTCAAAATAGCTAGTAGTGAGGGTTTTCAATGTTCTCAAGACAGACAAATTATATAGTCTGAGGTGAAAGTTATGTCACTTACCCTGATCCAATTATTACACATTGTGTATGTGTATTGATATGTCATATTGTACCTCCAAAATATGTACAATTACTGAATGCCCATTGAGATAAAAATACATCAAGCAAACAGATAAGCAAACAAAATATTCTTTGTAAAATCCCATCTATAGAATCCACTTCAAATCTCTTCACAATCAGTAAGGCCAAAGGGAAGAAACTATTAAATTGATACCCAGTCTCCTATTGAAATATTTTCATAAGATATAGAGATCATGTTATACCCCCATTACAATCCCAAATTTGAGATATCAGGGTGAGGCATTGAATACATGGAGACTAGGTTGGTTAAGCTTGATTATGTCAACTTGAGTGGCTTGGTAGTAAACCAAGTGAATTGGTAAAACACACTTCTAGCTGTGTCTGGGTAAATGATGGAGGCATGATAATGGGTGATATTATGGTCCCTCCCCACTTCCTCCCTGGCATTATTCTCATGCTGTACTTCCCAGCCTCCATGAAATTCATTGTGCCACAATCTTCAGGCATATTTCTGCCTTGGAGACTGCTGACCATGTATTGAATCCTGAAAAAATCATTAGACAAAGAAAATGTTGTGGGTGCTGGGTGCTGTGTACTGGGTCCCAGCAATGACAACCTAACTAATACAGAAAACATGAGTACCAGAAAAGTGGGGTAATTTAAAGATGCAATTTAGAAACCTTTGGAACTAGTTTGCAGGAGGAACTTTAAAACATTTAAAGGTATGCAAAACAGAAACCTTAGACTGCTGTAACCAGAGCTTAATGGTAATTCTCAGCAGAGCTCAAAAGATCAGAATGATGATAGAAATGAGAGGGTAAAGTCTAGGCTCAGGTGCTTTCAATTCAGAACTAGGAGTTAATTGTCAGCTCAGCTAGAAGCCATGTTTTCTATCCTATGGCAGAAAATTTGTCTGCACTTTGCCTATGTTCTGAGGTTGCATGAGACTGAGATTGAGAGAGGTGGACTAATTTATCTGGTAGATGACATTTCAAAGCAGCCTAGAATTCAGGCTGAGGCATGAGTGCCGTTGACTGCCTTCAGCCAGATTTATGGTGAGAATTGGAGGTGGAAGAGACCAATGCAGAAAAATTGGAAAAAAAAATTAATTTGATCTCCAAAGGAATCATGTGTAAAGTTGAGGCCAAAGGAGATGTGATTTTTGAAGAGAAGAGTGCCATTAAAAAGAAACACAATACCTTACACAGGGATAAGAAGAAAGATGCTTTGAAGGAATCTTAGAAATCAGCAAGAATTCCCCCCCTCATTAGAGGATTAAGGGTACAAAATTATCAATTTTGGTTTGATAAGAGTCCCTGGGTCCCAAGCACAAGAAGAGTCTCCTAAAGAATTATTTCCTCAGAATTCATTCAATGTGCCAAGCCATCCATAAGGAATCTGCTGTTGTCTGCTGACAACAGATCTTGGCATTACCCATGTGTGCTGATTTTACTGGCATGTAGAATGTAAGAGTTGTAGGTTCAGGGAGGCTTCCATCCAGATTTCAAAGTAAGGCCTCAGAGGCTAGACAAAGAGCCTTTGAGAAAGCATTTCGGGGAGCCGTAGGATGAAGGCAAAGATAAGAGCAGACCCCATGTAGTAAAAAATGCCAGGAACATGAACCATTTGACAAGCAATGCTGCAGCCTGCAGATGGAGCTAGTCAAAGAGAGAGGTCATGTGGCCTGAAAGCAGCAAGGCCATAGTAGAAAGCTTGCCCATACCTTGTGGGACACAAGTCTCATCACCAAGTATGCTGGATGCCAGATATAGAGCTATAGAATCTAATATTTTCCCTTCTGAATTTCATTATTGCTTTGGTGAGTCTTTTTGTACTTCTATTTATCCTTTTTGGTATGTTTACCCTGTGCTATTATACCTTGTAATTGTATAACTTGTTTTTATTTTTATAGAGGTTCACAGCTAAGAGTTTACCTTGTGTCTTAGAGATATAGACACAAACTTTTGAAAAATTTTGGAATTGTTGAGACTAGGTAAGTGATTATTCAATTTTTAAGTTGTACAAAGGATACTTTTTAGGAAGAATTTTGACCTTATGTTTATTCAGGGATTAAGTATGGTTTAAGGAAATATATTTGCAAGTCATGCTGATGAGCAGTGGGATGTCACAGTGAAGCTTGATTGTATTAACTTGATTAGCCTGGAAGCTCTCCTGGACATGGTAGAATACACTTCTGTGTGTGTCTGGGTGGGTCATGAAGGTGAGACCAAGAGTACCTGTCTATATGGTCACTCCTTTCCTCTCTGGCACTGTTTTCCTGATCTGCTTCCTTGCTACTACAGTTGAGCAGTTTGGCTCCATTGTGCCCTCAGCGTTTTTTATGCCTTTGAGCCTGTTTATCATGAACTTAATCCTGAGTCACACGGAACACACACCGAATCAGCCCTATGCAGACAGGCAGGTCTGTGCACGCCCTACCGAGGTCCTGAGGCGCGCAGAAGACAGCGAATCACCCCGCTGCAGACAGGCAGCCACCTGATTCCACAATACAAAGATGCAGAGGACACCAGACCACCAGACCAAGGTACTGAGTCCCACTGTTCCCGGACCAGAGGTAGGGGCTTCTGAGCCATCGTCCCACTGCTCCTGGTCCGGAGGAAGGGTCTTCCCAGTCACCATCCCTCCCACTGCTCCCAGCCCAGAGGAAAGGGCTTTTGGGCCACCTTCTGTCCCGCTGCTCAGGGTCCAGAGGAAGGGGTTTCCCGGCCACCATCCCTCCGGCTGCTCCCAGCCCACAGGAAAGGGCTTTTGGGTCACCATCTCTACCGCTGCTCGTGGCCCCTGTCCCACCTCACGCAGCTCAGAGAAGGTAATCCGTGCAGGCGCTAACAGCCCCCTGCCCCAGTCGAAATGAGAAAACACGTAAATACGTCTCAAAACCAGACTTCCAGATCACCTACAGAAACCCCAAAGGGAAATGAGATGGAACACTCTGATACTCAACCACCTGGACCCACTGAACTGGCTACAAAAGGGGATCTGGAAAAAATGAAATCAGAAATAATTTCTCAGATAACAGGAGAAATTGTGCCCCTAGTGCAAGACATGATTAATAAATCTAGAGAGAAGCTGAGGAACATGATGGAATCTCAACATAAGAAACAAATGGAATCCATAAAACAGATGCAAATAGATTTCCAGGACATGAAAAACTCCATTGAAAGTCTACACAGCAGAATGAGCCAATGTGAGGACAGAATTTCAGATATAGAAGATAAGATTGCAATTAGTGACCAGGAAAAGAAAAATGGCTTCAAAATTATAAGGGAACATGAGAAATCAACCCAGCAGCTGCTAGATGATGCAGAGAAGAATAACATAAGACTGATTGGGCTCAATGAAGAAACAGGAGAGAGTGGAGATGACATAAAAAAACCTCTTCACAGAAATAATGGCAGGAAACTTCCCAAGCAGGGCAAAAGAGCTTGACATACAGATAAGTGAGGCATATAGGACTCCAAATAGCCTTGATCAAAAAAAATCTACACATAGGCATATAATTGTTAAGATTCCAGAAACACAACAGAAGAACAAAGTTCTCCAAGCAGTCAGAGAAAAGAAACAAATCACATACAATGGACTTAATCCTTTGAAACTGTCATATTAAATGCCTCCTCCTTAAGTTATGGGTGTCAGGTATTCTGTTCTAGAGAAAGGAAAGCTGAGTAATACAGAAACCTCTTATTTTAAATCTCTTACCTCTGCTGATAAATCAATCCCATTTGAAAACCTAAAGACAAATCCCACTCTATCAAATAGAATAATGCTAGTAACTTTCTGACTCAAAGATATATCATCATCATCATCATCATCATCATCATCATCATCATCACATCATCATCATAAATACCCTTGTAAATTCCTCGGAATATGGAATCAAGGCCAAAGAAGTAAAGAAGTAGGAAGAAATCAAGAAAGAAGATAAGGAGTACCAGAAGGAGGAAGATGTAAAAATATTCAGCGACTTCAAGGAACAAAGAAAACTTGCACAAAATGTGTTTCTGATTATTTTTCCTGACTTAGCACATACCTTATACTTCACTGAATATGAATAGAGGCTTTAAGATCAAATACCATTATATGGGACAAATATAAAAGACTAAAAGGGACTTATTCCTTTTATGGTCAATTAATCAAAATGATTTCCAAATTTTAGGAGTGTTTAATACTATTCTCTGTAAACAGCAAGTATTGGGAAGAGCATGTAAGCAATTTATACATTTATAATCAGTGCAGAGAAGATACAAAATGATTTGAAAAACTGATACAATGAATGGCAAAAATCTAAGTTTTATATGCAAAGTAGTTATGAGGATTGCTAGAAAATATTATTTTATGCTAATCATGCTATAAATTATGACTTTCCATTTCAAATGCTTAGGGTATTATTTCATTCATACAGGAATAAAGGGAGAAATAGGTACCCTGTTGGTATCATCTCTGAAATAATTTTGAAACATGACATACTGCATGCATTAATAAAAATATCCTAATAATGATCAAATTTATTTAAAAATAATTAATGTTTCCCAGATGAAACAGGGGTGAGTGATATGAATACTAACGTGACATAAATGTACATAGATACAGTAGTATAATGTTGCCATAAAGAAACTTGAATTAAATAGGGTATAATATTCTAATTTTTTTAGGTTTATTTTTATTAGTACATGTTTGCAGTGTATAATGTTTACATTCCTTGTGTGAAGTTGGTACATGTACATGACACATTTTAATTCCTTTTTTTCATCTCCTTTCCCTCTCCTCCCTCTCCCTCCCTCCATTTCTTGATTCCCCTTCACAAATGAACAAAATCTACCTCCCTACTTCCTATTATGTACCCCTACTTTCTATTATATTTTATTTTGCTCTTTATTTATGTTCTGAGTTTCTCATATAAAAGAAACTGTGTGATATTTAGGCTTGTTTGTCTGATTTATTTCACTTAATATTATATTCTCAAAGAACATCCATTTTCCTGCAAATGATTCCAGTTCATCCTTCTTTGTAGCAAAGTAGTACTCCACAGTATATAAATACCTCATTTTCTTTGTCTGTTCAACTGTTGATAGGCTGGTTCCAAGATTTAGCTATTATAAATTGTGCTGCTATAAATATGGGCATTCATGTATCACTGTAATAAGATATCTTTAACTCTTTTGGGAAAAGCAAAAATTCTCTTCAATATCAATTAAATAAATACAATCAAGAGAGCTGTTGTTTTTCACTTTATGTTTCAGTCATCTTTCCCGTTGCTGAACACAATATCTGAAATGCACAACTTAAAAGAGGAAAGATTTAACTTAGCTTATTGCTTGGGGATATTCAGTCCATAGTCAGCTGGCTCTAAGGTAGAAATATCATGGCAGAAGTGCATGGCAGAATACAGCTGTTTACTTTATGGCAGTCAGAAAGCAAAAAAGAGGAACCACATCCAAGAGGAATAATAAAAAGCCATACCTCTATTGATCCTATTTCACAAATGGTTACTTCTGGGCCAAAATTGAAGTCTTTCAAATTTTTGTGCTCTGGCTTTTGTTCCTGATTCTCATTACAATCATTGCAAATCTAGCTAAAAGGAGCCAGCAGTACCCATAATAAAATATCAATTTTTGGCTGTACTGAAGATTCTTTTGCCAGAGGTATTAACTTACCAAATTTAATCACAGTCTCCTGCAAAGTCTAAGAACATGGACAAAATTCAGACAAATTGTCTGAGTGTAGCACGTATGCCTTCTAGTCCAACTGCCAGTGGAGTCTGTTCCCAACTAAAATTTCCTGAGCCTGACTTTCTCTGTCCACATTCCTGTCAGCATCTTGGGCTTCTGAGCTCTGACCAGAATCATCCATCAGGCTCTGTTTATAGCATTTTCTAGCTGTTTCAGCTCTTATCTCCAAAACTTTCCAAACTCCTCCCACAAACCAGTTCCAAGGGCTTCTATACCACAAGGTTAGTTACAGTCATAGCAATATCTACCTTTATCTAGTATCAGTTATCTGTATTAGTCAATGTTATGGTTTACATCTAAATGTCCCCCAGGACCCTCATCCAATCATAGGTGTGGCTTTTGGAAGGTGATTGGATTATGGAGGCTATAGCTGGCTTTCTGATTTTTTTTTTTCAGTACCAAGGATTGAACTTGGGACCTTGTGCTTGTGAGGCAGGTGGTGGAACCACTGAGCTAAATCCCCAGCCCGATCATAGCTGACTTTCTATTAGGAGATGGGGGTCTTGTCAGAAGTGTCAGATCACTGCAGATGTGACTCAGAAGGTTATATTTTTCTCTCTGGCTCCTCCCTTGATCCTCTCTTTTCCCTGTCCATCAAGTCCCTCTGCCATGCTCTCCTGCCTTGGGGCTGACCAACCACTGCAAGGACTGAAACTTCTAAATGTGAGCCAAAAAGTAAACCTCTCCTCCTTTAAGTTGCGGTTGTCAAGTATTATGTCTCAACAATAGGGAAAGTAATCAAGACAGGCAGTTTTCCAATTGATGGACACAACACCTGGCATGCACAATTTAAAAGAGAAAAGATTTAATTTAGTTCAAAGTTTGGGAATTCAATCCATAAATGTAGGATTATCATGGCATAAGGGCCTAATAGAGCAAAGCTGCTTAGTTCATGGCACCTGGTGTGCAGATCAGGCAAACAGTGCCAAAGGCAAATGGACAAGGAAACATATATAGTACCCAAGATGATGCCTCTGTGACCCACTGGCTTATACCCAGGAGCATGCTGTACTAATCTGCTAGTCATTTTCTCATCCAATGAAGCTGACATATCTGTATAAATGGTCACACTTTCCCAAATTATGCTTAGCTTCCACACAGTGCATAGCTAATTGTCAGTCTTAATCTCCCTCACAAAAAGAAGAGCAGAGTCTACTTTTCACCATAGAGAATTTCATATTATGCTTTGTTGATTAGGAAGAGCAAATTCAATTAATGGTAAGTATATAATATATTTGGTGTGGTCAATTCTTACTGTCTAGTAGAAAATCATTGTGGAATCGTTATATGTTCCTTACCAACAAATTCAGAATTATTTTTACTTATTTCAAAAAATAGGAAGATAGTTTAAAGGGGAAAATATAAACATTTGCTCTCTTTTATTCATCTTCTGAGGACAGATGATCATAGAGCTTTAATTGCTGAAGTTAGAACAAGTTAGAGTGAAGTAGTTTTTACACAACCCATGAAAAACATTGCACAGGATGTAAAGAAAATGATATATTGATAAAAAAGATTAAAGACTTTAGCAAAAAGGGAAAGAATAGGAAACAATAAAGAGATATGCATAGCTAATATTAAGAAAAGAATCTAACAAAACCTTTGAAACTTAAATTTTAAAACTTAAAACCAACAAATCAAAGGGCTGAGGATTTAGCTCAGTGGCACCGGAACTTCCTCACAAGAGCAAGGTCCTGAGTTCAGTCCCCGGTACCAAAACAAACAAACCAATCAATTAGATCCAGATAAATTTCCTTCCATTAAATCAATCTGATTTATTTAAAATTCCCTGTGTTGCCATATGCCCCTTTAGCCACTATTTGATCTTTCTATGAAAATTAAATAATCATTTTATATCATGACTTATCTAGATATCATCACTTGCAATTTTATTTTCTTTAGCTTGTTGCTAAATTAATCTATTCCTAATTTAGTCATTTATTATTTTAAAGCATATATAAGAGCTCATCTTTCTCTTAAAAATTCTAAAATAATTCAGAAATCACAATGAGTTAATGAGAAAACAAGTTGAGAATGTCTATCAGAAGTTAGTTCAATAAGAAAAAGAAATAAAAGTAGTGACTTGCATGATGATGTAGGAATTAATTCATACAATCAGAAATTTATTACTAGGATTTCAAGAAGTCATACAGATAATTGAAATATAATAATTTTTTTCTGAGCTAATATTTAAATTTTCTTAATAAAAGAATCTTTCAATGAGTACACCAAGAAGAATAATGCAGATAAACACATAGAAACATAATAGTGAAACTACTAGTTTGAGTTTTAGAGAAAAGCTGAAGGCTATATTCTATAGTGGTTAAAATAATGGGCTTTGGATTCAAATTCAATATTTAATGCCCTCATTTAGAAGTCACTAGTTTTGATACAAATTACTATATCTCTGTAATCCTAAATTGCCTGCATATTAAGAGCATCTACCTCATATTTTTGTTGAGTAAATTAGATTCATGATGAATGTAAAGCAACTGCTGTAATATCTACAATACTTTACAAGGCTAAAAATGTACATTTGCAACCACTCAAGAAATACTCTTTCTCACTCTGGCCTCTCTCTCTCTTTCTCTCTCTCTCTCCCTCCCTCCCTCTCTCTTTCCATACACCCACACATGATCACTAGAAAAATTTTTAAACTTTTAATGTAATAGTAATGCAAATAAGGTATCAAATTTTGAGATGGAGAAAATAGTGCTTGGAGAAAAATATGTTTCATTAAATGTATATAAGAAAACAAACAAATTTTAAAAAGAAAGGAGTCTAAAAGTTCACTTAGGAAACTGGAAAAAATGGGGAAATTGCATCTAATGCAGCCAAAGTAAATAAGGAAATAAAAATAAGAGCTGAAATCATTAAGATTATTAGATAAATAGATAGATAGATATTAGTTAAATCAGATGCACAAGCCGGTTCCTCTTATAGGAGAAACTCAAAGTATAATTAACTTATAAAACAAGGGTAAAAGATAGACAATAGGAACAAGAGAGATTTTTCTTTTCTTTTGAAACAGGGTCTCACTATATAGCTCAGGTTGAGCTTGAACTGACTATGTAGCCTAGGTTGGCTTCAAACTTGCAGCAATTCTGCCTCAGCCTCCCAAGTGCTCCAAGTACTCCCAAGGTGTGTACAATTATACCTGAATCTTGTTTCTTTCTTTCCTTTTCATTTCATTCTTTCATCCTCCCTTCTTTCCTTCACTCCTTCCTTTCTTCCTCCCTTCCTCCCTCTTCCTTCTTCCCTCCTCTCTCTCTCTCTCTCTCTGGAAACAGATCTTTTGCAAGTGTAAAGGAGACCAAGAGATGGAAAAGAAGGGGTAAGTGGGGCAAAGGAAGGGAAATGACAACAATTAAGATGTGTATGCACATGTACCAACTCTCACAATGAATGTAATCATTGTGTACTACAAAAATGTACTAATAAAATTATTTTTAAAATACATGCATGGTACATGTAGACATGTACTAACACAATTTTAGAAAGAAATATATCTTTGCCCATCATTTTATTTTCAGTTATTATATTTTAGATAAATCTCTTTTATAGCACAGGGTTATATATTATGATATAATACAAAATGCTTCTTCATTTACTAGAGAAAAATCTTAGTAATATATATTGATACAGTACATATCTGTATTCTTTTTCGGTAGGTTCTTAAGATTTATCCTTTTCTGCTGCGCAAGCGCAAGGACCAGAGTTCGATCCCTGGTTCCAAAAAAAAAAGAAAAAAGAGATTTATTCTTTTATTTTGTTATTTTTATGAAATTTTTCTGATATTTAACATTTATAACTTTTGTTCCTGTGGTTATATACATAATATAGCTTTATATAAAACCCTTCCTTTTCTAGTTATTCCAATAGCATCTGTCTTTCCAGTAAATAAAAATTGCAAAATTAAAATGTGTCTTCTTTCTATTTTCATTCCTGTTCACTTTAACATTATTAAATATGGTTATAGATAAGATTTTTATTTGATTTTTTGGTTATATGGATGAATCAATCAAAATGAAATGATCAAACAACCAAAAAAATGATCAAACTACTCTACTGTGTTAGATTTTTTTCACTATGACAAAATAGCTGAGAAAATCGACTTGGCTTATGGATTCACAGGTTTCTCTGCATGACCCATTGACTCCATTATTTTCTGCCTGTAGGGAGCCAGAGCATGACGGTGGTAAGCACACTGCACAGCAATGCTGTTTACTTCAGGATGGCCAGAAACGCAGGAGGGGTGTAGGGGAGAGAGAGAGATTGGGGTTCTAGCCTCTTAGTGTTCTTTCAAAGGCAAGCTGCAATGACTTAGCTTCCTTCCACCATGTCCTACCTTTTAAAGTTTCCAGCACCTCCCAGTAGCACCAAGCTGCCAACCAAACCTTCTATACAGGGCCAAACGATAATGCATACCAAATAAGAACATGAAAAATGACTTTTCTGGCAGCCATTATACTCCTGAGCGATCCACTCACAAAGCCAAACTGCAACTATGTTTGGAACAAGAAAGAAGCAAGACTACTTCAGAGGCAAATAAAAATGACTATCAATTCCTCTGCCAACTAACATGACTATGCTTCATAATCAATGAGAACTTTGGCTTGAATGTCAGTCTTCCCACCCCCTGGATTAAATGAATTAAGATACCCTACTATAAAATGTCTCCAGTTTCTTGACAGCATCTAGTCAGATACCATATTGCTTCTCTTCCTTAACATTAATCAAAATCATGACCTCAAACCCATCTCCTCTGTGGACCCCCCTCTCTTCTTTCTGTGTTTCAGTCTTCTATTTGCCCTGGCTTGTCTTCTCTCCTGTGACATCAAGATCATCAAACTTCATGTGAAAATAAATGCAATTAATGAAATAAACATACACACATTTTATATGTTGATAATAAAAAGAGACTGCTCACAAAATGGAACTCTTACATAGATTTATTAGCACTATAAATAGAGATAAATTTCCCTCAAGAGAGTTCACAAGTTAAAACTGAAAGCTTAAAGAAAAATATTTACAGGGCCAGGAATTTAGCTCAGTGGTTCTGCTGCCTGCCTCGCAAGCGCAAGGTTCGGAATTTGATTCCCGGTACAAAAAAAAAAAATATTATAGTTTGATCACAATTCTATTCAGATAAATTATTTTAAAAGAAAGCATAATTGTGCAAATATTATTTTATATTTTAAAATATCTAACATTTCCAACAATAGAAAAATGATGAATTCTAGTGTGGATTCTCTGGGGAAAGAATAATCTAAGTCTGTGTGAAATCATATAGAAGAAAAGTAATTTCTTCACTCTATACTAAATGGATCACAATCTATTTGTATAAGAGTATCCCATTTCTGATAAAATAAAAAGGTACACTAAAAATATATGTATAGAGGTTGGGGATTTAGCTCAGTGGTTCCGCCACCTGCCTCGCAAGAGGAAGGACCCGAGTTCGATCCCCGGTACCAAAAAAAACCAAAAAAAAACAAACAAATTTTCGGTTCGGGGATTTAGTTTAGTGGTTTCACCGCCTGCTGCGCAAGCACAAGGACCTGAGTTCGATCCCTGGTACCAAAAACCCCCACAAAATATATGTATATTGTTGTTAAAAAAGAAAACCTGGAGAAATACATTCTAAACTATTAGTAGTAAACACAGTGATAGAATAACTTGCTATTTGTATTTTTCCTTTCCTTATTTTATGCCCACAACTAGGTGCTGTACTTGTAAAGTAGATAGATAGACAGATGTAATGTAAAAAATAATTTATTTCATTTAGTATATTATTGGTTAACCTGCATAATACCTGTGCAAGATTCTCAATATTATTAATTGAGTAATGATGCCCTGTGTCAGTTACCTAATCTATTTGAAATTCCTTGACAAAATACAAATGGAAACACTTATTAAAAACTTGTGCTCACTTAATTATTTGGACTTGGGTTCTTATTTTCTTACATCTCCTCAATTTCAACATTGAAGTAGAAGATAATTTATATTATTACCTTGTGACCTATAGATTTATCACTAAACTATATCAAATGAGTTCATGTTAATCCACTTACAAATTCTCCATTATTTTTGATTTCCATTAAAGTATCACAGCAATATGAGTAATTTTTATATCTCATATATAAGGTACTGAATATTCTATTACAAAAAATCATATCTTGAAAAATATATACTGCTTCAATTTGGTATGATCCTGAGTTGACATGAAAACCAATATTAGCAGCTCATTTGTGCTTGAAACATTCACAAATGGGTTCTCAAATAGCATCGTGACTTTCCATTTGGAGATTCCATTGTTTAGATCACTTTTATGAATGATTGAAAATAAATCTGTGATGATAGCTATTATAATAACACACACCTGGCTTTATAAAGAAAAAAAATTGTCTGTACCTTCTTAAAAGGATATAAAATTAACCATGTGCTAGATGTGAGATGAGGAAAATGCACTAGACTTTCTCCTTAACTCTGGTAGCACTTTTGCGAATATATTTTATGAATTGTTTTATTCAAATCTTTATTTTTAGATGTTTGAATTTGTACAACTTCTGAAATTTATGTACATAAAGAAAAATGATTTAGAGGAAACAAGAATTATTTAGCAATATTGTTGAGAAATACAATCTGTATTATCAGGAAAAACCTATTTGGTAACTGTTCAAAAATACAGTACTGGAGATTTTCAAGGGTCTAATCTGCAGCCATGTATCCATAGAAAAGCTCCTTTATGAATATTTCTCTAAATTTCTGTTTCAGTTTAGGTGGTAACATAGAAAAATGTGATTCAATTCAAATATACCTTCCATTCAAAGAAATAGAATTAGATGTCATTTAATATCATGCAAGTTGACTCCACAATACAAAATAGGACTTATCACAAACCACAAGAGTATTTTTGAATGAGAACTATAATAGCCATAAAGAATAAATCATTAAACAAAGCATTGCATTTTAGGAGCATTTTAGTAAAAATACATTTTAAAATTGTGAAAAGGAAAAGGCACCAGTGAAAATATGGTCAAAATTAAAATGGGAACTCTCTAACATAGGTAATACAATTATATTTTTATTACTCTTATATGTCAAAAGGAATAGATACACTGTATAGTGACCACTATTAGTAATCAAGTAGCTAAATAAATAGCTAAAATGATAGATTTTTAATGTCTTCAACCCAAAAAATGATAAGATGGTATGGTGAGGTGAAAGAAATGTTAAGTAGCTTGACTGCATATTTCTATAATGCATACATAGTTGAAAATACTGTATCAGGGAAGCAATACTCCCAAATTCATTCCTGGAAGCAAGCATCACCTTGATCCCCAAAGCAGAGAAAGACCCAACTGAAAAAGAGAACTATAGGCCAATCTCACTAATGAACATAGATGCAAAAATCCTTAATAAGATACTGCCAAACAGAATGCAGAAGATCATCAAGAAGATCATACACCCTGATCAAGTGGGATTCATCCCAGGGATGCAGGGATGGTTCAATATACAAAAATCAATTAATGTAATTCACTATATCAATAGAGTCAAGGACAAAAACCATATGATTATTTCCATAGATGCAGAAAAAGCATTTGACAAAATCCAACATTCATTTATGATAAAAACCCTACAAAAAATTGGAATAGATGGTCTCTACCTCAAACTGATAGAAGCCATCTATGAAAAACCAGCAGCCAATATCATACTAAATGGTCAAAAACTGAAATCCTTCACACTCAAATCAGGAACAAGACAAGGATGTCCACTATCACCACTCTTGTTCAATAGACTTCTGGAAACATTAGCCACGGCAATTAGACAAAAGAAAGAAATAAAAGGAATAAAGATAGGAAATGAAGAAGTCAAATTGTCATTAGTTGCAGATAACATGATACTCTATATAGAAGACCCCAAGAACTCCACCAAAAGTCTTCTAGACTTAATAACCAAATTCAGTCAAGTAGCTGGTTACAAGGTCAACACACAAAAATCAATAGCTTTCCTCTACACGAACGACAGACTCACTGAGAGAGAAATAGGGCAAATAATTCCTTTCACAATAGCATCCAAAAAACTGAAATACTTAGGAATCATCCTAACGAAAGAAATCAAAGACCTCTTCTCTGAAAACTATGGCATTCTGAAAAGAGAGATTGAAGATGATATCAGAAAATGGACAGACATCCCCTGCTCCTGGGCAGGGAGGATTAATATAGTGAAAATGGCCATACTTCCAAAACTGCTATATAGATTTAATGCAATTCCAATTGAGATCCCAGCAGCATACTTCATAGACCTCGAGAAAACAATCCAAAAATTCATTTGGAGCAAGAAGAGACGCAGAAGAGCAAAAGCAATTCTAGGAAACGGAGACATGGCAGGGGGTATCACAATCACCAACCTGCAACTCTACTACAAAGCTACTGTGATAAAAACAGCATGGTACTGGCAAAGAAACAGGCTTGAGGATCAGTGGAACAGATTACAAGATGCAGAAACAATGACAGACACACTCAGCCATCTCATCTTCAATAAAGGAGCCAAACACCCTCACTGGAGGAAAGATAGCCTCTTTAATAAATGGTGCTTCAAAAATTGGACTTCAACTTGCCAAAGATTAAAACTAGACCTGTATCTCTCACCTTACACCAGACTAAAATCAAAATGGATTAAAGATTTAAATATTAAAATAGAAACTCTGAACCAGTTGGAACAGAGGTTAGGTAGAACCCTTGAAGACATCGGTGTAGGAAAAGATTTTATGAACAAAACCTCAGGTGCCCGTGATCTAGCACAAACAATCAACAAATGGGATCTCTTCTTATTAAAAAGCTTCTGCACAGCAAGAGAAACCACCAGCAGTGTGAAGAGACAATCCACAATGTGGGGAAAAATCTTCACCTGCTCTTCCTCAGACAAAGGTCTACTATCTCGAATCTATAAAGAACTTAAAAAGATCAGACCTCCCAAATTGAAAGACCCAATCCAAAAATGGGCATCTGAAGTGAACAGACATTTGTCAGACAAAGAAGTAGAAATAGCAAATAAATACATGAAAAAATGTTCAACATTACTGGTCATTCGAGAGATGCAAATGAAAACAGCACTGAGATTCCACTTCACTCCAGAAAGAATGGCTGCTATCATGTAATCAACCAATAACAAATGCTGGCAGGACTGTGGGGAAAGAGGAACCCTGCTCCACTGCTGGTGGGAGTGTAGACTGGTGCAAGCACTGTGGAAATCAGTATGGAGATACCACAAAGAACTAGGACTGGAAATCCCATTTGACCCTGCTATTCCACTGCTGTGGATCTTCCCCAAAGAATTAAAAGAATCATACCACAGTGATATATGTGCACCCATGTTCATAGCAGCACAGTTTGTAATAGCTAAAACTTGGAAACAGTCCAAATGCCCATCAACTGGAGACTGGATAAAGAAAATGTGGTTTTTTAATAAAATGGAGTACTACTCAGCCATAAAAAATGAGAAATTAGAGATATTTATAGCTAAGTGGTTGCACATTGAGGTGATACTCTTAAGTGAAATAAATAGGACACAGATGTATAAATACTGAATAGTTTCCCTGGTGTGAGAAACTGAAAGTGTAAATAAGGACTAAATGTATAATAGGCAATGTGAAATAGGAAGAAAAGGGGCAAAGGGGAAGGAAGAGGGAGGGCTAAGGGAAAGGATAGAAGGGAATGGGATTAATATGAGAAAATGGAAAAATAGGAACAAAATTTTTGTAAATAGGGAGGGCTGGAGGGGTTGAAGGGAGGGCTGGTCAAGGGTGAAAAATAAGAACCAAGAGAGACTATGTAAAGGTGCAAATTTCCAATGACGAATGTCATTATATTGTATACCTAAAATGTACCAATGATTAGAATGAATAATCGATAATGTAAAATAGGAATAAAAGGTCCAAAGAGGTAGGGGTAGTGGGAGGCACAGGGGAAAGGAAAGAAGGGAAAGGAAAAAATGATGAGAAATGGAAAAAATGGAAATAAAGTCTTTGTAAATAGGGAAGGGTGGAGGGCATGAAGGGAGGGCTAGGAATGGGGAAAAAATAAGAACCAAGATGCATTATATAAAGGTACAATTCCCAATGAGAAATGTAATTGTGTTGTATACCTACAATGTACCAATAAAAGAACTTAATACAAAAAAAAAAAAAAAGAAATGTGAAAACAAAGTATGACACATCCTAAAAAAGATAACTTTCTAATTATAGGTTCCAAAGAAATAGAAATGGATAAAATGACCGATAAAGAATTCAAAAGAGGGGCCGGGGACTTAGCTCAGTGGTTCTGCTGCCTGCCTTGCAAGCACAAGATCCTGAGTTCGATCCCGGGTACTGAAAAAAAAAAGAATTCAAAGACTAATTTTTAAAGTCTCAATCTGATCCAAGATAATAAAGATAAATAACTAAATGAAATTGGGAAGACAATGTAGGATATGAATGAGAAATTCACCAAAGAGATAGAGTTTTGAAAAAGAACCAAATGGAAATCTTAAAAATGAAGAGTTCAAAATAAAATTTTCACTTGAAAGCCTCAATAACAGACTAAATCAATTGGAAGAAAATCATATCTGAGCTTGAAGACAGATCTTGAGATATCATATTCAGACAGTAAAAAGTGGGTGGGAGATAAGAAAGAATAAGGAGAACATTCAAAATCTTTGGAACACCATTAAACAATTAAACATTCCCAACATTGCAATATCCAAAGGTATGAAAAGAAAGGTTAAGGACACAGAAAAAATATCTAAGGAAATACCAAAAATTTAATCTTAGAAAGAATATGGACATCTAAGAATAGGTGGCTTAAGAGCAACTAACAGACATGGCCGGAAAGGTCATCACCTTGGCATATTATAGTCCAACTGTCGAAAGCATAAGGCAGGGCCGGGGATTTAGCTCAGTGGCACCGTGCCTGCCTCACAAGGGCAAGGTCCTGAGTTCGATCCAGCTCCAGTACCAAAAAAAAAAAAAGGATAGGGGAAAGAAAAATTTAAAATATGTCAGACATAAATACTAAAGGCAAATGCATTAGACTAACAGATTTTTCAGCAAAACCTCTATAGGCCAGGAAGGAATAAAATAATGTATTCCAAGTCCTAAAAGACAATAAGTGACAATCACTATTACTAAATCCAACAGAACTATCCTTCAAAAATGAAAGAGAGGTGTTTTCCAAGATATGCAAATCTGAGAGAGTTCTTACCTACCAACCAATAACAAGCCACAAATTGGACAAGAGAGGATGAAAGGAACAAAGAATATTCAAAACAAGAAGAAGAAAATCGACAAAATGACAGACAAAATTTTTACCTATCAAAAATAACCTGTTTCCAACTGGAATAAATTCTTCAATTAAAAGATATAGCCTGGATTTAAACCACATGCACACACTCAACAATATACTGTCTACAAGAAATGAAGAAAAGCACTTCTCTAGTAAATAAACTCAGCCTGAAAAATAAAAGGATGTAAAATGATATTCCAAGCAAATCAAATCCTAAAGTGAGCAAGAATATCTACACAGTACTTAATTTTTCTGAAGAAAAAAATGGACTTTAGCACAAAAATTGTAAGACACACAAAAGAGGTCACTATATAGTGGTCAAAGTATCAATTTACCAAGAAGATATAACATTGTAAATCCATATGCACCCAGTACCAGAGTATCCAATAATACAAAATAAAAGCTATTAGACATAAAGTGAGAGACAGGCTTCAATATAGTAACATTGGGGATTTTAATGCCTACTCTCATCAACAGGCAGATAATTTAGACAAAACTGAACAAAGAATAGTCACATTTAAATCATAGTATGTGTCAAATAGACATAACAGACATTTACAAAACATTATATCCAGAAAGTTAAGATGGTATTATTATTATTATTATTATTTTTTGGTCCTGGGGATCAAACTCAGGACCTTGTGTTTGCAAAGCAGGTTCAGTACCACTGAGCTAACTCCCTGGCCCAAGATGGTGTTCCTTTCATCAACACATGGAACTTACTCTGGAATAGACAATATATTTGGCCACAAAATAAGTTTTAACAAATTTAGAAAAAATGAAATCTTTTCAGGTCTCAATGAAATGAAACTAGAGGTGAACAACAAGAAATGCCTGAGAGGGCCAGGGATTTAGCTCAGTGGTTTCTCCT
The DNA here is from genome assembly GCF_053883595.1 of Heterocephalus glaber. Classification (NCBI taxonomy): domain Eukaryota; kingdom Metazoa; phylum Chordata; class Mammalia; order Rodentia; family Bathyergidae; genus Heterocephalus; species Heterocephalus glaber. Next base: position 23,872,649 of record NW_028258145.1, on the reverse strand, counting down.
CCTGCTACACAAGCGCAAAGACTGGAGTTCGATCTCCGGTACCAAAAAAAAGAAATACTTGAGAAATATGCAGATAAATGGAATTCTTTGGGAGGCTGAAGCAAGAGGACAGCAAGCTAGAGCCCAGCTTGTGGAACTTAGCAACTTAGCAAGACCTTGTATTAAAATAGAAATTTTAAGAAAGGACAGGAGATGCAGACCAGTGTGAAAGTCCTGGGTTCAATTCCTAGTATTGGAAAAAAAAATTAAAATTAAAATTAAATATTTTTGAAACTAATGAAAACAGAAACACAACATACCAAAACTCATGGTGTGCAGCAAAAGCAGTAATGAGGTAAGTTTACAAAAATTAGTGCCTACCTCAAAATACAGAAAGATTAAAAACACATATACAGAAAGATTTTAAATAAACAACCTAACAATGCAGCTCAAGGAGTTAGAAAATCAAGAAAACACAAAACCCAAAATTAGTTGAAGAAACAAAATAATAAAGATTGGAACAAGAAATAAATGAAAGAGACTAAAGATAAATAAATAAATGCAAATCAAGAAAACAGAGTCGATTCTTTAACAAGATAAACTAACCTTTATATATGAAAAGTATACATTACAAACGATATTAAAAAAGTACAAAGGATCATTACAGATTGTTTCTAGAAACTATATGCTAACAAATTGAGAAAACTAGAAGAAATGGCATATTACTGGACACATCTAACCAAAGGAAATGAAACAAAGAATATAAAAGATCTGAATTTACCAACAAGTAGTGAAGTTAACTTGGTAACAAAAGTCTCCTACCAAAGGAAGAATCCCAGGATTTAATGGATTCACTGCTGAGTTTTACCAAATTTTTAAAGAATAACATCAGTGATTTTTAAATTATTTCACAGAATTGAGAGGAAGGGAGTCCTCTAAACTTATTCTATAAGGCTAGCATTAGCCTGTTACCAAAACCTAATGAAGACATGAAAACAGAAGAAGAAAATGATAGATAAACATTCCCAATGGACATAAATACAAAAAAATCTCAACAAAAGAGTAACAAACTGAATTCAATAGCACAGCAAAAAGATAATGCACCATAACAAAGCTGGGTTCATTCCAGGGTTCAAGGATAGCTCAACATGCACAATTCAATAACGGTAATATGCCATATCAACTGAATGAAGGATAAAAATCATAAAGGCCCGGGATTTAGCTCAGTGGCACCGTGCCTGCCTTGCAAGCGCAAGGTCCTAAGGTTGATCCTCAGTACCTCACACACACACACACACACACACACACACAATCATATGAACTTCTTGACAGAGTCAGGAAAAGTATTTGATAGAGTTCAGCACCCATTCATAATAAAAGCCCTGAACAAAGTAAGTGCAGAGAGATCATGCCAAAATATAATAAAGACTATGTGGCAAACTCACAGCCAATAGCATACTCAATGGAGAAAACAGAAAGCATTTCCTCAAAGATCAGAAACTAGTCAAGGTTGTATACTCTAACTGCTCTTATTCAATGTAGTACAAAAAGTTTTAGCCAGAATAATTGTGTAAGGAATATGCAAAGAAATAATTAGTAAAAGTGGAACTCAAATTATCCCTGTTTAGAGATGATAGTGCTCCATACATAAGAAAATCTAAAGACTCCACCCACCAAAAGTCTGTCAGCCTGATAAACAAATTCAGTAAAGTAGTAAGATCAAAAATCAACATATAAAAATTAATAGGCTTTCCAAATATAAAAGTAATACATTTCTGAGAAAAAAATCATGAAAGCAATCTTATTCACAACAGCCAACAAAATTTAAAGACCTAGAAATAAACTTAACTAAGCAAGCGAATGACCTCTACAATGAAAATTATACAATATTGATGAAAAGAATTGAAGACATTGAGAGATGGAATGACCTCCCATGTTCATGTAGAAGAAACAATAATATTATTAAGATGTCCATAATACCTAAAGCAATCTACAGATTTAATGCAATCTCTATCAAAATTTCAAAACTACAGTTCTAGAAAAAATAATCTTAAAAACCATATAGAAGCACAAACGTCCTGAATACTCAAAGCAATCTCAAGCAAAATGAGCAAAACTAGAGGCATGTCATTACCTGATTTCCTGGTATACCATACAGCTTTCTTAACCAAAATGCATGCTATTGTCATTAAAATGGGCCTGTAGACCAACGGAACAGAAAAGAGAATCTAAAAATAAATACATATATCTATACCCAACTTATTGTCAATAAAAATATCAAAGAACATACTTTGGAGAATGCACAGCTTCTCCATCAAATAATACTGGAAAAACTGGTTATCTACAGGTAGAAGATTGAAACTTGAACCCTATCACTCACCCTATACAAAACTCAATGCAAAATGTATGAAAGACTGCAATACAAGACCTAAATCTCTGAAACTACTAGAAAAAAACAGGAATAATACTTAAAGACACTGGTATAGACAATGATTTTCTGGACAGGACCCCCAAATAACAGGAAACAAAAGCAAAAATTGACAACTGGATTACATCAATCTTAAAACTTTTGCACGGAACAAAGAACAGAGTAAGAGACAACATGAAGAATCGAAGCAGGTACAGTATTTGCTACTCAGAATATATGAAGATCTCAAGATATGATCTATCATGTTAAGAAAGGCTCAAAAAGTTAAATATTGCATGTTTTCTCTTATATGAAAAACCAAATAAATAAATAAATAAAATAACAGGAAACTAGAAGATAAATTTTTGGAGAGGGAAGGGAATTAGAGAAGGGGGGAGAAAAGGGAGAGGGATGATGATACTGAAAATGAGCATGATAAATATTAAATCAATATAATAATTTCCTAAATAAACCTCACCATTCAGTATTAGTAACATGCTCTAATTAAAAAGAAATGATATGAGGTCCGGGGATTTAGCTCAATGGTTCCACCACCTGCTTCGCAAGCTCAAGGTCCCGAGTTAGATCCTCAGTACCAAAAATTAATTAATTAATTAATTAAAGGATTCTTATTTTTTAAAAAGAAATAATATGATAAAAAAAAGAAGAATCAAGATATAATATGCACAGGTACAAATTTCCTATGATGAATGTGACCACTATGCATGTCAAAAGTGTACCAATAAAATTAATTTTAAAAGAAAAGAAAAATTATTACAGCAAAAAAATGGATATGATCAAAATATATTTATGTATATATAAAATGCTACAAAGAGACCCAATATTTTATAAAGTTAATAAAAATTTACATATATATAAAGAAATACAAACAATGTAAAACAAGTAATGAAATTTTTTTAAATAATCAAATGACCCGAGTAGACACTTCTTAAACAAAGAAATACAGATGGGGGCCCAGGGATTTAGCTCAGTGGCACTGATCTTACCTCACAAGCACAAGGTCCTAAGTTTCATCCCCAGTACCAAAAAAATAAAAAATATAATAATACAGGTGGCTAGTACATGGGAAAAAAAAATGCTCAAAATCATTAGATATCAGAGAAATGCAAATCGAAACTACAATAAGTTACCATCTCACTCAATTGGAATGGGTATTATCAAAAAGATAAAAATCAACAAATACTGGTGAGGATATAGAGAGTGAAGAACTCTTTCATATTGTTGATGGAATGTAAATTAATTCAGCAATATGAAGAACAACATAGACTCTTCTCAACTAAATATAGAACTAAGATATGGATAAAGCTAAGAATGGAATCAGCCTGTATCTCCATGAACAGATGAACAGATAAGGAAAATATCACTCTCTACAAAATTCAATCCAAGACATGCACAATGGAGTATTAGTTATAAAGAAAAATGAAACATTTCCTTATAAAGCAAAATGGATGGAACTGGAAGACATGATTTAAGCAAAACTCGAAAGTACAGTGACAGAATGCAGATCAGTTGTTTGGGCATTACTAAAAGGCATCAGAATCATTTATCAAAAATAAATCTTATCCTTTTCTTAGATACAAAGCTACACATATTTAAGATATTTTGGTTCATTCTGAGACAATACATCATTCTGTGGGAGGTTTGAGTCATAAAGCAGTCTTGAACCAGTAATTAGAAGGTGTCACATCCAAACAAACAAAAGCCATTGACTTGTTGGAGACGTGCTTTTACTGCACTGTAGTGCACCTCCCAGAACCATGTGCCTACCATGGATGGAGTAAGCCTCATTCAGACAAGCTGAAGCCCTTAAGAGCAGAACTAAGTCCTCCCTGAAAAAGAGTTAATAATACTATGGAGCTCTAGCCTTTCCAGCCTGGCCTGTCCTTCCTACTGGCCCACCCTATTGAGCTTACCTTGCCAGCTTCCATGTGGTATATGCCAGCTCCTTGAACATATCAATATGAATATTATATAACGGTAATGAATATATATATATATATATATATATATATCCATCTGGGTTATATTTTTCTGTCTGAATCTGAATTTATATATTTCCCATCCTCTAAGATATAAAGTTTTGTTCAAACCAGTAGCATTTACATCAATATGCACTGCTATACAAAAAGAGTAAACCATGATTTTTTTTCTTTTTTTCCTTTTTTTTTTTTTGTGGTACTGGGGATCGAACTCAGGACCTCGTGCTTGCAAGGCAGGCGGGTGCCACTGAGCTAAATCCCCAGCAACCATGATTATTTTTCTTTTATCATTTTAAAAATTATTTTTAAGTTGATTATGTCTACTTTTTAAATGAAGCCCAAAAATTTTTGGTCAGTTTAACCAAATCTGAACTATTTTCTTTTTAAATGTGGAAACATATTCTATAACATCCTTTTACAAGTTTCTGATATAGAGCATCCTTCTACTGGCCATCTATGTATGCATTTCACCCAATCTAAACTGACTGCTTTGTAGAACTGGTGTATGGTGATCAGCTAGACTTCCCAGCACATCTGTGTGCTGTAGAGTACATAATCTGCATCCCAGGTTGGCTTCTGTCTTGGTCCAGTTTGCCACCCTGCAGAAACATCCCCGCCAGAAGTTTTCTGCATGTGCTAAATATAGTTTTTCATTCCTTGCATGTCTGAAAATTCTTTTATTCCAAAATCTATTTGATAGTTTAGATGAGAAAAAGAACTTATTCATTGAAAATTATTGAACACTGTAATTCTGAGATATTGCTCCAGTCTTTAAATCCTGCTTTTTTTTTAGACTGATGCTATTTTGAGTTGTTTCCTTATGTAAGACACTTTTAAGATTTCTCTAAACACCTTTAAGCCTTCCTTATACATTTTACTGTGTGTATCAAACAGTAATGTATTTGAATTTTTTTTTAAATAAGAAATTATTTTTTTTTGGACTGGGGATCAAACTCGGGACCTTGCACTTGCAAAGCAGGAGGTGAAACCACTGAGCTAAATCCCCGGCCCTAAATAAGAAATTCTTAACCTGACATGGTGGTCATTGCCTGTAATTCCAGGACACAGCTAGGGCAGGAAGATTGTGAGTTTAAGGTCAGCCTAAACTACATAGTAAGATCCTGACAATAAAAAAGAAAGAAAAAAAACACCAAAAAATAAAAAGAAATCTCGGTATCATGATTAGGATGCATTTTTCCTGGGTTTGAGCCCCATAACCACAGGAAAAAAAAGTTTAAAACAGCATTCTGGTCATATAAAGTATAAATGGAGAACTAGCAACCTAAGAAAAGATACATGCAATAAATAAAATGGATAAATAATCACTATCTTAAATATTATTATTCCTACAAATAATACATGATAAATAACAATAAAAACTGGGTGAATACATGAAGATTAGATCCAATTAATCTTATAATGAATTTCAAATATGATTTACCAGTTGAACAGCCCTGCAATGAACTAGTGTCCTTCTACTGTGAAATGATCCACTACAGGAATATTTTATACTCTCAGTCATTTTAGTTTTCAAAGAAATATGCTTTAAACTTGGATATTATGTGGGGAGGGATGAAGAATTGGGAAGAGAAGTCAATTGATACTCTAAGAATAGGCCCAAGAAAGTGCTCCAAAGCCCTTATGCTGTATTCTAAAAGTTCATGTTTTCTCATGTTCTTGTTTAGTCATTGCATAATTCTGCTATGAATCTGAAGACCAGATCTGTTTTACCTTTCTCTTCTATAATCTTCCTAATCTCTATTGTATCACTTTTGTTATTTTTTCCTCTTATTTTAATTAGATCATTTGGTTCCTTATATTCTATGCTGTTGGGATGAATATTAACAAATGTTATCCTTATAAATGACTTCCTGCCTAGAACTTTGCATATATGGCATTGTCTTATATTTGTATATCTATTCTATATTTACACATTCTATTTCTACTTTGAAAAATTTGGGAGAGCATATTTAATCATAAACTTTGGAACAAATGTAATTTTTTTCCTCAAATGATTCAGGGACTGTAAATCTTGTTTTTTGTTTTAATGGTAGACTTAAAGTAAGAAGAGGTGAAACTCATGTTTATTTCCAAAATTCAAGGACTATAAATTATATACTGGTTCTCACACTATGTAATTTTCAGTGAAACCTATATTACAGGTTTATATAATCTATTCTCTGTCTACTTCCCATAATTTTTGATGAATTCTTAAAATCTAGATTATTAATATAACCATGCATTTTCATATAAAATAAGTTTGATACTTATATAATTTTTCATAACCATACTAACACTAATTATTTAGTTGATATTTCTGATTTTGTTGGTCATTACCTTTTCTTGTCTATCATCTACTCATAAGTAAGGTGCTAATTTTCATTCATTTTTCTAAGAGCAAGAATCATTTGAGGACCTATTGAGTGCTTGCTTGTCCAACAACTATGTTCTTTAATCCTTAAAAAAATTACACCATGCTTATATTTGTATATCTGTTCATGAACTTGCTTGCTTAAGAGACTGTAAGTGTTTTTCTGTTTATATGACATAGAGGTATATAAAGATTTCTGGTACTAATTTTACTTGTACATTTTGGTAGACGGATTTTTTTTTTCTAATTATATGATTGCAATGTTTTCTTGCTTCATTTCTTGTAAATTTCAAAATTTGATTATGGCATCTAGTTGTGAAATTCTAATAAACCTCTAAATATTTAGAATGGAGAAAGTAAACTATTTTGCTTATTTCTTATAATAACATTATGTAACTGGATAGCACTGACTTTGCTTTCTTCTACTAATCTCTTTTTAAGTGATATCTGTATTTTCATCCTGCTGTTTTTTATTTTGTTTTTGCTATCTATTCATTTTAAATAAATGTTTGGGTACTATGTCTGAAATTTGGACTTGAGATTCTTATTTTTAGTTTAGAAATATAATAGTCCTAATTTTAAAACAGTACCAGCCAGACAAAAGGCAAGAAGAAAAACTTCATTTACTGTATACTTCTAGTGCTCTAAATTGTGAACTGGCAGTGTGACCTAGAGGCAGGCACAAATTGCCTACTGTCCCTTTTTACAAAATTTTATTGTAACAGGCTGGAAACTGTCTGTATCTCTACCACCCTAAATTCAAGGTTATTTATTGCCATGAACAATTCCTCTGTTTTCCTCATATCCCAGCTCAAGAGCTACTAAGGTCGGTTCCAACTAATCAGACCTTTATTTTTTCTTAATGATCATCCTCCAATTTTTTACACTAATCATGTACATTTATCTGTTTTCCAGCCTACATACAGGTAGTGTTTATTTGAAGCACAGGATTTTAGTCTTTTAAACTTAATGCTTAAGTAAGTAATTTTACAGAGCTTATAAACATTTTATTATGAGGACTGCTCTAATGATATTCTTACAAGATGTTGTTATAACAGTAAAAAGTTTAAAACTCACTATATTTGGGGAATAATTAACAATAATTGTTAGATACTATGTGGAAAACAACAAAAACTGAAGCCATGCCCTTTTTCTTTTAAAACTTCCAATCTATCTCTGGAAGTAGAATTAATATAAAAGACATAATATACTTGACCATTAAAAAAGCTGGTAGAGGCACTGCTGCCAACACCCTGGCAGAGAAGCTGAGGTCAACATCAAATCTGAAATATTTAAACTATTTCCACAATGCAGACAATTAAGTGCTTGTTGTGCGCAAGGGTGCTGTTGGTAAAACATGTCTCCTGATATACAACAAACAAATTTCCATCTGAATATGTACCAACCGTTTTTGACAACTATGCAGTCACAGTTATGATTGGTGGAGAGCCATATACTCTTGGGCTTTTTGATACTGCGGGGCAAGAGGATTATGACAGACTACGACCATTGAGTTATCCACAAACAGATGTATTTCTAGTCTGTTTTTCAGTGGTCTCCCCATCCTCATTTGAAAATGTGAAAGAAAAGTGGGTGCCTGAGATAACTCACCACTGTCCAAAGATTCCTTTCTTGCTTGTTAGGACCCAAACTGATCTCAGAGATAACCCCTCTACTATTGGAAAATTTGCAAAGAACAAACAGAAACCTATCACTCCAGAGACTGCTGAAAAGCTGTCCCAAGATCTGAAGGCTGTCAAGTATGTGGAGTGTTTTGCACTCACTCAGAAAGGTCTGAAGAATGTGTTTGATGAAGCAATATTGGGTGCCCTGGAACCTCCAGAACCGAAGAAGGGCCGCAGGTATGTGCTGCTATGAACATCTCTCCAGATCCCTTTCTGTACAGCTGGTGTTGGCATCATACTAAAAGCAATGTTTAAATGAAACTAAAGATTAAAAATTAAAATTCATTTCTGCAATAATGACAAACGCCCTTCACCTACCCACATGCATTCCTGTGAGAGAAGGCCAATAGGTATCCCCCCCACCCCTCCCAGTACTAGTTAATTTTGAGTAATTGTGATTGTCAGAAAAGTGATCAGTACTAGTTTTTGTTTTGTTGTTTCAAAAAAACTTTTTTTGTTGTTTAAAAAGTGAGGCATGCTTGTGATGACTGTAACAGACTAATTTGAAATGTTGACGCTGCTCCTTGATTCCACTTGAGAGTAATCTGGGACATCTTAGTATTTTTTTTCCCCTTCTTTTATTTGGGGGGAGTGGGGGGGTTGTTTTTTAGTCTTGTTTTTTTAATTCATTAACCAGTGGAAAGCCCTTAGGGGAGGAGGACAGATTGATTGCACATTCCACTTCCTAGATCTAGTGTAGAAAAACATGTTCCCTACCTGGTGCTCTTAGGAAGGAGAATAGTAAATGCCTCATTTAATAATATACTTCTTTTTGAAAGTTACCTTTTTTCTCTCTCCACCCTTGAGTAGATCCAGTATTTGATGAAACTCATGAAAGTGGATGGAAGCTGTCTTGCCCCTTCTCTTTTCTAGGATGCACTCTATATGTGACTGTGACTTTCAAGGAAATTTGTTTGCCATTTGCTAATTTCTTTTTTGAAGTTAATTTTAATTCTTTCACTGATAAATGAAGAAAAGTATTGCATCTTTTGAAATACATCAAATGGATTGAGTTTGTAATTTAAAATTTTTTCCCCTGTCAGTCATTGTCTTACATGCTTAGCATAGGTTTGCAACTCAGTGGTGTTTGGTGTTCCTAGATCCCAGCTGAAAATCTTACACACAGAGGTAATATTAGCGGTGATGCTACAAGACAGATGCCTGAGGGATAACTGGCATCCTCTTTCAGCTTATGAGTATGCAGGCCTGCTTCATTAAGAAGCTGGGGGTGGGTGGGGGTGGGGAAGAACACTTACCAACATGGGGACCAGCTAGGGAAATCCCCTTATTTCTGTTTTGCATATGAGGAACTCTATAGCAACCGGTTGAGGCTCTCTAGTTTAATAAAGATCATACAAGGAGTCTTATGAAGACTGTTTTAGTAAGCATTAATAGGGATTTTATCAGCTTATTTTTGTTGCAGATTCCAGATTTTTAAAATGTTTAAATTTTTTCACCTTCCCAAAAATCCTAATTCTTGTAGATTATATTTGTGTTGAACCAATGTTTTCTCATGTCTCAATCTTTGTATATGTGTTCTTTTCAGATATATTAAACAAAAGCCCTTCACACACACACACACAAAAGCAGCTAGATTTGGGCATTAAATAGAAATAGCTGAGCTAAAACCTTAGCCTCTGAGTATATCGCTATTAAAACATTGATTCTCTTGGGCCGGGGATTTAGTTTAGTGGTTTCGCCACCTGCTGCGAAAGAGCAAGGACCCGAGTTCAATCCCTGGTACCAAAAAAAACCAACAAAAAAACAAAAAAACCATTGATTCTCCATGTTCTTAAGTATAACTTAATTTAAATATCCTTCAGAATGTGAACTAACAAATCTAAATACATAATGTGACTCCCATCCTTCCTTGTTTTATATTTCAGGGAATCATCTAAAGAGATTGAATCTTCTGTAATCATAGCACTGCCTGTCCTTGCACCCCAACATTCCTCAGTACTTCATTTTATTGATATACTTATTTTTGTCTAAATGATTACATTCATTGTCAAGATCTAAATCTGATTTATAAAAATATTACTACTCTACTTTTTTTCCATTTCCACTTCCAATGCTCCTCAACATATATAGCTTATCTCACTGTCTCTCTCTGTAAGTCTAGGGCACATGTTTAGAAGTTGGAAAGTTGTAATTTCTTTGTAGATCTGAAGAAGCATGAATTTCCATGATCATTTCTTAGGTGTGTTTCGACACAAAATATATAAACAACTCTTCAAAAATAAAAAATCAGTCATGGTTGAATAAAGACTAAATGAGAAGTACTGAATTTAGTGCATTGGTGTATCCCAATCTTTTCCAAATATAAAATAGACATTGTGATAAGTACTCACAGGTATTATTATGTGGGTAAAAATAATTCAACACAATTGAATACATTCCATATTCTTGGCACAATGCCAGGGTTTGAAATATGAATGATACAATTCTTGTCTCAAGTAGTTTTCCTGATAGTACTACATAATAAGCAACAAATTAGTATATACTATACAAGATACTAAGAGTTATTATAGAATTATATATGATGGAAACATATGGAAGAGATACATAATTGAAGTAGAAACCAACATGAAAAAGTTTTATGGTATATGTAAGACTTAAACAGGTACCTGAGATTAATTAGAATCAGGAACATGTAAACCATTCCATTCCATGCAAAACACGGCAAAAAAAGCAAAAACTGGGGTTGTCTAACAATAAAAATATATACATATGAAAATGCAAGAATAAAAAGCCATGATGTGATAGGTTAATTGGGGACAAAACATAAAAGAGGTGGTTTGGCATCTTCACATGTTTGAACTCAGGCTAGAGTTGCATGTTGAAATATTATCAGAGACAAGACTAGAAATCTGATTCTATGGAGTTGGCAGTAGCAATAAACATTAAATAGCAGAAACCGTGAACAACTAAAAAGCTAGCTCATTTCTTGAAAAAATTATCTGAGTTCAAAGAAGTTTAAAGTATTGTATGAGCCAACAAAACTTCTTGGACTAGATTTGCTCAAATGGAAACCTACTGCAATCTCCACATGAGACTCTAGATAGCCTTTGAAGAACATTAACAATATCATCACCTGAACATGAGGATCCAGAGAAGCATAAATTTCCACTGTCAATATTTTTTCCATTTTAGCAAGAACCTCAGGAAAGGTGAGAGCGATAGTAAGCTGATTGTGTCAATTTGAGTAAGAAATACCCAAATAAATTGGATCGGCATAATTCTGGGTATGGCTGAAGGAATTTATTGAAGACAGAAAATCCACTGTGGGTGTGAGTGATATCAACCAATAGGCTTGCTGCCTGAGTGGAATGAAAGGGAAATGAAGAAGGAAGGCTTGGTTCCATTTAATCAGAAGAGCTTGTCTTCATCTTCACCTCGGACATCATCTCCCGGCTTCCAGCAGAGACTATTCAGCCTCTTAGTGACGATCCTTCAGTCTCCTGATAAAGACTCAAACAGGACACTTCCATGAGCACCAGGCCTTTGATTGGATCCTTTTGACTCCAGTGCACAGACAGCCTTTTGTACTTTTCCACACCTGACTCTATGGGTGGCCATTGTAAGCCAATCTTGTAAATTCTTATATATGTGTATGTCTTGCATTAAGTCTGTTTCCCTGGTAAGCACCAACTGATCCAGTGAGGGAATAAGAAAATGTGAAATGTCTAACATTGAACAAGAAAAAGGAGAACCCAACAGATAGGAACATCCTTCCTTTTTCTCATCTCACAGAAACTCTACAGAAAAGAGAAATCAGCATCAGGGCAAATTCAGATTGATGGTAAGAGTAATATATTACTTTTCCACAGCCTCTATAACAAATAATTACAAACTTCATGAATTAAACAACAAATACATTATCTCACAATTTGGAGTCCTGAAGTCTAAAACCAGTTTCACTGGGCAGAAATTAAAGTTTTGGCAGATGCATGTTTTCTTGGGAGATTCCAGGGGAGAATTCACTCCTTGCATCTTCTGGCTTCCAGTGGCTTCCTGTATTCCTCTTGTAATCACATCATTCAAGTCCATCTCTGTAGGTACATTGCTTTCCCTTCTTGCCAAATCTCTCTCTCTTTCCTCCCTCTTATGAGGATATATGATGTAATTACACTTAGGACCCACTTAGATAATTCCAGATAATGTCTCCACCCTTAATTTAATCACACTGTATATGATATGAAGTAATATTCATAGGTCCTAGTGATTAGGACATGGATATCATCTGGAAAGCTACAATTCACCACAGTAAGAAATAATAAGTAAGAAATCATTTCTTGGATAAGTTCTTTCTGGAATCTAGTAGTCAGGTCTCTCCAGAGAAACAGAATAAATGGGGGACAGTGGGCTAGAGAACTAGAGAAATGATGGTACTTCACATGTCCAAGCATGTGAAAAGTAGAACAGCTGAGAGTATAAGTCATTGTTCAAGTCCAAGTCCAGAGGCAAGAGACTGATGTCGTAGCTCAAAGGCAGTCAGAGAAAGCAAGTTATCTCTTACTTAACCTTTTTGCTCTATCCAGACCTTTAACTGGTTGGATGGAATCTACTCATGTTGGGGAGGGTCATCTGGTTTGCTTCGTTAACTGATCCAATTGTTACTCTTATTGAGAAATACCCTCAGAGATGCACTTAGAATAACACTTAACCAAATATCTGGGTCTCCTTTGACCTAGTTACATTGATACAAAATTAACCATCTCAAGAGTCTAAATTTTTATTTTAGAAACTTGAAAATACTATTTACAAACTAAATGGACTGTTAAATTGCTATGAAACACTTGTATAACTACTCTATATGCCTACTATAAAGGCTAAAGGAGGTAAAGAAGAGGGCTTCAGCATGTTTAGTATATTATAGAAAGTAGGCACCATACATTATTAATCTTCAATTCCCCTCAAGAACAAAACATATGGGAGAAGTTAGCAATATCAGTTTGGACATAAAATTAAGCATAGAGTATAGCTCTATTACTAACATATTCCCCTAACCAATTTATGTAATGAAGTCTCTTATTCTTAGCTCTACTTCTCTTTGGTTTGCTCTTGCAATATTCTATCATTCCAGTAGAAAACAACTACAGTACTTTAAAAATAAACCTATTCTAATGCTCAAATTTATTATAAGATGTAGAGGTCTTTGAAGTCAGAAGTTTGTAGTAATAGAATTGTACTTTCCATGTTGTCAACTTAAAATATTACTTTGTGATAAAGTATATATTACAATTGGCCATAAACATTCCCACAAGGTTATTTAAAATAATAGTGATTTATATCATCCTGTTGTGATGTTACGGAGACCTGGTTGACAACTCGACCACATGGTGCTTTCACTAAATGGACCATCGGCTTGTTTTCTCTCACACAGTGATGGGAAGAGGCTCCACTGTTTGAAAACTCAGCAAACTTTCCTTAGTCCACCTGGTCATTGGAAGTGCTGAGAACCCAAACTGTTCTGTATTCATATGTGTGATTATTTCCTCTATTCACCACATTTGGAGAAACACAGTAGTTGGCAGTTTCACTAAACAAGGGGGGGGGGCAGCAAATGCTGAAGAATTGCAGAACCCACGTGATTTATAGAGGGATTTATAGAAAGCAGTAAGGAGAAATTATAGGTAAAATAGAGGAAGTGTTTTGAAACCATCTTTCCACTAACTGTTTATGAAAACTTAGGTATTGCAGCTGCCCAGGAAGTCTAATTATTCCAGCAGTCTTTGTGGATTTATAAAACATATATATATAATAGAAAAGAGAGTGTAAGTAGAAAGACACTAAAAGACAAACATTGTTCTTTCTCTTTATTCTAGATAAATAATAAAAACCTCACATTGTGAAGAATTACACAAATTCAATAAAGAATTAAAAACATAAAATTCTGGTTTCAGTATCACATAAACCATTTTTATTAAATAAAATGAGAATGTGTATAATTAAATATCTTATTACTACAGTATGGAAGAAAGATGCATGATAAAAATAGGAAAGTAAGAGGAATTTAAATTTGTGCAGTATTATAAAGATACAGAAATCATCAAGTACTATAATTACATATGAAAAACATGCATTTTATTATGACCAGTGGAATTTAGGTTCATTGTTATGATTCTAAATAATTTTAGCAGCACTGAAATATGAATGCCAATATTAATGCCAAAATACTGACCCAATAAATGATTGCATAAAAATATTATTTTAGTAATTAGCATATTTCGATAATATTTTAAATAACTTGCTTCAATTTGTGTGTGTGTGTGTGTATGTTGCGTGCATGTGTGTGTGTGCTGGGAACTGAATGCAGAATCTACTACAGTATGATTCACACAAATTTTCTTAAAATGTTGACCTTGGTGAAGCATTAGCTCAATGATGAAAAAAACAAAATCAACAATGTAAAGAAAGGGGAGGGCCAGGGATTTAGCTCAGTGGTTTCGCAGCCTGCTGTGCAAGTACAAGGACCCGAGTTCGATCCCCAGTACAAAAAAAAAAGGGGGGGTTCCCTTCCTGTTAGGATGTAGAAAGACATGATAGATTGTCATTCCTGATGAAAATAAAATAAGCTACCAGATTAACCAAAAAAAAAGTTACTTTTTTTATATAAAGCCAGCAATAAGCCTCAGACTGGAAGGTTAAAATAACTAACTCAAGAGGTAGAGGTCTTTCTCTGGATCTGAGGACTAGTGACACTTTCAGACCTGAGGTTAATGCTGAAGTTGGGGACAGGTCTAGAAAACAAGTCATCAAAGAGGACAGTCTCCTCCACTGAGGAGAAAAGAGTCAAATGCATGAAAAACCTTTGAGGTGGTTTGTCATATGTGGAAATGGAAGATCTGCCAAATAATGATGTTTTCAGAGGAACTGTGCAGCAGTAACAGGCTGAGGAAAAGCTGGGAAGCAGAATATGCACTCTGGGCCTTGGGCTGTCTGTACAGTGAGTGTGCAGTTTCAAGTTTTGCATACTTGAGTTATTTTGGTTTTGAGACCCAGCACCTTTGATGTGAGTGGTCTCAGAGCCCATCTGGAGGGAAATGCCTGAAGCCTGAACTCACAACTTCAAATCATTTGAAACCAAAATTAATTGAGTCACAGAAGCTGTAATCAAATTGCCAGCCTATTCAGCTTCTTGTTAGATTGGAGATTCCAGTCTGTTTGCTCACTGAACTTTTTGAATTTGAGCTTATAACCAAATAGAGATCTTAGAATTTAAGAGATAGAGTGAAAAAAACCTTCTAGGAAAGAGGCTGTCCTTAACTAAATGGAAAAAATTCCTTAAATATACAACTTATTACACTGAAATAATGAAAAGTAGAAAACCTGAATGTTTAATAGCTGTTTAAAATTTTAAATATATGGCAAAGATATTTTTTAAATTTCCTCACAAAGAAATCTCTAGGCCCAGACAATACAATTAGTGAATTCTATTAAATATTTGTATATAAATTACATCATCCTTATACACTTTCAGAAAATGAAACTCATTCCAACTCATGTTTTGAGAACAGTACAACCAAAATTTGATATTTTGATACCAAAATTAGACAAAGACATTACAAAAAATGAATTTATAGAATTGTATGTCATTGATATAAATGTCAATGTCTTCAACAAAATAATAGCAAAACAACAACAACAACAAAACGAAAACAATAGGCCCAGGTATTTAGCTCAGTGGCAACACACCTGCCTCACAAGTGCAAGGTCCCGAGTTCCATCCCCAGTACCAAAAAAATAATAATAATAATAATAATAATAATAGCAAATTGAATTCAGCAATATATAAACAAGATAAAATATTATGATAAAGTGAAGCTCTTCACAGGAATCCAACTTTACCTCAAACATTGGCGATCAACATTATCTAGAAAATTAATTGAAAACAGAAAAAAAATCATTGGATTATCTCAGTAGGTCCAAGAAAAGCAATTGGCAAAATTCAACACTCATTCATAATAAGCAGTTTCAGCAAACTGTCTTTAACCTGATAAAGGGCATTAATGAGAAGCCACAGCTGGCTTTATGATCACAGTGAGAGACTTCACTGGTGACCTGTTCAGACCCAGGTCTCCTCGCTCTAAAGGCCCCTGTTCTTGCTTTAATGATCTGTTGTGGCTGTCTTGAAATTCTTAATAATTTTTCTAACATGAACTCCATATGTTTGCTTTGTACCGGGCCTCATTTAATTGAAAAACACTGAATTCTTTGTAAGATCAGGAGAAAAGCCAGGATGCCAACTCTCCACTTTCATTTCAACATTGTACTCAGGGCCGGGGATTTAGCTCAGTGATTCTACCACCTGCCTCGAAAAATTGACAGGATGATTCTAAAATATATAGAGAAGGGCCAGGGATTTAGCTCAATGGTGCTGCCACCTGCCTCGCAAGCACAAGGTCCTGAGTTCGATCCCCAGTACCTAAATAAATAAATAAATAAATAATAATAAATAATAAAATATAGAGAGAAAAAATTTAGAAAGTGCAAAATAATTTCTAAAATCAGACAAGATTTTCACTGCTAGATTTCAAGACTTACTATGAAGCTGAAGGCAATGTAGTTTTGATATAAGGAGTAATAATTTTATTAAATGTATAAGATTAAGATATGGAGGCACATGAGCTGCAACAGATTATGAGAGTATGATTAAGTGAGATTTGTTTCTAAACATCCCTTGACATAGGTAGACATAAGTTGACTTTCAAGGGTGGGAGCATGTCTTTGTTCATAAATCAAGCAGAAATGAAAATTTGACAAGTTTGTGATAGTTTCACTATTAAGAGCCTTAGTTCCCGTGCTCGCTTCCACATCACATGTACTAAAACCTCTAGTCCTGGATAATACAGTGAAACTCCTTGGGGGGAAAAATGAAAAGGTATCAGAGTAATATTTCCTTTCATCTTCTTAGTTAAAAAAAAATCAACATTTAGTGTCACTTATTTTTAGCAAAACTGGCAAAGCTATATAATAAGGAAAGGATGATCTTTTTTTTCAGCAAGTGAATGTCTGTATGGGATTGTAGGAGGGAATTCTTGAACAATATGTCACACCCTGTAAAAAAGTCAATGATCTACTATAGCTCAGGAGTCATCCTCATTTATTTTTTCCTTTCTCTCATATATCATGTTAATTCCATCAATTAATTTGATCAGCTCTAATATTTAAATATATTTAAGCTTGACTACTTCATATATACTATTATATATTTACATATATGCTATATATGTGTATATATATACTATATATATGTATATATAGTATATATATACACTATTATCATTGTACACACTATTGTATATTCTTTTTTTAATATTCAATTACTTGTTGATTTTCTTTTATTAATATAAGAGAACTATAAATCAAGGAAAATATTTTGGGTCTCTTTTTTTACTTCCATCATCTGCTTTTCATAAATAAATACAAAGTTAACATTATTTGACAGTAAAAGATTTATGATAATTATTTATGCATTTGAATCAAACCCATTAATCGTGAACATCAGCTCCCACAGAGGAGATTATAAATACATGAGAACAGCTGACTTCTAATTATTTGTATGAAAAAGATATTCAGAACGTGAGAAAAATAAACTTTGTACATAAGATGAAAGGACACTCAGCTCTTTTTAGCACACTGTGGTATACCAGATAATGCCTTACTAATGCTGCAATACCCAGGAACCTGTTATATGTTATATGACATGGAAAAAGGGATTATACAGAAATTATTAATTTTAAATATGTTGAGACTGAAGAGATTAACCAACATTATCTAGGTGGGCTCAGTCTAATCACAAAAGGGAGGCAAGAATGTTCAAAGAGATGTAACAACAAATGCAGACCAGAGAAGACAGAGAGACAGACAGAGATTGGAGGATGCTACCTTGCTGGGTTTGAAGACATAAGGAGTCATAAATTAAGGACCTCCGGAGGTTTTTAAACACCCAAAGGCAAGATAACAGATTCTCCTATAGCACCTCCAGAAAGACCTTGACCCTGCTGATATGTTGACCTAACTCTGTGAGATCCACTTTCAATCTTCTGACCTCCAGAACTGCAAAATAATAAATTGTGTTGTTTTAAACCACTGAAAGTGTAGTACTTTTTACAACAGAAATAAAAAATTAGTACAAATGTATGAGAGTGCTTTTGTAGAAAATGTCTTTTCAAATGCATGTTACACTTGATTCTAATCTCTAGTGATAAGATGACCCCAACCCACCCCATGCGCAAGTGTGTGTGTGTGTGTGTGTGTGTGTGTGTGTATACTCTCTTTGCTCATTTCTTCACTTTGGATTTTTCTCACTCTGTGAGGGATCTATGTCTCTTAGAATGCATCCATTTTGGTTTGCAAAAAGTTCATTTAAAACTATGGAAAATTTAATCCACTTATAACTATACCTTGTTTACATATATTTGGTCTAAACTGAATTTTTCTATTTTATTATCATTATATTCATATTTTATCATTTTCTTCCTGCTTTATTCTATGCATTATGCATATGTATTTCTTTTGCTTTAACTTTCCTGTTTTTTTTTTTCATTTAGCCTATATCTTACATTAGTGTCTGCTCTTTGTTTTTTTTTAAAAAGTAGGAAAAATTTACTGAGAGAAAGATAGCTTATGCCTAAGAGAAACAGAAGGGGGACTGGAAAGTGGGTTGCCCCCTTACCCAACTTATCAAAGGTGTTTTATGGGACAAAGCCATGAGGTGAGGCAGGTTCAAGGTGGGACAAAACTATAGTCAACCAGTAAGATTACGAGTACAGTCAAGTAATATTTGATCCAATGAAATATCACAAGGTGGACAAAACTATGAGCAACCAATAAGATTATGACAAGTATAGTTGCTTAGGTAATATTGATTAAATGGTGATCCAATTAGGAAACAAGTCACATAGCAAGCATACAAAGAATGAGCAAGGATTTTGCCTGGAAAGGAGTGGGTCAAGGTTCTTTCTGGGAAGATCTTTGTTCCCTGCCCAGGTGATTGATACCTATTTAGAATATCAATCACTGTTATTCATCTTTAGGGGAGGCATGCGGGTGTGGTAGTTTCTCTTTTACAGTGCTGGCTTTCAGTGAATGTGTCTTGATTATCCTCCATGTTGGTTCTTCTACTGTCCTACCCGTTGGTTTCTTGTAGGCTGGCCCTGTCTAAGTGCCTACATGATATCTAATTAATTTACCTATCTACAATACCCCCCCCCGAAAAAATACCCCTAACTGCTGTGAGGGGGCAAAGGAAGAAGGTTGTTCTGTCTACTTCCAGCTGAAGAGGGTCATAATTGTGATCAGCAGTCAGAGTTACTCCACAAATAGCCTACCTAAAAGGCTTCAAAAGGCACCAGACATTGTCATCTTGGGTAGGTGTACAATTTTGAGTCTGAAGGAGACAAAACCAAAGAAACAGTTAAGAATACATGGGCCAGGGCAGGGATTTAGCTCAGTGGTTCAGCCGCCTGCCTCACAAGTGCAAGGACCCGAGTTCGATCCCCAGTACCAAAAAAAAAAAAAAAAAAAGAAAGAAAAAAGAATACATGGGTTAAATTATAAAGTCAGCAGAATTTCTATGAATATAGCCAACAAGCGTTTCCACTGGGAGGAACTAGTAATAGCCTCCCACAAAGAGGATAAGGAGAAGGTTCAGGGGACTTCAGAATCCAATATAGAAGTCATATTGTAGTTTAGCAGTTATGAGCTGTTTACAAGGTTGATCTGGTGGATCCGAGTAAAAGAAGTCTAGCACATTTGTCATTGGTTCCATTTGTATGACTGCTTGAGAGTTTGGTAGCCCCTAGGCAAAAATAAACAAAACTTTTAAGAAATTAGAGCATGTATAATTTAAGTACAAGGACCAGAATGGAAAGGCAGGTTGAGGAAAGAGTCACACTTAGAATCTATGAAGCAAAAAGAAAACCCTTACCTCCAACTAGTAATAGTGGTGGAAGATCTCCAAAATGATATCGTGGGAAAAGATGCAATTCCCAAACCTGCTAGATATCTGAAACATGAGTTCATGTTCTCTAAAATCAAAGAATGAATTCTAGGAACAATGGAAGTTAAGAGTAGGAAAAATTTATTGAGAGAAAGATAGCTTCTGTCTAAGAGAAACAGAAGAGGGACCGAAAAATGGGTTGCTCCTAGTCTTTGCTCTTTTAAATTGAGAAAACCCTTGTAAACCATTAGGCGTTCTTGATATGTACTGAAAATCTCTTGTTCATTCCAAAATTAAGCATTTACATTTTACAGAGAACTGTTTTTGCTTTGTTTTGTTGTCTTTTGGAGACAGGGTCTTACTTTGTAGTTAAGGCTAAGCTTGAACTCACTATGTAGCCCAGGTTGGCTTTGAAATTGAGGTGATCCTTCTGCCTCAGCCTCCCAAGTGCTGGGATTCTAGGCATGCACCACCACACCCAGCATTTATATTTATCATTTTATTTACATTTTTTGGAGGGGGTACTGGGGATTGAACTCAGGGCCCTGAACTTAGGAGGCAGGCAGTGGAACCACTGAGCTAAATCCCCAGCCCTTTATCATTTTATTTGACTCTTACAAAAATCCTGTTCCACAGGTAGGAAAGTTCTCACTTGCCTCATTCTCTAGACCAGTCAAATTCCTCAACTTCATCATATTCCCTCTCATACTATCAGTGTCTTTACACTCCACTCAACCAGTGACCATAGCTAAGAGCATGTAAATAGATAGTACAATGAGATTCATGGAAGAACCTGCCTTCATTTATTGTACCATCACTTACACACTTACTTGCATTGTAATTTGTTACTTTAAGTCAGATCTTAGTGGTACTGTTGCTTCTGATGCAACTTTAGTTTGGAAGTTGGCAGAGGAAACTACATAATAACAGTGAAAAATGTATCACAAAATAATTATGATGGAATGCCCAGGATAAACAGAAATAGGACTGATCATAGAAGTTGATAATGGATAATTTTGTCATTAAGTCATTTTATTTACTTACTCTGGCACATTCTCTGACACATAATGCAAATTGGACTTCAGTTCAACATATTGAGCCAGAAAATAATATCAAAGGGTGTTTGAAGGGAAAGGCACACATCTTGGAGATAATGTGTTTTAACATAGTTTTGAGTAAATGTTGATATTTCAATTTCAGATACTGATACAATTATGGGTGAACCATGATTATAATAACTGGGGTCAGATTAACAATATAATATTTTATCCTTCTCTCCCTCAAGTAAGAAAGAAATAAAGCAGCATGTATTGAGTGCCCATGAATGCCAAATAGATCACTAAGTATATTTATATATATGTTCATATGTTTTCATTTAACTTTATACTAGTAAAATAGACATTTTTATTATATTGATATACTGATATGAAAGCTATGGTGAAAGGACATTTTTAAGCAGCCAAGGACAGAATATATAGCAGGGATGATATTTTCAAGTATTTACAACTTACAGCGGCAGACTGATACACAACTCAAAAAAATTAACATTAGATTTTTCCTGTTAGAATGCAAAAAGCAATTTTGAAAAGTAGGACTTTCCCCTGGTACAATGATTCTCAAAGTGTGATTTTTTTAAAATTAATTTTATTGGTACATTTTAAGTTTACATTATTACGATCGCATTAGTCAGACTCAGACCATGAAGGAACACATTAGAAATGCATTAAAAAAATGTATTTATTGGGTCTTATCCTAGAACTACATAAAATGTTCCCTCAAGTTTGAGAAGCACTGACTGGCCTTCACCTCCCTGCTTCACATTTTCCTTTTACCTGAAATTCTTGGAGAAACTGTCCATAGTTCAATATTTTCTCTTAAGAAAATTTTTGTTTTGTTTCTTGAGTTACATTTTCTTCCCACACTTTCTTTTGGCCTCAATTTATTATGTATGGATGCCATTCCCTCCATTCCATCTTACTCACTACTGCTTTTCTTCTTTGTATTAGTCTCAGTTTGCAGGTTGTATATGGTTTGTAATATACACCATTTCAGTGTCTGAGAAAATGGAGTGAGCAATTAAGAGAAAGCTCAATTAGATCACTTTATGGTTGCTTGATAAGACTTTTTCAATTTCTTTAAATAACTTATACCAGGGATATAAAAAATATTGACCCTGCTTTCTAACAGACCAGGGATGACTTGATGGTGATGAGTAGTGTTTACCCAAGTTTGTGAGGAGCTTTTAAGAAAACTAATTGTAGTTGACTAAGGTGACTTTTAATGAGTTTTACCTAATGATCTTCACATAAATGTATAATTACCTTCCCTTGAGTTTGTGCAGAATCTGTGACTACCTACAAGCCAATGGAACATGGTCAAGGTGACAGAATGCCACTTCTATGATTAATCTTGTCATGTAGGGTTTCGAATTAGCTAACTAGAATAAAACCTCCACTTGAAGGTTTGATTGAGGTAAATGGCTATGTGGGAAGAGCTCCATGGTCAGGAGCTGCAGGCAGTCTAAAGGCAGAACCTTTCCAAGAGCCAGCAAAAAGCTGGAGTCCTCTCTCATACAGCAGCAAAGAAATCAGTTCTGCCAAGTACTGGAATGATGATGGAAGCAGGTGCTTCCTGAAATGAAACTCCAGATGAGAATGCAGCCAGGCCAACAACTGCAAGACTATGAGATGATCCTAAACAGAGGATCCAGACCAGCTCTTCTCAGATTTCTGATTTACTGGCCTGAGGGAATATATTCAACTTATTGTAAGCTTTTAGCTTTCTGCTAGTTTTATTTCACAGCGGGACAAAACTAACATTCCTTGATTTTTCACTATTTGACTCCTTCACTTTTCCCTGGTAGGTTCCCAAGATGCGAAAAAGACTAACTGAACTTGAAAGTCTGGACCACATTGTTACTAATGGGTTCCTTGTCTCTCTCCTCCATGTTGCCCAATTTTCTTTAGATTGTGTGTTGTTCAATATGTATTTTCTGTTTACTCCCGTTTCTAGCAAAAATTGTATCTGAGAGATTATAGCTATAATAATTGCTCTTTATAGGGCCTGGGGTTTTAGCTCAGTGGAGCCTGCACCTGCCTTGTAAGTGCAAGCTCCTGAGTTCAATACCCGGGGGAAAAAAAAAAATTGCTCTTTATCCGATTTTCTTCACACACGCACACACGCACACACACACACCCTAAATTTTGAGAATGTCCTCTCTGGTGAATTCTGAAGGGGATGAGAGGGACTTTTTTTTTTTTTTTTCAGTGGTTTTGAGGTTTCCCTCTCTTTTCCTAATCATCTGTTCCATCTGCTCTTCTCCAAATGTGAAGCATTTCTGAGATTGGATCAGCCAGTTTTTATGGACTACTTCTGGGAAGGCTACAATAGAAACAGCCTTGATTACCACTACGTTTTCTCTCTCTTTCCCTTTTTTTTTTTTTTTTTTAATTTTTTGGCACCTTGAAACTTGTCAGAAATGCAAATTCTCAGGTTGCTTCTCAGTAAGAAAAAAATACTCTTGGAGTTTGTCTTCGTAATCTGTGATTCATCAAGTGATTCATCAGGTGATTCTTATGCATTGTGAAGTTTGAGAAAAGTTGCTATTAAGACAACTTTTGATAATAACTTGATGATAAATAAAGATAAACAAATAAATTATTGCATGACATAGACAACATTTCTAAAACATACAAAAGGCAGAAAATCCACTCATCCAGCCTTAGGTACAGTGGGAAGGAAGAGTGAGGAACTGTATTTGTGAAAATATTTAGATATATGTAGGAATTCTGAAAATACTGAATCAGTGGCTAGCTTTCTTGGGCATAGCCTAGAATTTGGGTAGGATTCAGTTCTTAGAAGTTCCATATTTACTTAATGTCATGTTTAAAACAGAACCAGAACAATAGAGCAGGACTGTTGCAAAGAGATTGGTAGGACAGATCACCTGGTAAAATGCACTAGTTTATCCATGGCCTATATATACTTTGTAGGGTATTTTTATGTTATCCTTTTGCCTCACACAGGAGACAGAAAAATATGCAGTGGCCTGGCAGAGACCTGGGGTTGGGAAAAACATGTTGCTATATGTGTGGAAAAATCAATGATGAGAGACAATGCCAGACAAGCTTATGCTCAACTGTCAGCAGCTTTGGACACAAGTACATTTCTCAAGGACAGGCAGGACCTAGTTGTCACTAGCAGAGGCAGTGTAGGCAAAGGCTGCTTCCCAGAAAAGTGAGCTGGAGCTCACCAGAGGGACACAGGGCTCTTACCTCCTCCCTCTTGCCAACACTCACATATGAGAACTCGTTTTCTCTGCATCCAGATACCTTGTTGTGAAAGGAGAGAGGGAAGAAGGGAGAAATTCTGCCTGAAAATGTGATTTTTAATTAATATATGGAAAGGGAGTGATTTCAACAGAAAAGTATATTTAAACTAGTGGTCCCTGACTTATCAATCAATGACACATTTAAATATCTGCTTGTAACCTCCTATCCTGCTTCCAGTATTAATGGAAATGCATAAAAACAATGATCAGTTACAGAAAATATAATGGTAATTTATTTTTTAGAAACATAATAAACCCATGAGTTAAAATTATAATCTTGTTAGATTATGTTAATTTTTGAGGACTAAGCCTTTGTATTCAATTTCCTTCTGTCTTCATACAGTGGATTCCCTAACAGATATTTCTCTTAACTCTGCCTGTCAGGGAGAAAACATTCACTTTTGAATATTTCATTTTAGATGGAGTATTTTTAAACTTTGTCAATCTGATACAATTGATTTAGTTTTAGTCTGAACTATATATATAAAACTATAAATATGAGCTAAAATTATATATTCTATTAAGCTAGTTACTTTTATCAAATTCTTTTAAAATATATATTACCAAAGAAACAATAATTTTTACTTAATTACAGATTCAGTTGCATCTATTTCTTCTGGAAAATATATTTAGGTGATTTTTCTCTTGAAGAAACAATGCACATGTAACACAATGTCTATCTGTAGATTTCTTTATGGTAACATTAATTTTTGTAGAGATATTTCCAGATAATGATGAAAGCAATTTTCCCCTCCATTTGTAACATTAAGAAATGCTCTCCAGACTTAGCATAGCAATTACATCAGTAAGTTTTGGGTATTGACTCTCTTTATAGACAGGTATGAAGAAATTATGGTTGGGTCCAGCACTTGGGAGGATGAGACAAGAAGATCACCTTAAATTTGAGGCCAGTTCAGGCTATGTAGTGAGTTTAAGGTCAGCCTGAACTACATAGCAGGACCTTGTCTCAAAAAACAAAAACAAAGCAAACAAAAATTATGGTTGGGTGAGAGTTCTACCTATAATTATGTAAATATGAAAAAGAATGAGTTCATGTGCTTTATTCAGTAAAAAATGTATTTCAATGAATAGTCTATCCTATTCTACTCCTTAAGTACTCCAAGAGAAGAGTGTTGATGTAAGATATGGTAGCTACTCTTAAATTGCTCACAATGAAATTCAAAGACAAATGCATAAATAATAGTATGCTTACTAAGAAAGGAAAATATATACAAAGTAGTATTGAGTCATAAGAGAGAAAAATGTACACTGAGTCAGTCTATATGTAGTAAGGGGGAAATCACAAAGGAGGCAACACCTGAGCTACAGTTTTAAAAAAGGAAAACCCAAGAAGAGTAAGCAGCAGACAACTTCAGAAAGATTACTGAAACTAACTCTGGATATAGTTCTGAGAAGATCATAAATTCCAGGTACAATATTCTGAAAGCTGTAAATTGTTGAAACTAAGAACCACAATTGCTAAAGCACAGAAACAAAGGCTGGAGGTACCATGTTATTGTCTTCCAAAACGAAAATAAAGGCAGTGATGCCATGATTAGAGTTAATTAAAAAGACAATCTAGTCAGATATGGTTGGTAAATCCTGGAATGGATTGGGGACCCCATTCGATCTCTTTCCTAAATATAGATCAAGCTGTGTTTGTGCTGGTCTTTTAGAAAGAAAAGGAAAAGATGAACATGATAATTTTTAACACAGATAGAATTTGTATTTCTGAACTGGCCACTAGATTTAAAAGTCAGTAATCTTCTTCTGGGTATTAAATAACAAAACAACCCTACCACTAATAGAATTCAAAAAGTGATATAATACCAACCAGTAAAGATGCCAAAATTATCAACTCGGATAAAGGAAGATATTCTCTTTTTTTAGAAAGCCAGAATTTGAAAGAGCTATTTTGTATTTTATACTAATGATATGTGGTTAATAAATTTCAAAATAGGGCTGGGGCTTTAGCTCAATGGTGCCACTGCCTACCTCCCAAGCGCAAGTTCCCAAGTTCAATTCCCAGTAACCCCTCAAAAAAAGTTAATAAATTCCAAACTAAATTGTCCTTCCTTAAAATTAATTACAAACACTCTGTGTATGATACACTTAATAATGGCATAATTGAGCTCATTAGCAGAATTTTAAATATCCTTCACTGCACTTTACCTACATCATTCTGTGCTAGTTTATACCACAGCGTCTTTGACCCCTTACTGGCATTTATCTTAAAAACAATTCCTTGAAGTTCTAGTGAAGTGGCATTGCTCTGAGTAAAATTAGCTCTACTGTCTGAATATAGTGCAAAGTCACCAAATTACCAAATACAGTTACATAAAAAATTATCTACTTGATCACCAAATAATATATTATCGTGCTTGTAGACTATTACTTCTTTCAAAAAAGTTCCATGGAAGCTTTGTGATAAGAAAACCAACTATTATTAGAACATACACGAGTTCAGTGCAACTACAGAATATATTTTAATTGTTAATAACAGTCTTCTAAATTTTATCTCCCATGACTGAGGTTTGGGCAACAAAACTTATCACTTAGTAGATTGACAGCTAATTTCTCTTACAATCTCAGTGACAAAACTCATATTCAACCTTACTGTACTCGTTCCTTCTCTTTGTGTATTTCTCTTTTGGTTGTGTACACATGAAATAATATTTTTCATATATTCTCAGTGGATTCATCCTTAATTCTATGACTTTCTCAAGCTATGTGACTGATAGTGTCACAATATTTATAAAATGTGACATTGGAAAAAATTTTCTCATTAAAAATGAAACAAAATAGGAAAATTGTTAAAAAATATGTCCCATGATATTGTGTTCTATTTACACCATACGCAAGTACATAAAGGAAGAATTTGCGTTGGCATGACCTAGAATGAAGGACATCTGTTCTTGTTTAAAGGGATAATACCATCATCCTATCTGTTATGTAGAAATGGATTTAGGAACATCTTTGGCTCAAAAAATACACATCTGTGTCTTATTGTTCATGCCAATATTTGGTCTGAAATTCACATGTTAAAATTGTGTTATGCAACAACTTTTAGAATATTCCCCATTTCCACTCATTGTAAATAAATTAACTCATCTGTAGTTATATAAAGATTACAAATATTTTCTCCCACTTCATATCTTATTTCATTTTCAGCATCTTTTAAAGAGTAGCCATTTAAAGTACAATTCTTTAAATTTTTCTGTTAAAGATTGTGGTTTTTTGTTTGGGGGGTGGTGGTACCAGAGATTAAACCCAGGACCTTGCACTTGCCAAGAAGGCATGGGACCACTGCGCTACATGCCCAGGCCAACAGGTTGTGTTTTTGAAATTGTATATAAGAAATATTTGACTAACTCAATAAATGTTAAAAAGATGTCCCTTTATGCCAGCCACAGTAGTGCACTCCTGAAATCCCAACACTTGAGAGGCTTAGGTAGGTTCACTGAGGCTACACAGTTTATTCAAGTCTGGTCTTCCTAGTGAAACTCTGCCTCAAGAAAAAAAATTATTGGACCGGGGATTTAGCCCAGTGGTTCCGGTGCCTGCCTTGCAAGCACAAGGTCCTCAGTTCGATCCCTGGTACCAAAAAACAAAAACAAAAAAAAAAAGAAAGAAAATTATGTTTCTTCATGATTCTTCTAGAAGTATTATATTTTAAGATTTCTTTAAATCTATGATCGTTTTTGAATTGATCTTTTAACTAGGTGTTTTTTTTGGGTTTTTGTTGTTTTTTTTGCATGTGGATATGGATTTGTTTCATCACATATGTTGAAAAGACTGTTTTTTTAACTATTAAATATTGTTCATGAGTGTCCGGGAGGAGGCTCCCCTGCCACCATTCCATGCTCCTGAGGCAGAGAAGGTGAACCAGTCCCAGTGCCCAGGAGGAGGCTCCCCTGCCACCATTCTATGCTCCTAGGGCAAAGAAAGTGAGCTGCGCAGGCGCCAGGAGCACCCCCCCACACATCCATGTGGAAATGAGAAGACAAGCAAACAAGCCTCAAAAGCAGACTTTCAGATCACCTATAGCAACCCCAAAGGGAAACAAGATGGAACAATCTGATACTCAACCACCTGGATTCCCTGAACGGGCAAGAAAAGAGGATCTGGCAAAAATGAAATCAGAAATAATTTCTCAGATAACAGCAAAGATTGTGCTCATAGTACAAGACATGATTAATAAATCTAGAGAGGACACAGATAAAAAAAAGAGGATCTGAGGAACATGATGGAATCCCAACATAGGAAACAAATGGAATCCATAAAACAGATGCAAACAGATTTCCAAGAGATTAAAAACTCCATTGAGGGCTGGGGATTTAGCTCAGTGGTTCCGCCACCAGCCTTTCAAGTGCAAGGTCCCAAGTTTGATCTCTGGTACCAAAAAAAAACCAACAACAAGAAAACATAAACATTTTGGGCCTGGGATTTAGCTCAGTGGTTTCATTGCCTGCTTCGCAAGTGCAAGGACCAGAGTTCGATCCCTGGTATAAAAAAAAAACTCCATCGAAAGTCTATGCAGCAGAATGAACCAATGTGAGGACAGAATTTCAGATATAGAAGATAAGATTTTGTGACAAGGAAAAGAAAAATTAGTAACTAGGAAAAGAAAAATTGCTTTAAAATTATAAGGGAACATGAGAAATCAATCCAGCAGCTGCTAGACGATGCAAAGAAGAATAACATAAGACTGATTGGAGTCAATGAGGAAAGAGGAGAGAGTGCAGATGACAAAAAAAAAAAAAAAAAAAAACTATTCACAGAAGTGATGGCAGAAAACTTCCCAAGGAAGGGAAAAGAACTTGACATACAGATAAGTGAGGCATATAGGACTCCAGCTAGCCTTGATCAAAAAAAATCTACACACAGGCATATAATAGGTAGGATTCCAGAAACCCAACAGAAGAACAAAATTCTACAAGCAGTGAGAGAAAAGAAACAAATCACATACAAAGGAAAGCCCATCAGAATCACAGCAGACTTCTCAATGCAAACCCTCAAGGCAAGAAGAGCTTAAAGTGATATATTTCAAGCCCTAAAGGAAAACAGCCTCCAACCCAAATTGATGTACCCTGCAAAACTATCATTCAAAATTGATGGAGAAATAAGATGCTTTCATGATAAAGAGCACCTCAGGAACTTCATGAATACCAAACTAGCACTCCAAGAAAATTTAGACAACATCCTAGGAAAAGACAATGAGGATCACAACCCCAGGAAGCCCAGCAGAATGAATCCTATAGGCGTGACAAATTAAATGCAAAGGGGGAGAATCCAACAAAAAGAAAAAGTCATGACAAAGCTTTTAAAACTTTTAACTTCATCTCCCTAATGAGTGTATAATTCAATCTTGTTGTTATACTGATTATTATTTTTCTGATTCTACTGTTGCACACTTTTCCTTGTGCTGTGTTGGCTATTTGTCATCTTCTTGTGTCTACTTTTTAATTGGGTTGTCTATTAATGAGCTGTAAGAGTTCTTTATACACTCTGGTCATAGGTTATATGCATTGTAAATATGGTCTGTTTAAGGACTACTTTTCATTTTAATGATGTCATTTAAAGTTCTAAATTTTGATGGAATCTCATTTATCATTTTTTTAATTTTGTTCATCTTGTTTTTTGTATCCTAGGTAGTTCTTGCCTACCCTAAATTCATAAACATTTCCCCTTGTAATTTCTTCTTAAAGTTTTATACTTTTAGGCTTTCATATTTAGGTTCATAGATACCTTCAAGTTATTTTCATGTATGGAAATAAAGTGTTGAGGTTAATTTTTTATATACGGATACCAGGTGTTCTAGTGTCATTTGCTGAAAACACTATCTTCTTGGCTCTTGAATTGAGCTTATTTTATATTCTATAAAATGTTAATGTTAAATAATCCTTCAAAACTCAGTGGACCATATATGTGTGATTCCATTTCTAGATTCTCTGTTTTATTCCAATGATCTATATGTGTTTCCTTATGTTGGACCCATAGAAATAGAACCACCTGGAGACCAATGTAAAAGTCCACACACTGGGCTGGGGATTTAGCTCAGTGGTTCCATCACTTGCTTTGCAAGCACAAGGACCTGAGTTCAATCCCCAGTACCAAAAAAAAAAAAAAAAAAAAAAAAAAAAAAATCCACACAGGAGTTTATTACCTGCCAGGACCTGAGCCAAGCATCAGACTGGAGCCCTGACTGGGGGGAGACAAACAGGTTTTATACACTTTTGAGGTCAGCAGTTTCCAGGCCTCCCACTTGATAAAACTAGCAAAACAAGCAAAATGTACAGAAGAGGAACATTCTGCAGTTAGAACAATTTAAAGCCACCAACTCAGTATAGTTCATTTTCTTCCTGTTATTTCTAAAGGGGCTCTCCAAGGGGAGGAGATTTCTAAACTTTCTCTTTCTGGGTTCATCTAAAGGACAGGCATGTGGATCAGGAAACAATATGGAGTCTATTATGCTAACTAAGGTCCTTCACATTGCACCAACACTGCCTTGATTACTGTAGCTTTAGAAGAAGTCTTAAAATTAGGTACTAAACATCTTCCAACACTGTTGTTTTTTTCTTTTTCTTTTTACTTTTCTAGGTCCTTTGTACTCCTACATAACTTTTAAATTTCAATAGCCAATTCTTCATTCATAGCAAGTGTACATAGACCTGAATTTTTATATATATCTTGTGTTTTCTAATCCTGCTAAATTCAAATACAAGTTCTAGGGGCTCCTAGAGATTGCTTAGTATTTTCTCTGTAGATGATCATTTCATCTACATATAAAGATTTTGCTTCTACCTTGCCAATCCTATCCTAATTGTGTCATTTTATTGCCAGACTATTTTGGTTTGGGCCTATGTTTCAAAGTTTAATGGACAGATGAAGTGTACCATATTTGCCCTTGTTCCCAACCTTAGGGAGAAAGCATTGCATCTTCTCCATTCATATAAGGTGTTCTAACTGGAAGAATGGAGTACATGTCTTTAATCTGTTGAGAAGTTTCTGTTCTACTTCTAGTCTCCTGATAGCTTTTACCATGAACAGCTGTAGAATTTAGTCCAATACTTTTTCTCCAACTAGTGACAGGATCATAGGGCTTTTTCCTTTCCTCTGTTAAAATGATGACTTTGGGGGGTGGATCTTCCAATGCTGAACCAACACTGCCATCCCTATACCAAAACCACTTCCTTCATACTGCCAGATCTGACTTCTAATAGTTTGTTTTGTTAAACAAATTTCTATCTATGTTCATACTTTTTCTTCTATTATATTTATCCAATTTTAGGATTAGCACAATGTTAATTTCCTAAAATGAGGGGAGAAGTGTTCCTTTTTTTTTCTGCTTTAAATGTTTGATATAATTCATCAGTTAAAGTATATATGCGCCTGTTGTTGTCATATAGGTAGGTTTTCAAGCTAGGAATATACTTTCTTTAATAGGTACTATTCAAATTTTATATTTCCTCCAGAGTTAGTTTCATTAATTTGTCTTCCAAGGTACTTCTTAGAAGTTGTCAAATTAATTTCAAAACAGATTTTTGAAATATGCTTTCTATATCCTTTTAAATTCTGTAAAATCTGTGGTAATGTCTCCTAGGTCTTGATATTGTAATTTTAAAAATGTATAATTGATATTATGTTATAGGAAGTAAAGGTCTAAAGGAGCAGGGGAAGTGGGAGGGGAAGGGGAAAGGAAAGAAGGGAAATGAAAAAATATGAAAAAAGGAAAAAAATGGAAAAAAAATCATTGCAAATAGGGAAGGGTGGAGGGGTGAAGGGAGGGCAGGGGAAGGGGAAAAAAAAAGAATCAAGATACTCATATAATGATACAAGGTCTCAATGATATATGTAAAAGTATTTTATACCTAAAATGTACCAATAAACTTAATGGGGGAAATAAATAAATAAATAAATATCCTTCGCACCTATAAGCAACTGACTATGTGTGAAGCAGCAAGCAAAGCAAGACTCCCTTTGCCTAGGATATCATCTAGGCTAAAAGCCTTTGAGGTGGTGCCACCCACACCTAAGATGGGGCTTCCCATCACCCACACCCAGAACTAGGATACCACACATCCTTAATTCCAGTATGACATCCTTTTTATTTATTTATTTATTTATTTTTCTGGGCATGAAACTTAGGATCTTGTGCTTGTGAGGCAGGTGCAGTGCCCCTGAGCTAAATCTCTGGCCCCAATATGACACCCTTAATCCACATCCAACACAGCCCTACCTATGACTGCAGGAGCTTTGGGGAGACATCTAAGTACAAGCCATAATAATACCCAAATATAACTTTCATACTATTCTAAATAATGCTTATGTTTAATTTTCAATTTCTAATTATTGATTGTTAGTCATATAGAAAGACACTTATTTTTACATATAGACCTTACAGGGTCCAACTTTCCTAAACACAAATACTTGTTTAAGAGATTTCTTATATAGATTCTCCAAATTTTTCTATATAAATAATTTTGACTTTGAATCCATTTACATTTCTTTTTTTCTAAACAGTAAGGTTTTAATATATACTTGGATTTGTATAATAGGAGCTCAGTATGCTGCTAAGCAGTTTATGCTGTGTTCCTGGTCTTAAGGGGAAACATTCAGTAGGCAATTAAATACAATCTTTAGTAAGATTTTAAAGATTTTATCTACCAGATTAAAATTTTTCATTCATGTTCTTGGTTTCTGTTAGGTTTTCTAGTTCTCCTTGAAGAATTTCATTTTAGTTGAAGGTTTTAGTTTTCTTCTGATTAAAAATATCTCAGTTTTTATTCATGGACTTATAACCAGCATCTAGTTGCCCACAGTCATAAGAGCTTCCCATTGTAGCTTTGAGATCTCTCTTCATTTCCAGCTTTGGAAAGCAGCATACATTCATTCTGTGTTGTTGGTGTGGTTGAGTTTTGCTAGGTATGTTGTGAGTTTTCTCAGTGTTCATGGATATAGCACATTAGTTTACTCTTCTATATTGCTGAAATCAGAAGTTGCTTATTTACTTATTTTTCAGTACTGATGTTTGAACCCAGAGAGTGGTAAGCTACATCCAACATCCTTTTTATAGATATAGATATACATCAGACCAATGAGAAAGGTAGGGAAAAGATAGAATACATAATTTAATCAGAGCTTTATAAAAATATTTTAGATTTATGATAGGGTAAGTGTAAAAGTTTAACTTAAAATAATTTATTAACACTTTTTATCTGTTTTGAACACAATTTGGTTCAATGGTAACATCAATAATACATCAAAGGCAAAATAAATGGAAGCAATAATTAAATCTAATGAATTAATGGCACCTTCTAAACAAGGAAAAATTTTGATGTACATATTAATATGGAAAGATATTTTTCCAATGACCATATCTTCTGACATCTGGTGTCTTCTCATATACCAAAAATGCCCCAGTGATCTTAACTTTACTTAATACGTTCAATAAATTTGTGCTTTAAAAGACCAGAATTTTGAGTTAAATAATAGAGAGGGAACAAGTGAGTTTTGTTTTGTTTTCTTTGCATGAAAGCCAGTTTTACCTGTTTAGATAAAATAAGTATCTACTACTAAATATGTATCACTTAGATTATTAAATCTATGTTATTTGTTCCCTTTTGATGATATTCAGTAACATTCTATTTTGTATTGTAACATTTAAAGCCATATAAATTTCAAACTGCCCTTCTGAGGATTATACTTCCAAATATTTTAACACCTTAATGATTCCATACTGAATCATAAAAATATTTATACATTCATATTTCAAGGTCTGTAGACTATGGGTAACTCATAATAAGATGCAAAAAAACCCAAATTGTGATTACTAGTGCATAATTTGTGCCTGTGTGTCTATGTATGCATAATGAAGGGAAGGAAAAGGGCTTTACCAAAGTGACTTCTTATAATCATGAAACGGAAGGAAGGGAAATAATTAACAACTTCCTCCCAGTGTGATATTTATACAAACCTCTTGACAGAATGAAGCAACAACTACCCAGCCTCAATTTGTGCTAAGTGTTTTCATATGGTAATGATGAAATAATTCTGGATTTAACAAATTTTCAGATCTGCTACTTTTTATGTCTCTAATATTTTCCAATTGCTTTAGCAGTCATCAATTTATCTTTTATCAACTGAGTTATTAAAGATAGGCATTATAGTTAATCACATTTACCTCACAGACTATTCAAATTGTCAAAATAAACATCAAAAATGGTCTCATATAGTGTCATAAGGAGAGCCAGATA
The DNA here is from genome assembly GCF_053883595.1 of Heterocephalus glaber. Lineage (NCBI taxonomy): Eukaryota > Metazoa > Chordata > Mammalia > Rodentia > Bathyergidae > Heterocephalus > Heterocephalus glaber. Next base: position 23,837,674 of record NW_028258145.1, on the reverse strand, counting down.
AGGATTCAGAAAATTTACTCTGTCACATAAATGTCAAAGCAAGGCAGCCTCATTTGTACATGGATTAGGTAGTCACCTAAGTGGGTTTATATGAGAGGCACTGAGGAAAGATCTTTGCTAGCAAGAGTTTTGTCCACTCTGACACAGTGCCTACAATTGTGCGTTCAGGATTAATTCCTTTAGCTTTTAAATTTCAGAAACTGCCATTTTTAGACTGTACAAAACTCTGGAAATTAAGCTAATAGTCTAGGGACATGAGGCACCATAGCTAGAGAAAAGATAGGCTGAAAGCCTCATTGAGTTTTAGCAGAAATTAACAAGATGGCTTTGGGCTGGGGATTTAGCTCAGTGGCACTGTGCCTGGCTTGCAAGATCAAGGTCCTGAGTTTGATCTCCCTTCCAAAAAAAAGATGGCTTTGACCTCTGCATTGACTCCAGCAACTGAAAGGGCAAAGGCAGCTAGACTCTGAGAGGTTGGAAAGACAAAGACAAAGAACTAAGGCCCAGGAAGTTCATAGATAAGGTGATTAACATAAGAATCACAATTTCCTCTATACTTAATCCTTTAGCCTGAACTACTTGTCCATAAGGCCCCTACCCATGTATTGTTACCCTCCAACAAAAAAACAGGCAATGGTTGCAGGGCCAGAAGAAATCCAAGGTTAGGATGAAAGACAAGCCAGGGAGCCATCACATTCCAGGAGCTTACACAGGATAAGGATCTCAATAAAAGGAGCTGCAGAGGAGATCCTCCAGCAATTCACTGTAGCTATCTGTCATCTCTCTCTTCTTCGTCTTCAAATAACTGACTTCTCTTATTTTAAACTTCTGTATTTCTTTATCCAAGCTGGGTTTAGGATAGCCAGGAGCTACATGTTCCAGCAGAGCAGTGGCTTGCTGTCCATCCCTGGATGTTACAGTGTGGCATAGCGTGGCATGGTACAGCCCTCCCCAGATGTTACAATAGTTCCCTGAACTGCCACTATTTAATTGCATTTATTGATCAGTTGATTGTGGCATCCATGTCCAAATTCTATTACTTATCAAACATTTTCCCCTTGAGTATGGTGGTTCTTTGTTGACTTTCTTGTTGAAATAGGACAGAAGAAATAAAGACAAAGAAGAGGCAAAGAAAATTATAATTTTAAACATGAAAACTGCAGCTTCAGGACATAGCTCAGTTTTTTTCTTTTCCTTCCAAAATTCAGTCACCCTAGGCAATTCACTTTCACCTACAATGGTTTCTATCATTCCCTTTTTACTTACAAATGGTCCACTTTCATCTGTTTAATAGACCACCTTTACAGTTGTAAATGAGGCTTTCTCCTACATATACACCATTATCTCACTGTAAGTAGACCATCCTTCCCCACCCACCAAACCAAGACCTAGAGTGTACATTGATAAATTCGAGATTTCCACCTCAAAACACAGTATGTCCCCCACACTCCATTCTTGAGCATATACTAAAATTTCTGCCTAATAAAATTTTCCTGTACCTCTTACTGACATGGCCTGGAAATTCTTTTTCTGCAATGAAAATCAGTAAATCTTCAAATATTTCTGTATTTAGGGTGGGTTAAATTCTTGTTCTCAGCTGTAGGAACCTCCTCAGACCCAGTTCAGTGACAGTAGCTTTATTGGTTCATTGCTCTCATTTTCATAATGACAGAGACAAATATGCATGGGATAACTGGTGGTATCACACTGTAAGTAAGATTTATGTGGACCCTGTGAAATACTGAAAATAGCCTGTCTTTTTATCTCCAATCGTATTAATTCCATCTAGGGATTTTTTCACAATAATTTCTCTATTCTAATTATAAAAATATTTTAAAAACCACTCATTGGAGGGATATGACCATTTGGTGAAAATCATGGTGTTGAATTTATAAACATAAAAACAAAAGTTAATTTAGACCCTGAGTAGCTGTACAGTCTCTAGATTATGATTCACCTGTGGTAAGATGTGTGTGTTTGGAAGAATTTGTCTATTATTAAGTGTTGATACTACAAGTGCCCATACTGTAAAATTTTACTGGGAATGCTTTATCATTTGTATTCTAGACAACTCACAAAAATGAAAATTGTCCAGGGCTGGGGATTTAGCTCAGTGGTTCCACTGCCTGCCTTGCAAGTACAAGGACCCGAGTTTGATGCCCAGTACCAAAAAAAAAAAAAAAGTGTAAAAATGAAAATTGTCCATTAGTTTTGAGTTAATTCTCTCATTAAATTCCCCCTTAAAACCACCTAGATGAGTGTCATTTTAGAGTCAGTCTTTGATTATTTTGTTCAGTAAATTCTGTGATTTTTCATCAGATCAGACATTTTCTACTTCTGCTGTTTCTTAGTGATTTTTTTATTATGAAATAGTATATTTTATTCAAATTTTATATATTATTTTCTTATCTATTTTAATATCTTTTAAAACTAAGAGGTTCAAATTGTTTCGTGAATTTTATTATATTCTTTGCATTTGTATGTGTGTTTTACCTTCCTAATTCAGAGTTTTACACTAGTACCAGAAAATGCACTCTTTCTTTGAGATAAAATTTCTCAGTCATTTCTTTCCTTCCATATTAGCAGCTCCATTTGCTGAAAGGATGGCACATGCCAAGGTATTCAGAAGCAAGAAAAGAGGGAAAAATGTCAAGAGAAAAAGTTAAGCTATGGATTGTTTCCACTTTAATTTTTCCATTGTGCTGCTTTCAAACAGAAAATTCTGTATGCTAGCTGTCACACACAACTGGGCAAAAGTTGGTCTTCAGAGAATAATAATTTTTTGGCTGGGGATTTAGGTCAGTGGTGCCACCTCCCGCCTGGAAAGTACAAGGTCCTGAATTTGATCACTGGCACAAAAAAAAAGGAAGAATAAATTTTTGTTTGTTGTTTTATGACAGGGTCTCACTATGTAGTTCAGGCTGGCCTTGAACTCACTATGTAGCATAGTGTAGGTGATCTTCTTACTTTGGCCTCCTAAGTGCTGAGGTTACAGTCATGCACTACCACGCCCAGCAATAATAACATATTTAAATGGCAGATATTGTAAAGGAAGAACTTGCAAATGTGATGAGGACAAATGTGTTTGAGAAGGTACACTGTCCCTTCATGAGGGCCTACCCTCACACTGTAGGATATGCTTTACTACTGTTACTTGGCCAAAACTTAATCTGCAGATCTTTTTTCCTACTTTTAATAAATGCAAAACTTTACTACTTGTTCTTGTCTTGACCATTTTTTTTGTTGTTGTTCAGAACAGAAAGAACTTAGAAATCACCTGTGGAAGGAGAATCCAGCACCCTAAAACCCAGTAACACTCTTGAATTTTAATATCAAAATTTCTATTGTTTGTATATTTTAGAACATTTAGAAAATCAAAAAAATGAAAGTGAGCCAGGGATTTAGCTCAGTGGTTCTGGTGCCTGCCTTGTAAGCACAAGGCCCCAAGTTCAATCCCAGGTACCAAAAAAAAAAAAAAGAAAGAAAGAAAGTGAAATTATTTTAAACAAATGGGTTAGGTAAAAATATAGGCAGTTAGATAGGATGACTTCTTTGAGAGAGTCAGGACAAAGGTGAAACAACACAGCTGCAGCCAGAGACATATTTGTTTGAAATGGCCTCAAGATAAAGACAAGATGACCAGACCTACATAATTCCTTGAAGAACAAACATTGGGCCTAATGAAGTCTAAATAGACATCAACCACCCTGATGGGTGACCAGAGACCTCTGGACCCACCACTTCCTAGGAGAATCTTTGTTCTTTCCACCCATGCTTTTTATATGACTTGTTTCCCTATTGGACCTCTATTACCTAAGTGACTACATTTGTAACCTTCTGGATCACGACTGTGACCCACATTGTACCTACAAGGGTTTCACTCTATAAAACTCCCCTATAGAGTAGGGTCCTTAGCTCTCCTCCTGTCCCTCAGGAGCTTTCGTCTTGATAAATATCTTCCTACTCTGAACCTCCATTGTTCCTAGAATTCATTCTTCAATTTCTAGAGAACAAGAGCTTGGTGTATCATATAGTTAACAGGTTGGGAGATCTAATATTTCATATTTCATCTCTAGTATTATTTCCTACATTATTATTGGATATTACCCCTGCAGTGGGTCCTGGTCTCCTGTGAGCTGCAATGGTACAAGGTGAATTAAACAATAAAGACAGGAAATGAGACTTAGAAGGCTGGGTTCTGGGCCCGATCAATGCTGCTCTGGGCAGCAAAGATGAAGGCATACCAAGCTTGTCACTATTTATTGGTTTCATAGGAAATAGCAGATGACTCAGAGGGTGGTGATAATCCTAAATTGACAAGGATCTTATAATTGAAAGAAGTATTAAATATCTCAGAGGGTGGTGGTAATCCTATGAAGGAGAAGCTCTTATGCTGATGAGATCTTAGGTTGATAAGAGAAGTTTATATTGATTAAGATGATAAAATGAACAAAGACATTCCTACAAGAGTAGGTGTGATGAGTTAAACTGAAAAAGAATTTGTTGCTCCCCAGGTGAAACCTTTCTCTAGGAACCAGGATGTCTTCAGTTGATGTAATTTTGCCCTTGAGTGTCACAGTATCACAGAATCATTGAGATCTCAGATCTGACCAGAGACAAAAATGGAGTTATATTTTGAGCATGTCATAGCCAGCCTGTAGGCAAGAAGACTAGGCCTAATCATAATTGTAAAATGATTTTTCCCCAAAGTTATGTACTCCCAACAGTTTTTTTGTTAAAATAAGTGCGATTTTTCTTTAAAGACATATTTTACTTTTGCAGACAAGGTTTTATGTTTCTGTTCTATATTGATTGCTTGGGCTGGGGATTTAGTTCAGTGGTTTCACTGCCTGCTGGACAAGTTCAAGGACCTGAGTTCGATCCCTGGTACCAAAAAAAAAACAAACCTCTATATTGATTGCTTGGTTTACTTGTTAGACAATGTTAAGGAAAAGTAATGCTAGAGTGATATCTAGAGGACTTTACCAATAATTGCAAATGAATTTAGAAGGTGTAAAAAGAAGTCTCTTTGTAAAAACTAGTTTATATTTGAGAAATATACATGCCTATTAATAAAACATGGGACCCTAGCTGCCAATTAATAAGGCACTAGGTTGGCAGCCACTTTTCATACTTGGAGGATGAGTTTCACTGAGCAGTCTGGCCCAATTCTTCTCTATACCCTAGAGAAAATATTGAGCCAGCTCTGCCTCAGATTCCTTTCTGGTCCAATCTTCTGCTGATGGGGAAGCGGTCTTACCTCTTGCGATTCTCAATTCTCTTTCCCAGCTGAGAATGGTGACTAAAGGGCAAGCTGTCTCAATAACTCACTGTAAGCATGTGAAGAAAAGACCTCCTTTCCTGGTCTCATTTCCAATCTTTCCTGCCATTTTATATTCTCCTTTATAAAGGCATATAGAATTAGAGAAATGACCTCTAAAGTATCCCAACATTCTCCTTCTCAGAATCTTCTAGTTAAGTCTTAGAAAATGAGTGTTTTGCCAACACTAAAGAAGAGAAGTCATTTTAGTTGAGGAACACATACCTTGTCTCTGGTTCAAATCAGAAATTGAGATTTTGCCCATCCAGGAGAGCACATAAATGCAGTGTCCCCACTTAGTTCTTTGGACAACAACCTCCCTTGGGAGAGTGAGCCTGAGACCCCATGGAAAGAACCAACTTCTGGGTGAAACCAGAAGGAGCTATTTCCATAAGCACAACATTTAAGGGACTGAAACAAATTTAGTTTAAGGGAGAGTCCTCTCTATCTCTCTCTCTCTCTCTCTCTCTCTCTCTCTCTCTCTCTCTCTCTCTCTCCCCTCCCTCCCATCATAACACTGATTCTTATAATTTATGTGTATAAGAGAAAAAAATTCTTTTTCTAATAAATTGTACACTAAACATTGACCAGACAGACAGCTAGATTCTTTTCCAGAGTCAGATCTCTGATTAAGTGGAACTAGTGAAAACTGGGGTGATAACTGAGGAGTCATGGACAGGGCAGATACTCAAAGGTACTCCAGTAGAAACTGGTCCCAACAGCCTGAATGGGTTTTCAGTAGAGAATGTCCATATATTTATCATCCCTACCTGCACTCCTCAGTGAGCTGAAAGGTGACCCTTTGAGTAATCATTAGATATTCTCTGTCTCAGAGTGACCTGATACAATGCTGGTAAGGGGCCTTTCTCAAGCCTTCATTAAGAGTTGAGCTATAGGATGGGACTGTTCTCTTTCTCTTTGCTAATAAGATAGATGCCTAACTAGGCATAAATGGGAACAGTAGCTCACTGGATGTTTTTGACAAATCCTCAATAGGCTAGAAACTCTCCAAACTCCCAAGCTCTTGGGAATTAACTTTAGAACTCTTTGGCTGCCTTATCATTAGACTGCACCTCTCTAGGAGGTCTCAGGCAATAATAGCTTATAACAAACTGTTTGGCTTTCACAGAACAGCTAATAGAAAAGTGATTTACAGTTGTGCTTTGCTAACTAGGAATAAAGAGACTTCAATGAGCTCTTCTCTCCATCCATTAGCTTGTAGGAACTGGAAAGGTGTGCTTGGTGGTTACTAGGTGACAAACTAATTTAACTTGTGAGCTTCAGACTTAGAATGAACTTTGAACAATGCAGTCTTTGTCTTGCTGCTGGGGAAGGTTACCAAGGTGATCAGATGGATAGCACATATGTCTTAGAGGTTTCTTCCTGGTTGAAGATCCTCTGAGGCCTTTGTCTGCCTTCTTCTGTCTCTGGAAGTGATATCTTTGCAAGGTATAAAGCACTGCACTTTATCTATCTGTCTCATTCTCTCTCAAAGAATTAGAAAATAGAGGTATGGACCTCTTGATTATTAGTTTGGTTACCAATGCTTCCTTGTTTAAAATATGACCTTGCAGCTAAAATCAGTTGTAACTTGGGCTTTTGAAATACCTATGGGAGTAAGAACACAAAATCCCTGGGAAGGTAAGATCACATGCTGATAATGGGTAGCTACTCCAGTCTGATCTATCTCCTGGGCCCTCACCAAATGTCAGCCACCTTTCCTGGAGCTGTGTTACTGCTGCAGAAATCTTGGAAAGAAATATATGGAGACACAGAATTCAGTTAAATAATAAAATTTCTTCTTGCGAGCGGGCGGGAATGCCAGAAACAGGTCTGGTTACTGTGAGACCAAAGCGACTCCATTTTGCTAAAATGCATCACTCCCCTAGTCTCTCACAAATTAATGGTTAAAATGTGCATGCTCTGGGACAAAAGACACAGTCTGTACTGAAGCAAAGTTCCTAAGTTAATTACTCAACCATCTGTTTGCCTAGGAAAAGAATGTTCTGGGCCCCCTATCCATAGAACAATCTGTAGATGTGCTGACTGTCAGTATGTAATGGTCATGACTAATAGTCAGTGCGTCTGCTGACCATCAGTATGTGACAGTCAATCACTAACCTTTGTCCCTCATTTCCCTCATAAAACCTACATGTAACTGCCCCTCAACCCCGCGATGAACCTAGCCAATCAGAAATGTACACTTCATGCTTGCTAAATGTTAACCAATCATGTAACTGCTAAGTGAAAAACCTCCAAACCTTGCTGTAACCTCTGTAAAAATCCCTGGTGTTTTAGAGTCGGTGCTCTCAATTCTGATCTGCTGCTTTGGTGATGGTTGTGAGCCCCTGCTCAAGCTTGAAAAAACAACCCTTATGTGTTTGCATCAGAATTGGCTCCTTGGTGGCTTTGGGGGACTCCACGATCTGGGCACAACATTTGGGGGCTCATTCAGGATCCCCCAAGACTCCAGGATCCCTGTACTGGAGGGTCGATGCCAGCCAGTGAGCGTCTGGTGTCTCTGTTTGTCTGCAATATGGGGGGCCCAATTCTGAGTAGGTCGGCAGACTGTCTAGGCGGACGCGCTTCGAGGGCCGCCGACCCTGGATCCTGGAAGAAGTTCCAGATCCTTCTGGAGAGGATGGAGTGCCCCATGAGTATGAGTCTGTGAGACTCCTAGAGGGACGGTGTGGGTCGCTCCCGCGGTACGGCGTGAGGCCATCGTCCCATTTTCGGTATTGCCTCCAGTTGGGCAGAGGCTGGTTTTGTCTTGCTTTTTGTTTTTCTGTTGTGTTTGTTTGTCTGTTTATTGTGGTGACTTGGACTGAGACAATGGGACAGACTGCAACCACCCCCTGTCCCTCATGACGGGCCTTTTTAGAGAGGTTAGAGAGCAGGCTCATAGTCTAAGTTTAGAAATAAAAAAGTCTATACTTGTCATTCTGTGTAGTTTGGAGTGGCCTTCCTTTGAGAAGGGATGGCCCCCGAGGGAACTTTTGATTTACAGATCATGCGCAAGGTCTGTGGAGCTGTTTTCCATCCCTACACTGGACATCCTGATCAGGTTCCCTACATTGTCACTTGGGAGAGTCTAATCTGCAACCCACCCCCATGGGTCAAGCTCTTTTTGCCTCCACAGAAAGAACAGCCAGAGGTAATACTGAAAGCCTGTGAAAAGACTCCCAAAGAGCATGACGGAAAGAAACAAACCAAAACCAAGCCGACCATGCTGGTTTACCCGATCCTCCAAGGAGGAACCAAGGAAGATCTCCTTTCCACCCCCTTATAACTCTCTCTCTACTCCCCCACAACAACAGGCGGGAGGAGAGGTCCCGGCCCCAGCTGGAGCTGGGGAAGAAGGCCCGGCTCTGGGTACCGGCAGCTATGATGGCCCCACCCAGAACACTCGCCACCAGCGTGCAGCCTCACCGGCAGGGCCGGCAGACTCTACTGTTTTCCCACTGAGAGCAATAGGGCCACCTGATGAGCATGGTAACTAGCCTCATCATTACTGGCCCTTTGCCACCAGTGACCTTTATAACTGGCGCACTCAACACGCTAAATTTTCTGATAACCCTAGGGATTTGATTAACCTATTAGAAACTGTTTTATTCACCCATCAGCCCACTTGGGATGATTGTCAGCAGCTCCTCCAGATCCTGTTTACCATGGAGGAATGAGAGAGAATTCAAAATGAAGCCAGGAAATTGGTTCCTGGTGACAATGGTCAACCCACCACCAATATTGATACTATCAGCACTTCTTTTCCTTTGTCCCGGCCCAATTGGGACTTCAACACAGCAGAAGGTAAGGAGAGGCTCCGGGTCTATCGCCAGGCTCTGTTGGGAGGGCTCAAAGTGGCTGCTCGAAAGCCCACCAATTTGATCAAATTAGGAGATATACAGCAGGGGCCGAACGAAAGCCCTGCAGCCTTCCTAGAAAGAATTCAGGAAGCCTTCCATAGGTATACTCCCATAGACCTGGAAGCAACTGAGACAAAGGCAGCTGTAATGCATTTTGTCAACCAAGCGGCACCAGATATTAGGAGAAAATTGCAGAAAGTAGACAGATTAGGAGAGAAGAGTATTCAGGACTTAGTGGCAGTGGCAGAGAGGGTATATAACAACAGGGAAACTGCAGAGAAGAAACAGGTAAAAGCAGATAACCACCAGATTTGAAACCTGGCTCAAATTCTTCTGGCCACCACTGCCGGAGAGCCAAGGGAACGATTGCAGCAGAAGGACAAGGTAAGGGGGAACATAGGGATTGCCCCCGATTGGAAAAAAAATCAGTGTGCTTACTGCAAAAAGGAAGGCCACTGGGCTAAAGAGTGCCCCAAAAGGCCACAGTGGGGACACCCAAAGGCCTCCATCCTGGCCATGGATGAACTAAGTGATTAGGGGGGATGGGGCTCGGTGCCCCACCACGAGCCCAGGGTAACCCTTAGAGTGGAGGGGGAGCCCATTGAATTCCTGGTAGATACCGGTGCTCAGCATTCAGTCTTGCTCAAACCACATGGCCATATATCTGACAAAACGTCCTGGGTCCAAGGACCACAGGCATGAAAAAATTTTCATGGACTACCTAAAGAACAGTAGACTTGGAAGTGGGCTGGGTAACCCACTCCTTTATGATTATACCAGACTGCCCCTACCCTTTACTTGGAAGAGACTTGCTCACTAAATTAGGAGCCCAAATCCATTTTCAGCCCAGGGGAGCAGAGGTCCTTAACCAAGAGGGAAAGCCCATCAAAGTGTTAACCATAAGCCTTGAGGATGAGTATCTGTTACATCAGAAACAGCCCCCTCCTGATTCTGACATGGAACAATGGCTTGCCAGGTTCCCGCAAGCATGGGCTGAGACCGGGGGCATGGGGCTGGCCGCACACAGGACATCTGTGTTTGTAGAAGTAAAGTCGGGAGCAGACCCTGCATGGGTTCGCCAATATCCCATGCTCCTAGAGGCCCGCAAAGGAATAACTCCACACATCAGGAGGTTACTTGCTCAGGGTATTCTAAGGCCCTGTCAATCGGCCTGGAACACCCCCTTGTTGCCGGTACGGAAGCCCCACTCAGATGATTATCGACCAGTACAGGACCTCCGTGAGGTAAACAAAAGGGTTGCAGATATTCACCCTATGGTGCCTAATCCCTACACCCTTCTGAGCTCACTCCCCCCAAGCCATCAATGGTACATGGTCTTGGATCTCAAGGATGCCTTCTTTAGCCTTCTGCTGGCACCCAAAAGCCAACACATTTTTGCATTTGAATGGAGTGACCTGGAACAAGACCTTAATGGACAGCTGACTTGGACCCGATTACCTCAGGGGTTCAAAAATTCTCCCACCATCTTTGATAAGGTCCTACATGAAGACCTGGGTGAGTTCCACCTCCAACACCCCCAATTGACTCTGTTACAATATGTAGATTATCTCCTCATAGCAGCTGAGACACAGGAAGACTGCCTAGATGGAACCAAGAAACTCTTAACAGTCATAGGGGAACTGGGATACTGGGCATCTGCCAAAAAGGCCCAAATCTGCAAACCTGAGGTAAGCTACCTGGGGTATATGCTTAAAAAGGGGCAAAGATGGCTGTCAGATGCCAGAAAAGAGACAGTTCTTAAGATACCCGCACCAGATTCCCCTCCAAAGGTTAGAGAATTCTTGGGATCAGCTGGCTTCTGCCGCTTATGGATACCGGGGCTCATGGAGCTTACGAGGCCCCTTTATGGAGCAACTAAAGACAATCAGGCCTTTCAATGGACAGATAAACTACAAAAGTCCTTCAACCAAATTAAGGCTGCTTTGTTGTCAGCACCAGCCTTGGGCTTGCCAGACATTACTAGGCCCTTCCACCTTTACTTTGATGAGAGCAAAGGAGTTGCCAAGGGCATCCCAGTCCAATATGTGGGCCCATGGCACTGACTGTCCCGGCCCGCGGGTAAGTCAACGGAGACCCTAGAGGGGGAGCGAGGATGAGAGGGGACAGGGGACACAAGAGATGGAGACAAGACAGGTTTCTGATCAAGTCTCGTTTATTGCAGAAGCTGTTACAACATATATACCGTAGGGCTAGAGGGGAGGAGCAAGAGGAGGGTACTGGGGCTACTTCCTTGTTGCCGGGTAGATTTGTAGCAGGCCCGGATATGTCCATAAAAGGCACTCAAGATTTCCAGCGGGGGGGGGGCAGGGCCCCCTACAACTGACCAGTAGCATACCTGTCCAAGAAACTTGATCCTATCGTGGCTGGATGGCCCCCATGCCTGAGGATGATCGCTGCAGTGGCCCTGATGGTCAAAGATGCTGATAAGTTGACCTTGGGCCAAGAACTGTATGTAACCACCCCCCACGCCATTGAAGGGGTTCTAAAACAGCCTCCAGATAGATGGCTCAGCAATGCTCTCCTTACCCACTATCAGGGCCTGCTCTTAAACCCGACCTGAGTTGTCTTCCAGAGCCCGGCCACCTTAAACCTGGCTACATTACTGCCTGACCCAGATCTGGAAGCCCCGCTGCATGACTGTGCTGGCATCTTGGCTCAGGTGTACGGGACCCGAGAGGACCTAAAGGACCAACTGTGGCCAGATGCTGAAGACACCTGGTATACCAATGGGAGCAGTTTTGTCCAGAATGGCTGGAGGTATGCGGGGGTGGCTGTGGTCACTGAGACTGAGGTCATTTGGGCTGAGCCCTTGCCCACTGGAACATCGGCACAGTGAGCAGAGCTCATAACGCTAAGGCGCTGACTCTAGGAAAGGGCCAAAAGCTGAATGTGTATACAGACAGCAGGTATACTTTTGCCACCGCTCACATACATGGGGCCATATACAGGGAAAGAGGGCTACTAACAGCTGAAGGAAAGACTATTAAAAACAAGGAGGAGATTCTCACCCTACTGGCAGCCCTATGGCTACCAAAAAAATTGGCTATTACCCACTGTCCCGGGCACCAAAAGAACGATACTCCGATTGACCAAGGAAATAATTTGGCCAACCAGACAGCTCAAAAAATAGCCCTAGAGGCTGACCTGATGTTGATCACTCAACTGCCTGAACCAGGGGGCACTGTTCTGCCAGAAAAACCTCAGTACACCAAGGCAGACTTAAATTGGATAAAACAACTGCCCATGACCCAATGCCTCAAAGGATGGTGGAAATCATCTGACTGCAAAATCATTCTGTCTGAGGCCTTGGAAGAACAAGTTCTTTCCAAAATGCACCAATCCACCCACATGGGTGTCCACAAGATGCAGGACCTCCTAAGACATGCTGAGATCAAGATTCGAGATGCCAACTCCAAAATTGAGCATATTGTTGCCACTTGCAAGGCCTGCCAACTGACCAATGCTACTTCAAATAAGGCTAACCCTGGCAACAGGTTAAGAGGAGACCGACCTGGCACATACTGGGAACTGAACTTTACTGAGGTAAAACCTGGAAGGTATGGTTATAAATACCTGCTAGTTTTTGTAGACACTTTTTCAGGATGGACAGAAGCTTTTCCTACCAAACATGAAACAGCACAGATTGTGGTCAAAAAGCTGTTAGAAGATATCTTGCCAAGGTATGGTTTCCCAGTAATGCTAGGGTCAGATAATGGACCTGCTTTCATCTCCAAGGTGAGTCAGAGTTTAGTACAGGTCCTGGGGGAAAATTGGAAATTACATTGTGCATATAGGCCCCAAAGTTCAGGACAGGTAGAGAGAATGAACAGGACCCTAAAAGACACCTTAACTAAATTAGCCTTAGAGACTGGCAGTGACTGGGTGGCTCTCCTTCCCTTTGCCCTCTATATGGTATGTAATTCACCCTATAAGATGGGACTAACGTCCTTTGAGATTATGTTTGGGATTCCCCCTCCCATTGTCCCCAAACTCCAATCAAATGTGTTTGTTGAATTTGATGACCAAAAATTGTTACTTTCTTTAAAAAGCCTCCAATTTGTTCATGAAGACATCTGGCCTAAATTGAAAGCTCTGTACGAGTCTGGACCACCTCCTGAGACCCACCGCTACTGACCAGGAGACTGGGTCTTTGTCCAGAGACATCGACAGAAAAACCTCGAGCCTCACTGGAAAGGACCCTATGTTACTGTTCTGACCACACCCACCACTCTCAAGGTCGATGAGATTGCCTCATGGGTACACTACACTCACGTCTGCCCCGCAGATCCACACGCCATTCTAGAAGACTTCATCCCTTCATGGCAGGTGTCCAAAGACTGAGACAATCCACTCAAACTCAAGCTGCATCGTCGTTGGTCATAATTACGGTAACTGTACTCTTAACACCAGTGTTGGGAAGGCAAAACCCACATACTCCCCTGAATTTAACTTGGATGATCATTAGTATGCCCACAGGCAACATTGTTAATAGTTCATCTAAAATGGCTCCACCACTAACATGGTGGCCTACCCTAGACTTTGATTTGTGCCTACTGGCAGCAGAAACTTGGGATATCGGGAACTGGGAAATCGGACATGGGGGAAAGCCTAAATGTAAACCAAACATCAACCAATGTGATAAGAGCCTGGTTCCCTCCACCTGAACCGTAACCCTACCCCAAACCCCTGGGTGCAGCCACCCCACTCAGAGAGATGTTTTACAAAGCACCCCTTTCTATGTTTGCCCGGGAGAGGGACGTTCACAAACTCAAACAAAAAATTGTGGGGGAGCTGATAACTTCTATTGTGCAGCATGGGGATGTGAGTCCACAGGCACTGTCCCATGGAGTCCTCCCATCAAAAATGATCTAATCTCCCTAAAAAGAGTCCCTGGGCCCAACGGCCTTCAAATGAGCCGTGGTAAAAGTAACTTCATGGTCCTTAGCGGCCCATGCACAGGATTCCTCTGTAACCCAGTTAGACTCTCGTTTACCAACCAAGGTAAAGATATACCAGATGGGAATCAGGCCAAACATGGGGACTTTGCCTATATCAGGATGGTTATGACAATAGGCTATTATTCACTGTAAGACTAATAATGGAGCCATCTATTGCAGGGCCTCCCCAACTGGTTGGGCCAAATTCTGTGCTAGTCCCACTGGTCCCCACAGCTCCTCCTAGACCCACCAAGCCCCCTCCACAGAAAACCTCACCCACATCTCCCATGCCTCCACCTGCATCCCAGCTCCCCTCTCAGGCTGCCACCCAGGCTGAAAAAGTCAACCACAACCCAGACCAGGACCCCCTTTGGGGACTGATGGTCCACACCTTCAAGGCCCTTAATGCCTCCAGACCAGATCTTACTCAGTCTTTCTGGCTATGCTATCACATTAAGCCCCCTTATTATGAGGGAATAGCTTTCTCAGGCAACTTTACTGAATCAGACAGTCCTACTCTATGCAGGTGGCAACAGAAGGGGACAGCCAGGCTGACCCTACAATCTGTGACTGCACAGGGAGTTTGTGTTGGTAGTGTCCCAGCCACTCATCAACACCTTTGCAACCAAACCTATCAGTCTAGTTCAGAAAAATACCTTATACCCCCTTCTGATGGATGGTGGGTGTGCTCCACAGGGCTTACCCCTTGCACACATGGGAAGGTGCTCAACCAGACTGGAGACTTTTGTGTGCTAGTACAATTAGTTCCTAGACTATTATATCATCAAGAAGAAGATATTTTTAATTACTTAATTAGGACCCCAGGTAGAGTCAAACAAGAACCTGTAACAGCCATCACTTTGACAATTCTCCTAGGTTTAGGATTAGCTGGGGCAGGAACAGGGGTCTCATCATTAGTGTTACAAAACAAACATTACAATGATTTGAGAACAGCCATAGATGTAGATATCTAGAGGCTAGAAAGCTCCATCTCCCACCTACAAGAATCACTAACCTCCCTGGCAGAAGTGGTCCTCCAAAACCGAAGAGGGCTAGATTTAATCTTTCTACAACAGGGAGGGCTCTGTGCTGCCTTAGGTGAGGAATGTTGTTTTTATGTAGACCACTCGGGAGTGGTCAAAGAATCTATGGCCAAAGTTAGAGAGGGTATCGCTAGACGAAAGCAAGAGCGAGAACAAACTCAAAGTTGGTTTGAATCTTGGTTTAATTCCTCCCCATGGCTGACTACTCTGATCTCTACTCTACTGGGCCCCTTGCTTATTCTGTTACTACTGTTAACCCTTGGACCTTGCATACTCAATAGATTAGTTTCATTCATTAGAGAATGTATTAACACCGTGCAGCTAATGGTACTCAGGTCCCAATACCAGCTGGTTTCTACAGACCTAATAAAATAAACCACCAGAGGCCCATGATTGGTCCTCTATAGCATCATGAGAAGGGGGGAATGTGAGACCAAAGCGACTCCATTTTGCTAAAATGCACCACTCCCCTAGTCTCTCACAAATTAATGGTTAAAATGTGCATGCTCTGGGACAAAGGACACAATCTATACCGAAGCAAAGTTCCTAAGTTAATTACTCAACCATCTGTTTGCCTAGGAAAAGAATGTTCCGGGCCCCCTATCCATAGAACAATCTGTAGATGTGCTGACTGTCAGTATGTAATGGTCATGACTAATAGTCAATATGTCTGCTGACCATCAGTACGTGACAGTCGATCACTAACTTTTGTCCCTCATTTCCCTCATAAAACCTACATGTAACCACCCCTCAACCCCCGATGAACCTAGCCAGTCAGAAATGTACACTTCATGCTTGCTAAATGTTAACCAATCATGTAACTGCTAAGTGAAAAATCTCCAAATCTTGCTGTAACCTCTATAAAAACCCCTGGTGTTTTAGAGTTGGGGCTCTCAATTCTGATTCGCTGCATCGGTGACGGTTGTGAGCCCCTGCTCGAGCTTGAAAAAATGACCCTCGTGTGTTTGCATTGGAATCGGCTCCTTGGTGGTCTTTGGGGACTTCGAGATCTGGGCACAACAGTTACTATCTGCATGCCCTTTGTTCATTGTTTCCCTTTTTATATGCTTTTTAGCCATTATCTCATCCTTAGTGGTCTTTGATGTGTAAATACAATTCCAGTTCCTATTTACAAGTCACAGACACAAGATAGGCACATATACATTGGAAATTCACCTTGGCATGATAACTTTGTTAGGTTAATGAAGTTACTGGTTAAAGAGTCAGATAACCCTCACCTTAAACAAGAAGTTATGGAAAAGCAAATATTAAAAGAACACATTACTTATTTTGCTTCTACAACTACTTTAATATTCAATCTATTACATTACCTAAAACTTTTCCCTATCATTACCTTAGGGGATGCCCTGAAAGCATACAAATTTGTTAGAACCATAGGAACGCCATGTTTCTTTTTGCATTTCAGAATGGGGAACTCAAAATCAAAATCCTGTATTCCTTTGGAATATATTCTTAAACACTGGCAAAAACTCAATCCTCACGTACTGAGGAAGAGCAGCTTAATATTCTTCTACATCCTTGCATAACCTGCCTATCTTTTAGAGCCAAAATGGAATACAGAGGGAAATATTGATTATGATGCTATTTCACAGCCAGAATTATACTGTATGAAAGAGAGAAAATGGTCAGAATTATCTTCTGTTCAGATCTTCTTTGTGTTAAGAGATAATCCTGATTTGTGTTCAAAATGTAAATACAAGCTGCAGGAAGCCCAGACACCTCTAGTCCTTATTGTTGGACTGCATAACTCTGTAATCATAAAACTCCCCTAGCCCCAACTGTGATTGAATGTGAGTAAATAGATAAAGATGCTTGTTAGCTCCTGGACACTAGATAAGATCTGTATCAGCCATAAGGTCCTAAAGTAAATTACTCAACTCTTTGTTCGAAAACTGATGTTCCGGACACCGCTATCTATAGAACAATCTACAAACATCTGCTGAGCATCAGTACGTGTCAGCTGACCACTAACCTTTGTTCCTCTTCTGTAAATTTCACCTGTTAACTTCCCCTGCAACCCCCTATAAAAGAGCCTCGGACTCTGGGCTAGTTGCCTCTCTAAGCTACTTTGCTTTGGGAGTGCCATCTGGCCAGACTAAGGTTTGTTTTACTTTCCAACTTGTCCGGTGTGTTCCTTCCCGGGTGTTCTTTGCTGCAGTCAGCTCCCCAGAGCATTTGGTAAGGCCCTTGGTCTTACATTTTGGAGGCACCACTGTGATCCCCAGGTGTGCTTCACTGCAGTCAGCTCCTCAGAGCCTTTGGTAAGGCCCTCGGTCTTACATTTATCACTAAGCCTGAGGTTGTCCACTTTTGCATTTTAGACTCTGAGGACAAGGTTTCCAAGGCAATCCTAATAAAAACTCTACCTACTAGCAAGCTTAAAGATTTTTCCACCTGCCCTTTAGATTCTGAGATCCATCCTCTTTGATGAAACTTCCAAGCCAGCTATAACCAAAGCCTCTATGGAACTATATCCACCCATAGCTAATTTTATCCAAACCAAATAGCAAATTCAGAATTCAGACATATCCATTTCCATGTGTCTTTTTCTCTAAGTGACCTCAAATAGCTCAAACAAGACCTAGAAAATTTTTCAGATGATCCTGATAAATACCTTGATATCTTTAGGGGACTTCCCCAAGCCTATTATTTAGACTGGAAAGATGTAATGTTACTTCTAAATCAAACATGGACTGCTAATGAAAAAAAAAAGTACATTCAATTTTTATGTCAACTTTATAAATGGTAGAATCCTCAATAACAATTTTTAAATAAATGATAGAAATTCAAAAATCACCTCTTGACAACTCATTAGTAACTGCCTCAGCCACAATGACCAATGTTTGCTAAAATCAATGGACAAAAGTATCATGAGAAATAGGACATTTACACAGCTTCAAAATATCTCTTCAAAAGCTACTTAATATTTTTTAAAGAAAAGTAGTAATTTTACAGTAAAGAAACGATGAATTCCATCTTAATCAAGTAATCAAATTTACATTATCAGAAATGGTACAAATCAACATTATGTGCCTCCTGGTATGCTGAACTAAGGGGAACACACAGCCTGTTTTCTTTGGTACTTTACAAACTGTGTAGCATGACTCTCATCACAAGGACACACTTCATGAATCCAAAATGAACAACACTCTCAGAACAATTGGTTATTATTCTTCAACAGTGTCAACCTAAAATGCAAAGAAAGACAACTGAGTAATTGTGGCAAATGGTAGAATTCAGCTATCTAGTTGTAAGAATAGATCACAAGAAGTTTGTTAACTAAAAAAATTAAGTCGTTTCTGGGAAATTCCACAAGTCTGTTTGTTAAAAGAATGCCAGAAAACTTTAAGAGAAGTTGTAAAATCTCATGGGAGAAAAACAGGTTTTTCTAGTTTTCTTATTTACCATTTTCTGGGATCAGAGGACTGAGACCCAATGACTCTATGAGTGGTAAGAGAGATATGACTCACTATGCACATCTGTGGTGTTTATGGTGGGCTGGTGGGCTTGATTTGGCTGAAATTGTCCTGCTCTCTTGATACTATCTGATAAGAAGAGGGCTGCAGTGTGCTCTTTGATGTATGGGATTGGTGAACAGAAACAGGGGCTTGTGAATTCTCCTGTAGCTTTTAGGAGTCACTTAAAGTCACTGGTTATCATTCAGAGGTTAAAATCAGAAAGACAATAGCCAGAATAACTAAACTGCTTCCTACATGTATAAAAGCCTTGCTTCTTTCCTTTGTGATTGTCCAGTAGTGCCAGAGGAATTAAACTGCTGTTCATCCCCCAGGCTGTCTCCTTTTCTTTCTTTAAAAGTTGGTGCTTTCAGGGGTTCCAGGTCTCCCTCTAGAGAGACCATCAACAAGTAATTCCACTTTAAAGAACACTAAGTTGAGTTGACAACCAAATGCTATTGTGATCTGAATGAATTTTGTGACAGTAAAAAGAAACAGTGGGGGAATTGTTGAAAACAAGATCAGTGGTCTAGACAATAGTATTAAATCAATGCTAATTCCCAGGTTTTTGTCATTATACTATGTTTACAAAGCATGTAACCATTTAGGGAATCAGTAGAAACACTACAGAAGTTCTTTGTACTTTTATATATGCACAAATATTATTTATATTCCTTATATTTTTTGCTTAGTCTATGAAAATATTCTGTTCAGCAAAATAGATACCTTAGGACTTATGTATAGAATATGTTAAAGAAAAAAATCACATGCAACAAAATAACCAAAAAGAAGTTATTCTTATTCCATAACTCTTGCTGCAATAGGAAGGAGGAAGCTCAGACAAAAGATGAAAGAACTTTTAAGAATTGGAATAGAGAATCTTCAGCCATTGGGTTCTTTTTTCAGTTTTCCTAAAATAAAAATAAACTGTTTTCTAACTTCATGATGTGATGCAGCTTTACATCTTGGAGCAATATTCCTCCCCACCATCCTTGCACTCCTTCCATCCTACCAAGTTCTTCCCTCCTACTGAAATTGGAAGACATGGGCTCTGTATTTCTTCAGTCCTACATTTAAAAATCATAGTTACCAAATCTTTCAGAAAGATGCATTTGAGTTAGAAAAATAGCAGTTTTTAAAAAAAGTTTTATATCTCAATTGTCACAAACAATTTCAAGTGAAAGTTTTTCTAAGAAACCTAATGCCAGAAAGAAGAGAATCATCTAAAATTTAGTCTAGTGGAGAGGAGTATTAAAGCAGTCTTGATCAAATATTTTTATTAGGTACACACAGTCAATGTTACATCATGGTAGACAAGGTCACCTCAATGATTTTCCAGGCCAAATATAAAATGAAAATCTACAAGTTATTCTCTGTAAAACTTATTTGGAATTTCAAGATGGCAACATCAGACAGAATATTAAACTTGTGTCAGGGCCTGTTTTATCCACTTTCCTATTATTGGGACTAAATATCTAACATGTATAGTTTAAAAAAAGTTTATTTTGACTCACAATTTCAATGGGTTCAGTCTCTAGACAGCTGGTTCCAAAATAGAAATAGTATGATGAAAGGTATGGCAGAGTAAAGCTTCTCAGGTCATGGTAGCAGGTCACAAACCCATGACCTACCTCCCACCAGGCTCCACCTCTCACTAACAGCACATTCAGCTACTGAACCCAGAAATGGATTAATCCATTAATGAATATGGCACCCTCATGATCCAATCACCCTTCAAACACACGAGAATTTCGGGACACAGTTTAGATCTACACCATAATGTCCCACGTTTGGCCCACAAAAGGTTTACATTTATTTTATGCAGAATGCAATTTGTCAGTCCACAAGAGCCACCAAATTTAAGAATTCTAACAAGGCTGAAAAGTACAAGTCTAAAGTCTTCTTTGAGACACATGGGAAAACCTTAATATGAAGATGTGAGCCCCTGTAAAAGTAAAAAGAAAGTACATACAATGGTATAAGGGAAAATATTCCCATTCCAAAAGGAAAAAATAAGAGACTAAAAGGAAATTAAACCAAAGCAGGACCAAAACGCAGCAAGGAAATCATTAAATCTTATAGTTCTAGATGGGGCATCCACAGCACATGGTGATAAAATATAAGTCCCAGAAAGCTTGGCTTGAGTAGCCCCATTCCTATGTTCTTACTCAGTAGCTCATAAGTCTTCTCTCATGGGGTGGCTGCATTCAAGGACTACAACTTTCATCAGCTGATATTCCATGTTTTTACTATCTTCAACATCCTGGTGTCTGTACCTTTGGCTTTGCTCATAACCTCTTGCATTGCCATCACAAGGGGAACTTGCTTGGCCTTCCAGGCTTTCCTTTGAAATTTTGGTGAAAGTCTCCCTCACCCTAAAACTCTTGTGTTCTGCATGCCAGTAAAACCAGCATCATGTGGATGACATCAGGGTCTGTTGTCCTCAGAAACAGTAGTCAGATCTATTGAACTGTGGCTACAATGTCTTTGAGGGCACTGATGTCTGAGTATGGTGAAAGAAACCTGGGGAACAAATTCCCTAGGAGGACTTTTTCAACCAGGGCTCTTAGAGACTATCTTCTCAAACAAAAGGTTAACACTGTTTCACCCTGAGCCTGCCATGGGTGGGGTTTTGGTGATTCCTGATATGTCCTCAAGGCTTTTAACTTCTTGTTCCTAGACAACGTTTCTGGGGTTTTTTGTTTGTCTGTTTGTTTTGTTTTCTTGGTTTTTAAAAATGTTGCTAATTTCTTTAGCAGCCACATCCCCCAACCCTAAATTTATACGTGGTTCATTCTGAGCCAAGTTAAAGTTTTTGTAATCTTTCTGCTCTGATTTTTTTCCCCTGACTCTCACTATAATTCTAAGTAAAAGCAGTAAGCAGTATCTATGCACAACCTGAATATTGGACTGTCCTGAAATTTCCTCTGCCCAATTTATTAGTTCAACACCTTTATTCTCAGTCTCCTGAAAAGTCTCAGGACACTGGCAAAGTATGGACAAGTTTTCTGCCAGAATATAGCATACATTGCCTCTAGTCCAACTGCCAAATGTATCTTTGTTCCTAACTAAAACCTCTTGAACCTGGTCTTTACTGTCTACACTTTGGTCTTCTGAGCTCTAATCAGAATCACACATCAAGCTCTGTTTACTGCATTTGAAGGCTTCTTCAGCTCATATCCCCAAACCTTTCCAAACTCCTCCTGCAAACTTGTTCAGAAGACTTCTAAACTACATGGTGAGTCATAGAGACAATTCTACTCTTGGTAGCAATCACACGACCAATTATTCTCCAAATGCATGAAACTTTTGTAGGAAATTTTAGATCTAAACCATAACAAGGTCTTTCTGCATGCAAAGCCCTACACTACTGCACTGACCACATGCCTATGCATCAGGCCCTACAGTCAAGATCTGGAGACTATGCTAGCTGAATATAAGATTCATAAACATTTATTTCACATACATTTTCCATATTATAGTCAAGAGCTACTTTGTAACAGTACTTCCTCTAAATCAGATTTCAAAAGTATTCCTAATTTTAAGGTCTTATTTAGTTTCATTTTCTCTAATTTTACTGTAATAATATTTGTAGAAAAATATATATTATTTAATAATTACAGTATTTATCTCCTTAAAGAGATACCTTGACTTCACCAATTACATTTTCCTAATGTCTTATTTACTTTTCTCATTTCTGAGACAAAATATCTGAAACTCACAAGTTAAAGGAGGAAAGGTTTATTTCAGATCACAGTTGGTAGAAGTTTTAGTCCATTGTCAACTGGCTCTAAGGCAGGAAAGCATGGCAGAAGGGCATAGAACAAGAGAAAGAGTCTATGGTAGGGCAGGCAGAAAATATCAGTAACAGCAGCAGCAGAAGCAGCAGCAGTAACAAAGCCTCCCTTTATATTCCATCCAGGCTACACCACACCCAGAGTGGGCCTTCCCTTTACACACCCCAACAACTATGCTAATCCAATAAGAAGACTAATCAAGCACCACACAGCCTTAATCCCAATATCACACCCCCTAAATCCAACCTTCACTGAATAGCCCAACCTATGAGTGCATAAGGCTTTTGGGGGGACATCTGAATACAAACCATAACACCTAAAATCTCAATAATATTCTTTAATCCTTTTCTTTGCTTTCTTTAGATTGTTTTTGGCTTATCACTTCCTAAATTCTTATATTCACTTTTTTTCATTCTGTCGCTGTTGAAATATATATATGATATAAAAATAATGCATATATCTTTTTCATGCTGATGAATGTTCTTTACGTTATTAATTTTCAAATTTTTTAACATAATAAATTTTTAATTAATACAGTATTCTGGAAACAAGTAGAATACTACTAGATATCAACTGTATTTACCTTAGAAATTTATGATAGTATGGGTTAAGATAAAACAAGATATATGACAGACATCAAATGTTTAACATTTACACTTCTGAATTCTTTTTTGGAAAAAAAGATACTTTAATTAAGCCCTTCCCACCAAATATTTTCTCTCCTTCTCCAAATAAAATTTTAAACACATGTAATATTTGTCACCATGTATTTGCTTCTAGTCCCTATTTGTATAATGAGCAACTTTCCTTCTAGAAGCTACTAGGAAATGGTGGGATTCTAATAACAACTGTGAGTCATTGCATCACAGGAATTTTTCATCAAATTTCTTTGGTTTTCCTAAGGATAACTTCTAGTTCTCTAGGCCTCCACGAAATGCAGCAAAATAATCTATGAAATATAGAAAGGGCTCTCTTCAACCTCCCAATCTGAGTCACCCATAGCTTTTTATTGCAGTTATGTGGAAAGTGGAGTTTTTCACTAATTATCTACCAGGCATTGCCTGCAGTTTGGAGGTTGTATAAACACTATATTTTTAGCATATATTTTCAAGACTGAAATGAGGGCAGAGGCAGCAACACTGTCCTTATTGCCCCAATTTATAGTAGAGCTTCCTAGTGGCAAAAAAGGGACCAGGCTCCTGCTTGTTGATTATTGCAGAACCTAGTAATTTACAAAAGCAACATTATGACAATATTTTCCAAAAGATCTCTTCTTCAAATAATAAAGCCAAGTAATAAGAAAGGCAATAGACTGAATGGGCTCTATTCTCAATTCTGCTCCATAATTAACAGCAATTACCTTTATTTGTGAGTGTTTTCCTTCAAAACACTTCTGTGTTTTCTTCTTTCAGTGTCATCCTGGCTATCCCAGTGTGATTTTGAATGAATGTCACTGGATATCACTGGGCAGATACTACTTGAATGCAGAAATCAGTAATTGTCTTTTAAGGACAGAAAACAGTGATCATATTATTCTAGCAAGCTTTCAAATTAAACAAATTGTTTGTATTGTTAATAGTTAACATGACCTTCATTAAACTACTTGCCAGTAGTTCTTCCTATGGAGTAAACTCATTTTATTTGTTGGCTTTTTTAAAAACCACAGAGTACATTTGAAGTTTTGATTTGATGTCAGTGGTTAAATTTTTTTCACCCTGAAAATGATTATAGCAATCTTCAGTGCTCACGAGTGTAAATTTCACTTATTTGTGGCTCAGTAACTCTGGTTTCAGTTTCCTACCCAAAGCTACAAAATGACTTTGAAGAGCACCATATAAGTAAATTAAGCCATCAAGTCATCAAGCTGGGAATGTCACACCCAGGAGGGTACTTCAGTGTTTCTAGCTGCTACTTTGGGGCTCTAACAAGAATTTCTCAAAGCTGAAAGCACTCTGAAGCTCAGAGAATTCATGGAACATAAACTTTTACTTCAAAAATAAACTTTGTATTTTGAAAACAAACCATTTATTGTTTGTATAAAGTGCCTTTGAGTTTTGTTAGGAAACAATTTAATGACTTCAGTTTATAAAAATAATATGCGACAATGATCACAAATGTAACCTTTACTTGAAAAGAACAGAAGCAATCTAGCCCGTTTTAACATTGGGTTGCTTGGCTGGTTGTCCAAAGCATCCAGTTGAGCACAATTTTTTTTTTTTTTTTTTGGTGCCGGGGATCAAACTCGGGTCCTTGTGCTTACGCAGCAGGCGGCGAAACCACTGAGCTAAATCCCCAGCCCAGGGCACAATTTTTAATATTCTGATAGTTATTTTACTTATATATTTTTCATAAATTTTTATTTCTTAGAAAATTACTCTTTCAACAGCAGAATTATTGGACCTGTGCATATATATAAACTTTAGTTATAGCTGTTTTAAAATAAACTTGTAAATTAGCATCTAAAAGCAATTCAATATATATAGGGTGGCTATATTTCACTATTGATGAAGTCCGGAAAATGCAACACTAAAATCTTACTATAGAAAATCAAGGGCTGGGGATTTAGCTCAGTGGTTCTGGTGCCTGTCTCGCAAGTGCTAGGTATGGAGTTTGATCCCTGGTACAAAAAAAAAAAAGAAAATCAAAATATGCCTCTGCAAAATGCCTTTTTGGTGGAAGGATTATCTTGAGAAACTGCAAAGACAAATTCTGAAAGAAATTTACATCTATAAAGAAAATCTTTTGTAAAGGTCTCCCCCACCCCAGGAAGAAAAGGATAACTAAATGGAGATGGCATGGATTTAAATATTCATAACAAATTTATTCTTGTTATTGTTTGGTCAAATTGTGAATGAACATGTTTTTCCATTTTAAGGGGGCTTTTCTTGTACTCTTGATAGTGGGCTAAGGAATCCAGATAATCATGGCCCAGATTCATCCCTCTCCTCTATAAAACTTTCTTGCTAGGCCTGGCCTTGGGTTTTCATCTTTGTCCTTATAAAATCCACTTTGAGCAGAAAATCCACTAAGTTTAGTGAAAATCACCCACCTTAGTAGCTGATCATTCTCCAATTTTATCACAACCATCCTGGTTTTAGCAATAATCTCACCAAGTCAGTTTAGCAAGAAATCCTTTATCTTTGATGTTTCCTCTTTAAAACGTTCCATCCACAAACTGCACTGTCACGTTTGGCTGTGTGTGTACCTTATAGCTGCTAGCCAGCATTGGAAACATCATCATACCAATAATCAATTAATGATACCAAGTTTAAAAGAGAAAATGGAAAAACTTTATTTGTAAGAATAAAAACAAACAACAACAAAAAAGGAGAGAGGGGGCCTGGGACTTGGCTCAGTGGTTTTGTCACCTGCCCTGCTGCACAAGTGCAAGGACCTGAGTTTGATCCCCAGTTCCAAAAAAAAAAACAACCCAGAACTTAAAAAAAGGATAGAGAGAAAGCTACCTTGTGATAAGGTAAGGGAACTGGAGCCAGGTACCCATGGGCTCTTTGTTCCTAGCTGCTTTAATTGGGTGTCAGAACCCTTCCCCTTACCAGGAACTTGCCCAATCCAATTGGTTGCCTGGGCCATCATGAATGGTTCCCAGACCCTAAGACTCTAACTCCCCATGGCATCATGTATGTGCAGATCCCTAAGTGGCCTTTGAATTTCTCTTGCCCTGTCAGGCCTTATCTCTGAAATGTATGAATATATATGTATGTAAATGTATGTATGTACAGGTGTGTGTCTTTTTATATACTAAATACTTTGTATATATCTTCTAATCACTAGAATAATTTTGTGTTAACTAACTCTGAGAAATGTTGTCTTTAATAACATTTGAGGGTACACTTACATAACATTTCTAGTCATTCTTCATTTCTAGCCATTCTTCACAAAGCACATGTGCAAAGGTAAAAATGAATAATAATAAAATTTGTTATACTTTAAAAGAAATGTTGAAGCTGCATATGGGAGTACACACTTGTAATCTCAGTACTCTGGGAAGTTGAGGCAGGAGGACAGCAAGTTTGAGATCAACTTGGGCAACTTAATGACTTACTGAGAGCCTGTCTCAAAATTATATAAGGGCTGGGGCTGTAGTGCAGTGTAAATAAAGGCTCGAGTTTAGTCCCTAGTAATGAAAAGAAGGAGAAGGGGAAGAGGAGGAGGAAGAAGCACAAGAAGAAGAGGAAGAAGGAGGAGGAGGAGAAGGGGAAAAGGAAAGTTAAGGGGAGAAGAAGGAAAAGAATGGGAAGAGAAGAAAGAAAGAGAAGGAGGAAGAGAAGAAAAGGAGTAAGGGAAGGGGAAAAAGAAGAAGAGGAAAAAGGAGGAGGAGAAGACCAAGGTGGAGGGATGAGGAAGGGGATGGAGGAGAAGAAATGTTGCACTATACCCTAGCAATTAGCTCACATTATTTACTGACTAATCATTGCTGGATATTAATTCATGGAGAAACTTTCTAATATAAAGCTATTCTTAACTAAAAAAAAAAAAGTTGATTACACTATGTTCACAATTTCTTTGTAAATTTTATATATTTTCAAGTGCTAGTGATATAGGGAGAAGAGATGCAGCTCCCAAACCTACTAGATATCCAAAATGTGGGTTTGTGTTCTCTAAAATCAAAGAATGAATTCTAGGAAAAATGGAGGTTAAGAGTAGGAAAAATTTATTGAGAGAAAGAAAGCTTCTGACTAAGAGTAGACAGAAGGGGAACCAAAAAGTGGGTTGCCCACCCACCCCACTCTTCAAAGATGTTTTATACAGCAAAGTCATGTGGTGAGGTGGGTACAAAGTGAGACAAAACTATAAGACCCAATGAAAATTTTCAAGGTAGGCATGGGACAAAACCAAGATCAACCAGTAAGATTACAAGTACAGACACCCAGGTAATATTGATTAAATGGGGGTCAAATGGGGGAGCAAGACACGTAGCAAGCATACAAGGATTTTTCAGTAATGGTGGGTCAGGGATATTTTCTGGAAAGACCCTCCCGCCCCACCCACCCACCCAAGTGATTGATACCTACTTAGAATATCAATCACTGCTATTCATCCTACTTCGGTGTGGTAGTTTCTCTCTTTTACAATGCTGCCTTTCAGTGAATGTGTCTTCACTGTCCTCCCTGTTGGCTCCTTGACTGTCCTCCATGTTGGCTTCTCATGGGCTGGCCCCATCTAACTGCCTACAAGCTTTCTAATTAACTTACCTATCTGTGATGTAAGACTGAGGGCCTTACCAAACGCTCCAAGGAGCTGACCGCAGTGAAGCACACCTGGGGATCCCAGCGGTGCCTCCAAAATGTGAGACCAAGGGCCTTACCAAATGCTCCTGGGAGCCGACTGCAGCAAAGAACACCCGGGAAGGAACACACCGGACAAGTTGGAAAGTAAAACAGACCTTAGTCTGGCCAGATGGCACTCCCAAAGCAAAGTAGCTTAGAGAGGTGACTAGCCCAGAGTCCGAGGCTCTTTTATAGGGGGTTGCAGGGGAAGTTAACAGGTGAAATTTACAGAAGAGGAACAAAGGTTAGTGGTCAGCTGACACGTACTGATGGTCAGCAGATGTTTGTAGATTGTTCTGTAGATAGCAGTGTCCGGAACATCAGTTTTCAAACAAAGAGTTGAGTAATTTACTTTAGGACCTTATGGCTGATACAGATCTTATCTAGTGTCCGGAGCTAACAAGCATCTTTATCTATTTACTCACATTCAATCACAGTTGGGGCTAGGGGAGTTTTATGATTACAGAATTATGCAGTCCCACACGCGATACTAGGTATCAAATATATGAGTAATTTTTTTAATGAAGATGTGCAATATAGTTACTTTTTGGAGATACAGCAAGAAAAGATGCAAGATAGAATAAGAAAAGAGGATTTGCCTACCAGGATATTTCTTTTCAGGGAAACTCTAAACTCTAATCTAGAGAAATTTATGTATCAAAGCAAATTCAAGAAAGCCTTTAAACAAGCATATTGCTATAGGTGAGTGAAACCAGAACTAACGTTTGAACTCAACTGAACTTAAAGAAAAACCTAGGGTTTTTTTGTTCTTGTTGGTTGTTTTTTTGTGGGATTTTTTTTTGGTACCGAGGATCAAACTCGAGTTCTTGCACTTTCGAGGCAGGCAGCGGAACCACTGATCTAAATCCCTGGCCCAAACCTAGGGTTTTTAAGGGCTGAGGCGAGGTGATCAATTGTGTTTGGTAATTGCCCAAAGGTAAAGTAAAATTTACTTCTGAACCTGGTGTGGTGGTAACATGTCTGGAATCCCAGGACTCTGGAAGACCGAGGCAGGAGGATGAAAAGTTTAAGCTGATCCTGAGTAATTTAGCAATTTAGCAAGACTCTGCCTCAAAATAAACAAATAAAAAGGGGCTGGAGATTTAGCCCAGTGAAGACCCTGAGATTAATCCTCTGTTTCACAAAAATTTAAAATTCAAAAAAACCCCTTCTATCTTCATGGTAGAGGTAGTTTTCTATCTTGGAGCAAAGCACAGGCTGAAGTTAGTCCTTCCTTGCCAAAGACAGAGAGAGAGGTGCTAATTTCCTTAATGACTGAATTTCAAATAAATAGTTTCCAGATCCTTAAAAAGGACATTTTGGGTTGTTAAACTGGCAGTAGGCTTTTGCAAAGATTTACATCTTAAAGTGGCAGAGAAAAGATTTGGAATTATAGGTTGAGTCAATGCTGTAAGATAAAAGTGGTCAGGAACTTGGTGACAAAAAGAAACAAATGTAAAGTTTAGCCAAGAGGAAGGGAACATTAAAGTCAATAGTCAATAAAATGCCTTTTTGGAGCTAATGAAAGGTTACTAATCAGAATCACAATCATGTTAAATCTACCTCACGAAGTGAATAAAAATAAGATAATATTTCAGTTACTTTTAAAGGTTACAGACTTATTTTTAGTTTACTCACAACCTTTTCTTGAAGCATTTCTTTATGGTATTTTGGGGAGGGGGGGTACCAGGAATGGAACTCAGGACCTTGCACTTCATCCCCAGCCCCTCTTTATGGTATTAATACAAATGAAAACGACTTTTTTCTTTGGTAAAAAAATGGATAATTTGTGATGCACTCATACTATGGCACATTAAATAGGCATTAAAACCAATGTAACTGATTTATACCTCTTGTCCTTCAAGGGATCTCCAAGATGTATTGCTTCAGTTCTTCATGCCAGAATCTTGAAGTCATTGTTGACATCTCTTCTATCCTCTCACTCTCAATCCTTCAGAAGAGCCTGTTGGCTCTCATTAAATATGTTCACAATCTGATTACTTCTTATCACCTCTGTTGCCACCATCCATCAAACCCAGCAATTTTTCTCCAGTCTGACCTATTACTTTTATAGATATCTAAGTTAGATAGAAATATTATAGGCAGTCAGACAGGGCTAGGCCCTAGAAGAAGTCAGTCCAGAAGATAAAAACACATTACTACTGTGGCTGGAGGTGCATTCCTTGAAGGTCAGGCCTCAAGATAAAGATGAAATGACTACACCTACATACTTCCCCAAGGATGAATAATAATGATTGATAATCTAAATAGGCATCAGTCACTTTGAGCGGGGAACCAAGGCCTCCTGACTCATCCTTTCCAGGAAAGGTCCTTGTTCTTTCCATGTATATTTGCAGTGACTTACTTCCCCTTTTGATCGATATTACCTAAGCGACTATACTTGTAATCTTATGGGTTGACCATAGTTTTGTCCCACCTTATTCTCAACTCCTGATTTTGTACCCACCTTGTGATTTTGCTGTATAAAACTTCTTTGAGAAGTAGGCTCCTGGGGAACTCACTTTCCGGGTCCCCTCCTGTCCCTCTCAGGCAGGAGCTGTCTATCCTTCAATAAATAATTCCTTCTCTTAACCTCTGTTGTTCCTAGAATTCATTCCTCTATTTTAGAGAACATGAACTTGACATATTAGATATCTAACAGCTTGGGAGTTATATTTCCCTTTTATCATTTGGAGGTCCTTATATAATCTCTATTGTCATTCTAATAGCTTCATCATTGGTCTGCCTGTTTCTACTATGCTACCTTCCCAAATGTATTTTCACACTGCAGTAAAAATCTACTTTAAAAACTTGAGTCAGTACAATAAATCAGATCATGTCACCCCTCAGCTTCAATCTTAGCCAATCTTGTATGACCTGGTCCTTTCCTTCTATTCTTATCTCTTCTGCTCTTTCACAAGATCCCATCACACTGGGCTCCTTACTATTTCCCAAACATGTCCAGGCTGCATTACTTTTGCACAACCTGCTTCAATTGCTCTTGTCCTGACATCAATCATACCTAACTGTGCACCTCCAAAGTCTCCTCAAATCTCATATTGTCATAGAGGTCAACTCCTACCACTCCAAGTTTAAAGTGCTATCTTCTCACTCCCCCAGTGCACTCCCAAGCTCCCTTCTCCTGATGGCTTTTCTCATCTAGCAGATTTATTATTTACTTATCCATATGCTTGTGATTTATTTTTGTCTCTCTTCATTAGAATGGATTTTTTACAAGAGTAAGAATCTGTGTTTTATTGATAGTGTTGCACAGATGCCAGCAATTAAGTATTTATTGAATACATGAATGAATGAGAGGTAGTGTTTGTCACCAGAATAAGTGAAACACCTAGCTGAAATGTCAAATCTTAATATCCTACCTATTCCCAAGCATATGTTTACACTCTTAAAAATCTAACAATTGTTAATACGCAAGAGACAAAAATGCTTAAAAGTTGCAGCCCTTATATTAATGATTAAAATTTATGAGTTTACAAATGTTTTGTTGATCTTAATAAAATATAAAATATGGGTAATCAGAGGCAAAGTCAACACAGGAAACAAATTTCTAGAATAATTTCAAGTTTTCTAGAAGTAGGGGGTAGCAATGTTATGATTTCAACTAGTAGAGCAATTTCATAGTCTT
Organism: Heterocephalus glaber; assembly: GCF_053883595.1. Taxonomy (NCBI): domain Eukaryota; kingdom Metazoa; phylum Chordata; class Mammalia; order Rodentia; family Bathyergidae; genus Heterocephalus; species Heterocephalus glaber. Next base: position 23,806,283 of record NW_028258145.1, on the reverse strand, counting down.
TTAATTTATATAAATTATAAATTTATTATAATTAAAATTATAAATTTATTATAAAGTGAATCCCCTTAGAATGCTTTTTTCTTACTGATGTGTGATGATTTATAATTTGTTTTATTTAAGAATATCATACCACTACAAACAAATATGGTCCATCATTATTAAAAGACTAAATGTAATATACAGTTTCTCTCCTTCCTGTTCTGTTTTAAAAATATGTGAGAGCTAGATGCTATAACATTATGGTATAAACAGTATAAGTGTAAAATTATTTTAAACTTCATGGATAATCTCTTCTTAAAGATATAAATAAATAAATTACTCTACCTACTGACACTAGCTAGGGCATATTTTAAAATATTCTTTTTTGAACAGTTTTTCTGACTTAAGCCAACAATATGTTTGTTTGAGCTCCCACCAACTTCCAAGAAATAAAAGTTTTTTATTTCCAAGAAATAAAAATAAAAGATTTTTATTTCCAAGAAATGAAAGTTTTCAAATAACTTTATTATGAACAGACATACATAGCATAATTATTCAACCAAACATCATAACATAGAAATATTCTAATTTGTTAACAATTTCTCCTATAACAACCACTGAAATTAAGATTATTATTTGCTTTTGTACCAATTAATTTCACTGGTAACAATTATTGCCATGTTTATTAATATATTTTATATTATACTATCATCCAAAACTGAAATATTCTTTTTAAAAAACCAATTGAACACACACATGGTGTTTGTATCACAAATGAAGCCCTTTTGTTAAGAGGTAGCATTGGCCAAAGCAGGCAAGAGTATGAATGCTTGGAATCAGATTAACTGAGTTCAAATTCAAATCCTTGTTCTATACCTTTCTTTCTTTCTTTCTTTTTTTTTTTTTTTTTTTTGATATTGGAGATTGAACTCAGGACCTTAAGGTGCAAGGCAGGCAGTGGCACCACTGAGCTAAATCTCCAGCACTACTTGATCTATTTTTTTTTTTTTTGGTACCAGGGATCGGACTTGGGACCTTGTGCTTGCAAGGCAGGTGTCAGAACCATTGAGCTAAATCCCAGGCCCCATTGTTCTATTTCTTCACAGTATGTAAACCACAACACGTGTTTAACCTCTCTGCAGATTAGATTTCTCATTTGTAAAACTGGAAATATTAATAGTAAATACTAATAGTATTTCTTCAAGACGATGTTGTAAAACTATATTTATATGAATTAGAACAGTGTTATCTGGGCACATGCCTGTAGTCCTAGGACTAGGAGGCTCAGGCAGAAGGATTGAGGCCAGCCTGCACTATACAGTGCGTTCAAGGACAGCTTGAACAACATAGTGAGACCCTATCTCCAAAAATTAAAACCAAAACAAAACAAAACCAACCAACCAAACAAACAAACAAAATAAAAAACATGCGTCATCACTGAGTAACACTATGCACCCATGAGCCATGTTATGGCTTGTATTTAGATGTCCCCCAAAACCTCATGAGCTCATAGGTGAGGTTTTTTGGCAATGGCTGGATCTAGGGTGTGTGAATATGGATTACGGGGGTATGGTAGCTAAATTACTCAACTGATTGGTTTAACCTAGTTTTGGGTGTTGATAATGAGGAGGCCCACCTTGGGTGTCAGTGGCACCAATCAATAGACTTGTATCCTGAATGGAATATAAAGGGAAAACAAGGAAGGCAGGTTTGCTGCTTGCTGCTTCCTGCCTGCCTAGTCATGGACTATTTCTCCTCTGCCTATGCCCCTCTGCCATGTTGCCCTGCCTTGGAGCCAGCTGAAAACTGAAACCTCTACAAATGTAAGCCAAAATAAACCTTTCCTCCTTTAAGTTGTGAGTATTGGGTATTTTGTCCCAGCAATTAGAAAAGTAACTAAGACAAGCCACCATCACTGCTTCTGCTAAGTGGCAACAATCTACTACATGTGCTGGAAGTGTGGGTCAACAATGGAATGATCATATACATGGCCTTTTTGACAGTAGGAACTGTATTCCTTGGGTGCACTGAAATTTCCTTTTGACTTGAATTGGGGCTCTGTGGGTTGTAGTCCCAGGTTCACTTTAACTGGTTACAATCCTGGGCAAGCTACAGATTACTGATTTATAAAAGGAAAAGCTTTAAAAAGTCAAGCTTGAATGATGCTCAAGCATTCTTCAATGATAGCACTGGGAAAAAGGCCAAAATCTGCCTGAAAACTAAGACAATAAGCAAATTCCAAAATCTAGCTTAACTATCCACAATAGTGGATAGAAATGTGTTAAGAACATTTTATTTGGGACTAGCTTCCTTGTGTCCCAAGAAACATCATCGTTTTCTTCACAAATTGAAAGCAACAGATTCAAGGAAGGCAAATGCTTACCTGGAGACTGAGGATATGGGTAGTAACAGCCTTTCAACAAAAGTGATTGACTTAGGGAACAGAGAAACAATGCCAGTTAATGAAACTACCTGGAGACTTCTAAGAAACAGATAGAGTATTAGCCTCTGGTGCTTCTTCATATATTCAGAGCATTTCTAAGAATTTCTACCAGTCTTTAAGTTCTGTATGGTTGTTGTAGTTCTTGTTTTCAGATCATAAAACAATTTACCTTAGTGGAAAGTGTTTTCCCTGACCTAGGCATCTGGCCACCTACCCTCTCCACAATCAGTGGCAAGAGGAAAGCCCAACAGAAATGTCAGGGACAAAGGGGTAGTCATGAGCAAACTTACTTATCACTGGACCAAAAACTTCTAAAGATGTATTGGATTTATGCCTAATTAATTACCTAAGAACACAGAAGGAGTTGCAAATCTCACGCTATTAAGTTTTCTAAAAATATTTGACTACCTAAGCTCAACTACAGGATGTAAAAGAACATAAATGCTTTTAAGGAGTAATTTGTTAGGTGATAGGTCTTACTGAAATGTAACAGTAAGGAGAAAATCTCAGAGAGGGAGAGTGGGTGATAAGATGGTGGGCAAAAGAACCAGAATACAGCCAATCATGTTAAAGAAGGTAGGAAAATCAGATTTAATGACTAAGTAGGCAAAATATATAAATAAAAACTTTAGTGATGAAATATTGACATTTAACACATTAAGAAAACAAAGCTTAAGGGAGATTAGCCATTAAGAAAAAAAAAGGTAAAATCAGAGAGCTGGTAAACCTAAACTTGACCTCTACTGACTTAAGTAATCTCATCTATTTTTAAGTTCAAATTGCCAACCATATATTAATAACAGAATAATATTTTGATGCATAAAGTAGTGAGTGCCCTCCCTCCCTTTTTTAACTCCAGTGTTTCTGCATTTTTCTTTGCATGTTCTTTCATGAAGACAGTGGCTCTGGGTAAACCTCCTTCAAGTAGAGATATACAGACAGTTGAAAAGCATGCACATCTTTGGTTTTTCTGTTTCAAGAGCTTCAGGCAAACACATTTTAAACCTGCACAAAATATCTGGGACAATGAGTGGGAAGAGACTTAAACTGGAGGCAAATGAGGAAAGATAAGGAGGGGTGGAAACAGGTGTGCCTGCAATTAACAGGAAAGAATTACCCTGTATAAGACAAGAGAGAACACAATCTGAAAAGAGAAAAATGCCTTCATGATCCTCTAGTCACATGGTCCGCAAACAATCCTGCAAAGGTTTCTGAGTGCCAGAATATTGCAGAAGTAGACAACTACAACCAAATTCACCACCCCTAAGTAGCATTAGAATGGAAGAGATTCCTAAAGTGACCATGTGAAAATACGGAAGAGGTCATGTGATCATGAACTCTATACAGACAAGACCAGTGTCTTATCATCCCCTATTTGCCCAGCTCCTAGAACATGTCAGCCGCTTAGTGAGAGTTCAGTTAATATTTGCTGAATAATTAATGGTTGAGTAAATGTGAATGATAACTAGATATTACTTCATTTGACTGCTTTTTTGTTCATTTTTTGTTTTTGGTCAGCACTGAGGATTAAATCTAGGGCCTTGAGAATGCCAGGAAAGCACTTTATCATTAAGTAATATTGTCTGCCAAAGAACTAGATGTGAAACACACAAATGATGAAAACCAATGGAAAAGCCAGCTGGGAAGACAGACCTTTCAGTATATTTCTTTCTGAGGAACATTTAATCCCTCATTTCCATCAACTTTTGCTTGATTTAGTGCCCTCACACTTTATGCTCTTCAAAGAACTTAGGGATAGCCTCAGGGAAATTGGAAGGAAGACTGCTGGAGATTAAGTTTCTCCCCCTCTTGCAAAATGGGTGTCATACTAGAAGGTAAACTCATTTATTTGTTTAAAACACTTATTTATTGCAACCCTATTATATCCCAGACACTGTTCTAGACCCTGGATATATCAATAAACTAACACAGAGTTAAAGAAACAGAAAGTTATGTTTTATGCACAAAATGAATGTTTTTCAGTCTTACTGTAGGTGAGGTATGGTTAAATGATAAATTAGTAATAATGCAAGAGAGTCATCAATGTAGATATAATGATAATATACATTTTATAGATGAGGAAAATAAAGTACATTTAATTATTGTGCCCCAGGTTACAAAAATTAAAATAGTAGACTAGGCCCAAATGTCATGCTTGTAACTGAGATGTATATTCTCTAAACCCTGATGATTCAAAAGTACATCTCTGTCCAGGACGTCTCCTGTGGACTCCATAGCACTGCATGCAAATGCTTATAGGATATCTACAACTGAAACTCAATTTATATAATCAAAACTAACTTAACATCTCCTTTAACAATTTTCCCTGAGTTTCCTACCTCAGGGATTATAATTTCTCTCAGTCTGAATTGTTTATACCCCAAATCTTATTTTCTTTCTTTCTGTCTTCCTTTAGCCTTATCCACAGCCCAGCCTTCATCTAATTAAACACCAGATCCTGTTGCTTCTCTCTTACTCATATCTACCCTGACTTTCTCTATCAGGGCACATATTTTGTTTGCGCTATTTTACTGACCTTCAGGTTTGTCACTCCAAAACACATTTCTGCATAATAATCTCCACAGTCCAGAAATAATGTCTAGTTATTTTTAATAATGTCTGTTATAAAACAAAAAATCTGATATTCACATCCTTGTCATCATAGTTTAAGGACAAAGTCCCAAGTTCCTTGACATATCATACAAACCAGTCACAGTATGGGTCTTATTTGCTGCCCAAGTTTCATCTCTCACTTTTGCTGCTTCAGCTCTAGCAAGCTAATTAGAATCTAGAGCATGCACCATCTGCACATTTGCAAATAATCTATTTTAACAAAGCCTTCATCTTTATGCTTTCATCAGGATAAAGCAAACTCATTGGTATGGCCTCAGTGTAGATAGGATTTCCTTTGAGATGAGAATTTTCTTATCTTTTCCAAACTAAGTTAGGTGGTCTTTCTGAGTCCCTCATTGATTACTACTTAGCACACTACTATTTAAGTCTCTGTCTTCTCCTCCAGACCACACTTTCTTTGTGAGCTGGGACAGTGTAACTCTAACCAGTACACTTATACCCAGCATAATGCCTGCCTAGGAGTGAAATTTTAAACAGCAGCAACAACTGAATGAATGAAATAATAACTGCACTAATTAATTCTTCCAGGTAGGGGGTAAGCAATAGACTAATCCAAATAAGGGAGGAAAATATTTTCAAGAAAAATTTGGCATAAGAGGAGAGAAAGACTATGAAATTAAAACAAAGAAGGAATCAAAAAACTTCCTCTAACCAGATAAAATCAGCAGTCTTCTCATTTTCTATCAGCCAAATGCAAAGCAGCAGCCACAGCTGCCTTTTTCTTGAAACCCAAATATAAGAACAATTTTCACTGGATTAACAGCTCCAGGTTGCTACTACTTGAGGATATCAGCTTCAAAAGGAGAAAGTGAAGTTGATCAGATTAAAACACAAACAAGACTGGAAATGAGAATAGTGGAATTCAAAATATTCTTTAGTGGAGTATTTGACTAGCTATGAACTGAAATCTCTGATGATTAGATCTCAGTAATTTATGCTGAAGGGGAAGTTCTGGTAAGGAAACAACAAGACCTAATCTCCCTTCAGAGTAAGGGGGATCTTATCATGGTTCTGAAACTCTCTACCCTCCTGATATTAGATAAGTTAAGTTATCTTCCTCCTCTTTAAATTGGAAATAACAAAATCTCTTCTGCTAATGGCCTGAGTGTTTTGAAGTTCACAAGAGGGCAAGATGGAGCTCTAGATAAAGTCCAAGGGTATGTCAATGTATATGGTGATAGGGCTGTTTAAAGGCTTTGCTGCCAACCAGTCTCCAGTGGAGTGATATTAAAGCAGTGGTTCCCCATGAGTGTGTTATTACCCAGTGGAGTGGGTTTTAGAGACCTGTGTATCATTTTTACTGTGCAATGATGGGAGGAGCCACTAAAATTGAATGTGTAAAGGTCATTGATGTTTGTTGCCTTACAATAAGCAGAACTGTCTTATGCAATGAAGAATTTCTTGCCTATGGTAAGACTTTATATTGTCTTAAGTGAAAAAGAAAAAAAATATTACAGTTACAGAAGTTAAAACAAAGGTCTCAAAATATTTTTTCACTCCACAAAGTCTAGGCAGGCTATGTGCCATGTGTAGAGTTATATCTGGAAGGAAGGGGTTTTTGAAACATTCCTGTATGGACTCTAACTCCACTGTATACACCAATAATATTTTTGCATTATAGTAATATACTTTTATTTTCATAAAAGTGATTCCCATACAAATCTAGGGAATACTAAACTTTGCTTTTTGGAAAGGATAATAAGATTTCCTTTTCATCATCTCAAAAAATCACATTTTAATGACAATATTAATCATGGTATTTGAAGTATCAAAGCCTCCATCTGTCTATCTCTATCTGTCATCTCTTTTATATATGTATGCAACCATGCTTAATTTAACATGTTTTGATACTTAGTGATCCAATCAATTTTATCTTCCTTTTCAACCCTAAATGCTTATGGAAAAAAATAAATAAAAAAGACAAATACTTTCCCACCTAATTTTCATCAGTTAGAAATAATTCTTTATTTTACCAAAGAGGTGTAATATTTTTCAGATAGTACTGGGGCTGTAAATGGATTTGAAAAAAAAATCAATATGATAATAAATATTATTCCAGAGCCTTGGCAAAGAACATACTATATACCACAGCGAAACATTCTGTATTTATAATTTCAATGGTGATTATTTTTTCACAAGAATGGTGCCAATCTAAAGTAAGTGACATGACTTTTGCATTTTGAGAAAAAGGATATTTATGCTGAAAGGTCTTTAAAAGGAATTTCATGATCATTAAAATAACTACAAAGCCCTGTTTATGATTTTAATTCTTTTTTAGGTCAATTCAAAACACTGAAAGAAGGTTCACACTGACATCAATAAAATATTCTTCTGGGGCCAAGGATTTAGCTCAGTGGCACCATGCCTGCCTTTCAAGGTCCTGAGTTTGATTCCCAGTACCTTTATATATATATATCTTCAATGCATCTACCACATACCATACTATGCTGAAAAATCTCCAGATCAACAAAGAGTTAAACAAAATGACAAATGGAGTCAAAGAAAAAAAATTACATTATATTGTTTAGAGAGACATTGTATTTTTAATTCCACAGGGAAGACACTAAGCTCTACAAGGAGGCACGGATGAACTCTTGAGGGAATCTTGCCTTTACGTAGAATATTGAGGTATATTCCTCCAGGGATGTATTATATCCATACAGAAAAATGAGTGTCTAAATCAGTCAAGAAAGTCACAGAGGAAAGAAAACTTCAGCTGGGTTTTAAGGGAGGTATAGAAGTTTTCTCCAGTGAGAGACATAGGGCAAACCAGCAAAATTAAGAATGCATAGAAATTACTTAGCATAGTGGCATAGGTAACACAGATACTAAAAATTCCAGTTGACAGTTTATGCTATAGTCACACAATACCAGCAATAATTGCCAATACTCATAGGGTAATTTTGGCGTTTTCTATTTGCTATAGAATGGAGATCAAAGGCAAAAGCCATACCCTTCAGAAAGAAAGAATAGGAAAGAAACAGGTCCTACTGAAGAAATTCAAAGGCAGAGAATTCCTTGAGCTGGCATCATCTACGAGAGGGATGAGTCCAGGATTGTCAGGATGTATTGTGAATTACAGTATGGAAAGGTGCTTCTACAGCTGTGCTTCTCCACCCTTTTTAGCTTGTGTGCTTGCAGGAAGCTTTTAATGTCTGAGAATGGGTAAGGTGTACCAGGCATGCGCTACACAGAAGTGTGAGATCTGCTCTACTAACTGGAATGAAGGTAAATCATAAAACCCAGCTTGGCTTTGCACTAGGCATTACTGAGGAAACTGCTGATGCCAAATCTCCATTATGTCATTTAATGATAACCATAACCAGTTCATAGTTAAGAAAAAAATTTAAAGTTTCAGCTTTGAAATTGTCACCTTTTGGGAAAATACCCAGCAGGGGAATAGCTGGGTCATACCACAGAGATATATGTGCACCCATGTTTATAGCAGCACAGTTTGTAATTGCTAAATCTTGGAAACAGCCCAAGGGCCCATCAATTGGAAACTGGATAAAGAAGATGTGGGTTTTTTTTTTTTTTATAAAATGGAGCACTATTCAGCCAAAAAGAATGAGAAACTAGAGTCATTTACAGCTAATTGGATGCATATTGAGGCCATACTCTTAAGTGAAATAAATAGGACACACATGTGTAAATACCAAATAGTTTCTCTAGTGTGAGAAACTGAGAGTGTAAATAAGGATTAAAAGGATTAATAACTAATAATTCATACTTTGAAATAGGAAAAGGTCCAAAGGGGTAGGGGTGGTGGGAGGAGATGGGGAAAGGAAAGAATGGAAAGGAAAAATTATGAGAAAAGAAATGGAAACTAAGTCTATGTAAATAGGGCAGGGTGGAGGGGTGAAGGGTGCATAGGTAATGGGGAAAAAATAAGAACCAAGATATATCATGTACAGGTACAAGCACCCAATGATAAATGTAAACTTATTGTATACCTAAAATGTACCAAGAAAAGAATTTAAGCAAAAAAAAAAAAAAAAAGAAAGAAACTGTCACCTTAAAGAATTTAAATTTAAGTCACAGTTTTTTCTTATCTGTAAAAAAGGAAAATTACTATGTATATGTATGTCAACTTTTCTGCTGCTAAGACAAGATATCTGACACCTGGAATTTAAAAGAGGAGAGTTTAATTTGGAACATGGTTTCAGAGGATGCAGCCCATGGGGTGACTAGCTCCAGGATAGAAAATACATGATGAAACAAGGACATTTAGTTCATGGTGGTTGAGATACAGAGTATGGAAAGAGTGCCTAAGAGGAAGGGGCAAGGGACCAGATATAGACCCCAAGGTGACAGCTCTATGACACATCCAGACATACTCAGAAGTATGCTCCACCAATTCCCCAGTCCCTCAGGTGGATCCTAAAGTCAATGAAGCTGACATACCACCCAACTGCAACAATACATAAAAGTATTGATTTGATGAATATTAGATTAATCAATATTAAAATAAATATTTATTTATTTGATACCAGGGATTGAACTCAGGTCCTTGTGCTTGCAAGGCAGGCAGCAGAACCACTGAACTAAATCCCTAGCCGCTTAAAATAAGTATTTATTAAAAAAATTCTGAGGTGTTTTCTGTTACTCATGTCTCTCCACAACCATACCCACTAGGTACATAAGCCTCCCCTGCCCCACCCCTGACCTGGGGACTGAACTCAGGACCTTGCACTTGCAAGGCAGGCACGAGGCCACTGAGCTAAATCCATGGCTCCTTAAGCATTTGTTAACTGTTAGGAGTGCCAGGTTAGTGTTGTGATGAACCGTGATAAACAGAATTTAGTTACCATACACAAATTTGAGAGAAGAAAGAATGGGGATATTTTTGTATTTTGCTTTGTTTTAAAAGAAAAATCAGGGAAAGAATTCGAAAAAGATCCAATGACATAGAACTGTGAATATTTTCCTAACCACTCAGATGTGCAGTGCAAATTGATATGTGTAAAACATCAGTGACTTTGAACTACTAAAGCTGCAGCACAAATGAAATAATCAAGCTATGGTTTTAGACAGATACTAATGTTCAACAGAAAACCTGGCTGATGCTGAAGAGTATGGTGTACAGATCTCCTAAAGCTGGTAGCAGAAAACACAGTAATAATCTCTGAGACTGAGACTAAAGATCCATGCCTGTTCAGTGGAGATAAGCCATGTGATTGCATATTTTTCAAGGATTTGGATTCTTTAGGGTTTTCATTATAAATTGCAGACTCAATATTTCTTAGAATGTTTTGTTTAATTTTTTATTTTTCCAGTTAGTTAAACTTCTTTCTCTAAAGTTAGGTGGGCTGATTCCAAGTAGCAAAATATGCATTGAAAAAGAGTTTCCTTCCTATAGTGAAAAAAGGTTCAAGGAGTATGAGACAAAACAACTCGAAATGCTACCAACATTTTCTATTAGATGAATTTAATTACTCATCTAATTCCAACCCTAATGACATTCTGCCACAAAGTGAGAAAAAATAAAAGAGATTTTCTGGACATCTTGATAAACTCTTCTGTCCAGGCTTGGGCTATCATTAGACAGAATGGGCCCAAGTTCACAAAATAGAGAAATAAGGCTGAGCTTCATGAGTTTATTTTATTACACCCAAAAGAGCCACATGTATTTCTAGATTGCTTTTAATTTTATATTTTACACATAGGGAAATTTAGCAGCAATAAAATATTGAAAAGCACAGCCTTGGATACTGCATTGTAAATATGATTTAGATTTCAGCTATTCATGTCTGCAAGTATAAAGAGAACTCTTGAGGTCAAGGCTGTTCATCTGTCATTGCTTCTCCTTCAGAGTCATAAGATGGAAACTTCATAATTGTGTCATAGTATTTACTAGATATTTTAAATTTGTTGTCTTTTGCTTCTTCTACCAGTATTTTGCCTCTTTACTCAGAATTTTACCATTTGAACCAAGTATACATCATTTGAGCTAAGAATCTAGTAGAAATGAAGGTATTCTACCTATGTAACCAGGCAGCCAATATGTATTCTTGAGAAAAGTTGCTGTGATATTTATAGAAATAAGGGAAATAAAAAAATGTAGAAATTAAAATTGTCATAGAGGAAATAAGTTACAAAAACTATAAACTCAAATGTGTACATGCATACATGTTAATCTTACTCATGCAAAGTTTAATAAGCCCTATGTTATTTTACAGTACTTTTAAAGCTTTAAATTCTGAGTATTTTTTCATGCACTAAATATTTTATCAAAATAAAAGAATTTTCATTAATTCATTTAGAAAAGTAATACATGTATTGTTTTGGTGTTTCTGTTGTTGTTGTTTTGAGACAGGATCTGGCTATGTAGTTCAGGCTGGACTTGAACTTACTGAGTAGCGAATGGAATGCTGGCCTCAAATTCGCAGCGATCCTCTTCCTGAGTGCTTGGATTACAGGCATGCACCATCATGCCTGGCAGAAAAGTAATACATTTTACTGTTTGTTTGGTTTTTTTGGTACCGGGGATCGAACTCGGGATCTTGTGCTTTTGAGGCAGGCGGTGGAACCACAGAGCTAAATCCCCGGCCCAAGTAATACATTTTAAAGGAAAACACTAAAGACAAATATTATAAATAAACCCACACAGTACTTTATACACCATCATATACATGTGTGGCTTCTTTTTTTTTTTTTTTTTTTTTGGTACTGGGGATCAAACTTGGGACCTTGCGCAGCAGGTGGTGGAACCAATGAGCTAAATCCCTGGCTGCCCATCATATACACATAAAAACAGGTACATGTCTAGTTTGCATGTTCAGTCACTTTATATGCATGGCTACATCGATACATGAATATATAGCTCCAGATACATAGATATATCGTATTTTATATTTCAGTAATGAGAACATGAAGTAACCATTTAGTTAACATATTTTCATGAAACAATATATTATGACCTATGTCCAATGATTTAAAACTATCCTTCTAACTCTTGATTTTAAATGACATCTCAGTATACCACACAAATAGTTTCTTAAATCAAAAATCTTTTGTTAGAAATTTGTTATTGCCTGTTAATATAAACAAAGTTAAAACCCAAACAAATGAAAAAGGATGAGTATATATTTCCCTACCTTCCTAGTTATTTTACAATATATTTATAGATAATTACTGAATCAATCCTATAGTTTTTGGGGGTTTGTTTTCTGGTACTAGGGATCAAACCCAGGACCTTGAGCTTTCGAGGCAGGCATGGTGCCACTGAGCTAAATTCCCAGGCCCAAGTTTTTATTACTATTCTCACAAAAAATTTTTGATGGTTGAGAAAGTAAATATTCTTAACTGTGTTTTCTCACAAGGGATGTCATAGTATTTCTGTCCCTTATCATTTTCCACATACCATAGAGTTCATTTATCCACTTGCATAAAAAGTCCTGATGTGTTTTAGTTGAAATAGCATTACATTTAGAGAGAATAAATATCTTTATGATACCGAGTCTTCTTAAATTATCATAGTAAATCTCCTCATTAGCTTTACTTTCTAAAATATCTTTTTTTTTTTTTTTGGTACTGGGTATCGAACTCGGATCCTTGTGCTTGCGCAGCAGGCAGCAGGCAGCAAAATCACTGAGCTAAATCTCCGGCCCTCTAAAATAGCTTTCAAAATAGTTTAATAACTTCTTTACACAAGTCTTATATGTAATTTATCATATGCATTCCAAAGTACCTTATAACTCTTGTAACTATGAAAATTTTGTTGTATATTGATATCAGCTGTTATGGTTTAGATCTAAAATGTCCCTTAGGGCCAGGGATTTGGCTTGGTGGTTTCACTGCCTGCTGCGCAAGTGGAAGGATCTGAGTTCGATGCCCGGCACCAAAAAAAAAAAAAAAAAAAGACTATTAGATATAAAATGTCCCTCAAAAGTCTCATATGCTCAAAGGTGGGGCTTTTGGGAGATGATAGGATCATGAATGGTCTAATCCCATCAGTTGATTAATTCATTGATGATGTCATAATTCAATGGCATTATTGGGAAGTAATGGCAATTATGAGATGGGGTCTAGTTGAAGGGAGTAGGTAATGGGGACATGACCTTACGGATGTCCTCTCTGGTTCATTCCCTTCTCTCTGCTTCCTGACTGCCATGGGATAAGCAACCTTCCTCCACCATGCCCTACTATGTTACTCTGCCTCACCTCTGACCCGAGGTAATGGAGCCAGGCAACCATGCAATGAAGTCTCTGAAACCATATACCTAAACTAAATCTTTCCTCCTTTAAGTTGTTTTTCTCAGGTATTTGGTCAGTGACAGAAAGCTAATATAACAGCAGATTTGCTGAGTTACATTATTAGTTATAGAAATTAATCTGCATACCCTTGCCGTTTGTGCAACAAATCACATGATTTGCAATTAATGAGGTGTGTTCTTTTCAACTCTCTTTTCTTTCTTCATGTTTTATTTTCTTTTGTTTTGTTTTGGTACCAGGGATCGAACTGGGTCCTTGTGCTTGGGAAGCAGGCGGCAAAACCACTGAGCTATATCCCCGGCCCCAAGTTTTATTTTCTTAAGGTTCTAAATTCTGTAGTACATTGATGACTAAAGCCAGTTTTTTCAGGCATCTCTGTCTTATTCCTTATTTAAAAATATGCTTGAATATTTCACTCATAATATGTTACTTTATGGAGATTATCATATTTCCACATCACTTTCCAATGTTTTGTGATATCAGATCTGCCATATATATTTCTATACATGTTTAGATCTGATTCTTATTTCACAGTTCTCTTTTACTGATCTATTTATTTCTTGCTGTGTGATAATTGATTTGGAGTGTCAACATGACTGAATTAAAGGATACCCAGACAGCTGGTAAAACATTACTTCTTCTTAGTCATCACATCAAGTCTTTTCAATGCCTCATTAGGCATGTGTCCATCCCTCTTCTACTGAAATGGAAGACCCCATCCCTCTTGAACTGAAAAGGAAGCTGGTGGTTTGGCATTTGATTAAAATTATTGGGCTGTGCTAGGTATGTCTGTAAAGTTTTTTTCTAGAGGAAATTCACATATGAGTTTGTGGACTGAATGGGGATGATATTCCCTTAGTGTGAGTGGGCACTAACCAAAGGACCTAGGAGCTCAGATAGAATAAAAAGGTGGAGGAACAATTAATTTTTGTTTTTTCTCCTGAAGCTGCAATTCCCTTCTGCTTCTCTTTTACATAAGAACTCCAATTTCCCCTACTTCGAGCTCCAGAACTCACACCTGTGGCCCCAGGGCTCTCTGGCCTTGGGTCCTGATCTGAGACACCACAGGTTTCCATGGTTCTGAGCACTTTGGACTTGAACTGAGGCATACTACCAGCCTCTCTGGTTCTCCAGTCTGCAGGACTAGTGTGGGACTTCTAAGCCTCTACAAATGAGCAAAACATTTTGTCTTCTGAGTGGACATATTATATCCAACCCAAAATAGATAGCAAATTTGTTATCTTTTTTGAACATGCAGTGAAATTTCATGAAGAAAAACAGTTAATGAACCATTGAAGAAACAGGACAAAACAGACAGGACCTCCTAAGGGCCATGAGGGGCCATACCCCCTGGTGTCCTCTGTTCTCTGCAGCTCCTGCCAAGGTGCCTCATCTGCCCCCACTCCCATGCTTGGGCCCCCTTCCAAGATCTCCCTTCCTGAGGGTCCCAGATCTGCCTTTTTCCAGTGTGATGATGTCCAGCAATTGCCCACTCACTTCAGGGAACAACTTCCAAGTGGCCCTGCCCTATGGTCAGCACAGGACACACACAGGACACTGGCAAGCACACCTGGGACTACCCCACCATCCCAAGGAAACTCAGTCACTAGTAACAACAGAAGTGGAACATCAAAGCAGCAAATTTGTTACTTTAAGCTGCACAAGGTAGGCCGGGATTTAGCTCAGTGGTTTCACCGTTTGCTATGTAAGTGCAAGGACCTGCGTTCGATCCCCAGAACCAAAAAATAAATAAATAAATAAAAGCTGCACAAGGTTGTAGTAATTTGTAAAAGCAGCAATAAGTAATGAACACAGGCATCAATATTATATTAGCTTTACAACCCCATGTTATTTCATTAAACCTAAACTATCCTTCAACTAAAAGGTGCACAATTGTTTTATTATTATCAAAATAAAATGATGTTAATTAACCTCTGTCAGAATTCCTTCTTATCACTTTGGCTATAAGATCCCTTGTAATTTCAAAACTATTGTCATATGAACACAAATTAATCAGAATATTTCAAGTTTTTTTCTTTTTCTATTCACTAAAGTAAATTGCACAGGAGAGATTATCAATTTCTTGAAAGTTTAGTAAATCTTTAAAAGCAAGCATTATCCTTTGAAGGAGAATATGTTTGTTAATTAATGTTATCTAAAGTTTTAAGTTTGCCTTCATCAGAATGCTGGATATACTAGTATATAATAATATCTAGGATTCTAATAAAGACACACACTCATTTATTCATACCTAGTTATATTTAGCTAATATTTTCATAATACATCATCTACATTTATAAGAGGTTAACTGACACCTTTCTGTATGTTTTCTAATTGATTTTGTCTTTTCTCTTCTACCTAGCACACAGCTATTCCCACTTTGTCTGACTGGTCAGTGTCTTTCACTTAATAGTTTGAACATGTCCTCCATCTCTTTGCAGCATTAAGATCCTTATTTCTTAAATACATCTGTGTCATCTAGCATCTGACAGCTTCAGATGGACTTCATCTAATCTTGCTCTGATTTTTCTCCTGAGAAAAGTAATAGAAGCACATATGCAATAAAAGTTTATTTCAATGGTAAATTTAATGAGAAAGGAGGGAGATTGTGACAGCTGACTTTTTTTCAAAAGAAAAATCTTTTAAATTCTTCAACAAGTCTATGAAAATACTATGCCTACAATAAAAAGGGGAGCACCTGGAATTCCTCCAAAAGGCTTACCCTACCATTCAGTGTTACTGCCCCCTCTCCTGTGTACACAGATAGCCAACCAATAACAAGAAACCCATTTGACAATAGTTCAGTTATTTGTTCATTCTTGCTTCCAGCTAAAGTTGTCAGTGCTTCCAAAGGCCAACAAAAGCCTACCGTCATTGAAAAGATAATTGTTGCCCATGGGAACCATTGCATAAACTCCCCACTTAATCACATTTGCTAGGGCAAATACAACAGGGTGTCCAAGAGCTGAGACAATTTACCTGTTTTAAGAATGATGGCAAGTTCCTTACAGAAATTACCCACAAAATCTGTATTAATAATGAATCTTCTTGTTATGCATCAGGAAATAAGTGAAAAAAATGTCAAACAAAAAAAAAGAGGGACAAGTATTAACTGTATATGGGAAGAAGACATTCAAGCATAAAAACATCAGCCCAATTGCTCCTCCAAAAGATGAACAAATGAATGCTTTGAGGGCCTCACTTTACTATCTGAGGTAGCTGGGAGGCAAGAATTCTGTAGAGAGGATGAGGGTGGCAGTCAACAGTCACCACCTGAAAGTGCACAGTGTACCACTTCCTCCTGTAACTCACACTCATCCCTCAGCTAATGTTTGTATCCATTTTCTTAGTCATCTCAGTGCATCTTGGCCAAACTTTAGCCCAATTTGGAAAATATTTATAACAATACTTCTAACTAATTACATCTCTATTTTCATTAAATTTATTTAAGGATCACTTTATCTTAGTAAAAAAGACAAAGAGAAATGTCATACTTGCCAAAAGCAATGGTCAGAAGTCTGTGGTCACGAGTACTACTGCATGGCTCAACATGAGAAGAAAACTTATTTTAGAGTTGCAGATTGTCAACATGAGAATTGTGAAAATCTCTGATCTAGTGCAGGAGGATAAACTTGATGTAAGAGAAAGGCAATTGTTAGGGTAAAAGTACTTGTGATTAAGTTGAAAGTAATAAATTCAGGGAAAAAAAGAGTTCAGTGAGGATAATAGTAATTTCAGTAATGTCAGGGATGAGAGAAGGGAAAAGAGACTGTTTTGTAAGAAGCAGTTATATAGAGTAGATGCAGGTTTTGCTAAGGTTAAGTAGAAATGGTATAGAGATGAGAATGAACATTGAAGTTGAGATGTTGCTGAATTTTGAACCTGAATAAAATATGGGGCTAAGATGCGAATGAATTATTAATATGTTGGCAAGAAAATTATGACTATAATGGAAAGGACATCTGGAAGATATAGATGGTAGTTGTCGACTAAATTTTTAAATAAGAGTTAATCTGGGTTTGAGAGTAAGAGACAATATTGAACAGTAGTCATAGGTAGTCAGGCATGGTGATGCATGCCTGTAATCACAGCACTCAGAAGGCTGAGGCAGGAGAATCGCTGTGAGTTCGAGGCCAGTCTGGGCTACCTAGTAAGTTCAAGGCCAGCCTGAGTTATATAGCAAGACTCTGTCTCCGAAATAAATAAATAAATAAATAAATAAGTCATAGGTGACTAAAGCCAATTGACAGCTTACATTGTCCTTAGAAATGAGGGATAGAAAGTAAAAGAATGATCTCTATTAAGAATTTCTATGAAAACATGCTATCAATTTATGTTTGGGTTTAGCAATGGAGATTAATTCCCTCATAGATTCTAACACAGCTTTTGCATGTAACAGATACTTAATTATTGTTAAAGCAGTGAATAGTTTATTAATGAAGATATTCTCTTAATGGCCTCTAATTTCAGTTTTTTGCTCCATCATATAAACACTCTCATCATAGGAAACACAGTAATATATAAATTGAAATTTAGATATCATAAATGTTAGAAAATTAATTATATTCATATTTACAATGTTATTGGTAAGTTGTCTTGGTCACTTTTTCATCACTGGGCAAAACACCCAACACTCACAATTTAAAAGAAGAGAGGTTTACTTTTGGCTCATGTTTTTAGATCGTGGTTGGCTGGCTCCAAGGCAGAAACAGCATGGCAGAGGGATAGCATGGGAGAGGGGCAGGTAGGATGGAACATTCTTCACATCATGGCAGCCAGAAAGCACAGAGAGAAGGGAGAAGCAGGGCAGGGAGATACACTCTTCACTTGCCTGTAACCAGTCTATACCTCCTAAAAGCACACTCAAATGCTGAACTCATTAATGGACTAAAGCACTGATGAGTATAATGCCCACATGATCCAATCACCTTCCAAACACATGAGGCATCCGGGAAATGCCCAGAGCTAAACCATAACATGAGTGATTGTAAGATCACTCAGATTATGTTGGTATTGGAGTTCATTATTTTTAAACATTAATAGATATCATCTTTCTAATGAGTCTGAGGAGCTCATGGTATTTTTCTGTCCTCTTTCTACCATAATGTGACATTATTCTGAACAATGAGAATAGTTCATTACCCTTTTTAATTTGGTACTGGGGATCGAACTCAGGACCTTGCACTTGCAAGGCAGGCACCGTAACCACTGAACTAAATCCCCAGCCCATCATTACCCTTTTTGTTGTACAGATACTTGTTTCAAGTATTATATATTTGTGTGGACATAGTTATAATGCATGATTAACATTTGGGCTGGACAAATCTTTGTTGTGGGAACTGTCTTGTACATTATAGAATGTTTGTTTGCTTTAGCTATCAGTAGAAACAGTTGTGAATAAAAAAAAAATCTCCAGACTTTGCCAAATATTTGTGGTGTTCAAAATCACACTCAGTTGACAATCACTTAAGAAAATTATCAGTCAATTAAACAAAAGTACATACATTACTTTTTTCCTTTTTCACTTTAGCCTAAAGAATTCTCAACCATTTGATAAAATTACTTTCCAATTCTTTGGCAGATAATAATTAGACAACATCAACAAGTCTACAGTTCTTTATTTTAAGCTATTTTAGACTAAATCACTAGGAATGAATTAGCCTAAGTATTTGATTCATAAATTAATCTTAAAAAATAATGTCAGTTTTTAAAATAATTTAATAAAATTAAACTTGTTCAAAATTATGGCTAAAGAATACCAATGATGTTTAGTGCTCACATAATTTTAAAATCTCACAAAAATAATTTTGGCATTTAAAAGTGAGTTTTAAGAGGCACTGCCTAAATTAAAACCATGAAGCTGAGGAGGAAGTAAAAATAATTGGGCATTCTTTCTGTATAAAAAATGGAAACAAAGTATTTGTACATAGGGAGGAGTGAAGGAGTTAAAGGGAGGGCAGGGAAAATGTGGAAAAAAATAAGAACCAAGATATATCATGTAAAGGTACAATTTCCCTATGATGAATGTCATCATATTGTATACCTAAAATGTACCAATAAACTTAATGAATTAAAAAACAGTTAGACAAGACTTGAGTAAACCCAAAAGATTCAGTTAATCTCACTTATCATTTATTAGTTCTAATGTTCTGTTTTGCTTTGCTTTTCCAATTTATTTATGCATAATGACTTTCAATTTTTCGCAGAATGTCGGTAGCTACATTAAAACCAAGAGAGGGGCTGGGGATTTAGCTCAGTGGCACTGCACCTGCCTCATGAGGGCAAGATCCTGAGTTCGATCCCTGGTACAAAAAAAAAATGATTAGGAAATGTATAAAACTGGAAAAATGATTAGGATAATTCAAATTCACTATCTAAAAGGACAATTTAACTTACATAATAGATCATAGCCCTTGACTAGAAATGGGATTATGGATATGATTTGTACTTCATGCCTTCATCGAGCAGGTAACAGTACTGACTCATATAACTCCATTACTTAGATTCTCTTTTAGCAAGATGGGAAAAAACCCAGCTTCACAGAAGGAAGATTCAATTAGAAAAAATATGTACAAGCATACAGTACAAATCAACTATTATAGGAGGTCTGAATCTGAATCTGAAGAAGATAGACCATGTGACCATGAAAAAAAATGATATTTCTATATTTATTATTATTATTCCATAAGAAATACCACAAACAAAATCTCTACTAAATACCTGTGCAATTGAAAAAAATGGTAATGTATACAGCATGTAAACTAGAATTGAAAAAACTATAGTTGGCTTTTTTTGGTGGGGGGGGGTATCAGGGATCAAACACTGGACCTTGTGCTTTTGAGGCACATGCTGTGCCACTGAGCTAAATCCCCGGCCCTGTAGTTGGCTTTCAAAATAAATTTGTACAATTTTATCACTGCTCCTAGAGTGTTAATTTGAATATTTAAAATTTTTTTTTTAATTAATTTTATTGGTACATTTTATTGGTACATTTTAGGTATACAATTCATTTACATTTATCATTGGGTGTTTGTACCTGTACATGACATATCTTGGTTCTTATTTTTTTCCCCATTACCTGTGTGCCCTTCACCCCCTCTGCCCTTAACTATTTACATAGATTTCATTTCCATTTTTTTTTCTTTTCTCATAGTTTTTCCTTTTCCTCTTTTCCTTTCCCCTTCCCCTCCCTTCACTCCTTCATCTTTGGACCTTTTTTCCTTTTTCAAATTATCAATTATTAACTTTAATCATTTTAACCCTTGTTTACACTATCAGTTTCTTACACTAGTGAAACCACTCAGTATTTACACGTGTGTCCTATTTATTTCACTTAAGAGAATGGCCTCAATATGCATCTATTTAGCTATAAATGACTCTAGGTTTTGTTCTTTATGGTTTAGTACTCCAATTTGAATATTTTTAAAAGACAGATCTTCTAATTATTTCAGCTGAAAGATATAAAATAACATGTAAAAAGACGACAGTTCTCAATCACTAAGTTTGTAAATACAAACAGATTTTATGAATGCTCTAACATTATGAAGAATTACATCTATACTTTCCTTCCTTATTCATAGATTTTTTCATGCTGGGAAAATGTATTTTTGCCTATGTTATTGGTACTATATTACTAAGTTATAGTCTTCTGACTCTAGCATAATTTATTCATAGTTAACCAAGACCACATTCTGTCTTCAATTTATTGCTGCTTATTTTTTAGTAGAAATTTTCACTAGAATTAATGCTTTAGGTCAGAGGATAGTCCCTTAGCCTTAGCATTTATTATGTCTACTTTAGAAACTGCTAGAAACTGTAGAAGTGTGGTTTGTTCCAGTCCATTAAAGCATAATTCTTGAACAGCTTAATGCATGTGGCCTCTTAGTTGAAATCTTAAAATTTTAGGATAGTTGAAGAGAAGATTGTCCCTAGTACTGGAATGATGACTAAAACAGTGTGAGACAAAATGATATTCTATTTTGCATTCATTACTTGAAATATTTTATATATTATATAAATTACTGGGGGGTTTTTTTTGGGTTTTTTTTTTGGTTTTTTGTTTTTTGTTTTGTACTAGGATTGAACTCAGGTCCTTGTGCTTGTGAGGCAGGCACTGGAACCACTAAGCTAAATCCCCAGCCCAAATTATTGTATTTTTAATCTGCACTTGATGTTAGCCAAAAGGCCAAGAAGCGACATGTATTTTTAATCTGTAGATTTGTATTTATATATAATATGCTGTGTGCATAAACTAAATTGAACATCAGAGGTTCTTCCAGCTTGCAAAATTCCTAGTTTCTGAATTTCTCCAATTCAAAATAAAAACAAATAATTTATATTTACTCTTAATACTCTAAAGCTTTTAGAAGACATATCCTACAGCCATGATAACCAAGTTTATAACAATCATCATGTTTTAACATTCCCTGGGCATTGTTTAATAGTCTTTATGCTAGATTTGTGTGAACAAAGCAGCATGAGTAGACAGATTGGAAATGGAAATGCAGGGCTTCTATATGAGTGTCATGTGGGCAGGACAGAGAGCTGGTGCTACAGAACCGGTCCAAGAAGAACAACCTAGATTCATTGTGTGGTAATGTGAAGTCATTAGCCAGGGCCAGATCACAATTAAAATCACTCTTTTTCAACAAGCAAAATGGAAATACTATGTTTGTTCTCTTCCTTAGGCTTCTTGACTTTATAAATAAATTTGTAGTTCAGCATTTAATTTCACAAAAACAACAGAATCACCTTATATCTCTTCATTCTTACATTGTTACCTTTTAGTGAAACTGTGGAATGATAGGTCCTCAAAATTATGAAGCATTCATAAATTTAATTGGCATAATTTAGGATCCTCATCATCTATCCTAGACCTTGAAATCGCCTGAACATACTGACATTTAGTGGTCACTGCATTCTCTCTGAAAACTTTATTTAATGTGAGAAGGAACTTGTATGAAGTGACCTAGGAAGTCTGTCTCTGATTTAATTATTTTTATTGGCCTAATTAATTTAAAAAGCTTAATTATGTAGCCATGCGAGTCCTGTGCAAAGTCTGCACAATATCATTCAATGACATCCAGATAGAAAAATGCATCAGTAGCTTTTTATTTTTACTTAATTAACAAAACAAACCAGGGAGATAAGGTATGGAGCCTAAATAGAATTACTTCTCCTAAGTTTCCATTGAAATGGTATTAGGCAATTTAACTAAAAAAAATATTGTGCCCCTACATGACCACTGGTAAGTTATAATCTGTTCTAGTTACTATTGGTTCATAAAAAACCAACTGCAAACTTAGTCGTCCAAAACAATATCAACCATTTTATTATTTCTCATGGTTCTGAAGTTGACTGAGCTCAGCAAGGTAGTTTTCACTCAGGGCTTCCTGTTTTTGCAATCAGAAAGTGGAGTGACTGGGTTTATGTGCAGCCTCTCTCACCCAGGTGTCTGGCACCTCAGATGGAAACTCTAGCAGCTGGTTAAATTGGAACAAGCTGCAACCCCACCTCAGTGGTCTTTCCATCTTGTCTCTCTGGAACAGCAGCTTCAGGGTATTTGGACTTTTATGTGGCAGCTCAAAGCTTCAAAGTCGGCTGTTACAATAGAGAGAGAGTATGGTAAAAGCTGTATTACCTTTTATGACTGATCTTTGCATGTCATACAGTGTAGTAGTTTCTGCCACATTTTATCCACAGGAATAATTACTTCAACACACTTAGATTCTTGGTAAGGGAAGTAAAATCTTACTGGGATTACTGTGATTTTGAAGGTACATGTGAATAGGAAAAAAATGTGTAGCCATGGTTGGTATAACCAATCTATTATTCCATCATCATGTTAGAAACTTCATATATATCAGAAAAGTAAAAATGAGGCCTAATCAGCCCACTGCAGACAGGCAGCCACCTGGTTCCACACTACAAAGACGCTGAGGACACCGGACCACCAGACCTTGGTACTCTGGGCCACTCCCGGCCCAGAGGTAGGGGCTTCTGAGCCACAGTCCCACTGCTCCTGGTCCAGAGGAAGGGGCTTCCCAGCCACCATCCCTCCTGCTGCTCCCAGCCCAGAGGAAAGGGCTTTTGGGCCACCATCCCTACCACTGCTCCTGGCCCCTGTCCCACCTCTCCCAGCTCAGAGGTGGTAATCCATGCAGGTGCCAATAGTCCTCCCCCCCACCCAGTTGAAATGAGAAAACACTTAAATAAGTCTCAAAACCAGACTTCCAGATCACCTACAGCAACCCCAAAGGGAAACGAGAAGGAACACTCTGGTACTAAACCACCTGGACCCAGTGAACTGCCAACAAAAGGGGATCTGGAAAAAATGAAATCAGAAATAATTTCTCAGATAACAGGAGAAATTGTGCCCCTAGTGCAAGACATGATTAATAAATCTAGAGAGGAGCTGAGGAACATGATGGAATCCCAACATAGGAAACAAATGGAATCCATAAAACAGATGCAAATAGATTTCCAGGAGATGAAAAACTCCATTGAAAGTCTACACGGCAGAAGGAGCCAATGTGAGGACAGAATTTCAGATATAGAAGATAAGATTGCAATTAATGACCAGGAAAATAAAAAGTGCCTCAAAATTATAAGGGAACATGAGAAATTAATCCAGCAGCTGCTAGATGATGCAAAGAAGAATAACATAATACTGATTGGGCTCAATGAAGAAACAGGAGAGAGAGGAGATGACATAAAAAAATCTCTTCACAGAAATAATGGCAGAAAACTTCCCAAGCAGGGCAAAAGAACTTGACATACAGATAAGGGAGGCATATAGGACTCCAAATAGCCTTGATCAAAAATCTCTACACAAAGGCATATAATTGTTAAGATTCCAGAAACTCAACAGAAGAACAAAGTTCTCCAAGCAGTTAGAGAAAAGAAACAAATCACATACACAGGAAAGCCCATGAGAATCACAGCAGACTTCTCAACACCATCTATCAAGGCAAGAAGAGCTTGGAGTGACATATTCCAAGCCCTAAAAGAAAACAACCTCCATGGGCCTGGGATTTAGGTCAGTGGTTTCTCCGCCTGCTGTGCAAGTGCAAGGATCTGAGTTCGATCCCTGGTACCAAAAAAAAAAAAAAAAAGAAAACAGCCTCCAACCCAGATTGATGTACCCTGCAAAACTATCTTTCAAAATGGATGGAGAAATAAGATACTTTCATGACAAAGAGCACCTTAGGAACTTCGTGAATACCAAACCAGCACTCCAAAGAATTTTACGCAATATCCTAGGAATAGATATTGAGGATCACAATGCCAGGAAGCAAAGCAGAATGAATCCATCTGGCATGACAAGAAATTAAATGTAAAGGGGGGAGAACCCAACAAAAAGAAAAAGTCATGGCAATGACAAGTCAATAGGTTTCAGTTAAAACCATCAACATTAATGGTCTCAATTCACCAATAAAAAGAAATAGACTGGCAGAATGGGTCAAGAAGCAAAATCCAAGAAGCAAAATACAATGGGTCAAGAAGCAAATCCAAACACACTTAATTCAAAAGGAAACTCATAGACTGAAAGTTAAAGGGTGGAAAACAATGCTCCATGTGACAGGAACCCGAAAAAAAGCAGGAGTAGCTATCTTCTTTGCAGATCAAGTAGATTTCAAACCAACACTGATTAAGAGAGACGAAGGACACTACATCCTTGTAAGGGGAACAATCCAAGAGGAAGAGATGACAATCATAAATATCTATGCACCAAACACTAGTGCACCCAACCATAGAAAAGTAAAAATGACTGGACAGAGGGGAGAAACTACCAACATATGATTTGATACTTAAATATCTTACTGAATTTGATTTCACTTGTTTCTTTTACCCTTTTAAATGTAATGACTAGGAAAGTTAAAATTAAGTGTATAGTTCACATTATATTTGTTTTGTTTTTTGGTACTGGGGATCGAACTCAGGACCTTGCGTTTGTGAGTCAGGTGGCAGGACCACTGAACTAAATCCTTGGGCTTTAATTCACATTATATTTCTACTGGATGCCACTAATATATAAGCATGCAGAAAGTTGAATTTACTTTTCATCTCCCATGCTAGAAAACTAAGGCATAGATGTGTTACTTGTCCACTTCCATTTAAACCTGGAAGAATGGAATTTATCATTGAAACATAATCTTTTAAGCAGGTAAGGACTTTAAGAGGTTGCTCCAATAGTTACATTTTATTATGTGAAGAAAATAGAATGAAAAGTTTACAAGATCATGTTATACTGGTAGACCCAGAACTGAGATTTTCAACAAAATGTTGTTTCCACACTGTGATTCTATTGTGAGATACCACAATTCCTTTAACAGTCCTCTTTAATTCCAGCAAAACATGGCATGTCTGGGACAGTACAGTGTGTGATAAATTTGGGTTCTGTTAATCCTTACAATGTAGAACCACTTCTTAGGCTACTGAATTGAGTGCCCACACATGGTTGTGATTTGGACACTTCAGCAAATTTACTTCCAAGTATTTTGAGTCTTTATTCCAAGCTATACTTGCAAAAGCTGTCTGAAACTTAAAGGACAAACCAACAAAACACTAAAAGAATATTTTGACTCTGTGCTATAAAGCTAAGATTTCCTAAGGGCAGCACATTTGGCATATTGAAAAATAAAATCACAGACCAAAGTTTAAGATTTTATTTTCCTTCCCAACTTTGAGATTCTATAGCAATAATTTTTCCCAATGAATAGAACCAAAACTTTTGCTTTCCTTTAGTATTGATGGGCAGAGGTTCTCTGTATAGACCATTAAATATAGCTGAATATGACCTCAAGATAACAGAAAAGTGAAAATTAATGTTTTATTACTTGGAAAACCCAGTACTGTTAAGATATAGAGGGAACCAACAGTGTATAGTAATAGGAATTTATGTTCAGAGGCTGGATGGTGGTTTCAAGTTCCTCTAGTCTTTGTTGTGTAAGCTGCTTATGTGCTTCTGTAGCTCAGTTTCTTCTTTAGAAATCCTAGGACTGAAGTTATCTCCCTCACAGGTGTATTGCAAGAATAAAGAGATAATACATGAACTTAGGTACCATGCTATCTGACATAACATAGATACTCAAAAATGTTCATGGAATTTGATTATATTTTTATGTATACTTACTAGCTGTTTGTGCTTGGACAGATCACTGAAACTGGGCATTCATCTAAAAGGACTATGGATAATACGGTACTTTCACCATAGGGTCAGAGTGGAGATTAAATAATTGAATATATGCAATGTACTTGGAAGACTGCTAAACAAAACATATATTTTACATAATAATTGGTGATTATAGAAATAATTCCACTATTTCCATTTCTTTTCTCCTCTCCCCCTCCTTTCTCCACCTCCTTCTCCTTCTTTTCCTTCTTTTTAGACAGGGTATCCTTATGTAGTTGAGACTGGCCTTGAACTCTCTATGAAGCCCAGGTGAACCTCAAATTTGTAGCAATCTTTCTGCCTCAGCTGCCCAAGTGCTGAGATTACAGGTATGTACCACCTCATCTGTCATTTCCAGGTACATTTCTGCAGTAAGAATGTACATATGTGTATCACATAAACTGTACATATTGGCATTTTAATTATCTTTCTCTTTATTACTGAAACAAAAGTCAGGAAAGAGAGAAAGAGGAAATTGTTTCCAAATTTAAGAGGAAATTTTTTTTTTTTTGATACTGGGGATCGAACTCAGGTCCTCGCACTTGCACAGCAGGCGGCAAAACCACTGAGCTAAATCCCCAGCCATTATTTTGTTTTTAATAGAGCAAGTAGTAGAGTCAAAGGTCTCTTAAAATTAGTTTGACCAGTGGTATTACAGTATGATGCTGGGAAACCAATTGATTTCTTCTCCTATTTACTTGTTGCAGTTTCTTGATACGTTATTTTAGGCTCCTGTGGTTGGTTCTTTAAATCCCTAACATTTGTACAGGTAAACTATTTTGTTTTTTATTCTCATCAAAAAAATTGTCACCACTCTTTAATACTTTTAAAAGAATTTTACAGAGTTCCTTGTGATAAGCTCTTCCAAGGCCATTTTTATAACCATGAAAAGGACTAATTCATTATTGAATGACACTTCTTGAAGCTGGAATTGTTAATCCTATCATTAGTCAAAGCTACATCAATTTAGAAGACATATTATTTATGTCAAACTAATCTTGGGAAAAGTAAAACCAATGTTAACAATTTTATCAAATTTAAACAAAAAAATGACTTTAACTGAAAATTAGTGAAACGAGGAAGAAGTTACTTTGATTTAATATGCAAAATAATCTTCCCATGATAAAGTGTTAGAAAACTTAGTATTGCATGAGGAAAAATTATATATATTTAAAAATAAAATTGGATTAAAAATAACATGACTATAAATAAATTAGAAAAAGCAATGAAATAGCCTTGAGTGTTTTAAGTAATTAAGTCACTGGGCCATGTATTTTCATTTGCTTTAAAACTAAAAAAATCTCTTCTGCCACTGAAGTGGCACATATTTCTAGCTTTCTACATCTACTATATACTTTTCTTTCTTTTTATCTTTCTTTCTTTCTGACTATAGAAAATTTGTTTTTCAACTAATGTCTACATAGAAAATAAATACAAAACTCTGTTAGAGTAGAATTTACTGAGGTGTTGAGCTAACACTAAGACAAATAGGAGTAGAATGATACCTTAGTAATTAGATTTGATGACTGGACAGTAATGGAAAATTTAAATCTTTGAATGAGAGAAAAATAGAAGGAAGTTTCCAGAAGGTAGAGAGATTTATTTGCTTTTGTCTTTGCCCTGTAATAGTGAGAAAAGTCCTTTCATTCCTAGAAAGTGTCAATGTTTCTTTTTTAAACATTAAATGCAATAATAGATTTCTTTAAAAAAATAATTTCATTGTTTATTTTTGCAAAATGATGCTATGAGATACAGATAGGCAGCACAATGGCTACTATGGTGAAGCATGCCAGTTAAAATTGTTTCTTGCTGGGGATTTAGCTCAGTGGTTCCACTGCCTGCCACCTGCCTTGCAGGCGCAAAGACCCGAGTTTGATCCCCGGTACCAAAAAAAGAATTGCTTCTTAAGGAAATATTAGAAAAGAAAACAAAAGGTTTTATTTTGTTGTGTTTTTGGTATTTTGGGGTCTCACTATGTAGTTCAGGGTCTTTGACTTGAATATGTAGCCTCGCCTGACCCCAAACTTATGGTGATCCTCCTGCCTCAGCTACCTGAGTGGTAGGATTACAGGGATGAGCCACCATGCCTAGCAACAAGTGTGTGTAGTTTTAAGACTAAATCAGTACTAGCAGTTCTGTAATGGACTCAATTACTGTGATCACTATGGGCAGTTTTTTGATGTTCATAAATTGTAATGATTTTTATAGAGAAATATAGGTTCTTTACAATTTTCTTCATAGATTTTTTTTCCCCAGCTGGACTCTAAGGGGAGAGTGTTTGATGTCATTTTCTCTGATAAGAGCTACTACTGTAAGAATTCAATACAGTTGATTTAAAATAAATGCAAATACTAAAATAGCAAGATAAGCAACTGTCTGGCATGAAATATTTTCATTTTTCTTTATAAATTGAGAATCTTAGCATGCCAGAATTCATACTAGATGGAGTGTTGCCCAGGGTTACATGGAAGATGATTCAGTTTCAAGCAATTTTGTTTGCTTATTTCTGTCTTGCTTGCCATCTTTCCCTTACAATAATCACACAGTTCCTATCTTTTATCTGCTCCTTTAAACTTAGTGGCTAAAGTGATTTCTCAGTGATTGCACAGATGACTTTTTATAACATACTTCCAAAGTATCTGTGCTATTTCCTTCTCCAGTCTACCTGAGGTGTTTCACCAAGCTGCAATAAAGTCGTTTACAACACTATTCTTTCATTTTTTTCTTTTCTTTTTTTTTTGTTTTTGGTACCGGGGGTTGAACTTGGGTCCTTGCACTTGCGAGGCAGACGGCAGAACCACTGAGATAAATCCCTGGCCCTACAACACTATTCTTGATGGTAACCATTATACCAACAAGCTACCTGGTCAGCTTGAGCAATCACTGGCTCTCATCAATTTAAAGGGCTTACTTGAGTTAGAAATGACCAAAATGATTATGAAAAAGAAATGAATGAGACACTCAGGGATCATTGGGGAAGAATGATAAAATGAAATAGAAAAGGAAGGGCTACTAGCCTGCGTTTAACATCTAGGGGGTTCTCTGAAATAAATTACATTGAGATGGTCATTTTCAGTTATTCTTCATATTGATGATATAAGAGAAAATGATTTATACATATTGTAAAGGCAGTTATTCAGCCATATTTCAGATGAATAGAGTTTCAGAAACATGTTTAGGAATCAAGTTTTAACTTACTTTTTTGTAGGTAAAAAGTGCATTATAGCTTTCATCTTTGTGTTATCTAGAAACTAAATTTCCACAAGTAGGAGGAAACAGCTTGCACTGATGTTCACTTTGCAAATTCTACTAAAGTGGGCTGCCTGCAGCTCTGGTTGCAGTAGATACTACTTGATGCTTCTGTGTAGACCAAAGGACAAAGTTAACCAAATTCCTTCCATCTATGTCTTACAACCAGATCACTGGGGAAATGTTATTTCAGCAAGTAAAAAAGCTTCCTGATGAATCAAAACAGACATGCCTTGTGTCAGTTTCTACCATGTAATGAAATTGTCATGCTTCCAACATGGAGAATTATTGTTAGAGAGTAGAAGTGAGAAAACCTTTCTATATTAAAAAAAGGGTTTCTCTCTGTACTCAGCATGGTATTTCTAACTAGGATTTAAATTCCACTGTAGACATTGTGGTTAGTTCTTAGCTCCATTTTCAAATGTATGAATTTTTATTTACTAATTTTTTAGAAAATAAATACAACTCCTTGCTACATTTCATTATTCTCATCTCTCATAATCTCATGATCATTTCCACCCTTTCCTCTTGTATTTTTAATTTTATAGAGAATAAAAATAATAAAAATGTGCAAAAATCCTCCATCATGATGGTGGAATTGGGGTAGGGGAGATTCTAATATGGTATAACCGTGTATGTAACTGTGTATGGGGTATATGCAATCATAAGGACACTCTGTTTTTAAAATTCAAGAAGCTTCCTGCATTACCATTTATTCTTGACCTTTATTGCTATGACTGTTACCTCCTTAGTCAAATTCCTGATATATTCCTGGCACCCAAGGATGCATCATTGACAACTCAAGACATTCTAGAAACTGGCCAGGTGTGGTGGCACATGCCCGTAATCCCAGCATTGCAGAGGCTGAGAGGAGTATGGTAAATGCAAGGCCAATCTGGGCAACTTAATGAAACTCAATCTTAATATTTAAAAATTTTACAAAAAGAAAGAAAAAGAAATTCAATAACTGTCAAAGTACTTTATGTTTACAAAAAGAATGAAAAGATGAGTATAGAATACTTAGCATGTGTCTAATAGATGTTTAAGCACTCATGAAGATAGCAATACTTTTTTCATAAAAAGTGGTGTTTATATATTTATTATTATGAAGTAGTTTTACATTGGTTCATTTTCTCTATTTATCCTGGTCTCAGTTTGAATATTACTTCACTTAAAAGTGCCCCCCTTCTTTTGGTACCAGGAAATGAACTCAGGACCTTTTGCTTGCCAGGGAGCTGCAGCGCCACTGAACTAAATCCCTGGCCCCTAAAAGACCTTTCTTGACCTACTTTTCAGACAGGCCTTTCTTTTTTTTTGTTGTTTTTGTTTTTATTTTTGTTTTGATACCGGGGATCGAACTCGAGTCCTTGCACTTGTGTAGCAGGCATTGAAACCACTGAGCTAAATCCCCGGCCCTTGGCCTTTCTTGACCACTGTAATGGATTAAATGTTGTCCCTCTTATCAACAGAAAATCTATTAATCCTTGTAATGTGTGATTGTGATTTATTTGTAAAAAGATTCTTTATAGAAATAATCAAGTTAACTATTACTAAGATTATCCTGGATTAGCCAGTTAGCCCTAAATCAATTGATAAATATTTTTATAAGAGTCAAAAAATGGTTAAACAGACAGAAGTGGATAAGGTCATATGAAGACAGATATTGGAGTTATGCAACCACAAGTCAAGGAACCCAAGAAGCTACCAGAAACTGGAAGAGACAATGAAAGAGTATCTTCTAGAACCTAGAGAAAACCCAGCCCTGGTGACACCTTGGTTTAGGAGTCCTCAATAGCAGCACCATGAGACAAGGACATTGTATTGGTTTATGACACCAATGTATGGAAATTTGTTACAACAGCCCTAGAAAATTCATAGAATTGCCCTATCTAAAAATCACATTTTCTTTTTTTTCACTTGCTTTATTTTTTACTTAATACATAAAACTACCAAATATTATATATATATGAAATTTTTAACTTATTAAATGCTTTATCTCACCAGCTTAAAGAAGCAGGTTTATTTCATTCATTTCTTTATTATTATTGCCCTAATAGTGTCTAATTACATAGAAATAATACAATAATTTGAATGTAAGTAAAAAGAAAGGAAGAAAATAAAGAAAAGGAAGAAAAGGAATAAGAGAGAAGGTAGAAAAGTAAAGTACATGGATAAAAGGTTCTTGTGTAATCTTTATAAACCTGCATTTAGAGAACTGCAAGAGATAGGAAAATTGTCCCCACAGTAGACCACTGAACCCCTTTATGAAGAACTGGATAGGAAAATCCCTGCTCCACCCTATTCCGTCACAATCACCGGAGGAAAGGATAGACACCAATCAGTGATTCTTGGGCACTGTCAGCAACACCAAACCCAGCTGCTCTGTAGTCACTGGTGTTATATTGTTTTCTTCCCAGGTTCCAAGTCACACAGCAATGACAGTATAAGAACATCTGTCTACTCAGTGCTTCTTTATCATCTTTGTCTTTTCCTCAGCCATGGTAACAGCATCACTAGTCAAGAGCAGGTCCCCAGAGTGCTCCTTAATTTAACAAGGCCAAGGCAAATAATCCACACTAGTGACTGGTTCTCCAACTGAACTCCTACTCCTCTGCAGAGTGAGGAAGGACAAGAAGCACAGAAGGTTCCCTGGGGATGGAGTGGCCAGACTGAGCCAACATTTCCAATCAACACTCAGTCTTGCTGACTTCAAGTTCTGCATTCCAGACAGTGTCACATTTCAGTCACAGCCTCCTTGGTTTTAATTGACTGGAGACAAAAATACTTTATTTCTTCATAAATCTGAAAAGTTTGTTTATAAGTAAAGGTGCTCTGATGAAAAAAATGGTCATTACTTAAACTTGAAAAGTTTTCAGTCATTATCTCAAGAAAGTACTCCTGATATCATTGATGACTTCTTTTCATTGTCCATCTAAAAATGCAGTCAGGATAGTTAAGGATGCTTATGTTTATCATACATTACATAAGTTTTCTGATAGTATTTCCATTGCCTTACTTTTAATTTATTAGCACCCATTTGTAAATAACTTAGTGACACAAGTTATATTTTAAATTAAGAAAAATAGTCTTCTAAAGGCTTAATAATTCATAATATTTTCTAATTTAGATTTAAGCAAGTCTAGTGGTTTTCATTCCCTCTATTAAACAGTGGAGAAGAAACTATGTAGAAAGGAATAATACCGGAAGATTTTATTACATGTAGATTAGTATATAACATGGTTAGCAAGTGCTTACTGGTTGAGTGAGACTTTGAAAACAAAAGAAATTATTTCATCAATTTGTTTTTGTTGTTGTTGTTATATGTGAAAAAGAATAAGATCTACCAAAACCATTCAAAACTTGTCAGTTACTAAAAGCACCCATGTGCGTATGATCTATGGATATTAATGGAATCGTTTTGAGGATTTATAATTAGTACTATCTAACATGTACTGCTGCTAGGTTTATATTGCATATTCATTCTACAAAAATAAGGTATTGTTTGTAATACAAATATATATCCACAAAATATGATTGTATTATATTAGCTTGAAATTTTTCAGTTGTTTTGGTTTTGTTCTTATTTTAATTTTTAAAAATTTCCTGGATTTTCTATTAATGGGCTATGCTACAGTCTCACTTCCTTCTTATCACATAATATATGCAAAATAAGTGCCAAATCATGGCACCTGGAGTTTTATTGATTGCCTATATTCACAATTGGCTCAATCAAAGGGATGTAGACAGTGAAAAATGACAAAAGTAGTGATAAACAATCAAGCAGCCAGAAACCATCATTAGCCCAATCTCTTCCTGTTGACTAAAGATCTTACTTTAGTTAACAAGGATGCAGATTAATGATACATGAACAACAGCTCATCCTTTGTCATTTTCCCAACTAAGCTTGGAGGGGAAAAAGCCAACCTAATTATAAAAACTGATGGAAATACATAAGAATTTGGCCAATTATTCTAAGCATGTTTTAAAAACTTCAAATGTCTCCAGCCCAGAGGAAATGGGAGCAGGGCAAAATTGAATATCACAAAGCATAGTAAAGCACCTTAGGTTTAATGAGGACCTGAAACATCTAGGCATTTCTGATCAACCTAAAATGTAATGCAAAGAACAGAAAACTAGAATCTACTTTGATATTAGGGTTCTTAGTTTGATATGAGTTCTCTGGGCCCCTCAAGGTCTATAGAGTTGTAGTATTTTCCATTTTTGTATGATAATGAACTTGAGTAAAAGTTTTGCTGAGAAAATCCTCCTAATGAACTGTTTGTTGTCCTAATGCCTCAGGTTTTTTTCTTAAACAGTTGTATTTTTTACTATTAAAAACATTTCATTAGCAAACGTAATGGTTGCTTTTATGAAACTATTTAAAAAAGGTCTATTCTTGTCATCTTAAAGCTTTTCTCAAAAATTTTTATTTATTGCAAATAGGAATGCAAAATGTATACATGAAAATACACACATAATACACACACAGTATTTTTCAGAAATCTTTCATTTAAAAAGGAGAAAAATAAAAGATAGTACCAAATTTTCTTCAGTTTTCCTATATGCTCTAATCTCTAGTAAGTGAAGTGACACTAAACACCTTCTGGACTTGGCTTTAGTGGCCTGGAGCTAACAAACAGCAGCCTTTCCATGTATCCCACCCTGTTAGTACTCAATAAAATTTTCCATTCCTGCTAGTTCTTTTGTAATTTGTACTTGTTAAGAAGGTGCTCCTATAGAACACAAAACCTTAGTTGGATAGAGTCAATAAGAGGTAGCAACACTAAATCAGAGGCAGAAAGTGAGAAAGTTTAGCATATTTATTCTGCACATGACCACCTTACCTAGGACCAGAGTTTCGATAGTGTTATATATTTATCAATCTATCTAAGGCTTCTGTTGCTCCAGGCAGTCCTGCTCCTTGTCTGCAGGGCTTGTGAACCCTAGTAGCATTAGTCTTCTCTGTCCTGTTCAGGTCTGTGGCAGTTAGAACACAATGCTAACTTGACTGGCTTGGGGATTAACCCCAGGACACTGGTGGCACACACTCTTTGCTATGTCAAGTAGGTCATGGATCCGTAACCTTGGGGTCTATGTCTGGTTTACTGTTCCTTTGCTTTGTTTCCCAGCCACTATGAACTAAGAAGCTTTGGTCCACTATCTTTCCTCCATGATGTTTCTGCCTTGGAGACAGCTGACAATGGATGGAATCCCCTTAAAACATGAGCCAAATGAAAGGTCTCCTTCTTTATTTTGTCCAGTAATAAGAAAGTAGCCTAATAAAAGACCCTATTATTTCCATTGCAGCTAATGCTTAGAAGGCTCACTATTTTGCTTCCCCCTACAAAGCCCATGCCTCTATCAATTTACTAAGCTTTGTTCAATTAGTGCTTTGGATTTTCCCTGTATTCTGCTATTTATTTGTTTTAGAAACCTGTCCTCTTACAATGTTTTGTTCAGTCATCTTATGACACAAATTAGAACCTACTTTAATCATTTGCCTATACATCTTTTCCCCCTAGGCTTTGATTTCCTTAATGGTTAATATTATGCTTTAATCATCATGTACCTTTAAGAACTTATACAGGGCCAGGGATTTAGCTCAGTCGTTCCGCCACCTGCCTTGCAAGTGCAAGGTCCCAAGTCTGATCCCTGGTATAAACAAACAAACAAACAAAAAAACTTATACAATGCCTGATAATTAAACATATGAGAGATGAAAAAATGAATATACAAATATAGAATTCTATTCTTCAGCTAAAGATTTCAGCCATGTCAAAAGCTTCTTTCATCTGTGCCTAGTTTCTTGGTTGGAAATAATTGTATTGTCATTGTGTTACAAGTGACAATAAGTCCAAGGGAAAGCAGCTTGAGTCCTACATCTGTTCACATTAAAACAGAAATCTGTGCCCCAGGCACCCAGGCTAGTGCTTACAAAATGTCAAAAAAAGGAAGAAGTAACTCTACATGCTATAAATTGAGTTTATACAGAGCTATGTTTCTGTGAACTCTAAAATAATTAACACCTATCTTCTACTTGCTATTTTCATTAAAATGCTTTAAAGGACATCTTCTGTATTGGTCATGAATTCCCAATGAATGAAGAATTTCCTTACTCATAAATGAGTTATAACCAAAGATTCAGAATGATTGCAAGATAGCTCCTGCTATCAGGTGTTTCAAAGACAGCTACATACAAGGACATCTCAATTCAAGGGTCACCAAGTGATCCAATTTGTTTAAAGAATACAAATTTTATTCCAATGTCACAAAATTTACATTAAATATTCTAAAAATGCCCCAACTGCTAACAAATCTCATTCAGTAACAGTGATTTGCTAACGTTGTTAATTGAGTACTGCTTCTTTTGTCCAGGCAATAGGAACTGTAGAGCTGTATTCCAATTGGGCAGCAATGAACAACAGCAGGAATGATATCTTTAATAGAAGTGAGGTTTCCTTCTTTTCATCAATGATTTTTTCATCATAGAAATCTCCCTCCAGGCCAGGGATTTAACTCAGTGGCACTGCACCTGCCTCACAAGCACAAGGTCCTGAGTTCAATCCCCAGTACCAAAAAAAAAAAATCTCTCTCCATAGGCAGTAAGAATAGATAGGAACTTGAACAGTGTCAACGTTAATCTGGATTGTTTATCAGTAATATTAAATCAAGACTTGGTTTAACTATGTAATTTACAACATAAATTACCCATATGTCATAATTCTCTTATACTTCATTCTTTAAACAATCCTTGCTTTGAATACTGTAACACTTCTCTTATGAAGCTGAATGCCAGAGAAAGT
This sequence comes from Heterocephalus glaber, assembly GCF_053883595.1. Lineage (NCBI taxonomy): Eukaryota > Metazoa > Chordata > Mammalia > Rodentia > Bathyergidae > Heterocephalus > Heterocephalus glaber. The sequence goes on along the minus strand of NW_028258145.1, from coordinate 23,769,787 downwards.
TTGATCCACCTTTAGCCGAAGGAGTGTGTTTTATGAACCCAAAGCTATTGTTCCTAAATGGGGACAATTTTGTCCCTTGGGAAGATTTGCAAACTCCAAAGACATTTTATTTGGCCGTATGAGGGAGAAATTCATTACCTTGTGGATAACATGCAAGAATGAAGTTAAACTTTGTACCATGTACACAACAGCTTTCCTTAAAAATTAGTCACCTGGAGCTGGGGATTAAGCTCAGCGGTGCCCCTGTCTGCTTTGCAAGCACAAAGTCCTGAGTTCAATCACTGGTACCAAAAAAAAAAAAAAGTGTCACCTGACCCTAATTGTCAATTGTGACAATGATGAGAAATATTTGTATATTTTTAACTTTTTTACCAAATATTGGTTCAAAATGAGCACATGACAAAATTCTGGTCATTGAGGTAAGAGGAGACATTAAATGACATCATCAAGGACTGTTCTTTCTCATTTTTTTTTTTTTTTTTGGTACTGGGGATTGAACTTGGGTCCTTGTGGTTGCAAGACAGGCAGCGGAACCACTGAGCTAAATCCCTGGCCCACTCTTTCTCACTTTTAAACAATTGCAGGAGGCAATGGCAAAATCAAGAGGCATCAAGGACTTGAGTCTTCAAAAATGCTCTTCAGCCTATAGACCACCCAAGTCTAAAACTTGACTAAACTCTTAACAGCTGCTCATGTGACCCAAGAATGTTCTATTTTGTATTTGGCTTTCTGTTGTTTGCATCCACAAACATCCTAAAAGAAATAAATCTGCCTTATGTGATAGTTCATGAAGATGTATATTGGCTCTTTGGACATGAGTGTTATGCCAAGAAGGCCAGAGACAAGCATTAGGCTGGAAGTAAGAAATATATTCAGATCTCAGTTTTCATTGGTTCAGCTAAGAGAATAAAGCAATGTGTTAAAGGAATTGAAAAGACAGAAGAGAGAAATGTAGAAGAAGGAGCACCACTTAAATCACTTTCCCTATGAAAGTCTTTGGAGAAATCCCATTTTAATGGACAATGGGGCAAGAATGGATGGAGTAAATATTGTGTTTCCTTTGAAAGAGAGTCTGCCACTTTCTAGGTCCCAAGTTTCATTATATTTCTACTGTAAATTCTCGGTGAATACTTGGAGAAAGTAGTATGAGTGCCTATAAACAAGGCCCAGGCTCCTCACTGTGGGCTCCTCTCTTGTTTCTGCTTTTCGAACCAGAGGCCTGCTTTCTGCTTTCTTTTTCTTTCTAGTATATTTTCAAAAGAAGGAATTATTTCTTGTCCTCTTAATAATATCCAAGATCACTATTTGAGAACTGTGAGTTTATATCCCATCGCCCAGCTATTTCAATCAGTTCTACCTCAACAAATTGTAACAATACTAAATATTTTCACTATGTCAATTCCAGATGTTTCTTAAAAATGTGAGTCAGCCAGGCATGGTAGTGCACTGAGGTAGTCCTGGCATTTGGGAGACTGAAGTAGTAGGATAATGAGTTCAAATCCACTCTGGTTTTGTTGGTGCTTGAGATACTTTTTTAAGTTATATGGAAAAATGTTTAAGTGCTTTTCAGTTTTGTTTTGGTTGAGCTCTACTGTATTTGAATATTATTGTAGTTTTTTTCCCCTTTCATTGTTCTTCTTTGAATGGTTTTAATTTTTTGTAAGTGTGTGTGTTTGATAATAAAATTATTTTAAAAATTAAAAAAAATAGTGGGCCGGGGATTTAGCTCAGTGGTTTCACTGCCTGCTATGCAAGTGCAAAGACCCGAGCTTGATCTCCGGTACCAAAAACAAAAAAATAAAATGTTTTGTAGAAAAAAAAATCCACTCTGGTCTATATAGCAGGACACAGTCTCAAAAACAAACAAATATATGGATTTATTCTAGTCAGTATAGCTTTGTGTGTGTGTGTGTGTGTGTATGTGTGTGTGTGTGTGTGTGTTACTGGTGATTGAACTCAGGACCTTTGCGGTGAGCTTCATCCCCAGCTCTTTTTTGTTTTTGTTTTTTATTTGGTAACAGGATCTTGTTAAGTTGTCCAAGCTGGGCTTGAACTTGTGATCCTCCTGCCTTAGCCTCTCAAGAGTGCTGCGATTACAGACATGCATCATCACACTCAGCTATGGTATCTGCTTTATCATAGCATTTATTCTGATAAATGATTATAAAAGACATAAATGACTAATGAGAAAAGCTAACTTAAAATTAGGTTACATCTATGGAACACTATAAACTGTTAGTAATAATAAAAAAATAGTAAGTGATACTAATATCATAGGTACTATTATTATTTTCACATAGCTGAGGAAACTGAAGCCTAAGGACATTAAGGAAGTTGTCTAGTGCTGTATAGATTGTAAACAATAGAGTTGGTGTACTAGATGGGTAGAACTATGCAACTCTAAGGAAGCTAATTGAAAAGAAGACATTAGGGAATTATATTTCTTTTCATTATTTTCTAAAAGTTCCATGTAACAGGAAAGATTTTTATAACAAGAAATCAGAGAGGCATCTATCTAAGTGTATTTTTTGGAGTGGTCATATTTTGATCAGATTCCAGATACACAAGAACCCCAAAAGTTTAAGAGTGGCCAGCCTAAACTGAAATATCATCGTTTGCCAGGCAGATATCAATGGGCAACTGGCCAGTAACCTTGTCTTTGGCCTCTTTCTCTCTCTATTTTTCCTCCATTGCTATCAGAAATGTTCACCCTCAAACAGCCCTAGATCTTTCGCTCTGGCTCTCCAAGATGAGATCAAAGCAGTTATTTTTTTGATGCTGGCACAGTGAATTGTCACCACACAAAATATAATATGCAGAAGAAATTAAGTTTTGGGTCTGGGATTTAGCTCAGTGGCACTGCACGTGCCTTACAGAGAGAGAGAAGAGAAGAGAAGAGAAGAGAAGGGAAGGAAGGAAGGAAGGAAGAGAAAGAAAGAAAGAAAGAAAGAAAGAAAGAAAGAAAGAAAGAAAGAAAGAAAGAAAGAAAGAAAGAAAGAAAAAAGATTTTATCCCTAGAGTCAGAAAAAGCACTTGGTCCATTTTTCTATCATTTACTGGCAGCCCATAAATTTCATCCAGATGTTTTCTTTCAGATAAAAAGATTTCAAATTAATTCAAAGAGGTTCTATTGTGACATTTAGTCTGTTCTCTTAGAACCCATCCTATAACCTGATGCCCGTTTCTGGGTTTCACACAAGGTTGAAGTATATTAGGAGATCACAGAGGTGATTGACTTGCTATGCAATGTAAATATGGCAGATAACGTAGTGCAAGGAATTGGTTCAAACATTCTCATTTCTATAAAAGCCATGCTTTGTTGTCTTTTTCATAGACTAAAACCAGACTTTGATCTGGCAATTAAATTTAATGTGAACTATTTAATAAGCTATGTCACTTTACATGAAAGCCTACTGATTAAGGGACAAATTAAATATATAAGGAGGCATGGAGGGAATTAAAAAGAGACAGAAATATCATGGTAGCAGTTATTCAAATGTATTTCTATTAAATAATATTATTAAGACCCTGAATATTGTTATTTCTAGATACATATTACATTTTAATCAAACTACCTATTTCCTACTATTTACTGAAACATTTACATTCTCACTATATTTCAAAGGCAATTAGAATCCAAATATAATAACTATCAGGAAATTGTTCTGAATTATTCATGTTAATTATTGCTGAACCAAACACAGTAGATAGAAAAATGTATTTCTCACTGAAATATGTTTGCCTCAGAGAGATTTCTAAGTTTATCAGGGTCTCCTTTTTTAATGATAAGATCTATAGGACCCTAGGATGTTCAGAAATGCATGTAATGAATTGAATTCCAACGACTATACATTTTTTGCATAATCTACGTCATCTAGATCAATTATGCATCTTCTCTCAGTTTCATAAATAATCACAACTAAACTGTTTGGTCCAAACCAATTACCTAGCATTGTAACACACATCCATTTCAATTGCATAGAAAAGATGTTATTTGGTAGCATTCTATTTTTGTACATACTTTCAATACAACATATAAACTTTGTGGCACATATTATTCATTTGTTTTTATTTATTTGTTCACAAATTCATTTAGTCATTCCATCTGTCAAGAAGAAATTATGGGTCAGCTATTTGTTGCATTTCTACTCACTTCTGATTGATTATCTTTGATGGTTTGCTTTTGTTGTTGTTTGTCTAAAGGATTCCAGGGACTTGAGTTGTATTAGTCATCATCCTCATTTAATAACATATTATCAATATTTTATCAATTTTTCTCATTCACTCTACATCTATAATTCCACTTTTAACCTTACCAATGTCATATTACATATACACTTCAGTGTAGAAATTTGTATCGAGTTATATTCATTCTCATAATGTGAAATATGTATTTTTTGTTGTTCCTTCTGACAACTATGTGATGGTAAAGGACAAGCACATTCCATATTCCAAGACTGATTTCAACTCTGCTAGAATAAACATTCTTGAGGTATACTCTTGTGAATGCTCAGTTATAAGAGTTTCTTTGGCTTGCATATACAGGGCAAAATGGGAATAGCAATAATTCATTGTCTAGGAAGTGATGGATTCCTTTGTAAATTGACCATACTCCTTAACAATCCCATCAGACTTATAAAGAGATTTCCATCTCTTTGTTACCTTCCTTAATTGTTGATCACACATTTTTCTCCCAATCTGAATTTGAAGTGGTATTTCAGGGTTGTATTTTTCTGATTATAAATGAAAGAGAATGCATGTTGAATTAATTTGAGCTCTTCTGATATTGCTTGTAAAGTGAATTGCTTATATTGTGTGCAATTCAATTCTATCAGAATATTTTGTATTTTCATTGTTAATTTCCTGAAGTCTTCTTATTATTTGTTCATATTGTAAATATCTACCCGGTCTATTAACATCTTATTTAATTGTTTTCAGAGACTGAAGTACTAAGGAGCAAATGTTCTGCCAATGTGGAGTTGAGGAGTACACACAGAATCTGTTTCTTTAGCAGTCTTTGGGCCAATTCTCCTGTCATTAGTCCCACTCTTAACTGCCATTTCCAAAGGTATCTAATCTTTCAAATTATGATAATTTGGGTGTCAATACCAGTATAGGCATTATATTGTTTAATAGCTTCCCTCTACATTGTTTTGAATAGCTTTATTAGTGTACCTAAAATGTACCAATGTGGGGCTGGGGATTTAGCTCAGTGGTGCCGCCACCTGTGTTGCAACTGCAAGGTCCTGAGTTCAATCCCCGGTACCAAAAAAAAAAAAAAAAGAGCTAAAATGTACCAATAAACTTAATGGAAAAAAATTAACTTCTGGGCCAGGGATTTAGCTTAGTGGCACTGCTCCTGCCTCGCAAGTGCAAGGTCTTGAGTTAGATCCCTGGTACCAAAAAAAAAATTAACTTCTCTAACTCTATAGCAATAAATAAAATGTACATGAATGACTACAATACAAAATAGAAAACTTCATAAACTCTTAGAGACTTGATAAGTTATTCACCTTCCCTCCCTGTGTATCCTCCATACACTGAGGGGATATATACAAAGAAAACAGGTTTAGTTTGATAATTGCAAGATTCCTTGTTATGTGAGGTACAAATTAGACTCAAATATCTTGTTTATGAATGTATTGGAACAAAAATATGCACAGAAATCAATGCACCTGAAAGTTGTATGCAATCCTTTATAGAAGTTTTAGCCCATTTTGTTCCTAATTGAGCCTGAACTTTCACAATACAAGTATGCTAACAACCCTGTTATTTTTCCTTGTAAGTTGCTATAAAACTAAAAATAAATTTCTAATATAATTACAACATTCAAAAACCAGAAGTATGTACTGGTGCTCAAGATTCACTGATGTAGACTTTCTACTTTCACTCATCCCAAGACTTAAATCTAATTAAATGTTACCCTAAATAATTTAATCATTAAGAACCAACATTCTTTCAAGACATTTCTAAAGAGAGAGAAAAGAAATAAGCCTGGCAGAGTAAGACACATTTAGTTCCAAAGCTCAGGTCTTTCTTTCTTCTTGACAATTCATCAACACTTGATCAAATACGAATGATGCCTCAGCATAGAAAACATTGACTAATTCATTTTCCATTTTGCCCTACAGAATCCCAACAGCTCACTAGAACCCCATTATGACCATATCCTTGACATTGTCTGACATAAAAGCAAATTACTACCACTATAGGAAGGAAACTGAACATAAGTACTGCCAGATTTATGGTTCTGCTGACAACCTTGCCATTTTGATCTAGTTGCAATTTCTGTCATTAAAACAGATTGATATCTTAGGTTAAGATTTTAACCCAATGAACACAGGAATATCAATTAAAATGTCAAATCCTTATATCTAGTCTGAAAAAGTGTAGTTTCTACATGTTATCTGATAAGCATTTTAGATAAATCATTTTTGTATTCCCACCTTCAAAATAATTTTTATAGTATACTGCCAATCTAGGTGCTAAAATAGACCTGTGATCTCAGTGTTATTCTCTATAATTATTTAAAGACATCTTCTAGCAACTTATCCATCAGTGAAAGGAAATTAAGAAATAGCGTGAATATTTTTAAAAAGGAAAGAAAACTCTGATATTTCAGTTTGGAAAAAGGCTAGAGGGTCAGGGATATTACTAAAATATTTGGATATGAAGGATGGAATCACCTGTATTTAAAGATACAAAAGGATTTTTCTCCACAGAGCCTCACATTGCCAATCTCTATTTCCAACCTTAAAAAGAGCTACTTTTATAATATACTTTGAGCTGGTAATACAGACCAAGAAATTTAGATTACTCTCCAATGGTACCATTTAAAAATAACCTTTATGAGAAACATTCTGAACTCATCATACAAATATGGGAAGGAGCAGTAAGATTTCAAGTAGCATTATTAAGCCTATATAGATAAGAAAGTGCCATGGAGTGCCAGGCTTGGATTTCTGTTTCAGTAGATTACCCTTGGGAATCTACAGTTCACTCAGTGATAGCTGCTTTTTTCTTAAATGTAGAGTCACTTCTGATGACTCTTTATTGGTCAGTGCCACTGGTCACAGAAGCTCAGTTTAACATCAAGTCTCATCCTCACTGAGGAATCCCAAGAAGTGATGACAAAGGTAACCCCACTAGGTAGAAGGATGGGTGTCTAACAAAGCTTGATCATAGAAGGCTGCAAGTTTCAGGTTGATTCATAAATATGTTATCACTATTAGTCAGAAAAAAATGGCCACGTGAGTCTAAGCAGGTGAGTCAGAAGGCAAGAATAATGTTGTCAAATGGACAATCTAAAGCCGAGGGCAGGTGGTTTGAAGTGGAAGAATAAAATGTTGCCAGGAAGCCAAGCTTTATCCATTTGTCATCACAGAGGGGAAGAGCTCCTACAACAGCATGTCAAGCCCCTTATATTATGGAGAAGCTTCTCTCGCTTATGGAGAAGCTGAAAGACTAAGCAAAATGATAGTTGCCTAGTATGCAATTGATGAATCCATTCACTTATTCAACTCCCATAACAAAAAAGTATTAAACAACCATAATTCATCAATTACTAAGCTTTGTATGTACTGGGTATACTAAAATAAGATTAAAATAAATGGCACACCCTGAAATAACGCCATTTTACCAGGGATATTGAGATAATATATAAAATCATGCTTTCACTTATATATATGAAAACAATTAAAATATAGCATACTATAACTTTTGAGTTAATAATAATAAATATTAAATCTAGGGAGGCTCTCCATATGAAAAGTATAAAAATCAATGATTAGGAAAGAAGTTTAATGCATCTAGTGATACTAGGTAGATTATAAATTAATGCTGCATGGAACATATGAGATCAATATAAATGCAAATCTGGTACATTGTTAAGCCTGTTTTCTTCCTTCATTTTTAATGGAGTGGAGGTTTACATATTCACTTTGAGCCATTTAAATGTTTTGTGTGGATAGTAATAACAGCAGTCTGTTTTAATTAATCCTGTTATCCTTCACCCATCCCATTCCATTATTTTCTATTCCATCTTATTCTATTTTTTTTGTTAAATTTGTCACGATACATGAAGTCAATTTAATGACCCAATCACATGTCAGAGTCTCCACTGAACTTATGGTCTGCATATTTTATTTGATAACATATTATTCTCCTGTCACAAGGTTACTTACATTTGTAGGTCTGCAAAATATGATATATTTCATAGGAAATGTACTAGAAGATTAGAGAGTGTTGGAATCCAAGGAATGCTTGGATTCTTCATGTAAAGATTTTCTTATAATCTTCCTAATGTTGTCTCAACAGTAAACTAAGGTATCCTAGGCATCACAGGATGAAGTTACACTTTTGAGAATACCCAGTTTTATCAAATACATATACACTACTGAAAATAATGTCATGCCATTATAAAGATTTATCATATAATAATTTAGCTCTGAGAAAGTGCTATGTAGGAGCTAGTGCTGTAGCTCAGTGGCACTATGCCTGCCTGAGAATGTGCTATGTATTCCTATTATATAATCTGTTTAGCAATGAAAACCTATGTGCCTACACTCTAGCAAAGCTACAACCTCAGATGAGCAATTGAAACCTGACTAATACATGTATATATAAATATATAAAATCACAACTGACATGATGATTTTGATTTATTTTCTCCTTTTCATAACTATAAGCCATCTAGTCTCTTAATATTTCCTTTTGAGTGTTTCAAAATTATCTCAAGTTCCTTATTTTCAAACTAAAACTGATTATCTTCCTATTTTAAAACTAAAACTGATTATCTTCCTATCTATTTCATCCTTAGTTCTGTTCCTAATCTCGATAAAGGGTTATGTTATCTGTCCAGTTGTGCAAACAAAAATAATCTAGGAATTACCTTGTCAACACTTTTACTCTCACTGTCCTTCCATATTTTATCACCAAGTTCTCTGATTTAACCTCATAAATATCACTCAAAAGCACTCACTTACCTCCATTTCCTCCAGTACCACTCTAGTCCAATCTAATGACAGTTCTTTCCTGGAACACTTCTTTAAACATCCATGTAGGAAATTGAATGGCTCTAAGACTAACATATTAGAAGGCCACAGGTAGACAATTTTTAGCTATTCTTTACCCATCCAAGCCCAATCACTGGAAATGAGAATAAAAAAATTATCTTGGAAATGGGTTCTTCATGACAAGCCATTTTCTCCTTCAATCATTTGGTTCATTCCCCTGCAGCTCTACACATGATTTCACAGAGGCCCATCCCTATACTATCTAATTTCCAAATTACTGGCACATAATAAAATTGTTCTTTGTTTATTTCACTAAATTCTGGGGTTGTTACTCTGAAATATGTAACTAAAACAATGTGAAATTCCTACAATATAGAGACTTTGTCAAGCTTAATAGAAAAGGTATAGACATTATTAGGCACTTAAGGGCCATTGAACAGGATAAGAGCTCTACTCTTTCACTTTCCATTCATAGTTAAATCATCACAACACTCATGTCCTTAGTCAAAATATCATAAGAACTTTTCTTTTCCTTTCTCACAATTGATGTCCCCAAATTATAGTCTTTAATAGGACACAAATCTCCTTTTAGCTCTTGGGAAGACTATAATTTTATATGTGTGTATAATTTCAGGATTAATGTCTATTTCTTCCTTTAACACATAGTTTCAGAAACAGAGTGATTGTATCTCCTTGTGTTCAGCAATGGATACTCCTTGTTCAAAATTATATCCTCTGAAACTATTGCAGATCCAGGCATGTATTCATGAAAAATTGTATAATATCACTTATGGATAGTAAAATAATTTCTCAATTTAAAACACTTTCAACATATTTAAACAATAATAACAGATATTTAAAATTACAAAGTGTTTATAGGTGCAAAATTTCCAAGGCATATGTGACCTAATTGTTCTAGAGTACTAAATAAGGGTCTTTAGATGGCAAATAGCAAGACGTGTTGGGTAAAGTGAATCATTTTATACATACATACATACATACAACACTCAAATTTCAGTTGCTAAAATGAGTTTCAGAAAATATCACATTAAATACTTCAGGAATACCAAGTGCTAAGCAATTTTTAGAGGAAGGTGTGTATTTACATGTTCTAGAAGAGAAATTTGGAATGTAAAAGAGAATCAGATCAAGTTTGTATAACACTATAGAAGAGAATAACAACTTTAACCTTATTTATTCTGCTAATCCCTTTGAAAAGTAAAAATATGATGATTGAAGAATAAAGGATCATTAATGATCATCCTTCTTTCTCACTTTTTAAGGACAATGAGCTGGTTTAGATATTCCAGAAATCAAAGATAAAAAATCATATTTGTTGAATCCTTACTTCCTACCGTTTCAAGGAATCTTCTCAATAGAGCCCTCCCAGAAGATTCTGTTGTACAGAAGAATGGAGACTCAGAAAAGTAAGGTAGACTGCTGATTGCAAACTAAGCAAGTGAGAGAGCTAAAATTTTTCTAAACATTTAGTCAGTTTATTTCTACAACAATATATTGGCTACCAATCAAGAGACAAACAAAAAAGAGAGGAAGAGCATTGTCATGTACCTGTAGAAGTAAGTACAGGGATTTTCTTCCAGAACTAAAGTGTCCTTCTCTTTCTTTTATAGTGCTGTAACAAAGAAATGGATTTTTGGTGGGAAGAAGGATATGAAGTAAACAATAATATTCACTGAAATAAAATGAAACAGAATCAAATTGAAATTTGCTATTTCCACACATACACTACTTCCTTAAATAAATTTAAGGACATCACCCTTCTATACACACAGCTATATGAGAGGAGAAGTGCTCTTATATTTGAGTGCTGCTTAATGGAAAATCATAATACATGTACATTAAATTAGAAATCATGTTAAAGTCGATTTACAAGATAACTCCAACTGAAATGTAATTGCAAAGAATAAAAACAAAAACAAATCTGATAAATATAATACAATTAACTGAAGAAAATTTTGGTTTAAACTGGATTCTAGAGCAGAATCTCAATATCCAACTGAAACATACGGAAACAACAGAAAGAGAAAGATGCATCATAAATATAAAAATCCTGGGCTGGTTATTTAGCTCAGTGGTTTTGCTGCCTGCTGCACAAGTGCAAGGACCCGAGTTCAATCCCCAGTACCACCAAAAAAATAAAAATTAAAAAATTAAAAAAGTAAAAATCCTAAGTAACAATGAACTTGTTAAGAGTTCAAAAAGAGTATCATTACCCTGAGTGGCATTAGAACTACTGTAGTTGGTTAACTCAGTCCATAGCCACCTCAGCAGAGAAAGCACAATCAGCAATTAAAATAAACATAGCAAGAATTTTGATGATTCCCCATGTGTGTGAACCTGGCTCAAAAACCACAGATAACTATGATGTTACCTTACACTAGATGGCTGTTGATTGTTGAGACAAAGTAATGTCCCTTACCCCATCTGTATCTTTTGCTATAAAGAAATGGACAGAAACAAGGAAGACTGAAAGTTAGATTCTTCACAATTAAAGGTCTGCAGGTGGTAGAGAACAAAGAAAGGGCCCTGGCAGCATTGCAGGAATGAAACCAAGTTTCAGAGGGATTATTTGCTTTTATTATGCTGTTTTTACTGCCAAGAGTGCCAAAAGCCAAGAGAGTGAGGAATAGAAATGATTCCGTCTTGGGTCACTAGACTATGCTAGATGAAATCATGATAGATTCTGCTTCTTCCAAATAACTGGAAACTGGCTGAGAGATGTGTATGCAGCTAGCTGTTTTCTGGCTGTAATTCTGAGAAGAGGATTAGAATCTGCAATGCACAAAGAGAGAAGCCAACAGCAAGCCACATAATTACTTTTGGTCACTTTAAGCTTTGGAGAGATATTTTTCTTCCTCTGCTGGAGGATGAGTGAAAAGTAAAAGCAAACAGAAAGACTACATCGCATGGAAAAGTAAAAATAATCCTGAAGATTTAGAGGAAGAATAGTTCTAAATATAATGATAGAGAATATAGAGACTAGTTTAATATGATCAGCAGAAGGCAAGAACACATGGCCTCAACGATAAAGAAATAAAAAGTAAAAGAAGAAAAGGATTAAAGCAGAGAAAAATACAAAGAAAGTTGGTAAAGACTTTTCATATATTTATTGACTCCTACAGTGAATTATCAAATCAAAATTCTTTTCAAGATTTTATAAGATATAGTGATACATGTTACAGAAAAATACTAAGGTAAAAAGTGATTCCTATGCGAGATATGAAGGCAGTGATGGAATAAGCCCTGTGGATATGTTGGAGCTGATGGAGGTACCTGAACTGTAGATGCCTTAGCAATTTTGCCAGGATCTTTGGAGAGGTTTGAGTGAGAGGAAGAGTAATGTGAGTTGATAGAGCTAGAAGTAGAGAGTAATACAGGCTTCTGTAATATGTTGTTCTTCATTCAGTAGTAGGGCAGAAGTCGTTGGAGGACATTAGGCAGAAAAGTACCATGATATGACATGTTTCAAAAGAACATTCCAACTTTTAGTTTGGAAATAGATTTGGGGAAGATAAAAGCAAAGGAAAACCCATCAAAAGACTGCTGAGTTGCTGAGGGCTGGGGATTTAGCCCAGTGGTTTCGCTGCCTGCCTCACAAGCGCAAGGTCCCGAGTTCGATCCCTGGTACCAAAAAAAAAAAAAAAAGACTGCTGAAATAACCCAAGTAGATGATAATAATTTAGAAAAGATTAATTCATGTGATAATTATTAAAGGCCGACTATTTGTTGGGCACTGTCATAAGTGTTGCAGGCTCAGATGAATATCCCAGCTGTAATGGGGCTAATACTCTTGATGAATGAGATAAACAGTCACAAAATTCAGAATTAAAATATATGCCTTGTCACATTGTAAACAATGCTATGGAGGAAACTAAGGCAGGCATGCAAAACCCCTAGGGTAAGAAAACATCAGGCAAGATGGGAGATTATGTGAGAAGGAAAATAGTAGATGAGATTAATCAGGTGGGAAGGGAAAAGAGGCAGGCCATATCAAGTAGCAAATGATAGGCACTTGTAGGGACTTTGGCTATTTTCACTTTTAGAAATTCTCATTCTTTATTTAGGATCAAAAGCCGACTATAACTGGAGAATTGTCTGCTGTTGTAAGATTGAATTTCTAGTTCTTTCATTCCTGCTTAGACTAATACAATTCCTTGGCTATTTGTTTTTTATGCTTATTTGTGATGATTTGTTCCTGGAGATAAAGGATATTATGACTACTGATGAGAATCAACTCTGGGATTGCCTTAGTTTATATTTTAACAATATTCTCATAATTTTTCCTATTATTATTTTAAATTGATGAATTATACTATATACACTTATGGTTACAATATGATACCATATGTGTATAAAATAGAGAATAATTTTAAAAAGCTAATGATCACATCACTTATTTTTGTGGTGAGATTTATGAAATTTATACTCAGCTATTTTGACATGTACAATAATCATTGACTATAGTCATTCTACTATACAACTGATCTCAAAAACTTGGTTTTTCTTCCTAACTGAAATTTTGTACAATTCCCGACTCCTCATCCATCTAGCCTCTGGTAATCATCATTCTATTGTCTACTTTTATGATATCTACTTATTGTGATTCCACATATAAGTGGGGTCATATGGTATTTGTCTTTCTAAACCTAGCTGATTTTAATTAGTATAATGTTCTTTAGCCATATTGTTCCAAATGACATAATTTCTTCACTTCTAAGGCTGAATAATATTCCGTGTACCATATTTGCTTTATCCATTCATCAATGGCTATTGTGAACAATGCTGCAATAAACACAAAATATAGATCTCTTCCCTTTACTGATTTCAACTCATTTAAATTTATACTCTAGATTGGAATTGCTAGATCATATGATAGTTCTATTTTTACTATTTTGAGAAACTTCTGTGCTATGGTCCATAATGTTTATACTAATTTACATTCCCATGGAACACTGTACAGGGGTTCCTTTGCTCACAGATATTTATCTTTTATTATTTTGATGATAGCTTTGAGATGGGAGATGATAGCTCATTGTGGTTTTAATTTGTTTTTCGCTAAATTACTAGTGATTTTGAAGATTTTTTCAAGAATTTGCTGGCCATTTTGTTCTTTCTTTTTCTTTTTTCCCGGTACTTGGAATTGAACACAGGGCCTTTGAATTTAGCTACAGCTCTAGCCTTTTTAATTTTGAGACAGTTTTGTTAAGTCACTAAGTTGCCCAGGTCGGACTTGAACTTGCCATCCTCTTGCCTCAGCCTCCCTGTCTTAGTTATTTTCTCATTGCTGAGACACAATACTAGACAACCGCAACTCTAAGGAGGAAAGGTTTATTTTGGCTAACAGTTTGTAGAGGTTTCAATCTGTGATTGGTTGATTCCAAGGCAGAATGGCATGGCAGAGGGTAACTGCTTATGGTATGGAAGGCAGGAAGAAGAGCGGAAGGGAGTTGAAACCCTTTCAGGCCACCCCTCCAGTCGCCCTCCTCTGACCAGGCTTCACTTCCCAACATCACATTTAACTATCAGCTCAATCTGTGGACTAATCTACTAAGTATCACAAATCCACCTCCAAAAAGCCTCACCTATGAGCACACGAGGCTTTGAGGGGACATATAGATATAAAGCAAATCTCCCAGAATGATGAGATTTTAGGTCTTTGCCACCAAGCCTGGCTTTCTTGAGAAATGTCTATTCTGATCCCTTGCTCATATTTAAATTAGACTATTTGTTTTTCACATTATTGAATTGTTTGAGCTCTTTATATACAAGAGATGTGCTAAAAATACAATGAAGATATAAATTATAAAATTTATAATACCAAGTGCCATTAGTCCCCCTCAAAATACTGCAAAAAAACTTGTAACAATAAAAAAAAAATGCTGTTGACCTCCCTCAAATTACTCCTTGTTGCTTTGAACACACTCATCCTACTATTTTGGGGCACTTTCTGAAGCAGTTCTGGAAGTCCTCTTTCGTGGGTGTCCTTAGTTGCACTATCATGGATGCCTCAACCTTCTAAATGACCTCAGTCAATACAGAACATTTACTTTTAAGGTCATTTTGACTTTGAGGAAGAGCCAAAAGATGTATGGTGCCAAATTCAGTGAATAAAATGAAGACCCACCGTAATGTTTTTCTTTGACAAAAATTGTACAATTTTTTTTTTATCATTTCAGAATATCAAGGCAACCACAAAAAGACATTCACAAAAGAGGACTTCCAGAATGACTTCAGAATGTGGCAAGAATGATGGGCTTAATGTGTTCAAAGCCAAAGAGAATATTTTGAAAAGAATTAATGACAATGTGTCTTACTGTAATAACTAAAAAAAATGTATACATTCACCGAATTTTACAGTCACATCTCTTTTAGGGTATTAAACTTATCAAATGTATATTTTAAAAATATTTTCTTCTACTTTGTATTGTGATTCACTTTGTTCTTTCCTTTGCCTGCATTATTATCATTATTATCATTATTATTATTTTTTGGTACCAGGGACTGAACTCAGGACCTTGCACTTATGAGGCAGGTGCAGTGCCACTGAACTAAACCCCTGGCCCCTGCATTATTTTTGACTTTCTATTATTGCTTTCAAAATATGTTTTAACTGGGACTAAGTCTCTTTTATTTTTATTTTTTTAAGTCTCTCTTATTATAGATGTAACACAGCATTTTCTTATCAACAAAAATGTGTTAGGGGCCAAAGAACAAGTCATATTATACTACTGACTTTTCAGAATTTAGGATAGTAAGGGTGATCCTACTTAGAGAATTATGAGCATTCTTGCAGTTTTGCTCAATGATACAATAATTGATCTATAAATCCCCAAATTTTATTCTTCCTTTCTCTCTTACCTTGCTAATTTCCCAGTAGTACTGACTGTCATATGGGCTGTCCTCATTTGAAAGAAAAAGTGAGAAACTTTTATGAGGAACACATAAAGATATGTGATGAAATGTCTTTACACAAAATAATTTAATATATTAACATTGTCTTCCATTTCATTTGGCCTCTGATCCATAAGTATCATTAGTATCTGTTAAAAACAATGTTGTGCTTTTGTCACATATGGAGGTAGAGTGAAGTTGAAGCTTATGCTCTGAGATTTTGGTTTGTGTGGCCAACTGGTAAGGTTTTTTGCTGAACAGTGATAGGAAATCCATCACACTGTTCCCATGCTTGTGTAAAGAGTCACTTCCAACTTGAATTCAAAGTAGAAACTGTGCACAATGACACATCATGTGGAACATAACTAAGCTTGTTACCTGGCTTGTGACCACAGTTGTATCATTTCATGCTCAGCATCTGAACATTAGTCCCAGCAAACCAATGTACAAAGTCACTTTTCCTTTTTTTATCCTGCTGTGCATGAATTGTTACTCTAGCTGCTATCCAGTGTCTAGAAGAGTGGTTTCATGATGAGCTTTCCCCACAATGTCTTTTCTTAGTATTGAATAACCAGGCAGTACATTATAGATTACTACCCAGAATGCTGTAATTGGAGAGCACAACATAGCAAAATATAACACAGCATGTAAATGTCAAGCTGTAACTTTAAATACATTTTGACATTAAAATCATGCAGACATATATAATTCTTTACAAAGCGGGACAAAGAACAGCTTTTTTTTCTATTTTGTTATAATTGAGAAGGCCTTGGGTTCATCAAAAGAGAAAAAATCAGAAAAGAGTTATTATTTGGAGTACAAACTATGTATCTGGCATAATGAGATGCATGTGGACATGTACTAGCCCAAGTCTTGTTAAGTAATAGAATCCTATAAAATAGATATCATTTTGTTCTACAGATAAGAAAGTAGAGAGCTGGATATCACAATTCACAATAGAAAGTATTTTAAGTTTGGCTTTTCTGTTATATACTAAGAAAATTCAACTGCTTGGTCACCCAGGAGAACTAAATATTGTCTTCTTTAACTCAAAGTTTTCTTTATCTTTGCACAATGTGCCATATCAAACAGTAGTTTCATTAATAAGCCAGCCAATTTTGTTTTATTTTATTTTTGTAGCTGAGGAGAGCATGCTGCCTCCCTCTGCCGTGCTATCTACAATTCCAAATTTCTGCTTGCTTTGAATAGAGGAAAGCTTAGTAGTTGTGCCAATGGATTAGTGTCCTGTTATGCTGATCAAGTCATAATCAAATAAAAGCAAATGGAATACCTGACTCTTGTTTATAATCCAAGGCATGATGCCCGATCAGATCAGAATTTTGTGGTATCACATAGCTCTTTATTCATAGTAATCTTTACGAGTGGAAGGATATTTATGATCTTATCAATGGCCTCAACCCATTCATGGATTTGTTCTTTCCAACTTCCTAACTCCAACAGCAAACAAAATTGCAAATCAGAATAGGTGTTTAAGTATACCTAGCGGTGTTTGACTTCTGTGGTAGCCATAATTCTAAAAATTCCCCCAAAGATTTCAAGTCCCCATATTCACAGAACATGAGAGTGATGAGTCCTTACTCCTATGACTGCATTATGCCATAAGATACAATTGACTTTTAGGAAGAGGAGATTATCTAGAGATGGTTAATTTAACCAAGTGATTTGTTAAGATGGCTTTCTCTGATGGTAGAAAAGAGATGCAAAATAATTTGAAGATATCTGAAGTATGTGTAGAATTCAGTGCAGGACTGATGGGTTGGAAGATGAAAGATGCCACGAAAGGAGAAGAGCAATGCAGGTAGCCCCTGGAAGATGAGAAGAGCCAGGCATCATTCCAGGACGGAACTGAGAACCTCGCACTCACAGTCACAAGAAACTGGGTTCTGCCAACAACCCAAATGAGCTTGGAAGTAGATTCCTCCAGAATGTCTATCAATAAAAGACTAGTCAGCCAATACCCTAATTAAGAACTTATGATTTTTTAGCAGAGAACCAAGTTGAACCTGCCAGGTGTCTGACCAACAGAACTGTGATTAATGAATAATTGTTTTGTTTTTTTTTAGCTACTAAGTTTGTGCTAATTTGTGAGGTAGCAACAGAAGACTATCACAAATTCTTCTCTTCCAACTCTGGCTAACTGAACAAGTTTTATCCAAGTTCCTAAAAATACAACTAAGGGACATCCATCAATTCCTCATCATGATATCACTCTGTTCATTTTAAGCATAGTACTCATCACAATCTGTCAATCTGTAATAAAAATTTTCATTAGATTATTTGTTGGCTGCTCCCAGAATAGATGGTACAATATGCGGAGATGGGATCTTGTTTTTCTGGCTATATTCCTGAGCCTAGTAAGACTGGACTTTATTGTGGAATTCAGTGAATAAATATTGCTTTCAGTGACTTGGCACTCATCTTATGTTAATAGCATTGTGAATAACTAAAAGTACATTAGAGTATAATTTTGCTACCATAAATTGAGTAGCATATATTTTTAAAAATTATTTTATATGTTTTAAACATTTTCTAAATTTATTGCTGTCTTTTTATATATTTTAAACATTTTCTAAATTTATTGCTGTCTTTTTTTTTTGGTACCAGGGATCGAAGTTGGGACCTTCCGCTTGCAAGGTAGGCAACAGAACCAGAGCTAAATCCCTGGCCCCATTTTCTAAATTTATAAAGCTAATTATTATGTCTCATTTAAAAAAATTTTTGTGATTACTTTCTAATACTTTTTCAAATATAATAATTAAGCTACTGTCTAATATTTTCCTTTATGCTTCGGAGGATAATCTGATTTTGTTGTTAGTACTCCATTTTATTGGTTACATAAAATAAATACAAAATACATATTGCAAATTATGAAAAATGAAGAAAAATAAGTGATGCTTATCTTAGAAATAGAACATTCTGCTGTATTTAAGGTAGGGTTCAGGAAGAAATGAAATATGTGAATAATTGACTTCAAACAATGTAAGATTTTACAAATTTATGTTTAAAATGAGCAAAAAGAATTTTAAGCCCCAAACCAGACCATCATACATTGTAGACTGACTATAAAAGGGTCATATACAAATTAGAGATATATCTTCTTAATTTAGAAAATAGTAGAACTAAGAAGGCAGGTGTTGACAGCTGAATACCAGAGTAATGTCTGTGCCTAGAAATCAAGAATACCATCATGATAATAGAAAAAATTAGGGTCAAATGTCCATAAAGAGTCTAAAAACCAGGGATTATGAATGAATAGTTAGACTCACTTTCCATTTGAAGTCTGTACCTCAGGACAAAAATATTTCTTAATGAATTTGCAAGAGGTCATTGACAAAGCAATAGTTTGAACAAGGCTTGTGACATCGCCCAAATCAATTTGTTAATGTGGCATCAAGAAACTCCTATTAAAAGTCTTTCTGAGAACATGATGTAATATAAAGAACTCACTGAAGGACACACAAGAAATAGTGGGTAATATTCTGTTGCACAGAATAGTTGTCTTAAATAGATCCACTGCTGTTTCCTCTCTTCATTTACCTACCCAATTCCTGGACCTTCATCGTTATATCTGAAATTATCCTCCATTTTCACATAATGCCTTACTTTTCTTGTCTCTATGTTTTATTACTGGCTATTTGTTTTGGCAGGAATATTATTTTCCCTGTTCTAAAATTTGAAAAAAAATCTGGTTTGGCATAAAAAAGTCTGGTTTGGCATCATCTGGTTTGGTAGTCCTAATATCCACTTAATCATGTACTAATTGTAAGAATATAAAACAAGTATTTGTTTTAGCATGTTTATCCTCATCTACAAAACTGAAGTAATGATAATTATTAAATTAATTGTCTAGAGCTACCATACTACAAATTGGTGTCTTAAACAGTAGAAATATATTGTCTCATAGAGGTAGAGACTAGAAGTCTGAAATCAAGATGAGATTGGTTCCTTCCAAGGCCTATAAGGAAGAATCTGCTTTCCTTCCCATATCCTAACTTCTTGTAATTTTCCAACAATCTTTGGAGTTCCTTGGGTTGTGCTAGCATAACCTCACTCTTCATATGGTGTTTCCCTCATTTCTCTATATTTCATCCAAATTTACTTACTTTCTTTATTAATTTATTTATTTTTATTAGCACATGTTTACGATACATAACAGTTACATTCACATTCATTGTGGGAAATTGGTAAGTGTACATAAGACAACTTAATTCTTTTTTCTTTTTATCTCCTTAACCTCTTCTTCCTTCCCCTTTCCCCCCCTTCCCTCTTTCTCTTGGTCCCCTTCCCTTTTAAAAAAGTTCTATATAATATTAAGTTAAATAAATCAGACACACAAGTTTATCACATTCTCTTTATCATTCTCTCTCTTTTTTAAGAAAGGTCTTGCTCTATAGTTGAAACTGGCCTTTAACTCACTATGTAGCCTAGGCCAGCCTGGAACTCACAGCCTTCCCAGTGCTGGGATACAAGCATGTACCACCATGCCCAGCCACATGATGTCTCTCATATGAGAAAACCGCAGTGTAAAGAAAGAGCAAAATAAATAAAAAACAAATTGACCTTTTTTAAAACACAAAGTTATATTCAATTAGAAGCTCTTCCTACTCCATAAAGATCTCAATTTAACTATTAGCTAACTATATCCTCAATGATTTTATTGCCAGTTAAGATCATATTCTTACAAAGTACTGGTTAGAAATTCAACACATGGATTTGTTTTGAGGTTGTGAAGTCTTAGCAAATTATTATATGTAAAGTGTTTAGCATAATGTTTCATATACAATTAATACAGACTGGCTACTAGGGCAGAGAAGCTGAGCCAGTCCCAACACATGGAAGGACGGTCCCAAGTTGCCATCCCAAGCTCCTAGGGCAGAGGAGGTGAGTCGGTCCCAGCACCCAGAAGGAAGCTCTCCCGCTGTGAAAATGAGAAGACACATAAACAAGCCTCAAAAACAGACTTCCAGATCACCTAGAGCAACCCCAAAGGGAAACGAGATGGAACAATCTGATACTCAACCACCTGGACTCTCTGGACTGGAAACAAAAGAGGATCTGGGGAAAATGAAATCAGAAATAATTACTCAGATAACAGCGAAAATTGTGCTTATGGTGCAAGACATGATTAATAAATCTAGAGAGGACACAGATAAAAAAATAGAGGAGCCAAGGAACATGATGGAATCCCAACATAGGAAACAAATGGAATCCATAAAACAGATGCAAACAGATTTCCAGTAGATTAAAAACTCCATCGAAAGTCTGCACAGCAGAATGAACCAATGTGAGGACAGAATTTCAGACATAGAAGATAAGATTGCAAGGAGTGACCAGGAAAAGAAAAATTGCTTTAAAATTGTAAAGGAGCATGAGAAATCAATCCAGCAGCTGCTAGAGGATGCAAAGAAGAATAACATAAGACTGATAGGAGTCAATGAAGAAACAGGAGAGAGGGTAGATGACATAAAAAAAACTGTTCACAGAAATGATGGTAGAAAACTTCCCAAGGAGGGGAAAAGAACTTGACATACAGATAAGTGAGGCATATAGGACTCCAAATAGCCTTGATCAAAAAAAATCTAAGAAAAGGCATATAATAGTTCGGATTCCAGAAATCCAACAGAAGAACAAAATTCTACAAGCAGTGAGAGAAAAGAAACAAATCACATACAAAGGAAAGCCCATCAGAATCACAGCAGACTTCTCAATGCAAATGCTCAAGGGAAGAAGAGCTTGGAGTGCTGTATTTCAAGCCCTAAAGGAAAACAGCCTCCAACCCAGATTGATGTACTCTGCAAAATTATCTTTCAAACTTGGTGGAGAAATAAAATGCTTCCATGATAAAGAGCACCTCAGGAACTTCATGAATACCAAACCAGCACTCTAAAAAATTTTAGACAATACCTAAGAAAAGACAATAAGGATCACAACCTCAGGATACCCAGCAGGAAACCCAAATCCATTGGGCGTGACAGATTAAATGCAAAGGGGGAAAATCCACCAAAAAGAAAAAGTCATGACAAGGCTTTTAAAACTTTTAGACTCATCTCCCTAATGAGTGTATAATTCAGTCTTGTTATTGTACTGATTAGTATTTTTCTGATTCTAGATTTGCACACCTTTCCTTGTGCTATACTGGCTATTTATCATCTTCATATGTCTACTTTTCAATTGGGTTGTCTATTAATGAGCTGTAAGAATTCTTTATATATTCTGGTCATAGGTTATATGCATTGTAAATATGGTCTGTTTAAGGACTACTTTTCATTTTAATGATGTCATTTAAAGTTCTAAATTTTGATGGAATCTCATTTGTCAATTTTTTTCTTTTATACATCATGTCTTTTGTATCCTAGGTAGTTCTTGCCTACCCTGAATTCATAAACACTTTCTCTTATAATTTCTTCTTAAAGTTTTATACTTTTAGGCTTTCATATTTAGGTTCATAGATCATAGATCTTCAAGTTATTTTCATGTATGGAAAAAAAGGGTTGAGGTTAATTTTTTATATACAGATACCACTTGTTCTAGTGCCTTTGCTGAAAACACTGTCTCTTCCTTGGCTCTGGAATTGAGTTTATATTCTATAAAATGCTAATGTTAAATAATCTTTCAAAACTCAGTGGACCATATATGTGTGGTTCTATTTTTAGATTATCTCTTTTATTCAAATGATCTATATGTCTTTCCTTACACCAACACTGCCTTAATTACTGTAGCTTTAGAAGAAGTCTTAAAATTAGATACTAAACATCTCCCAACATTGTTTTTTTTTTTTAACATTTCTAGGTCCTTTGTACTCCTACATGACTTTTAAATTTCAATATCCAATTCTTCATTTATAGCAAGTATACACAGACCTGAATTTTTATATATACCTTGTGTTTTCTAATCCTGCTAAATTCACACACAGTTCTAGTGGCTCCTAGAGATTTCTTAGTATTTTCTCTGTAGATGATCATTTCATCTACATATAAAGATTTTGCTTCTACCTTGCCAATTCTATCCTAATTGTGTCATTTTATTGCCAGGCTATTTTGATTGGCCTAGGTTTCAAAGTTCAATGGACAGATAAGGAGTAAGCATATCTGCCCTTGTTCCCCACCTTAAGGAGAAAGCATTCTATCTTCTCCATTCATATAAGGCATTCTTGCTGGAAGAATGGAGTAAATGTCTTTAATATGTTGAGAAGGTTCTGTTGTACTTCTAATCTCCTGATAGCTTTTACCATGAACAGCTGTAGAATTTAGTCCAATACTTTTTCTCCATCTAGTGACAGGATCATATGGCTTTTTCCTTTCCTCTGTTAAAATGATGACTTTTGAGGGTGGATCTTCCAATGCTGAACCAACACTGCCATCCCTATACCAAAACCACTTTCTACGTACTGCCAGATCTGACTTCTAAAAGTTTGTTTTGTTAAACAAATTTCTTCTATTATCTTTATCCAGTTTTAGGATTAGCACAATGTTGATTTCCTAAAATGAGGGGAGAAGTGTTCCTTCTTTTTTCTGCTTTAATTGTTTGATATAACTTATCAGTTAAAATGTATATGAGCCTGCTGTTTTCATATAGGTAGATTTTCAAGCTAGAAATATACTTTCTTTAATAGGTGCTATTCAAATTTTATATTTCCTCCAGAGTTAGTTTCATTAATTTGCCTTCCAAAGTACTTCTTAGAAGTTGTCAAATTTATTTCAAAACAGATTTTTGAAATATGCTTTCTATATCCTTTTAAATTCTGTAAAATCTGTGGTTATGTCTCCTAGATCTTGATATTGCAATTTTAAAAATATATAATTGATATTGTGTAATAGGAAGTAAAGGTGTAAAGGTGCAGGGGAAGTGGGAGGGGTACGGCAAAGGAAAAAAGGGAAAAGAAAAAATATGAGAAAAGGAAAACAATGGAAACAAAGTCTTTGCAAATAAGGAAGGGTGCAGGGGGTGCAGGGAGGGCAGGGGAAGGGGAAAAAAATAAGAACCAAGATACTCATGTAATGGTGCAAAATCCCAATGATGAATGTAACTGTATTTTATACCGAAAATGTACCGATAAACTTAATGGGGAAAAAAACCAATTAATACAGACTACATCACCTTTTAATGAAACAATGCTTATATAAAACAATTTTTTTACATAAAATTTTTTACCTATTTTTTCCTTTTTATTGCTTTCTCTGTCTCTCATACACACACACATATGCAGACACACAGAAGTTCATTCTTTTATTTTTCCTATAGTCAAATATTTTTGTATGTTTTCTATCTTTGGTATCATTATACAGTTCATAAAAAGAGCAATGTATCCTTCTCTTATATCAGCTCTTCTGTTTCCTACTGTATAAAACTTCTGTGACAAGGAAATCATTGCCGAAGGTTATGCTTTATAAGTAACAGAATTCTGTTTGTCTTTTCTACAACAGTTTCACTTCCTCAACTTCAAAAATCTTTTTTAAAAGATAAACCCACCATCCTTAAAAAAACTGGATTTATAAAATAGGCTGTTTGTTAGACAGCAGCCTTAGTCAATAATGCAATCCTGTTTTATACGGAAAAAGCAAGCTCTCACATCAAAAGGTCCCCAAACTTTCCACTTTACAAGGACTTGTTCATAATATTCTCACAAGAAATTGCTTTTGGTAGAGAATTCACTGCAGGCTGTCAAAACAAATATGAAACTTTCTGGCTTGAAAGTCATAGCTAATACACATCTTGTTGCTATGACAGCTGGAACAGGCAGAGTTGTCCATTATAAAAGGATCAACACTGGATGGATTTTAATTAAAAAAAAAATCCTTGGAGAATCATGAGGCCTCAAAGTGCTACATAAATGCCTCAAATTAAAATAATAACAAAAAATGAAAAGATATGATAAATATCTCAATATGTGTCAACTAAATAACTTCCCACCCTTCAGGTTTTTTTGTTTGTTTTGTTTTGTTTTCTATAGATCTCATTTCCACATGAATGCACAGAAACTGTACAAAACTTAAATAAATTAAATGTTTCGTTCCTGGACTGATCAGAGATTCTAGGAGGAACTATTCCAACACGACCAAGCAGGTTGCCATGAAACTTAAGTGTAATGATGGTTTTTTGTTTGTTTTTTGGTACCGGGGATCGAACTCAGGTCCTTGTGCTTGTGAGGCAGGTGGCAGAACCACTGAGCTAAATCCCCAGCCCAAGTGTAACGATGTTAGTACACTGTCCAGCCATGAAATTTTCCTATTCATTATTAATCTCATTATCATTATTATCAGTATCACCATTTCATTAATATTGTTTTTGACCAAACATCTGATTTCAATCTTCTTTTTATTATCTGAGGTGTACAAAATAAAATGAAACTTTAATTTTTTTTATTTTTACTGGTACTTGTTTGAAGTACATAATGATCACATTCATCATGAGGCGTTAGTACTTGTATACAACAAAGCTTAATTCTTTTACTTCCCCTTCCTCTCCTTTTCCTCCCCTCTCTTTCCATCTCCTGGTCTATGTGCCAAAGGTCTACCTCCCTGTTTCCTATTATCTATCACAAAAGGAAAATTTCTGAAGAAAGTTTTATTGTTATTAGAAACTGAAATTTTTGCATTCCTCTTTTCTCACACCTTTGTTCTTTCAATTTCCCAGTATCTTCTAATGAATAGTCTCTTTTGTTTGTATTGGACTACAAAGCATACAAAATACAACATTACTAGCATACATTTTAGGATTATTTTCATTTAACAGATAAAAATCCTGGGGCTCATAATAGTTCTCAAGCATACCAACAATATAACAAGAATAATTTCAATGTAAGTACTTCAGAATCTAATGGAAGAAATCGTGAAATTTCTGATAGTGTAACCACATACAGCTTAGGGGCAATAGTCAGATTAGTGATCTCACTTTCTCATACCATGTTTTATTTTAAGCAGTTTTACAATTAGTTTAGGAACTATGGAAATGGGCAGAGGATAAATGCAGGTGAGGATGCATTATATGGCTTGAAAACACCATGTAATGAAAGCCCTTAACTATATAGTGGTACTTTGGTTCAGAACGCTTTTTGCTTGCAAACAATTTCATTCCCAAAAAGAAGGGTTTGGCGAAATTTTGTTTTTGTTTGTGAACTCTGCATCAGGTGATGAACACAACCATGGCCACCTTTTTTTACATGAACATGAACATGGCCATCTTTTCCAGAATTGTGGAACAAATTAAGTTTGTGAACTGAGGTACCACTGTACTTACTTGAATATGGGCCTGACCACAAGCAATTACACCAAGACTCTACCGAGTTTTGAGGAAATAATATTTCCACTTGATCTTAGCCAAAAGGCTGAGAAGTGATAGGAAATAATATTTCCAAAGAATCTATAAGCCAGGCTTTTAATATTCTCTTATTGTTAAATTATGAAAACAACCTCAGTCTTGCAAACCTGCACTAATAGGAATGAATCTTCTGAATCTATTCAACCTCCAGAACAGACAATTTCACCAGTGCCCACTTGGCTGTAACCATGAGAGAAAGTAGACAGACGTACCTCTCAGATGGAAGAACCAGAGGAAATGGAAGAAAATGGAAAGCAGGACCAGGGGTTGCCAGATGGGTTCATGATAAAATACAGTTTACTGCCAACAAGAGGAGTTTCATTATTTCTTCAGTCAGGTCAGGTTAATTGCTCTGGCTCATTGATGACAGTATGGTTCCTAGTTTTCTTTCTCCTAAATGAAGGTTTTTATTCCAGCTATATATTTCCTTTTCATGATTTTTTTCATTTTCTGTAGCTCACAGATTGGGGGTACATAAATGTTTTAATGTATAATTGGTTAGACTGTCAAAGCTGCATGTACCCATGCTGGAGAGGGCTGCATCTTATCTGAACTTTGGGCTGGATGCAATTACAAGATCCAGAAAGTGGTTATTATCTTTTAGGAAGAAAATAAGCTCATTTGATGAAGAGAAGGATGTGTGAAGATGTGGATAAATGTGGACTGCTACAGAAATTGTACTGGCTATGAAATATTCCATTTCACTTTTCTCATTAAAAGAGAATTCTTGTTTTATTCTCTTCTGATTTTACTCATTGTTAAAGTAGATATTTTCTAGCCTCTTTTGCAGTATACATTTAAATAGAAATTGCTGAGTAGAATTCCTGGTAATTCTCTTTATGATGGCTGATTCAAACTGCCATTTTGTTTTTCAACCTCTTCTTTCCAACCCGGAATGCTAGCTCTGTGATTAGATTCCTGCAACTCCATTATTACTTTTAAAAGTGGAAACAATGCTCTAAAAATAATTTAGCAAAGACAGAGAAAAATACTAGATTCTACTCAAATGTCCTTAATATTCCCATCAAAATGATTAAACTATAAAAGTTTCTTCCCAACTATGGCCTCTGTCATAAAGGAGAAAGTTTATTTTCCTCTGGAGTAGCTGATTAACCAACATGGTGGCCTGTGACAGTCCTATCCCTCTCTTAAAAGATTCCTCTGGCCTCTATTACCGTGGAGCTGAGTATCCACACTCAGTCCATGCTCTCTTTCTGTTGTTGGCGATAGCAGCAAAATGAGATCAATTTTGGTCCTGTCATCTCATCTGGTTTGATTTTTCTCTATTTTTGTATTAAATTCTTTTATTGGTACATTGTAGGTATACAACACAATTACATTTCTCATTGGGAATTGTACCTTTATATAATGCATCTTGGTTCTTATTTTTTCCCCATTCCTAGCCCTCCCTTCATGCCCTCCACCCTTCCCTATTTACAAAGACTTTATTTCCATTTTTTCCATTTCTCATCATTTTTTACTTTCCCTTCTTTCCTTTCCCCTGCCCCTCCCACTACCCCTACCCCTTTGGACCTTTTCTTCCTATTTTTCATTATCGATTATTCATTCTAATCATTGGTACATTTTAGGTATACAATATAATGACATTCATCATTGGAAATTTGCACCTTTACATAGTCTCTCTTGGTTCTTATTTTTCACCCTTGCCCAGCCCTCCCTTCAACCACTCCAGTCCTCCCTATTTACAAAGACTTTGTTCCTATCTTTCCATTTTCTCATATTAACTCCATTCCCTTCTATCCTTTCCCCTAGCCCTCCCACTTCCTTCCCCTTTGCCCCTTTTCTTCCTATTTCACATGACCTATTATACATTTAGTCCTTATTTACACTTTCAGTTTCTCACACCAGAGAAATTATTTGGTATTTACACATCTGTGTCCTATTTATTTCATTTAAGAGTATTGCCTCAATGTGCATCCACTTAGCTATAAATGTCTCTAATTTCTCATTTTTTATGGCTGAGTAGTACTCCATTTTATTAAAAAACCACATTTTCTTTATCCAGTCTCCAGTTGATGGGCATTTGGGCCGTTTCCAAGTTTTAGCTATTACAAACTGTGCTGCTGTGAACGTGGGTGCACATATATCACTGTGGTATGATTCTTTTAATTCTTTGGGGAAGATCCCCAGCAGTGGAATAGCGGGGTCAAAGGGGACTTCCAGTCCTAGTTCTTTGAGGTATCTCCATACTGATTTCCACAGTGCTTGCACCAGTCTACACTCCCACCAGCAGTGGAGCAGGGTTCCTCTTTCCCCACAGCCCTGCCAGCATTGGTTATTGGTTGATTTCATGATAGCAACCATTCTTTCTGGAGTGAAGTGGAATTTCACCATTGTTTTCATTTGCATCTCTTGAATGACCAGTGATGTTGAACATTTTTTCATGTATTTATTTGCTATTTCTACTTCTTTGTCTGAGAAATGTCTGTTCATTTCAGATGCCCATTTTTGGATTGGGTCTTTCAATTTGGGAGGTCTGATCTTTTTAAGTTCTTTATAGATTCGAGATAGTAGAGCTTTGTCTGAGGAAGAGCAGGTGAATAATTTTTCCCACATTGTGGGTTGTCTCATCACACTGCTGTTGGTTTCTCTTGCTGTGCAGAAGCTTTTTAATAAGAAGAGACCCCATTTGTTGATTGTTTGTGCTAGTTCATGGGCAACTGAGCTTTTGTTCATAAAATCTTTTCCTACACCGATGTCTTCAAGGGTTCTACCTAACCTCTGTTCCAACTGGTTCAGAGTTTCTATTTTAATATTTAGATCTTTAATCCATTTTGATTTTAGTTTAGTTCATGGTGAGAGATATAGGTCTAGTTTTAATCTTTGGCAAGGTGAAGCCCAATTTTTCCAGCACCATTTATTAAAGAGGATATCTTTCCTCCAGTGAGGGTGTTTGGCTCCTTTATCGAAGATGACATGGCTGAGTGTATCTGGCGTTGTTTCTGCATCTTCTAATCTGTTCCACTGGTCCTAAGGTCTGTTTCTTTGCCAGTACCATGCTGTTTTTTTCACAGTAGATTTGTAGTAGAGAAGCAGGTTGGGGATTGTGATACCCGCTGCCATATCTCTATTACCTAGAATTGCTTTTGTTATTCTAGGTCTCTTCTTGTTCCAAATGATTTTTTGGATGGTTTTCTCAGGTTCCATGAAGTGTGCAGGTGAGATTGCAATTGGAATTGCATTGAATCTATATAGCAGTTTTGGAAGTATGGCCATTTTCACTATATTAATCCTTCCTGCCCAGGATCAGGGGATGTCTGTCCATTTTCTGATATCATCTTCAATCTCTCTTTTCAGAGTGCCATAGTTTTCAGAGAAGAGGTCTTTGATTTCTTTTGTTAGGATGATTCCTAGGTATTTCAGTTTTTTGGATGCTATTGTGAAAGGAATTATTTGCCCTATTTCTCTCTCAGTGAGTCTGTCATTCGTGTAGAGGAAAGCTATTGATTTTTGTGTGTTGACCTTGTAACCAGCTAGTTGACTGAATTTGGTTATTAAGTCTAGAAGACTTTTGGTGGAGTTCTTGGGGGTCTTCTATATAGAGTATCATGTCACCTTCAAATAATGACAATTTGACTTCTTCATTACCTATCTTTATTCCTTTTATTTCTTTCTGTTGTCTAATTGCCATGGCTAATGTTTCCAGAACTATATTGAACAAAAGTGGTGATAGTAGACATCCTTGTCTTGTTCCTGATTTTAGTGTGAAGGATTTCAGTTTTTGACCATTTAGTATTATATTGGCTGTTGGTTTTTCATAGATGGCTTTTATCAGTTTGAGGTAGAGACCATCTATTCCAATTTTTTGTAGGGTTTTGATCATAAATGAATGTTGGATTTTGTCAAATGCTTTTTCTGCATCTATGGAAATAATCATATGGTTTTGTCCTTGACTCTATTGATATAGTGTATTACATTAATTGATTTTCATATATTGAACCATCCCTGCATCCCTGGGATGAATCCCACTTAATCAGGGTGTATGATCTTCTTGATGATCTTCTGCATTCTGTTTGGCAGTATCTTATTAAGGGTTTTTGCATCTATGTTCATTAGTGAGATTGGCCTATAGTTCTCTTTTTCAGTTGGGTCTTTCTCTGCTTTGGGGATCAAGGTGATGCTTGCTTCCAGGAATGAATTTGGGAGTATTGCTTCCCTTTCAATTTCATTGAAGAGTTTAAACAGTAGTGGCAGCAGTTCCTCTCTAAATGTCTTGTAGAATTCAGCAATGAAGGCATCAGGGCCCAGGCTTTTCTTAGTTGATTAGTTTTTAATTACATTTTCAATTTCATTGATTGATATTGGGTTGTTCAGAACTTTTAGGTCTTCTTCGTTCAACTTTGGTAATTCATATGTATCTAGAAATCTGTCAATTTCTTCTGTGTTTTCCATCTTATTGGCGTATAGGTTCTGGAAGTAGGTATTGATGGCCCTCTGGATTTCTGCTGGGTCTGTTGTCATTTCACCCTTTTCATTCCTAATTGCATGGATTTGGGCCTTTTCTTTCCTTTTT
This sequence comes from Heterocephalus glaber, assembly GCF_053883595.1. Lineage (NCBI taxonomy): Eukaryota > Metazoa > Chordata > Mammalia > Rodentia > Bathyergidae > Heterocephalus > Heterocephalus glaber. Next base: position 23,738,989 of record NW_028258145.1, on the reverse strand, counting down.
CTGATAAGGTTGGCTAATGGTTTGTCAATTTTGTTGATTCTTTCAAAGAACCAACACCTGGCTTCATTGATTTTTTTCTACCGTTCTCTTAGTCTCCATTGCATTGATTTCTCCTCTGATCTTTATAATTGCCTCCCTTGTATGAGGTCGGAGGTTGTCCTGCTCTTCTTTTTCTAGAAGCTTGAGGTTCAGCATCAGGTTGTTTAACTGGGCTCATTCTGTTTTCCTAATATGCATATTCACTGCTGTGAATATCCCTCATAAGATTGCTTTCACTGTGTCCCATAGATTCTGATATGTTGTACTGTCATTGTCATTTAATTGAAGGAACTGTCTGATTTCTTCTTTAATTTCTTCTGTGACCCATTGGTTATTCAGAATTGTGGTGTCCAATTTCCACATGTTTATGAAATTTTTTGAGTTTCTTTTGCTATGGATCTCCAATTTTATCGCACTCTGGTCTGATAATATACAGAGGATAACTTCAATTCCTTTGCACTTACTTAAACATGTTCTATGTGTGAGTATGCTGTCTATTTTTGAGAATGACCCTTATGCAGCTGAGAAGAATGTGTATTCTGATTTTGTGGGGTGGAAGACTCTGTAAACATCTGTTAAATTCATTTTTTCAAGAGTTCAATTGAGTTCTAGTATTTCATTACTTATTTTTTGTCTAGTTGATCTATCTATTTGTGACAGTGGGGTGTTGAGGTCCCCCACTACAATTGTATTAGTGCATATATGACTTTTCATGTCTGTTAATATTTGTTTTATATAGTTGGGTGCACTAATGTTTGGTGCATAGATATTTATGATTGTCATCTCTTCCTCTTGGATTGTTCCCTTTACAAGGATGTAGTGTCCTTCTTCATCTCTCTTAATCAGTGTTGATTTGAAATCTACTTGATCTGCCAAGAGGATAGCTACTCCTGTTTTTTTTCAGGTTCTTGTTGGATGGAGTATTGTTTCCCACCCTTTAACTTTCAGTCTATGAGTTTCCTTTTGAATTAAGTGTGTTTTTGGTATGCAGCATATTGTTGGATTTTGCTTCTTGACCCATTCTGCCTGTCTATTTCTTTTGATTGGTGAATTGAGACCTTTAACGTTGATGGTTATAACTGAAATGTATTGACTTGTCATTGCCATGACTTTTTCTTTTTGTTGGGTTCTCCCCCTTTACATTTAATTTCTTGTCATGGCAGATGGGTTCATTCTGCTTTGCTTCCTGGGGTTGTAATCCTGAATGTCTGTTCCTAGGATATTTTGTAAAATTCTTTGGAGTGCTGGTTTGGTATTCACGAAGTTCCTAAGGTGCTCTTTGTCATGAAAGTATCTTATTTCTCCATAAATTTTGAACGATAATTTTGCAGGGTACATCAATGTGGATTGGAGGCTGTTTTCTTTTAGGGCTTGGAATATGTCACTCCAAGCTCTTCTTGCCTTGATGGTTTGTGTTGAGAAGTCTGCTGTGATTCTGATGGGCTTTCCTTTGTATGTGATTTGTTTCTTTTCTCTGACTGCTTGGAGAACTTTTTTCTCCTGTTGTGTTTCTGGAATATTAACAATTATATGCCTATGTGTAGATTTTTTTTGATCAAGGCTATTTGGAGTCTTATATGCCTCACTTATTTGTATGTCAAGCTCTTTTCCCCTGCTTTGGAAGTTTTCTGCCATTATTTCTGTGAAGAGATTTTTTTATGTCATCTGCCCTGTCTCCTATTTCTTCATTGAGCCCAATCAGTCTTATGTTATTCTTCTTTGCATCATGCAACAGCTGCTGGATTGATTTCTCATGTTCCCTTATAATTTTGAAGCAATTTTTCTTTTCCTGGTCACTAATTGCAATCTTATCTTCTATATCTGAAATTCAGGACAGAAGCTTTTTTTAGGGGTCCCTAAGGTTTTAATTGCTCATAAGCATTGATCTAAAAGTTCAATCTTATATAAAAGAAAAAAACAGAATCTGATTCTGATTTTAGGGATCATCTGGTCCTTTTCTAACTTGTAATAAATATTGAGGACACACCAAATGAAAATATTCTTACTGAACTCCAATTTTTGTATCTATGTTCAATAACATTTAAAAAGAGCCATAATTAAAAGACAGAACAGCACCTGGCCATCTGCCTCTTTAGGTGAGTGCTAGGAATTCCTAACATATTTGAGGATAGCATTGATGAAAGAAAGGGAAAAACGCAGGAAAAACCATAGTCCCCCTAAACAGATATCTCATGAAATAAAAGTGATCACACATATAAATGAAAAATAATGTCATTGAGAGTGGTCACTAGGTCCTGGAAAATGAATTGGCCAGCACTGACTTGATACCATAAAAAGAAACAGAATAATGTCTTTTTCTTAAATGAGAGTTATCTAACCACACAGCACATGGGTTAAGCATCCCTTTCTTACCTGGGCTTGTCTGGACTTCACTGAACAAAGAGCAATGGTCTTGGTCCACTAAAATATATAATGTAGTTAATGTCAGTAACACAATTTCCTTTACTTTATAATATTTTTTCTTATTATACAGCATGTCCATCCACAGGCCACAGGTTAGATATACTTGCCAGAGTAAAATATCCTTGCTTTAACAGGGACAAAGGACTCCTTTTCCAATGGACAAGTGAGTAATAATTTGATCACTAATCCTGTGAATAATCTGTTACTTCTTCCTTGTAGTAATTTTACTGAGTCAGTGGAAGCAATTTCAATCACTCTCTGAAATTCTATCTTTATCACTCCTATTTTCTTAGGTCACTTTCTAAGTTAGATTTTTTTTTTTTTTTTGCTCCTGTTAATCGTGTAGAATGAGATTTTTCTATGTAATTGAAGTCCCTTAGTTTAATTTTAATAGGAGAACTTCTTTCTACAAATCCCAGGAGAAGAATCCGCATCCATTTGTTTTGTTTTTGTTTTTGGTACTGGGGATCGAACTCGGGTCCTTGCTCTTGTGCAGCAGGCGGTGAAACCACTGAGTTAAATCCCTGGCCCTCCGCATCCATTTGAAGGCAGTTATTGATTACTCATTTCGATACATCCCCTATTATTATGATAGACCTTGGGTTTGCCTCACAAAGTCTCTGGGACAAAGACAATGCCAGATGTGGAATACATACACAAACTTTTAACATTCTCAATTAATGGCTATGCTTTTATGAAAATTAGCTCCATTCTCACTGAAAAAATAAATGGCCTGCCATGTCAGGAGAGAGTTGTTATTCCCTGTGCTATTTCTTGTAACATTCATTTCTTGTAACATTTTTTTCTCAGACAAGTGAGTAAAGATATCACCCTGTTGAGACTTACAAGATCTGTAGATAAGGTCAGACTTCTTCACTTCCCTGTGGTTGTCGACCCTAATATCATGCTGTCATCAATCCCTGAGACAAATGTTTATTTTGTAATGTTTGTCATTAGAGCCAACTTCATGTGCATGCATTCTGTATGGTTACACATTTCCTGGTGCTTATAAGAGCCCTGCCCTTATTTTTTAACTGCTGTCATTAAAATGATTTTGAATTTCTTAATTTGTTTAACAAGGAGACTCACACTTTCCTTCACATTGGAGTCAAAAATTAAATGGCCAGTCTTGGTCAGTATTCTTTAGCATTCACTTTTGCTAGATTCACACTATTTGCATATCTAGTAGGAAATTAACATAATATTTAAACAACAATTTCCCAAGGTTTTAGAGACTTGCTTTCTTATTTTTCTGTACACCCTTAAAAGACATTTAATTTTGCCAGTTTGCCATCCTTGTGTAATCTGTTAATGATCTTTGGGTGTGCTCTCCAGATTGAAAGTCTCAGAATTTATTCTCTCAACTTGCTGACAGCATTTCCTCATATGGCACACAAGGTCTTTAAGGACAAACTCCAATTTGTCAGACTTAAGTGCATTACCTTGGCTATAGCTGTACACAAAAAGAAAGGTCAATTGTTGGATGCGTTATATGTCTAGAAATCTTGGTTCCTATCTACCACTTGCCTACTACGTAGATATGACCACACTCTGAAAATCATTGACTCAATAAATTCAAGTTTATAATGAATAGGTGCATGCAACTTCTTGTCAAAGATAAACTGCATCAGTTTGGAGACTTGGTTTACTGTAAATGACACCAACATAAGAATACTTTTGAACCTGATAGACCCTAATAAGCACAAGCACTGCAGGAAATCTTCAAGGAATAGAATCTTGCCATGTTCTCCAGTTAAAAAGATATTATGGACCTCATCAAAACTCATCAAATATTTTCTCTGTGAAAGACTCCATGAAGAGGGTGAAATGACAAGCTGCAGACTGGATGAAAATATTTGCAAACCACATATTCAACAAAGGATGTGTAAATAGAATATGTTTTAAAAGAAAACTTTCAAAACTCATCAGTGAAACAAAAACAATCCAATTAGAAAATAGGCAAAAAAAAAAAAAAAAAAAAAAAAGACGAGACATTTCACTAAAAAGGACAAACAGATGGCAAATAAGCACATGAAAAGATGTTTAGCATCATTAACCATTAGGGAAATGCAAATTAAAACCACAGTGATATGTCATTACACACCTATCAAATGGTCAAAAAAATAAAGAGTGCTAACCTCAAAAATGTTCAGGATACAGATAAGTCGGCTCATTTATACATTGCTGGTGAGAATATAAAATGGTACAGTCACTCTAGAAAACAATTTGGTAGCTATAAAATGTAATGATCTATCAGTACATGTAACAGCTTGAATAAATCTGGAGGTAATTATACTCAGTGGGGAAAAAAAGCCAGTCTCTAAGGCTGTATATTCTATGTATAATATATAGAAAGAGATACTGTATAATTTTATATACATGATATCCTTAAAATAAGAAAAATATAGAAATAGAGAATATATTAGTGGCTTCTTTGGGAGGAAAGTATGTGGGCATTATAATAAAAAACAACACCAAGTTTCGTAAAGGTGATAGACTCTCAACTGCATTTATATCAACATCATAGTTTATGAATTTGTGCTAGAATTTTGCAAAAGGCTGGTGTTGGAAGAAACTGAGTAAGGAGTACACAGGATCTTTTTGTAGGGTTTCTTACAGCTGCATTAGAATAGACAATTCTCTCAATACAAATCTTTTTTTTTTTCTCAGTACAAATCTTAAAAATATTTTCTTCTATGTTCTCTTCAAACTATCAATATTCTACATCTTACAAAGTAAATTATCTGACTCTTCATTTAGTTCATATTCCTATCAAGGCAGGCCCAAGCTAGTAATTCAGAAATTTTGAAATAAAATAACAGTGAAATTGTCTATTGAAATTCAAATTCAAGTTGTAATTTCAGTTATGCTTATGGTCTGATAATTAATGGGGGCTGTTAAATTAAGCAATTAATTATGTCTTAGTAGCTTATTATGAATAATCTCTGTTCATTTCCAAGTCTTTACTATAGGCAATGGTGTTATATTTAAATGTTTTGGCTGACCTTCCTTTTTATTTAGCAGATATAAGGTTATTAAAGTAGTTACGAAGAAATACAGCATCTTTAGTTGATCTGATAATTGGTATCTTTGATTCTCTAAAGGAATAATTGTGTTGGCTGACATTCAGCCCAGTGTAGAAAGGAAGATGAAACAAGTATCCTTACCAGCGGGTAATGCAGTGCTACAGAAACACAACAAGGAGACTATAAACAAGGTCTGATGACACAGGATGTAGGGACATTTATGATGTAATAGAAAGAATGCTTTTAGTTCTACCACTCAAAACATAGTTTCAATTAAGTGCTAAACTTTGGAAACAGATTTTTTATGTATATAAATGCAAAGATCAAGAATAATTTAGGCAGTCTAGAACAATGTGAGCAGAGGTAAGAGAACTGGATCTACGTTAGCAAAACTTACCATAAAGCTAGCACAATTTAGAACATGAGAGATTTGTACACAACTATACAAAAGGCGAAAGCTTTTCCCTTGAGTGTGCCTGTGTGTATTACTGTTGCTACACATATATTTGTACTGATACATACTATGTATCTTTATTCTCTTCTTTTCTCACTGGGTTCTTATTTTCTGTCTTTATCTTCTCATCTTCCTGACCTGTAAATGTAGCAGATCCCTGGAACCAGGTATCAGACCTCTTCTCCTTTCTCAACACTTGCTATTAAAGGACTTCAGTCTTCTGACATCAACATCATCTACAACCATATAGTAGTTCCCAATTTTATATCCTCAGTCTCATCCTTTCTCAACTGCTTATGAAAATCTCTACCAGACAACTAACAGCTGGTGTTATGAGGTGAAATTAAGGCCATTAAGATACAAGTAGAAGTGGTCTGTGCAAACTATGGGTCATCTCCTCAAAAAATAAAGCTTTTTGTCCTGGAATTTATTTTTCCCTTTTCTATTGGCTGGGATTTAGAGATGGAAATGAGTCACCTCTATTCACAACCAACTGGACAATCTCCTTCAAAACTGGGTAGCAATAACATCAAAAGGAATCAAGGTCCTAAAATAACTCATGGAGGAGAATCATCTTGCCAGCTATGAATAGATTTTCACTAGAATGTTTTATGAGATAAAAATAAGCCCCTAACTTGTTTGAACCACTCTGTCTTTGGTGTTTTTGTTCTAGCAGTATAGCCTGTAGCCTAATCATACTTTACCAAAACCCAGATCCATCTCACTTTTCATCATTTTTGACCCCTCTTACACTTCATCTGGAAAGCCTTCTGAACATTTTGTTGCGTTTACAGTCAAATTAAGTACAAAATCTATTGGACCCTTATTTCCTTCTTTCTAAACGGTAGCACTTGAATCATTCTAAATGAATTATATTTTCATTTTTATCTATATAAAGGCAGGTACCACAGCCCTAAACTTGTTCTGCATCACAAGTTGGATTATCTTGACTCCCAACTATCTAAAAAATCAAGATTATAGTTTCTAATGTAAGCAAACTACCCAGAGAGATCCCATCGCAAGACACTGTCTTCACTAGCACTATTGCTCCCTGAGTATTTTTCTAGATCAATCCCTACCTCCACAGACCTATTCTAATTGATTGCAAAGAAAATTTCCATTTTTTTTCTGAAAGCATGTCCTACAATGCTGTTGCATTAACTTTGGGTAGTCTTTCATAATAATACTGTCCTTCTCTTTACTTTTAATTAAAAATTATATAAAAACCTATTGAACTTAATTTTTATATTTATAAATTTTTATCTGTAAGATATACTTCATGGAAACAAATTTATATATGGATACATATACTGTATACTCAAGAGATAAAAGACCTTATTTCAGTTCTCTGCTGCATCTTGCATCTTGCAGTGTGTCTGCCTAGCTGATGATGAATGATTTATATGTCCACACAATGAAAGCCTTAAAGTTGATTTTTGTGAAGAAGGCTCAATATATACAATTTTATGTATAGATTCAAAAATGGTCAGTATTTTGTTACTTAGCTCTTTATTGAAACTAAGAAATCCCTGGTTAAACTTGGAAAGTATAGAACATGGACAGCATTAAAAATCATCTATTCAGCTTCATAACCGCTCTGCCTCTAAAATCCTGAAGTATAACATATGAATTAGTAATTTAGTACTATGTGATTGTTTACTCTAAATGAGTGTGTTTGTTTGTGTGTTTGCTTTTCCTAGGAGAGAGAACCTGATATGGAATATCTGTAGTTAGGAAATAGTCAAGATACCTATTAGGCATGACACTTATGCTGCCTTATCATAGTCAGATCATTTATTTAAAACTCCAATCATTAGTTCATTGACCTGGGGCCAGAGTAGCTATTTTGATTTCATCAAGTATCCATGGAAAGAAAGAACTATTATTATATAGAGCAAAATTATTGCTTAGATTTTTTTTCTTCTTTTTAGAAATAGCTTATGAGTTGAGCAGACAGCCATACACAATCTACCTTTCTAGTTCAAGAAAATCTTCAGTCACTTTTGGATGTGAAAACCCAAGATCAAGGAGGAAAGTAAATGTGACTATCAGCCACTTGTGAATGAGGGAAGGGAGACGAGGCATCACGAAGGAGCTAAATTAACAAAGCAGCATTCTACTGAAATTTCTTTTAAGCTGATTTACTTACAGAGGAGACCATAATTATGGTCCCATAATTGAAATCCATTTGGTCTTTGTATCTAGAACATTATGATGACCATTGTTTTCCTCGTAACACTATCAAGAATGACAAAGAGAGTGAGATTAATATAGAATTATAGAGCCCACAGTTTGCTGTAATTCCTTTGTGTGGTAAATATCTATTGAATGGTGACTATTTCTTCAGGTGGGGACACATGTTTCTAGTAATCATATATAGAAAACAGTTACTCATCTATAGTTGTGACCTGCCAACCAGCTATAGCTTCTAAGTCTGGCATTTAAGAGAATACTCCCTTCTGAAATAAAGGAGGAGGATTTACCATGTACTTTTTGTGCATGTAAAATGATGTTATTGCTTATATATACCATAGATGTCTCCCCAAAGCCTCATGTGCATATAGGTGGGGTTTGGGGAGGTGGCTGGATCAGGGGTATGTGATACTGGATTAGGAGCACATTATACCTGAATAACAAATTGATTGGTTTAGGCTAGTTGTGGGTGATGGGATTATGAAAGACAGAAGCCAGATCCCAGGTGTGGGAGCATCAGCTGACAGGTTTGTAGCTTCTGTGGAATAAAAGAGAGCACAGCAGAAAGGCTACTGCCTCCTTTCTGCCACGCCATGCCATGGACTGTTTCTCCTCTGCCATGCCACCTTGACTTGGAGCCAGCTGAATATAGACTGAAACATCTACAAACTCTGAGCTAAAATAAACTTTTTCTCCTTTAGCTTTTGGGTGTTGTATATTTTGTCCCAGGAATGAGAAAGTAACTAACAAATGGTCATAGCAAAAAAGTGCACTTGGAATATCCCATATTAAGACTAGTCACACACTAACACAGAGAAATTATTCTTCCTAATTTCTCAAATAATATTTCATTATTTTCACCTTGCTTCTAGGCTAATATTATGCAGCTGAGTGACCCTTGTTAAGTACTGAAGTGAATAAACACCACGGTGTGCATATAGTAAATCTTCTGAATAATATCCTACAAGTCAGCATGAATTTTTTTTTCCATAGCAATTAATAATGATAAAATCCAGGTCAGCTTCTGAGCTACCTTCAAGTTATAGATTTCTGACATTGCCTCATTCATGGTTGAGCTCTTAGAGAAGAAGCTGACCACTATTATCGCTGCACCAAAATAAATAAAAACTGACCAAAATTACTCACGCAAAGACTACACCAGAAATGCAAAGCTAACCTTAACAAATTAATATATAGCACAGCCAGTAAAATAAGCACTAACTGGAAAAAATTACTAACTGAAGATTTAGAAAGCACTAAGTAGATTTAAAATTGCAAAATGACTAGCAGCCCCCAAATACATCCTCTCCCAATGTCTTACAAAACATCATCAAAATCACTTAATAATAAAATAATTACCAATAGTTGAAAAAATATGAAGAGACAGCATGGTAGAATCTTGGAGCAATTGTAGGAAATATGTAAAGCAGGCAGAATTAAGAGTGTGAAAAACTGTTCAATCTTCAACCTAGCTCTGGCTAAACTCTGTAAAACATGAATCTCTTTAAGAAATTAGAAGTTTTATTTGGGACTGAATTCATTCTGGGTACTTCATTATTGGTACATATATTTCCTCATGGTAAACACTTCTCCTTATTTGAACTAATTTGGATGAATTCCTGTACCTCAGAACTGAAATATCCAAGAACATTTGTGCTCTCTTTAAAAAAAATTTTAATAGCTCTCACTTAATGCTATAAGAATATTTTAGTTTCCTGCACACAATTACACATGCATTCAAAGCAGCAAAGCTGTAGGAACTGGCTAAAATTTAGGCCTGTCCCACTAACTTACACAGGGTTCAATATTCAGAGTTGAGAGACTGCCTAAATCCTAGAGGTGGAAGTTTTATGGAAGGTGCTCTATCTCTGTCATTTTCACTTTTCGGAGAGCTTTCCATTTGTCTAGACTCAACTTGAGAATTATATTTCCTGGGAAGATGGCTTTGAAAGCCACCCCCACACACAAATGTGTCACACACTAAGTCAGCTGGTGTTATTTGCACTACCATAACAACAAGGGAAGAAGCAAGATCTATAGCTAAAAATTTTGAGTGCCTCACACATGCTATGCAATGCACTAAGTTCTTTACACACATTATTACCTCACTCAATCTTCACCCAAACCTCATGAAGTGAAATTATTTTCCAGATGAAAAAATTCAGGTTTTAAGCACTGTACTCAGCACTTTACTGTTATTGCTTCATTTTATTGTCACAGAGATAGTCTGGAGCTATTGTAAATCCCACTCCAAAGATGAGAAAATTAATGCTCATTGGAGTTAATTGTCTAATCCTACACTTTTATCTCTATCATGCCTATTACAGCATTCATTCAAATGGAAAATGATTTGTTTTGTGTCTTCCTCCACTGTGACATCGTAAGTTCAAGGGTAAGGCCTGTAAGTACTCATTTTTTGAGCAATAAATTATGTGCTTAATAAATATCCACTTCTCAGTGTAGCCTTGTTCCTAATGTGATCCTAAGTTTTCCAATTTAAAATGCATTTTAAAAAACAAACTTAAATCTACTTCTTCTAAAAATGCCTCCAGCAATTTTACTTTGCCACCATATTGCTGTTTTTCCTGCAAATTATCCCCAGGGAATAACTTTTCTAGTGCCCCAGCCATAGCCACAGTTGGTTGCTGCTCATGAACCTGCCAGGCTTTAGGGCAGAAAATTTGCTCTGCTGGAGCCCAAAGCATTAGTCTGATTCACTCTTAGCCAGTTAAACAGTCAAAAATCATGACCACTAGTGCTGCTTGTCTCCATTAGTCCATGTGCACCTCTACTACTGCACTCAAAACTGTAACACTGAAGAAATTGAAAATGTTTTGTTACAGCCATTCTAAACCTGCCTCTGATCACTGGGGAAAGCTCACCTTAGACACTCAAGCTCTTTATGCCTCCTGCTCTGAGGATGCAAGGAGAGAAGAAAATGCAAAGGCAAGGGTCATCACTGTCCTCCAGTCAGTTCCTTTACAACATAAAGAGCAGCATAACGCTGCAAGAGTGTGACATTGCCCAACGACCCCCAAAGGTGAATCACAAAATTATCATCACAGTCCCAAATGTTTCCCTTTTATCCCTATCATCTTCTCATACCCATATGACAGTAGTGGAGGTGAAGGTAAATTGACTATATACAACCCCAAAACATATTCAAAATTAATACGAAGAACCTGTCGGGAGATGACTAACTACACAGTTGTAATGAAGAAAAGTCCCTTTCCTGTAAAGCACAACTGCAGGTGACAAACCACTGAGGCTCTCCAATGCTGCAGTGATTAAATTTTGCCACCGGTGCCAGGCAGTATTAATCCTACTGCTTCCGTGGCCGAAAACACGTCATCAAACTGTCGGAACGTCACTGAATTTTCCCAAAGTGCATTTCCTCTCATCTCAATTGAACATCTAAATCTTTTCCCTATGTGATAAACAAAAATGAATCGATGAAAAATGACTTTAAATCTCTTTGCAGCAACTAGGAACATTATAATCTTATGAATGAAGCTAGGTCTCTTGTGCTCCCAAAGTCTATAGGGACTGATTTATAAATGAACTGGTAATGCATTGATCTTTTCTCATTACTTTTTCAATAAATCACTTTGGGTGAGTTATCTGCAGGCTAAGCCCAGAAAGGCACCTTTCCATGTCTGGAGTCTGGCTCTTGCTAGGGCGCAGCATTGAACATCCCTGTACAGTGGATGATTATAGACCTTTCTGTCCTTGGAATAAATAATCTGCAAATCTGTTCACACATTTGTCTCATTATTTCAAGGTCACCAGTATATAATTTAGTTGGCGTCAGAAAACAGTGGTGTGAAATATATTGTGTATATTTATTCAAATGTATTTCATAGCAGATTTGGGGTTTAAAAGATTAATATATTTTCAACTGCTGGTCATTTTTATCTTCTTAGCCACATCCATTAGTTTCTGAAGTAAATTGTGTAGGGATTTTTAAAACAGATTTGAAATTAAAGTCACTGCCACTTGACAATCATACAAATGAAAAATTCAGGAGGATAGATGTTCTGATTGAAGTTGAATATGTTTACTTAAGAAGTATATATTTATACATATGGCAGGCACCACTAGAACATTTTTCTGGGAAGGAACCCTTCCTATCTCTTTCTTTAGTGTGGCATAATTAAACATGTTCTTTGCTGTTAGCTTTTTGCCTTTTCTTTTACTTTCTTTTTGACTTTATGATAAGATGTGCACTGAGCACTAGATGTTCTTGTTGGTTTCCAACAAATGGAACAAGGGAATAAATACAGTAGCTCTTGGCAAAATCCTTTATAATAATGGCTTTTTAAAAAAATTTTTGAGAATCTTGGTGGTTTTTTTTCCTCCTAATGTTTGTTTGATTTTTTTGTCCAGTTCCTTTGTGATTTACTATACATGGTTTATTTTGCATAAATTCTCTATAGACTAGATTGCCAGTCTGCTTTGTCTACTAAACTGAAAATTACTGTTTAATCAAAAATTTTGAAAAATCTGTGAAAAAGGTGCATAGTGGTAAAAGTGGCTCACTGCTGCTGTTGTTCTCCCTGTTGTTATTGTATTACTTTCTAGGTCAAGGATGCTGGCAGAGTCGGCCTTACCACCAGGTCCAGGACGGTTCATGGGGCAGCAAATCATTTCAGGCAGGTAGATAACGTAGACATGGTGTTGATATCAACATACAATACAGATACTTGAAAAGACCTTCAGGAAAAGATGTCAGTTGGAAGATTTATGTTTATTTCTTCTCTTCTTTATTTTCTCTCCATTTATCATCTTTCACATACAACTGAATTTACCTTAGAAATGTGAAAGTGAGAAAAATATATAGGGATGGAAATTTTTTCCCATTAAGTTTATTGGTACATTTTAGGAATACAATACAGTTACATTCATCACTGGGATCCTGTAACTTTACATGATGTATCTTGGTTCTTATTTTTTCCCCATTCCCCTGCCCTTCCTTCACCCCCTCCACCTCTCCATATTTACAAAGACTTTGTTTCCGTATTTTTCCTTTTCTCATATAGAGATGAAAATTTTTTTAAAAAGCAATGAAGCCAATCACAAAATTTGAAACAGAATATAAGCATTCTTGTTAAAAATTGAAGTCATCTCAGGATGACATAATATTACAATGAAAGAAACCAAGAACCTTATGATTTTTGTCTCACCTTGATGAATATACATTTACTCAATATCATCTCCAAACAAAGTGAGAAGTTTTGAGATGTGATTTTGGGGGCTTACTAGAGAAAGGGAAGGAAGAAAAAGAGATAGGAAATCACTTATTCATGATTTATTATGTATTTAATTTATTACAATAGGTAATAGTTTGGGGCAAAGATGCTACTTAATAATATGTTATGCATTTATTCCTTTCTTCCTATGTATTTGTCTCCCTTTTGGAAGTTACTGGGAAAAGGATAACATAATGGCACCTACTGTCGAGGGCAGAAATGATCTAGGCTACACACATACACACACACACACACACATTTTGCAGGTATAGAAAGAGAAATAGACTGATTCTATTCATTCATTTAGTTCACAATGGCTTGTTGAAGCTGATTTTGTATAAGGGACTGATGGGCACTGGAGACACACAGAGAGCCAAAAGGAGGATGGTCCTTGCCCTTGTGGGATCATCACTGACTTTTCATTCTGCAGAGTGCACTAATTGATCTTCGCTATGTACACCCTGAGTATCAGTACTTGTTAGCCTTATACAAGGTGCCAGTGTTGGAATGAGAAACAGAAAAAGAAAGAAATGCATTTCTTCCTTATTCAGTAGAGGCCAACATTTCCAAATGACTAGGAGGAAAAAAGATAGAAGATAGGGAACAAGATACAGTGCTACAAGTATCTAAGCACATCATTAACAAGGAATACATACAGGCAAAACATTTTCTAAATGGCCAAATTGGCCAGAATATAGAATGATATCTTGTATTAAAATAATGGTAAAGATTATAGAAAAAATTAAATGATGTGAAAGTAGAAATATTAATTTCAAATCAATCTGATTTCCAACAAAAACATATTTAGAAAGCAAAGATTATTTTCCCCCCATTAAGTTTATTGGTACATTTTAGGTATAAAATACAGTTACATACATCAATGGGATCTTGTACCTTTACATGAGGTATCTTGGTTCTTATTTTTTTCCCCTTCCCTGGCCCTCCCTTCAGTGCCTCCACCCTTCCCTATGTGCAAAGACTTTGTTTCCATTGTTTTCCTTTTCTCATAATTTTTTCATTTCCCTTCTTTCCTTTCCCTTATCCCTCCCACTTCCCCTGCTCCTTTAGACCTTTACTTTCTATTACACAATATCAACTATACATTTTTAAAATTAAAATATCAAGATCTAGGAGACATTACTACAGATTTTACAGAATTTAAAAGGATACAGAAAATATATTTCAAAAATCTGTTTTGAAATAAATTTGACAATTTCTAAGAAGTACCTTGGAAGACAAATTAATGAAACTCACTCTGGAGGAAATATAAAATTTGAATAGCACCTGTTAAAGAAAGTATATTCCTAGCTTGAAAACCTACCTATATGACAAGAACAGGCTCGTATACATTTTAACTGATAAATTATATCAAACATTTAAAGCAGAAAATAAAGGAACACTTCTCCCCTCATTTTAGGAAATCAGCATTGTGCTAATCCTAAAACTGGATAAAGATAATAGAAGAAAAAAATATGAATATAGATAGAAATTTGTTTAACAAAACAAACTCTTAGAAGTCAGATCTGGCAGTATGTAGAAAGCAGTTTTATTATAGGGATGGCAGTGTTGGTTCAGCATTGGAAGATCTACCCCCAGAAGACATTGTTTTAACAGAGGAAAGGAAAAAGACATATGATCCTATCACAAGTTGGAGAAAAAGTACTGGACTAAATTCTACAGCTGTTTGTGGTAAAAGCTATCAGGAGACTAGAAGTACAACAGAACCTTCTCAACATATTAAAGACATTTAATCCATTCTTCCAGTGAGAACACCTTATATGAATGGAGAAGATACAATGCTTTCTCCTTAAGGTGGGGAACAAGGGCAGATATGCCTACTCTTCATCTGTCCACTAAACTTTGAAACATAGGTCTAAACCAAAAAGCCTGGCAATAAAATGACACAATTAGGATAGGATTGGCAAGGTAAAGCAAAATCTTTATATGTAGATGAAATGATCATCTATAGACAAAATACTAAGAAATCTCTAGGAGCCCCTAGAACTTGTACTTGAATTTAGGAGCATCCGAAAAAACAAGGTATATATAAAATTTCAGGTGTATGTATACTTGCTATAAATGAAGAATTGGATATTGAAATTTAAAAGTTATGTAGGAGAACAAAGGACCTAGAAAAGTAAAAAGAAAAAGAAAAAAAAAAAACAGTGTTGGGAGACGTTTAGTATCTAGTTTTAAGACTTCCTCAAAAGCTACAGTAATCAAGGCAGTGTTGGTGTCAGGAAAGACATACAGATCATTCAAATAAAACAGAGAATCTAGAAATAGAACCACACATATATGGTCCACTGAGTTTTGAAAGATTATTTAACATTAACATTTTATAGAATATAAACTCAATTCAAGAGCCAAGGAAAAAATAGTGTTTTCAGCAAATGGCACTAGAAACCCTGGTATCCATATATATAAAATTAACCTCAACCCTTTATTTCTATACATAAAAATAACTTGAAAGGATCTATGAACCTAAATATCAAAGCCTAAAAGTATAAAACTTTAAGAAAAAATTATAAGGGAGAATGTTTATGAATTTAGGGTAGGCAAGAACTTCCTAGGATACAAAAAACAAGATGTATAAAAGAAAAAAATTGATAAATTAGGTTCCATCAAAATTTAGAACTTTAAATGACATTGTTAAAAGGAAAAGTAGTCCTTAAAAAGACCATATTTACAATGCATATAACCTATGATCAGAATATATAAAGAACTCTTACAGCTCATTAATAGACAACCCAATTAAAAAGCAGACACAAGAAGATGATAAATAGCCAGTACAGCACATGGAAAGGTGTGCAGCACTAGAATCAGAAAAATACTAATCAGTACAATAACAAGATTGAATTATACACTCATTAGGGAGATGAGGTTAAAAGTTTTAAAAGCCTTGTCATGACCTTTTCTTTTTGGTGGATTTTCCCCCTTTGCGTTTAATTTGTCACGCCCAATGGATTCATTCTGCTGGGTACCAGATAAGGCTGTTTCCATAATATATATGAGCAATACAAATCAGCACAATTTCTATTTTGATGTTGAACTTGCAGGACCTGATGATATTTCAGACATCTAGAGTGAGGGAGAGAAGATGCATCACATCTTATTGGTCACTGAGGTAGTTGGTGATCCCACTAGTATGGTGGGAATTATTGGAGTAGAAACTTGTTGGAATTGGAATCAGAGATCTCCTTTTGCACACACTACAATTGAAATGCCTGCTATGTTTGAATGTTTTTGTTCCCTTGAAATTTATATGTTGAGACCTAATCCACAATGATATTAAGAAGTGGGGCCTTTAAAGCTGATCAAGTGAAATAGGCAATGACCTCAGGAATAGGAATAGGAATAGGAATAAGAATAGATCCTTCATAACACAAGCCCACAGAAGTTTATTCACAGCTTCCATATAATGATGTAGCCTAGTGAATCTGCAGCAAGATGTTGTCACCTACAAAGTAGAGAGAGTATTCTCCAGAAACTGAGTCTTCTAGGGCTTTGATCTTGTACATCCCCACTCCTAGAATATGCTTCTGTTGTTTAAGTTTACAAAGTTTAAGTTATTTTGCTACAGAATCCCATGTTAGGACTAAGACAAGGCCTGAAAAACAGAGAACTCAGATATAGGACTCAAAATCAAGACAGAACAATGAAATAGAGATATAAATGTTTAAGTCACAGAATATATGTGGTATTTACAGACATGGAAACTAATCATTAAGGAGAAAATAAAAGTAATACAAGCAAGTAATCCAGGATGGAGATCAAGATGTGTGTTCCAATATTTAGAGTATAAATAAAGTTGGAGATTGCAAACAAGATTGAGAAAGATGCCCAGGAAAGTGAAAGGAAAGCTGAGAAGAAGTAAGAGTATTCCAAGGAGGGGGGATGGTTAATTCCACAGAATGCTTGTGAAAAGCCAAGGGAACTTGTGATAGAGAAGTATTCACTTGTCATGCATTAAACTCTTGATAGCCGGAAAAGAAATATTGTAGATTAATGCTGGAAATGAGAATACCCGTGTCTCAGTCACTTTTCTCATCACTGAGACACAATTCTGGACACTCACAATTTAAAGAGGAGAGGTTTATTTTGGCTCATGCTTTTAGTTCATGATTGGCTGGCTCCAAGACAGGATGACATGGTGGAGAGCATGACAGAGGAGTAGCTGCTCACCTCATGGCAGCCCAGAAGCAGAGAATGAAGGAAAGACAGGAGGGTGGAGATAACCCTTCCAGGCCAAGCCCCCAGTGACCCAGCTCTGGAACAGCCAGTTGGCTATAAGACCCATAATCCAATCACCTTCCAAAAGCCCCACCTATGAATACTTAAGTGTCTTGGAAAAAATCTAGATATAACCCATAAAACCTTATATAAACCAAAAATTATGATGAACCCCTTAAAAAGAGAAGGCACATGGGATTAAATTGTAAGAGCAAAATTTTTTTTTAAAAGAAGTCAAAAATTTGTATAGAAAAGCCGGGCATGGTGGGACATGTCTGTGATCCAAGCACTCAGCAGGCTGAGGCAGGAGGATTGCAGTGAGTTTGAGGTCAGCCTGAGTTACATAGTGAGTTCAAGGGCTGCCTAAACTATTTAGTGAAAACCAATCTCAAAAAAAGAGGGGAGGGGGAAGGAAGGAAGGAAGGAAGGAAGAAAGGAAGGAAAAAAACTTTGCATGGGAAAGGATGAGTACTAGGGGTGGGAGAGTCTTCTGGAGTTCTCTAAGCTTAGAGGTGATGAAAACCAAACTGTCTTTACGGAAACTCAAAATCTATCTGTATATTTGAGCATCATATTAATATAACTGGATTAGGATCCACCTCCCATTCTCTTGCTCCTGTGTTGCAAGAAGCAAGAAGCAGAGGCATATGCCTCATGTGGCAATAATAAGTATGGTCGCTTGAGAAAGACAAATAAGGCTAAATTCAAGTTACTACAAACTCTAAAACAGGGCCCATCAATATCCTATACCCTAATCATCAGAACATGTACTGTAATCACTCTTGTGATTGTACAATGTCACATACAACAATTGATCTGAAAATAATGAGATTATCCTGAATTATCCACAGGAGACTCAGCATGACCACATCAGCCTTTAAAAAGCCAAGGCATTGTCTATCTGGTAGGAGAAGGGCAAACTAGAAAGATGTGAGGTATGAAGAAGACTCACACTGGAGGTTTCTTGTTTAAAGACAGAGGGGACAGGTGAGAAGGTGTGAGGGGAGCCACTGAGCTCTAGGCTGACAGCAAGACCACAGAAATGTCAAATCTGCCTAGGCACATTTCACTCCATATGGGCTGTCAAGACCACTGAATTTAGGGAAAGCCAGAAAAGACCTGACAAAGATGACAGGGGGCTGCATCTATCCACTTCGATTCTTATTTGTATTCTTGGCACTGCATGTTTGCACCCTTGGAGTAAAACAAGGTTAAAACAACCATCAACTACCCAAGTGATCTGTCTCATTCACAGTGCTCCAGGCCATTTTCTAACCTTGCTCTTCTACTCTACCAAAGAATGGGCTCTAACTTAATGAAAAATAAGGGTATCAGATAGAAGAAGCATTAAAAACATCGAAAATATTAAAACATCAAAAACAAACATCAAAAAAACTGATAAACTTGTGCCTGAATACATGTTTATGATGTTAAATTTAATATGGGGAAAAATCCATGAAATAAAAACATAGACTGGAAGCCAGGCATGGTGGCACATGCCTGTAGTCCCAGTACTAGGGAGGCTGAGGCAGGAGGATGCTGCAAGTTCAAGGCTAGCCTGGGGTACATAGTGATTTCAAGGCCAGCCTGAATTACATACAAAAGGAAACAAAAAATTAGTACCCTGGAATAAGATAAGCTAACTAATTTATGATCTAGGGTTGCTTTCTAAGAAAAACTAGAAAAGTATGATTTAGTAGCAGCACAAGAGGAGCTTCAAATTTATATGTAAAATTTTATTTTACACACACACAGAGCCATAATTATACAACTAGTACCAAAATTATACAAATATCAACATTTGTATATTTTCATTTCATGGATATTGTCAAAGTAATCTCTATGCATTTTAAAAATAATTTTACAGAAGAATGATTGACATACAAAAAATTGTACATATTCAAAATATATAAATTGGTGTTTGGAAGTAAGTATGTCCTTGTGAAACCACCAAATAACCTACGCCAAAAACCTATCCATCACCTCCATCATTTTTCTCCTGCTATCTTATTTATTGTCAGTATCACTATAATTAGTGATAAGAATAGGTAATACAAAACCTATCATCTTAGCAAATTTAAGTATAAAATTCAGTGTTGTTAACTATACACACTATGGTATACAGATCCCTAGGTCTGATTGATTCTTTGTTTATAACCAAAACTTTGTGTACGTCCCTATTTCCCCTTCTCCTTGACCCCAGGCAATCATCATTTTATTCCCTTCTTTCAGTTTGACTATTTTGATTTATTTTATTTTTTGTTTGTTTGTTTTGTTTTTAATTAATTTTATTGGTACATTTTAGGCACACAATATAATGACATTCATCATTCGAAATGTGCACCTTTACATAATCTCTCTTGGTTCTTATTTTTCCCCCTTCCCCGATCTCCCTGCAACCTCTCTATCTCTCCCTAATTAGAAAGACTTTGTTTCCATTTTTTCATTTTCTCATATTAATTCCATTCCCTTTTTTCCTTCCCGTTACCCCTCCCACTTCCCCTTTGCCCCTTTTCTTCCAATTTCACATTATCTATTATAACTTTTAGTCGTTATTTACACTTTCAGTTTCTCACACTAGAGAAAATATTCAGTATTTACACATGTGTGTCCTATTTATTTCACTTAAGAGTATTGTTTCAATGTGCATCCATTTAGCTATAAATGTTTCTAATTTCTCGTTTTTTATGGCTAAGTAGTATGCCATTTTATTAAAAAGCTACGTTTTCATCATTTAGTCTTCAGTTGATCAGCATTTGGGCTGTTTACAAGTTTTAGCTATTACAAATTGTGCTGCTATGAACATGAGTACACATATATCACTGTGGTATGATTCTTTTAATCTTGGGGGGAAGATACCCAGCAGGGGAATAGCTAGATTAAATGGGACTTCCAGTCCTAGTTCTTTGAGGTATCTCCATACTGATTTCCACAGTGCTTGCACCAGTCTACACTCCCATCAGCAGTGGAGCAGGGTTCCTCTTTCCCCACAGCCCCAACAGCATTGGTTATTGGTTGATTTTATGATAGCAGCCATTCTTTCTGGGTTGAAGTAGAATATCAGCGTTGTTTTCATTTGCGTCTCTTAAATGACCAGCGCTGTTGAACATTTTTCATATGTTTATTTGTTATTTCTACTTCTTTGTCTGAGAAATGTCCCTACAGTTCAGATGCCCATGTTTGAAATGGGTCTTTAAATTTGGGAGGTCTGTTTTTTTTAAGTTCTTTATAGATTCGAGATAGTAAATCTTTGTTTAAGGAACAGCAGGTGAAAATTTTTTCCAAGATTGTGGGTTGTCTCTTCACACTGTTGGTGGTTTCTCTTGCTGTGCAGAAGCCTTTTAATAAGAAGAGATCTCACTTGTTGATTGTTTGTGCTAGTTCAGGGGCAACTGAGGTTTTGTTCATAAAATAGTTTTCTAGTCCAATGTCTTCAAGAGTTCTACCTAACCTCTGTTCCAACCGCCTCTGTGTTTCTATTTTAATATTTAGATCTTTAATCCATTTCAATTTTAGTTTAGTTCATGGTGAGAGATATAGGTCTAGTTTTAATCTTTGGCAAGTTGAAACTCAATTTTTCTAGCACCATTTATTAAAGAGGCTATCTTTCTTCTAGTGAGGGTGCTTGGCTCCTTTATCAAAAATGATGTGGCTGAGTGTGTCTGTCATTGTTTGTTCATCTTCTAATCTGTTCCACTGGTCCTCAAGTCTGTTTCTTTGTCAGTGCCATGCTGTTTTTATCACAGTAGCTTTGTGGTATAGTTTCAAGATGGGGGTTGTGATACCCTCTGCAACGTCTCTGTTACCTAGAATTGCTTTTGCTATTCTATGTCTCTTGTTCCAAATGAATTTTTGGATTGTTTTCTCAAGGTCCTTGAAGTATGCTACTGGAATTTCAATTGGGATTGCATTGAATCAATATAGCAGTTTTGGAAGTATGGCCGTTTTCACTATGTTGATTCTTCCTACCCAGGAGCAGGGGATGTCTTTCCATTTTCTGATTTCCTTTTCAATCTCTCTTTTCAGAGTGCTATATTTTTCAGAGAAGAGGTTTTTGATTTCTTTTGTTAGGTTGCTTCCTAGGTATTTCAGTCTTTGGATGATATTGTGAAAGGAATTTTTGGCCCTATTTCTGTCTCAGTGAGTCTGTTGTTCATGTAGAGGAAAGTTATTGATTTTTGTATGTTGACCTTGTATCCAGCTACTTTACTGAATTTGGTTACTAAGTCTAGAAGACATTTGGTGGAGTTCTTGGGGTCTTCTATATAGAGTATCATGTCATCTGCAAATTAGGACAATTTGACTTCTTCATTTCCTATCTTTATGCCTTTTATTTCTTTCTCTTGTATTATTGCTTTGGCTAAAGTTTCCAAAACTATACTGAACAGGAGTGGTGATAGTGGATATTCTTGTCTTCTTTCTGATTTTAGTGTGAAGGATTTCAGTTTTCAACCATTTAGTGTGATATTGGCTGTTGGTTTTTCATAGATGGCTTATATCTGATTGAGGTAGAGACTATCCATTCCATTTTTTGTAGGATTTTTATCATAAATGTTTGTTGGATTTTGTCAAATGCTTTTTCTGCATCTATTTAGATGATCATATGGTTTTTGTCCTTGGCTCTATTGATATAGTGTATTACATTGATTGATTTGCGTATGTTGAACCATCCCTGCATCCCAGATATGAATCCCACTTGATTAGGGTGTATGATCTTCTTGATGATCTTCTGCATTCTATTTGCCAGTATCTTATTAAGGATTTTTGCATCTATGTTTATTAGAGGTTGGCCTCTAGTTCCCTTTTATGGTTGGGTCTTTCTCTGCTTTGGGGATCAAGGTGATGCTTGCTTCCAGGAATGAATTTGGGAGTATTGCTTCCCTTTCAATTTCATTGAAGAGTCTAAACAGTAGTGGCAGTAATTCCTCTCTAAATGTCTTGTAGAGTTCAGCACTGAAACCATCAGGACCTGGGCTTCTCTTAGTCAGTAAGTTTTTAATTATGTTTTCAATTTCATTAATTGATATTGGGTCATTTAGAATTTTTGGTAATTCTTAAATCAACTTTGGTAATTCATACTCATCTAGAAATCTGTCCATTTCTTCTGTGTTTTCCATGTTATTGGTGTATAAATTCTCAAAATAGGTATTGAAGATCCTCTGGATTTCTGCTGGGTTCATTGTAATTTCACCATTTTCATTCCTAATTGCATGGATTTGGGCCTTTTCTTTCCTTTTTCTGATAAGGTTGGCTAAGGGTTTGTCAATTTTGTTTACTCTTTTGAAGAACCAACTGTTGGCTTCATTGACTTTTTATATTGTTCTCTTAGTCTCCATTGCATTGATTTCTGCTCCGATCTTTATAATTTCCTCCCTTGTATGAGCTTTGGGGTTGTCCTGCTCTTCTTTTTCTAGAAGCTTGAGGTTTAGCATCAGGTTGTTTAATTGGGCTTGCTCTGTTTTCCTAATAGGCATATTCACTACTAGGAATTTCCCTCATAAGACTGCTTTCTTTGTGTCCCATAGATTCCGATATGTTGTATTGTCATTGTCATTTAATTGAAGGAACTGTCTGATTTCTTCCTTAATTTCCTCTGTGACCCATTGGTTATTGAGTAGTGTGTTGTTCAATTTCCATGTGTTTATGAAATTTTTCGAGTTCCTTTTGCTCTTGATATCCAATTTCATTGCACTATGGTCCAATAATATATAGGGGATAACTTCAATTCCTTTGCACGTACCTAAATATTATTCTATGAGCAAGTATGTGGTCTATTTTGGAGAATGACCCATGTTAAGCTGAAAAGAATTAGTATTGTGATTTTTTGGGGTGGAACACTCTGTAAACATCTATTCACTTCATTTTTTCAGGAGTTTGATTGAGTTCTAGTAATTTATTGTCTTTTGTCTAGTTGATCTATGTATTTGTGACAGTGGAGTATTGCGGTCCCCCATTAATATTGCATTAGTGCTTATTTGATTTTTCATGTCCATTAGAATTTTTTTATATAGTTGGGCACACTAGTGCTTGGAGCTTTATATTTGATTGTCATCTCTTCCTCTTGGATCATTCCCTTCATAAGGATGTAGTATCCTTCTTCATCTCTCTTAATCAGTGTTGGTTTGAAATCCACTTGATCTGCAAAGGGGATAGCTACTCCTGCTTTTTTTCAGGTTCCTGTCACATGGAGTATTGCTTTCTAGCTTTTAACTTTCAGTCAATGTGTTGCTTTTTGAATTAAGTGTGCTTCTTGTATGCAGTATATTGTTGGATCTTGCTTCCTGACCCTTTCTGCCAGTCTATTTCTTTTGATTGGTGAATTGAGGCCATTAACATTGGTTGTTATATCTGATCCTTATTGACTTATCCTTGTCATGGCTTTTTCTTTTCGTTGGATTCTCCCCCTTTGTGTTTAATTTCTCGTTGTGCCCAATGGATTCATTCTGCTGTGTTTCCTGGGGTTGTGATCATCATTGCATTTTCCTAGGATACTGCCTAAAATTTTTTGGAGTGCTGGTTTGGTATTCATGAAGTTCCTAATATGCTCTTTGTCATTGTCTCTATCAACTTTGAAAGATAGTTTTACAGGGTACATCAATCTGGGTTGGAGGCTGTTTTCCTTTAGGGCTTGAAATACATCACTCTAAGCTCTTCTTGCCTTTAGGGTTTGAGTTGAGAGGTCTGCTGTCATTCTGATGGGCTTTCCTTTGTGATTTGTTTCTTTTCTCTCACTACTTGTAGAATTTTGTTCTTCTGTTGGGTTTCTAGAATCTTAACTATTATATGGTTATATGTAGATTTTTTTTTGATTAAGGATATTTGGAGTCCTATATGCCTTCCTTATCTGTATGTTAAATTCTTTTCCCCTTCTTGGGAAGTTATCTGCCATCACTTCCATGAACAGTTTTTTTATGCCATCTGCACTCTCTCCTGTTTCTTCATTGAGTCCAATCAGTCTTATGTTATTCTTCTTTGTGTTGTCTAGCAGCTGCTGGATTGATTTTTCATGGTCCCTTACTATTTTAAAGCAATTTTTCTTTTCCTGGTCACTAATTGCCATCTTATCTTCTATATCTGAAATTCTGTCCTCACATTGGCTCATTCTGCTGGGTAAACTTTCAATGGAGTTTTTAATCTCCTGGAAATCTGTTTGTGTCTGTTTTATGGATTCCATTTGTTTCCTATGTTGAGATTCTATCATGTTCCTCAGCTTCTCTATTTTTTTTTAATCTGTGTCCTTTCTAAATTTAATAATCATGTCTTGCACTATGGACACAATCTTTGCTGTTATCTGAGAAATTATTTCTGATTTCCTTTTTTCAGATCCTCTTTTGTTGCCAGTTCTGGGAGTCCAGGTTGTTGACCATCAGATTATTCCATCTCGTTTCCCTTTGGGGTTGCTTTAGGTGATCTGCAAGTCTGGTTTTGAGATTTGTTTACATATCTTCTTATCTCACTGAGGTGGTGGGAAGATGTATGCTGCTGGTGCCCATGTGGCTCACCTCCTTGTTGGCACTGAGGGTGGTGGTATGGTGGCCCAGAACATTCACCTCCTCTGCTCTTGGTGCAGCTCTGCTCCTCTGCACTTCACGTGGTGGTATGGTGGCCTGAAAGGTTCACCTCCTCTGCACTGGGGGCAGCATTGCTCCTTTGCTCTTGGGGCAGTGGTTGGCGGCCCAGAAGTCTCACCTTCTAGGCATTGGGGATGGCTCTGCTTTATTTTTATTTATTTTAAAGTGAACCATGTACCATGTATATTTTTTCTTTATGTTTCTGGCTTATTTCACTTGGTAAAATGTCTTCAAGTTTCAATCGTGTTATGGCAAATGGCAAAAGTTCTTTCTTTCTCTCCCTCTCTCTCTCTCTCTCTCTCTCTCTCTCTCTCTCTCTATCTTTCTCTCTCTTTTATTTTTGGTACCAAGGATCAAACTTGAGACCTTGCAGTTGTGAGGCAGGCGATCCAACCACTGAGCTAAATCCCCAACCCTCTTTCTTTTTTTTTTTTTTTAAACTTTTTTGAAACAGAGTCTCACTATATAGTTCAGGTTGGCCTTGAACTCACTCTGTAGCCTGGTCTGGACTCAAACTTGCAGTAATCCTCTTGCTTCAGCTTCCTGAGTGCTGGGATTACAGGCGGGCCCTACCATACCCAGAAAAAATTCTTTCATTTTAAAAGTTTAATAATATTCCTATTATATCTGTGTATCACATGCCATTATCCATTCATCCATTGATAGATATTTAGGTTACTTACATATCTTGACTATTGTGAATTATAACAAAATGAACATGATGAGGAAGGTATCTCCTAGAGAGACATTGATTTCATTTCCTTCAGATACATTTATAAGATTGCTGGATTTTTTAGTAATTCTAGTCATAATTGTTTTAAGAACTTCTATACTATTTTCCGTAATGATTTTACTAATTTACATTCACAAAAATAGTACACATGAGTTACTTTTTCTCTACATCCTTACACAAATACTTGTTATCACATCATTTTGTTGATAGCCATTCTAACAGGGGTGAGGTGATATTTCATTGTGGTTTTCATTTACATTTCTCTGATGAGTACTGACACTGAGCATTTTTTCATACATTTTTTAGTCATTTATATGTTTTATTTGGTGAAACACATTTGAATCCTTTGCTCATTTTTCCATTTTTTTTGGCATTACTGGGGATTGAAACCAATACTTCACTTGTGCTATGGAGAAAGAGCTCTACCACTGAGCTACACCAGTAGCTCTATCGATTCTTATTTTAATTATTTGGCTTTCTGTTATTGGGTTACAAGAATTTCTTTTACATCTTTTACGCTACTTACACATTTGAAAATTTAAAATACTTCAAAAATGAAAAAAACTGTAAATCCTCATAAGTATTTTAAAACACAAAGCAAAATATGATGGGGTTTTTTTATGCCTTAGACACCAATGTAAGTAACTATTAAGAGTTTTGTGTCTTGTAGAGGGAGAAAATATCTCTGGTATATTTGATACAGCCTTTTTGGAGGTTAATAAGTATTAGTAATCTTCACTCCTTTTAATCTAAAAAATCAAATTCTGGGAATTCATCTTAAAGCAAAAAAAAGAAAATGCGTGTAAATAAGTAAGTATAAAACTGTTTATTAAAACTTTTTTTGATTGATTGATTGATTTTTGTGGTACTGGGGATTGAACCCAGGGTCTTTTCAGAGAAATACATCCTAGGACCTTTTTAAAAAGTTTTTAAAAAATATTTTTCAATTTTGAAACAGAGTCTTAATAAGTCACTGAAATGTGCAGGCTGGACTGGAAATTATGCACCCCCACCCCCAGCCTCAGCCTCCCAGAGTTCTGCCATTGCAGGTGTGTGCCACTACACCTAGCTTCAAACTATTATTAAAGCTCACAAAAAATTGGCCATCTTCTAAATGCCTAAAAGAAGAGACATTTAGTAATCATGGCTCACTGACTCAACAAAATGTAATATAACCTTTAACAATGAAGTAGTGGAAGTTCATGCTCATATCAAAACCTTTATTAAGAAGAGATGACAAAAATGTTAATGATAATTACCTTTGGATGTAGATTTGTGTGAGCATTAATTTATTATTTACTATTTTTGTATTTTCTAAATTATTCACAGCTAATATGCTCTACTATATAATACGAACATTTCTCAAAAATTAACAATTTAAAATCCAATCTATTTTCAATAATGAAGTTATTGGAAGAAGTTTTATATGTGCAAAAGTCCATACCCTATAAAAGCTAATTTTAATGTAAATTTTCTATTTAAATAACTGCTTTCATCTAAACAACTCTATTTTTTAAAGTTTGCCAGCCAAATACTAAAAATTTGAATTTTTTATGATTTTTGACATCTTTGAAACAACTTTGATCCAATTGCATTTTACTACCCTGCTCTATCATTAAAATGTATAATATAGAGCCAGGGATTTAGCCCAGTGGTTCCATCACCTGCCTCACAAGCGCAAGGACCTGAGTTCGATCCCCAGTACCAAAAAAAAGTACAATATTATCCTTTTTATAGAAATATCTGATCAAATCCAAGGCCTGTTCTCCCCATTATTAATGCTCATGAGACCCAAATTACCAAGCCTTACAGATATGAGTTATCCATTCTTTTCTTCATATGTGACAGGAAAGTATTTGCCAGTAGGCATAAATTCTAGCCCTCCAGGATTCCAGGGAGCTCCATAAATGTGTGCAAATTCCCTATATGTGTATTTTAAATGCAAATTTCTGTGACAATTTTATGAACAGCTGTAGAGTTCAAAAAAAGTGCATTTCCTAATTCATACTATCTATATGCAAAGTCATGAAAAATATCAGATGTTATATGCTAGAGCTTGTTTCAGTAGAGTATAACCATTTGTATTTATGGCACACAGCATCTCTCTTTCCCAAGTACTTCCTAGACCCAAAGAGAAAAGTTAGCCTGCCATTATAAAAGAACCATCTTAAAGATGAAATAGTGCCTTCTTCTCAAACATGAACCAATAAGCTGCTTCAAATGGAGGGAAAAAAGTTATGGCTGATCAACTGCAGGAATTTTTTTAAAGAATAAAATGAGCTTAAATTTCACTTAGACATCAATAACGGTGTAATTTGAATATCAGACTGGAAATCAGAACTATGTACATCTTCCAGTTCTAAAGAGAGAACTGGCTAACAGCAAACCACTTATCTTTTTGAGGTCTTAACCAAATCAAGAGAGGAACCCAGTCAGTCCCTATTCAGTTGTGACTCAGTGAGAGTGCATGAAATTTTCTGGCTCCTAAACTAGCCTTACCTGATAGGGATGGGCACATCTTTATCACAAGAAAACAAAATAAAGGGAATAACAATGATGAAGAGGGAATGTTGTCTCTTTTTCCTTCCAAGTCAGTAAACTAGAAATAGGGAGAAAATTTGTGACAGTTTAAAGATATTATTTTAAAGAAAAAAATGTACTGACTAAATACATCCTAGACCTCTTTTGCCTAGATAGCCTTCATTTAGTTTAAGAAATACAAAACCAATAAATATCTACCAAAAGATAACTACAAAGAGTATGTTGGGTTGATGTTACAGGTCTTGGTAGGTTTCTTCTGAAATAGAATGTGCTACCAGGTAAGGAATTACCAGGGACAGCTATACAGGTGTGGGGAATCCCAAAATCATACTACCAAAATTACCATGCCTCAGAGACTGAGCGTTGTTCACAATTGGACTGTTAGAACTCTGTGAAGAACAAAACTAGACAAGTTCATACCAAAAAGAAGTGTAAATGAGGCTGTTAATATAATATATACATATATAAATGACCAGTCTAGATGTTTCATGGTATATTATTTTCTCAGTAATTGTTTCACAACAAAAAAATACCTGACAATTCTATATATGACATTAGAAACAAAAAACTTAATAAGCATAATAATTCCTACTAAGTTAAAAGCTGTTTAAAAAAATACACACACAAATTTAATTTTTTTTAAAGCTCCCATAATTTGAAAGAAACAATAGTATTTTTATTTCAATCTTGAACAGTCATTGAGAGGAAGTATGTGCCTACTGAATATTGTACAGCTTCTCAAATCTTCCAATAAAATTAGACATTAGTATTCTCAGTTCCTATTTCACATTGATTTTCACATAGGGCATGGTGTACTTACCAAAGAAAGCACAAAAAATG
Source organism: Heterocephalus glaber (assembly GCF_053883595.1). Lineage (NCBI taxonomy): Eukaryota > Metazoa > Chordata > Mammalia > Rodentia > Bathyergidae > Heterocephalus > Heterocephalus glaber. Next base: position 23,709,686 of record NW_028258145.1, on the reverse strand, counting down.
TAATAGTAACTCAACTTCACAAAAACATGGTACCATTGAAAGACTGAAAAAATGTAGATAATCTGATAATGAAATTGACAGTAACTTCAATCTAGTAGCTTATGTGGGGTTTAACATATGGCAAGTTTTATGTTTCACTTGAAATTTGAAAATACTCTGTGGTAATCTTCAAATTTCTTTTGGCACCTGCGGTGACTCAGGGCATATGATGGGAACTGCTGGCACAGTAGAGTTTGATTTCTAAATGTGTTTAACAAATAATTTTCCTTGTTCTTCTGGGCTTACCCAAATTCTCTTATATGCCAAAGCCTTAACCTACACTGATAAATAGAATCTCTCTACCTTCTAAGTGGGAACAAAGACTATAAGACTTAAGAAAATCCACTGGCCAGAGTATTACAAATTTCCACCAGAAGCTTACAGAAGTTTGTTTGTTTGTTTTGCAGAAGTTTTTTAATGATCAGAAACTGAACATGAATCAGGCTGGATGGAAGAAGAAGGGCCAGTGAAACTTGGCTGCTAGTAGAAAAAGTGGTCAACAGTCTTCTCACCCCTAACATCTTCATCTTCATGGAAGCAGCACACTGATTTTTGATCCAATCAGGACTTGGATGGTGGGATGAAAAGGTAGAAAACAAAACCCTTCTCCATCTAACCAAGTTGAGACTGAAGAGAATTATTGAAAACTGTTATTGTTCTCTGAGCAAGAAGAACAGAAAATAAACATCCTGAGGTTACCTTCCATGTTATTTATAAGGTAATTTTATATGTGTCAATTTACTTGAGTAATAATTTTTAAATTGGAGAATAATAACTAAATTCCATATATGTAGAACAGAAAAGATTGTTATCATTTTATTTTCTAAAATAAAAAACACCAACTTGGTTTTATACATATAGTAATATACAAGAGATACTTGTTTTGGAGGTGTACAACTAAATCCATCATGCAAATGGCTACAATAATTAATATTTTACTCAGACACCAAAAGATATGAGATGGCAACTTGAGGCATTTTAATATTACAGCACAGCCTGGCAAGAAACAACAAATAGATATCAGCCAAGGACTACTTAGGGCAGGTAGCACTCATACCATTAATCCTAGTGGCCTTGAGCCTAGCATTGTACCACAAATCAATTCCAGTAAAAGCCCACCTGTGACTGCATGAGGCTTTGGTGGAACATCTAAACACAAGCCATAACAGTAAGTAAAAGAGACCAATATGGAAAAGCTGTATACTGTATTATTCTAGTGGCATGATATTCTAGAAAAGGTAAGACTATAAAAACAGTATAAGATCAGTGGGCATAAGGGATTTGGGAAGAGAGAAAGATGCAGAGATAAATCACTCTTCTATATAATATAATGATGGATACGTGAAATCATACTCCTGTCCAAGCCCACAGAATGTACAACACTAGTAGTTGTAAATTATGTCAATTTACATCTCATATAAATTATGAATTTGGGTCATCATGATGTGCCAAGGTAATTTTATCAATTGTAACAAGCATGCTGCTCTGGTGGGGAATGTTACTAAGAGGAGGCTACATAGCTGTTGTGAGAGGGAATATATGAAGTCTCTACGTCTTCCTTTCAAAAAACTTTTTTTGGAGAATCTAAACTGGTCTTAAATGCAAAGCTTATTAATGAATAAAAGAAACAACAACTAAAAATGTATTGATTCTGGAAACCACTGCACAAAAATGACTGAGGGAAATAGGAATAGGACCTCATCAATATAGATTCTCTACCATCACATTCCTATCAACTGAATGCCAGGAACCTTTGAAGACACAGCTACCGTCTCTGCTACTGTTGTCCCTTATACATTGTCTGAGTCTCAGTTCCCTTTACTTTGTTTTCTTTATGATGACAAAGTGGTATTATTTTAACCTTCCTTTCAAATCATCTGATCTATTGATAATTTTTCATTACATTTTCAGCATGGTTATGGGTTCATTTACTTTTCCTAGAGACAGTGCAGCATGGTGGTTAAATTTTAGTCCACATACTGCCATTTGCTATGATGTGACCTCAAAAAAACCCTATTTTCCCTTGCCTCAGTTTCCTCATGTGCAAAAGAGGGATAGTGGTAAACCCTACCTCACAGGTATAAAAAGAATACTTAGTGAATTAATACATGTTCAATGTTCAACACAATTCTAGAACATAGTGGACAATGGATGTTAGCCAGTTATTGTGTATTAATTTATGTACTTTAAATGGAATTTTTGATAAGAAAGAGAATCATTTGTGATCATACTACTAACTTGAGACTGTAAGATATACATTATGTGCAAAATTGTAATTTCAAATAAATGTTGGGAAAAAGCATAATTTGAATTTAAATACAAGACATGGGTATGTGTGCCTGTCTGTGCATCTTTATTTCTTACCAAGCAGACCTGAATATTGTGTTACCCACTTTCTTGTTACATAGTTGATTCAGGATTTTATAATGAATTTCCAAAGGGTTATGAGAAGCTTTTCATTCTTACTAACCAAGAGTTCACTGTTCCTACTTCTGATAATGAGACTTGAAGGTTGAAATTCAGAGGTAGCGCTAAATGACATGCTTTCATGTTGCTTCTTTACTATTTACCTTAAATTGGTTAAAAGTCTGCACTAAATTTTAGAACTTTTAATGACTCACTCAACCTGTTGCAGATAGATTTTGTAAATTACAATCTCTATAGCCTTGCAACAGTACATTGATTTAAGTAGTTATTTCCTGAAATATTAACAAAGGCAACAACTTTTATTTTTTCTATTGAACATATTTAAGTATAATTAGACCACAAAAGAATAAATTAGCATTTGTTCTCATTACTTTTTACAAATACATATTTAAATATTTTGACCAGTTCAATTCAGTAAAATGTTGCCATTCTAATATTATGTGAGTTTCCAAGTAACATAAATTTATAATTATACTTTTTTTAAAAAAAGGAGAATTTTTCTAATTTAACTGGTATTTAAATTAAACATGCCCTTGGAAAACATTATCTTTTTTCAAATAACTTCTTTGCAAACTAGGAAACATTTTTCCCTAAGAGGAAACAATATCATAATCATTAATATTTCAGACAAGTATTCTAAGTCTTGTTTATATCATTTAATTAAACTCAAATTTTTGAATCTAAAACAAAAATTATAATGTTGAGATGGCCAAAGGCATATACATTTGAATAAAATCAAAGAGAACTGGAGAATGAAGGGAAGAAGCAACATACACTGACATCCTTCCCCAGGCTCTTAAAGAGCTGTCTCATAGGATCATCCCTTCTGCTGTAAAATAGCCACCACAGCAGAGGCAATGCAGCCATTCAACAAGGTAAGAAATGGGCTTGCTTTCCAGGTGGCCTTGATCTGTGGAATAGCATCAAATTACTTAAATTTGCCAGGAAGTGAAACACTTCTCAAATAAGAAGCCTGTACAATTGAAATTCTGCCAAAATAACTAAGAAGGGAAGATTTGAAGCTGATACCTAGCAAGTGCCACTGCCATTAAGCATTCCAACATTTTTTAAATGAGCAAACTAATAATAATGAAACTAATTTTATCATATCACCCTAAGAAAAGATTTTCTATAAACTTTTGCTATTAACAGCTAGGATATTCTGAAACTATTTACCATTAAGAGATAAGCACAATGAGAAAGGTAGGTTTTTTTTTTTTTTTTTTGGTACCAGAGATCGAACTCGGGTCCTTGCACTTGCACAGCAGGCAGCGAAACTACTGAGCTAAATCCCCGGCCCAAAAGATAGGTTTTTAACGTACATCAGAGAATGTAGAAATAAAACCACCGATATAACAGAATTTCAATATAATAGCATTTACACCCATCAACTTTATAGTAAAGGTTACAACTCAATTTCATATCCCTTTTTTCAGTTGCTCATAAAAACTTGGTAGAAAGTTCTTCAGCATTAAAACTTTTCATACTTGGTCTCCAAGTAAATATGAATGATAAACATGAATGTATTCTGATTTTTATAAGGAATTTTTCCTTGCTCCAAAGACAATTCCCACACATAGGCACTCAGACAAACAGAGTGAACAATGGCGAATTTAAAATTCAGGAAGGTTCTAATTAAACTCCAAACATTTATTATGGATTCTTTTCTCTTAAACAGCATCTGAAATTCATGGAATTTAAAAACTTCTGACAAATCCCTAATCCTCTAAAAAAGAAATATTGAGGTTCTATTTTTCACTACCCAAAACTTATTCATGTTTAACTAGAGAAAAACTGAATGTGATCATGAAAAGCAGGCTCAGAATACATTACATACTCTACTAAAATCATTCAAAATCGTATTTTTTGCTAACAGACCAGCTGTAAAATTTTTTCTTTTGTATTGGAAACATTTAAAATATTTTTTTCTGCATGGTACAATTTTTTTTTTAGTGTATGTGGTGCCAAAGCAAGGACTGCATAGTACAGTTTTTTACATCTTACAAAACCTCTCTGTTTGGGGAGCAATTGCCCTTCCCTTTGCTGGCCATGAGAGATAGAGCAAAGACACAGAAAATATCAAGCTCTGATACAAAAACTAATCAATCCAGACTTCTATTTCATTTATCCAGCTTCTACACTCCCATAGACAATAGTCTTCAATAGTCTTCCCCCTTAATCATCCCAAGGTATGGATCCCCAAGGTATGGATTGGTGGGGCACATTTTTTATGTATGTCTGAGTGGCCATGGAGACATGATCCCTGGTACTATGTCTAGTCTCTCACCCCTTTCTCTCTGGTGCTTCTTCCCTCTCTGCTTTTTTTTTTTTTTTTTTTTGGTACCGGGGATCGAACTCAGTTCCTTGCGCTTGTGCAGCAGGCAGCGAAGCCACTGAGCTAAATCCCCGGCCCATCCTCTCTGCTTTCATGAACTAAGCAGCTTTTTCCATCATGTCTTTCTGCCATGGTGTTCCTGCCTTGGAGCCAGTCAAGACTGGACTAAATCCTCTGAAACCATGAGCTAAATTAAATCTCTCCTCTTTTAAATTATGCTTGTCAGGTATTGTGGCCCAGCAATGGAAAAGCTGACTAATACATATGGTCAAATTCCAGACCACAAGGGACCAGTATTATGGCTCAAAGCCCATAAAAGTTATTCATATAACCAATCCTAAACTGTTCACTCTGCCCTGCCTTTCCTTTCCCATAGAAATCCCCAAAATAGTTTATTTTGGCTCACAGTAGAGGTTTCAGTCCATAGTTGGCTGGTTCCAAAGTGGGGTGGCCTGATGTAGATTACATGGTAGAGGAGAACTAGGCCATCAGGAAGCAGAAAGCAATTAAGGCAGGAAAGAGGGAGATGTACCTTTCCAGGCCACCCCCTACCTCAGTGACCCATTTACTCCAGCCAGGTTTCACCTTACATCACATTTAGTTATAAATCAATGAACTAATTCAGTGATGAATGTCACACACCCATGTTCCAGTAACCTCCTGAAAGCCCCATCCATGAAGGCATGAAGCTTTGCATACATGTGTGTGTGTCTGGATTTAAACAATAACAAATGATAAGAATAATGCCCTAAAAGACTATGGACTTTGATATCACATGTTCTCAGGTCTGGGTGCCTATTCTGTTCCATAATACTAATAACATTAGGCAATTTCTGGAAGTTAGCACTTTTAATAAGCAAGGTACAAGTGAAAACATAGAAACAGGACCAAAGACCAATTTGGAGTCCTTCATTCTGAGAAATCATCAGCATTCTGAAACAATAATGCATAACATTTATTGGATGTGTGATCTGTGCTAGGCAACAATACATATATTATTTAATGTAACCATAACAAAACTCCTAAGAATTTCTGTGTCCCATTTTAGAGATGGGGGCATCACGAAGATTAGAGGGTAAAATTATTTCACCAAGATCACAATCACTACTACAAGGAAGACCAAGGGCTTCAACCCAGATCTTCCTTTCCTTAAAGTCACTATGCTGCAGTCTTTCTCAAAGAAAATCATGAAAGTTGCAGTATTACAGCGAAGAGAATAGAAAACAATGTCAAGACACAAAGATCTTACACCTCTACTTTGCTGGGAAGAATAAACAGCATTTGAAAGGAATAGTATTGTCCATATTTGTAAGGAACAGAGAAAGAGGACTTTCCTAGACCTCCTCCAGTGAGTCCTAGTCTCCTTTGAGCCATGACAGCACAAGGCAAATTAATAAATTAAGACAGAAAAGATAGAAAAATGAGACTTAGAACAGAAGCTGAGCTTTGAGTCTGATCAATGCTGCTCTGGGCAGCAAAGACAAAAGACCTGAGCTTGGGACACCTTTATTCAGTACCTCAGGAGTAACAGGTGACTCAGAGGGCAGCAGTGGTAATAATCCTAGAACAATGAGGAACTATGCAGATGAATTTGCTCTTCCCTAGGATGACTTCAGCTAGTGTAATTCTGCCTTAGAGCATCACAGATTCACTGGACCATTGAAGTTTTAGCTGTGACTGGAGGTGAAAATGGAGGTGTGTCTTGACATGCTATAGCAGGCCTATAGGCAGGAAAACTAGGCCTAATCATAATTTTAATTGTGAAATGATTTTCCCCCTAAATTATGTAAATTGATCCCTTGTCTCTTGTACAGCACAAAGGGGCTTGGACAAAGTTTCTATGGTAGCCATAAAGATGTGTCACTCAGGTCTCCTGTGCCTGAAGGCTTCAGAATTTCTTCTGATTCCACTATTGCATTCATACCCATGAACTCTCCAACTAATCGCAGTGCTTCAGGGAGACAAGTCCAGCCTCATCTCTGAGACATATGGGACTCCTCTGGCAGGCCAGACTGGCTTCAGGATTCCTTATTGGTCTGGGCAAAATTTAACCAAAACTATGTTAGAGTCTGAGACTCCTCTTCCACAAACTTCCTTTCTACTTTCTTTCCATGGAGTAATATCTGCATTGAGACTGTGATCTGAAGTTTCTCCTCATCTTCTGGAATATCTCCCTATTCCTTCTTCAAAGATACATACCCTAAACTACTTCTCACATATCTAATCCTGTCTTGGAATTTGCTTCACAAAGGACATGAAATAACAGAAATTACTCATAATTTCATCTTAGATGGGTTCTCCAAAAATTAGAGGAAGCAGTGAAGACATCATTCTCTTTGTTGAGATCACTGATGGCTATGTTTCCCTAAAATCTTACCAACCTTGGGCATCTGAGGTAATGAGCCACAGAAAAACTATAAAGAGGAAATAAAATAGAGACAAAGGAGGTAATGATTTCAGTGAAAGTCAAAGGAGAATTAAAGAATTAAAAATAACACTTTGGGGCCAGGATTTAGCTCAGTGGCACTGTGCCTAACTAGCAAGTGCAAGGTCCTGAGTTTGATCCCCAGTACCAAAAAACAAAACAAAACAAAAAACATTTTGATCAGTACAGAGTATAATTGATTTTCCAGAACAGACCTGATGATATAGAGGATCCACTGAAGAATTCTCCCCAGAAAACAGAATAAAAAATTTTTAAGAGAAGAAATCACAAATATTAAGGACAGACATTCAAGAGCCAACACCATAAGTGATATGTGATCCTGAAGAAAAGATTGAATATGTAAAAAAAATAAAATAAAGCAAAGTATTCTGAGCTGAGGAAATTGCTAGTGGTACAGATGTAAATGTTTCTAAAGGTGCAGGATAAATTGATTGAAAAAAAAGTTCAGTTGCTTTAACTTTTCAGCTTAGTCCTATCTTTCAAACATAAGAATTTATTTCCATTTCTAGAGACTTTTCTCTTTGATTAACTGGACATCCTTAAAGTAAGTATTGAGAAAGTTTTTTTCTTCTTCTAATACTATGATGTATAGAATACAAGCCTCATGATTTTAAAGTCATTTTTTGGGGTCCACATTATAAGAGAGCAACCTGATCATAGCTACTAAACTACTTTCTCCTTCCTACTAAATATTTCAAATGCCCTCCTTTAAACTTGCTAAAATAATCTCTTTTACCAATGGACCACATGATAAGTGAACATAAGTATTATACAGCCAAATACTCATCATGTGGCCGTTATTTACCCCAAAGCTCATCGTGGAATTTAATTTGTTCCCTGATGACTGTCTCCTAGCAGAAACCCCTAGTTCTGTCCAAAATCAAGACTGAAATATATGTTAGATTTAGCTTTCAACTTGAAGGAAAGAATGGCAAAGCAGAAAAGAGGACACTGCAGGAATAGGGAATGGAAATGCATTACTATCTCTTTGGCTTTATTTGCTTATTTTATTTTGTTTGACTATGCAACCTAAAGTTATCTACATCAGTTCTCTTCCAGGCTCCATTCATATTTTAGAGTCCTCTATGTAAAAACTTCTTTTTAGAAACCATGTCTTACTTCTCTTCAGCTCTGACCCCTACCGTTTGCATGGGGTTTAATGAGGTTTAAAAGCCATTATTATATGTATGGTATATCAAGCAGAAATCTTAGTTGCAAGCTAAGAGAAGCTGAGTAAACATAAAAGGAGTTGAGAAGTTTGGGGAGTTGACATAATTATGGAAAGGGCTAGAGAACAAAGTTTAAAACTAGATTTCTACTTGTCAACTGTCACCTCCCAAAAAAACCATGGAGCAGAGATATTCACAATAAAAGTTAACTCATTAGATCTATAGCAAGAAGGGGGGAGACAATGTAGAAAAATTTGGGGGAATATCTCTGAAGGAGGAAATCAGGGCATTTAGCCTGAATGAATGATTTTAATGCAGTTCTTTTAGAAGTAAGATTGCTTGGGATTTTGCATAATTTATGACACAACAGCTTTGGATTGATAACACACAATGAAGTGAGGGGGGTCTTTAAGAAATAAAATGTAGTACAGTATATACATTCAACAGGATACTGTTATAGAAGATTCTGTCATTTGCAACAATACAGATGGAGCTCGAGGGCATTGCACTGAGTGAAATAAGCCAGGCACAGAAGAATACTGTATAAATGCACATATATATATATAAAATCTAAAATATTCAGATTCATAGGAGCACAGAGCAGAGTGGTGGTTTACAGGGTTTAGGGGGAGGATATGGGGAGGTGACCAATTAAAGTGTGCAAAATTTCAGTTATGTAAGATAAGTAAATTCATCTATTATATGGCAGAGTATCTATAATGAACAGTACTATATTTCACACTTAAAATTTGCTAGGAGAGTAAGTCATAAAATTAGAATAATAAAGGGATTGAGAGGAAACTTTGGGAGAAAATGAATATGTTTATGACTTGAGGGTAGTGATGGTATTAGAGGTATATAATTATCTTCAAACCCATTAATATTTATGCATTTAATATATAAAGATTTTCATGTCATTCATATCTCAATAAATAAACTATGGCCTTGTAAGAGATTATCTTGACAAGAATAGTGAGTAGGTAATAATGTCTGTAGAACAATCATGCATGCAGAACACGGGAGAAAATGGCTCTGGAGAGATAACTGTGTCCACCAATGTACTGATTCAGAACTTCATTCCAAAATGGTATGAGCCCTTTTTGATTATTTCTGGGATTTCAATAATTTTCCATTATCTTTGCCCAGTAGATGAAAGCAAGCTGGGAAGTTTCTTTAAGAGAGTCCCTAGGCTCAGGCCTGCTACTTCTTGACTCCACTGGGGCATCATTGTGCTTTGCCATTGAGAAATCAGGCTCATCTACATATGATGTCAGCATTCTGACTTTTGTTTTTGGTCTTTGTTCAACAGGTAAAATAAGTAAAAATATTCAGGTGGCAATCTCCGTCTTTTAACTAAATTGAATCATCGCTATAATGAAAACCTTCCTGGCTTAGGAACCTGGACAACCAAGCCAGCAAAACTAAGTAACGGGAATTAGAAATCAAAAATTAAAGTGAGTTATTTAATAAAATAATGAGAGTAAACACACCTATTTTCATTTATGTTGCTAAGGACTGCCTCTTTTATACTTTTTATTTCTAAAGGAAAATATTTTAGAAAACTAAACACACATCTAGCTTCTAGACTTACTGTATATCTCCCACAAAGTAAAGTGAATATTTGTAATTTAGTCTTGTTCTCCTTCCTCCTCTTCCTGAGCTAGTGAGAGGAAGCAAACCAGGTGAGTGGCTTTCTATCAAGATTCAAACTTTCCTCTAAGAAACTGTTGCAACTCCTATATCAGTAGCTAGGGAGCTAATATATCTGTTTTCTTTATGTTGACCATCCTATGTGTCATCCAAGCCACATTTATTAATCACAGAGGCTGGTTATTTCAATTTTTAAATGCAATTTCTATTCTTCCACTCATTCCTTTAGTGGGCTCTACCTTAGATGGTATGGATCTAGTGAAAGTCATCATCTCCTCTTGTTTGGACTATTATGAAGATCTACTGTGGCCACTGCCCTCTCCCATTCATTATTCACTCCATTGAATCCATTCTTCAGACACAGCAAGAGTGGTCATTTGAAAAGATAATTTAAGTCACACTTTCTTTCATTCACAATCTTTCAGTGTCTTCAGAAGACAACTGAAAGGTCTAACTCCCACCACATTTTTAATGTCATAGTCTACCATATACTTTCTTACCTCTCTGGCCCAGCCTCACCAGCCTCTACCATTTCTGGAACAGATAAAGCCATCTCTTAATATCTTTTTTATTTGCTATTCCTTTCTGCTTAGGACACCATTTCGACACCCAGCAAAGTCACATCTCAGCATTTTTCAACTCTGGAGAGAGATCATTTCCCTATGTTTATATTAAGATTCCTCCATTGGAATTTAAATTCCCTAAGAACAGAAACAGATTTGTTTGTGGCTATATTCCTGGATCAAGAAAATTATCTGACACATTATAAGTTCTCAGTGAATTTTTTTTGAATAAATGAAAAAAAGTCCATGTCAGACCAATAAACTGTCAAGAATGATGGGAATACTGAAGAATTTCTGAAAGTTAGAACATGAATATGATCAGAACAAGAGAAAATTACCTGGTAGATTTCATATCATTGTCAATAAAAGAAAATCCTGATTCCCTAGGTCTGTCCCACTGAATAACACGTTTCAGTATGGTAAGTCCTTAGAATTTAACTTGTTTCTGTATGGGAAACACTTGGCATTTTCTCTAACACATTTCTTGTCAATTTATGCAGAACTCAAGTAGGAAAGTGGGTAGTTGCTTTCCATGTCAAAATTCTCTAAGACAGAACAACTTCATGACATATTGTCTTCTATCTGGTACTGTAACTGAGTCTTTCACATGTTAGAATGATTCTGAATGATGTATGAAGACACAGATACACTAAGACTAGTGTCTTGTGGATTTATGAAGATTGTAATTTGCTGTATTGTCTTCATCACTTTCTTATTGCTGAGACAAAATATGTAACATCCATAATTTAAAGGAGAAGTTTATTTTAGCTCATTGTTTCTAGAAGAGTAAGTCCATGTTTTTCTGGCTCCAAGGCAGGAAGAGCATGATGGGAGAGGCTGGATGGAGAAAAGCTGCTCAAGTCATGGTGGCCAGGAAACTGACAGAGCGGGGAAGAGATGGGGAGGAAATATACCTTTCTAGGTCACACTCCCAGTGTCCTGCTTCTAACCAGGCCTCACCTAATAGCACACTGAGCTACTGAACTCATTAGTAGATGAATCCAAGATTCAATCACCTTTCAAAAGCCCTACCTCTAAGCATAGCAGAGTTTTGGAGGATCATCTTGTGTTAAACCATAACATGCACTGTTTTTCCAATGTGAAGGATTTTCTCGCCAGAAGCATTGGCAGGTGTGATATGGAAAAATTAAAATATGAACAGAGCTCACATGATGGTATTGTAAGTAAATGTTTTACTTTTGCTTTTTCAAAAATATTTAGAACAAAGGCATGATGCCTTGCAATGTTGTGATAGGCCTGCTAAACTTGGAGTGTAACAATTGGGCATAACCCATATTGCAAGACTCCTTCATAAAGAATCTGCCTACTTTTTTACGAACCCACTGAGCAAGCATTGGGATAGCTTGGGAAAGAGGCCAAGTGCTGTTCAGAAATCAAATACTCTTGTCCATATAAAACTTAGCACTCCTCTACCATGAAAATACTCTCCTCTCTTCACATGTATCCTCACAGTCTGGGCCTGTTCTGAGGGACCGACCTATATTATCCTTCTCTAAATTCCCCTGTCAACTGATTCTCTCATCCTATTTTATCCAAATCCTTGACTCTCAAAGGAAATCATAAAACACTGCTCATTAATCAGTACACATCTGTGCTTCTAGCTACTGCTCCCTCCAAATAGGGTGGAAAACTAGGTGTGCTGCTCCACTGGAATGGCCTACATTTCCCCCTGTTTATTTGCTACTAATGTGCCCCTTCAGCTTCTATTCTGACTGAAGTTGGACTTTTGCAATATTCCATTTCTGTGAATTACTAGGATATGAGGGAAATAACTCTGACATGGGTTCATTTTCTCTTCCTTTGTAACTAGTCATGAATGTTGGGGGAAATATAGCATTGAAGCAAAAGCAGTGTTTATGGCCTCATTCTAATTCCTGGGGTATCAATTTTCCCCCAAATGGTACATTATCTTTCCCATAAGAGACATGCAAAGGCTTTGAAGTCAACCTCTGACAACTATAAACAAATTCAAATTTTGAGTTTGTGTTTCAGCTATCTCAGCCCAGTGAGAACTGATCTAAGCTTTCAGCTATCTCAGCTGATCTAAGATTTCAGCCATCTCAGTCCAGTGAGTAGAACTGATCTAAGATTCTTATCAGCATTTCAATGATTTTCTCTCTGTGCCTTAAGGTAGGATCTAGGATTTTTTTTTGCTTCTTTTTTTGGTACTGGGGATCGGATCGAACTCAGGTCCTTGCACTTGTGAAGCAGGCGGTGGAACCACTGAGATAAATGCCCCCCTCCCCAGCCCCTTAGGACGTAGGATTTTTGGGCTTTTTTATTTGAGCTATTCAATGAAGTTAGAAGAGATCAACTCACCTTATGGTCCTTTAATGTCTTATGCCTTTTCTGTCAGAATCCACAGTTTTGAAGAGCAGGAAGATACTCTGAAGACAGACTGCCAGGGATTAAATTCTGCCTCTGTCATTAACTAGGTGTGGCATGATTGGCAAATTATTAATCATATCTCACTTAGTTTTTTCATCTTTCAGAGGTGGGTAAAAATGAATAGCAATTAGTTGAATCTCTACAAAGTGCTCACAATGGAAACTGGCACATAATAAATACAAAAGTAAATTTGTAATCTTATTATATTTATAGATTGGCCTACCATGCAAGAGTCATGTTACTGCAACCATCACTAATGAAATTTATTTGTCTGTTCTACTTTATGCATTATGAAATAGCACAGTTGCATCTCTTTTGCCACTTGCTGTATTTCCAGAGCTATCATCCTGAATCAAGTCATCTACTCTCTCCCATAACCACTTCAAGAAATTGAGGATCACAGAGCTGTTGAAGTGTCTGCCAAACTAGTCTTACTAAACTATACCACAATCTTTGAATTCTTGACATCCTCAGCAGTTTTCCTGTCTGGTATAGATTTTTTTTTTTTTGAGACAGGGTCTCCCTATACAGTTCAGGCTTGACTTGAAATCTCTAAGTACCCCATGCTAGTCTCAGACTTGAAATAATCCACCTTCCTCAGCTTCCTGAGTCCTGGAATTAAAGGTATTTGTCACCACACCTGGCCTAGATTTAATTTTTTTTTAATTCAAAAAGTGTTCATTGAGTATCTGATAAATGCTAGGCCCTTTTCAACACCCAAACCTGTTCTTAGGGAGTCTATATTCCCGTGGGAAGAGCTAGAAAATAAACACATAGGAATAGGCTATTAAAAACTTGAAGAATGATTCAATCAAAGGGTGATTGAGTGATTGAATGATTTATTCAGAACCTTACACATTTTGGTTTAAAAATCTCTCTGTAAAAGTGATTTGAAAGCAAAAATGGGAAAGAAGCAGGGGAAACAACCTGGAGGTTATCTGTTGGAACTAGCTGTCGGCAAAGAGAACAGCAAATGGGCAAAGCCTTAAGGAAGATTGTGTTCAGTTTATTCCAGAAGAGAAAGGAGGTCAGCACACTTGGGACACAGAGAGCCAGAATGAGTATGGCAGGGTGTGACATTAGGGACACAATATTGGGTCAGACTCAAACTAGTGTGCTGAAATCACTGAAATTTGAACAGAGGACTGGAGGACCTAATTTGTTTACAAAAGATCACTCCAGCTTTGTTTGAAGAATGGATTCAAAGGGATAGGGAGTAGAAGGAGTTGGGTAGGAAGAGAGATTTATTTTGACTGCCCAGCTGAAGGTGATAGTGACTTCAACTAGCTTGGGACTGTAACAGTTAAAATGCACTTTCAGCTTAACTGGCTTGGGAACCACCCAGGAGATTAGTGCTGTACATTTCCGGGTATGTCCAGGTGGGGCATGGAGGCCTGACTTTGTGGTCTACATCTGACCTCTCATCCCTTCTTCTCTGCTTCTTTCCCCCTCTTCTGCTTCCCAACTGCCATAAACTAAGCAGATTTGGTCCACTTTGCCCTTCTGTGACAAAGATTTTGCCTGGAGAAACCTATGTTGAATTCCCTGAGACTGTGAACTGAATTAAACTTCTTTTCCTTGAAGTTGTGGCTGTTTTGTATTGTGTCCTTGAGATAGGAAAGCTAACTGATAAGACTACTTTCTAAGGTAGATCCTAGTGAATGGGCAGACTGGAGATGATATTTGTTGAAATGAGAATGACTGGGAAACCAAAGTGTTATGGAAGAGGTAAATGTGCAAAATAGAAGATTTTCTGGAGAGGTCTTATTTGACTCTGTAAAACAGTCACACAACTATTAAAATATCAAACAGGAAAGAAATAAGTCTTTGGAAATAAAAAAGGAAGCTCCTTTTTAACATTTATTTTTTATACATTTGTATAATTTCAATTTTAGGGAAATCATAATTAAATTATTTGGAAAAGTTGTGACCATGAAATTGATATTTTATATATAAGTTTCCAAGTCAACAAAGTCTAGCAGAAGTCAGGAAAGATAATTTTCTTTGTGTGTGTGTGTGTGTGTGTGTGTGTGTGTTTGTTTTTGTTTTTGTGTTTTGTTTTGTTTTGTTTTGTTTGAGACAAGGTCTTGCTATGTAGTCCAGGCTGGCCTTGAACTCTGTGTCCTCTCTAGATTTATTAATCATGTCTTGCACTATGGGCACAATGTTTGCTGTTATCTGAGAAATTATTTCTGATTTCATTTTTTCCAGATCCTCTTTTGTTGCCAGTTCAGGGAGTCCACGTGGTTGAGTATCAGATTGTTCTATTTCGTTTCCCTTTGGGGTTACTGTAGGTGATCTGGAAGTCTGTTTTTGAGGCTTGTTTACGTGTCTTCTCATTTCTGCAGGGGTGGGGGTGTGTGCTGTAGGTGCCCGTGGCTCACCTCCTGTGCCCTAGGAGTGGTGGAATGGCAGTGGGGGAGCCTCCTCCTAGGCTATGGCTTTGAACTCTATATGGAGCCAAAGGTGGCCTTCAACTTGTAGCAATTTTCCTGCCTCAGCCTTCCTAATGCTGGGATCATAGGTGTGCACTGCCACATCCTGCTGGGGAAGGTGATTTTCATGTAGAAATTCTCTAAAGATTTGCTTTCCTTTCTTTTTTTTTATTTTTATTTTTTATATATATATTTATTTTTTATGAAATTCTTTTATTGGTACATTGTAGGTATACAACACAATTACATTTCTCATTGGGAATTGTACCTTTACATGACGCATCTTGGTTCTCATTTTTTTTCTGATTCCTAGCCCTCCCTTCACTCCCTCCACCCTTCCCTATTTACAAAGACTTCATTTCCATTTTTTCCTTCTCTCAGCATTTTTCCTTTCCCTTCTTTCCTTTCCCCTGCCCCTCCCACTACCCCAAACCCCTTTGGACCTTTTCTTCCTATTTTACATTATTGATTATTCATTCTAATCATTGATATATTTTAGGTATACAATATACTGACATTCATAATTGGAAATTTGCACCTTTACATAGTCTCTCTTGGTTCTTATTTTTCACCATTGTCCAGCCCTCCCTTCAACCTCTCCAGTCCTCCCTATTCACAAAGATTTTGATCCTTTTTTTCCATTTTCTCATATTAATCCCATTCCCTTCTATCTTTTCCCCTAGCTCCCCACTTCCTTGCCCTTTGCCCCTTTTCTTCCTATTTCACATTACCTATTATACATTTAGACCTTATTTACACTTTCAGTTTCTCACACCAGAGAAACTATTTGGTATTTACACATGTGTGTCCTATTTATTTCACTTAGGAGTATGGCCTCAATGTGCATCCACTTAGCTATAAATGTCTCTAATTTCTCATTTTTTATGGCTGAGTAGTACTCCATTTTATTAAAAAAACACATTTTCTTTATCCAGTCTCCAGTTGATGGGCATTTGGGCTGTTTCCAAGTTTTAGCTATCACAAACTGTGCTGCTATGAACATGGGTGCACATATATCACTGTGGTATGATTCTTTTAATTCTTTGGGGAAGATCCCCAGCAGTGGAATAGCAGGGTCAAATGGGACTTCCAGTCCTAGTTCTTTGAGGTATCTCCGTACTGATTTCCACAGTGGTTGCACCAGTCTACACTCCCACCAGCAGTGGAGCAGGCTTCCTCTTTCCCCACAGCCCCAACAGCATTGGTTATTGGTTGATTTCATGATAGCAGCCATTCTTTCTGGAGTGAAGTGGAATCTCAGTGTTGTTTTCATTTGCATCTCTCGAATGACCAGTGATGTTGAACATTTTTTCATGTATTTAATTGTTATTTCTACTTCTTTGTCTGACAAATGTCTGTTCATTTCAGATGCCCATTTTTGGATTGGGTCTTTAAATTTGGGAGGTCTGATTTTTTTAAGTTCTTTATAGATTCGAGATAGTAGACCTTTGTCTGAGGAAGAGCAGGTGAAGATTTTTTCCCACATTGTGGGTTGACTCTTCACACTGCTGGTGGTTTCTCTTGCTGTGCAGAAGCCTTTTAATAAGAAGAGATCCCACTTGTTGACGGTTTTTGCTTGTTCACGGGCAACTGAGGTTTTGTTCATAAAATCTTTTCCTACACCGATGTCTTCAAGGGTTCTACCTAACCTCTGTTCCAATGGGTCCACAGTTTCTATTTTAATATTTAGATATTTAATCCATTTTGATTTTAGTTTAGTGCATGGTGAGAGATACAGGTCTAGTTTTAATCTTTAGGAAGTTGAAGCCCCATTTTTCCAGCACCATTTATTAAAGAGGCTATCATTCCTCCAGTGAAGGTGTTTGGCTCCTTTATTGAAGATGAGATGGCTGAGTGTGCCTGGCATTGTTTCTGAATCTTGTAATCTGTTCCACTGGTCCTCAGGTCTGTTTCTTTGCCAGTACCATGCTGTCTTTATCACAGAAGCTTTGTAGTATAGTTGCAGGTTGGGGATTGTGATGCCCCCTGACATGTCTCTGTTACCTAGAGTTGCTTTTGCGATTCTGGGTCTCTTCTTGTTCCAAATGAATTTTTGGATTGTTTTCTCAAGGTCTATGAAGTATGCTGCTGGGATCTCAATTGGAATTGCATTAAATCTATATAGCAGTTTTGGAAGTATGGCCATTTTCACTATATTAATCCTTCCTACCCAGGAGCAGGGGATGTCTGTCCATTTTCTGATATCACTTTCAATCTCTCTTTTCAGAGTGCCATAGTTTTCAGTGAAGAGGTCTTTGATTTCTTTCATTAGGATGATTCCTAGGTATTTCAGTTTTTTGGATGCTATTGTGAAAGGAATTATTTGCCCTATTTCTCTCTTAGTGAGTCTGTCATTCGTGTAGAGGAAAGCTATTGATTTTTGTGTGTTGACCTTGTAACCAGCTACTTGACTGAATTTGGTTATTAAGTCTAGAAGACTTTTTGTGGAGTTCTTGGGGTCTTCTACATAGAGTATCATGACATCTGCAACTAATGACAACTTGACTTCATTTCCTATCTTTATTCCTTTTATTTCTTTCTGTTGTCTAATTGCCATGGCTAATGTTTCCAGAACTATATTGAACAAAAGTGGTGATAGTGGACATTTTTGTCTTCTTCCTGATTTTAGTGTGAAGGATTTCAGTTTTTGACCATTTAGTATTATATTGGCTGTTGGGTTTTCATAGATGGCTTCTATCAGTTTGAGGTAGAGACCATCTATTCCAATTTTTTGGAGGGTTTTGATCATAAGTGAATGTTGGATTTTGTCAAATGCTTTTTCTGCATCTATGGAGATAATCATATGATGTTTGTCCTTGGCTCTATTGATATAGTGTATTACATTGATTGATTTTCATATATTGAACCATCCCTGCATACCTGGGATGAATCACACTTGATCAGGGTGTATGATCTTCTTGATGATCTTCTGCATTCTGTTTGGCAGTATCTTATTAAGGATTTTTACATCTATGTTCATTAGTGAGATTGGCCTATAGTTCTCTTTTTCAGTTGAGTCTTTCTCTGCTTTGGGGATCAAGGTGATGCTTGCTTCCAGGAATGAATTTGGGAGTATTGCTTCCCTTTCAATTTCATTGAAGAGTTTAAACAGTAGTGGCAGCAGTTCCTCTCTAAATGCCTTGTAGAATTCAGCAGTGAAGCCATCAGGGCCCAGGCTCTCCTTAGTTGATACGTTTTTAATTACATTTTCAATTTCATTGGTTGATATTGGGTTGTTCAAAATTTTTAGGTCTTCTTCGTTCAACTTTGGTAAATCATATGTATCTAGGAATCTGTCCATTTCTTCTGTGTTGTCCATCTTATTGGCATATAGGTTCTGGAAGTAGGTATTGATGATCCTCTGGATTTCTGCTGGGTCTGTTGTAATTTCACTCCCTTCCTAATTGCATGGATTTGGGCCTTTTCTTTCCTTTTTCTGACAAGGTTGGCTAAAGGTTTGTCAATTTTGTTGATTCTTTTGAAGAACCAACTCTTGGCTTCATTGATTTTTTGTATTGTTCTCTTAGTCTCCATTGCATTGGTTTCTCCTCTGATCTTTATAATTTCCTCCCTTGTATGAGCTTTGGGGTTGTCCTGCTCTTCTTTTTCTAGAAGCTTGAGGTTCAGCATCAGGTTGTTTAATTGGGCTCATTCTGTTTTCCTAATATGCATATTCACTGCTATGAATTTCCCTCATAAGACTGCTTTCATTTTGTCCCATAGATTCCGATATGTTGTACTGTCATTGTCATTTAATTGAAGGAACTGTCTGATTTCTTCTTTAATTTCCTCTGTGACCCATTGGTTATTCAGAAGTGTGTTGTTCAATTTCCATGTGTTTATGAAATTTTTTGAGTTTCTTTTGCTATGGATCTCCAATTTCATTGCACTCTGGTCTGATAATATACAGGGGATACCTTCAATTTCTTTGCACTTACTTAAACATGTTCTGTGAATATGTGGTCTATTTTGGAGAATGACCCATGTGCAGCTGAGAAGAAAGTATATTCTGATTTTGTGGGGTGGATGACTCTGTAAACATCTGTTAAGTTCATTTGTTCAAGAGTTCGATTGAGTTCTAGTATTTCATTACTTATATTTAGTGTAGTTGATCTATCTATTTGTGACAGTGGGGTGCTGGGGTCCCCCACTCCAATTGTATTAGTGCATATATGACTTTTCATGTCTGTTAATATTTGTTTTATATAGTTGGGTGCCCTAGTGTTTGGTGCATAGATATTTATGATTGTCATCTCTTCCTCTTGGATTTTTCCCTTTACAAGGATGTAGTGTCCCTCTTCATCTCTCTTAATCAGTGTTGGTTGGAAATGTACTTGATCTGCCAAGAGGATAGCTACTCCTGCTTTTTTTCGGGTTCCTGTCTCATGGAGTATTGTTTTCCATCCTTTAACTTTCAGTCTATGAGTTTCCTTTTGAATTAAGTGTGTTTCTTTTATGCAGTATATTGTTGGATTTTGCTTCTTGACCCATTCTGCCTGTCTATTTCTTTTGGTGAATTGAGACCATTAACATTGATGGTCATAACTGAAATGTATTGACTTGTCATTGCAATGACCTTTTCTTTTGTTGGGTTCTCCCCCTTTACATTTAATTTCTTGTCATGCCAGATGGGTTCATTCTGCTTTGCTTCCTGGGGTTGTGATCCTCAATGTCTGTTCCTCAGATATTGTGTAAAATTCTTTGGAGTGCTGGTTTGGTATTCACAAAGTTCCTAAGGTGCTCTTTGTCATAAAAGTATCTTATTTTTCCATCCATTTTGAAAGATAGTTTTGCAGGGTACATCAATCTGGGTTGGAAGCTGTTTTCTTTTAGGGCTTGGAATATGTCACTCCAAGCTCTTCTTGCCTTGATGGTTTGTGTTCAGAAGTCTGCTGTGATTCTGATGGGCTTTCCTTTGTATGTGATTTGTTTCTTTTCTCTGACTGCTTGGAGAACTTTGTTCTTCTGTTGTGTTTCTGGAATCTTAACAATTATATGCCTATGTGTAGATTTTTTTTAATCAAGCCTATTTGGAGTCCTATATACTTCCCTTATCTGCATATCAAGTTCTTTTCCCCTGCTTGGGAAATTTTCTGCCATTATTTCTGTGAAGAATGTTTTTACGCCATCTGCCCTGTCTCCTGTTTCTTCATTGAGCCCAATCAGTCTTATGTTATTCTTCTTTGCATCATCTAGCAGCTGCTGGATTGATTTCTCATGTTCCCTTATAATTTTGAAGCAATGTTTCTTTTCCTGGTCACTAATTGCAATCTTATCTTCTATATCTGAAATTCTTTCCTCACATTGGCTCATTCTGCTTTGTAGACTTTCAATGGAGTTTTTCATTTCCTGGAAATCTATTTGCATCTCTTTTATAGATTCCATTTGTTTCTTATGTTGGGATTCCATCATGTTCCTGAGCTCCTCTCTAGATTTATTAAACATGTCTTACACTAGGGGCACAATTTCCCCTGTTATCTGAGAAATTATTTCTGATTTCATTTTTTCCAGATCCTCTTTTGTTGCCAGTTAAGTGGGTTCAGGTGCTTGACTGTCAGAGTGTTCCATCTCATTTCCCTTTGGGGTTGCTGTAGGTGATCTGGAAGTCTGGTTTTGAGACTTATTTGCGTGTTTTCTCATTTCACCTGGGGCAGAGGGCTCTTAGCACCTACATGGATTACCTCCTCTGAGCTGGGAGAGGTGGGACGGGGCCAGGAGCAGTGGTAGGGATGGTGACCCAAAAGCCCTTTCCTGTGGGCTGGGAGCAGTGGGAGGGATGGTGGCCTGGAAGCCCCTTCCTCTGGCCCAGGAGCAGTGGGACTCAGTACCTTGGTCTGGTGGTCTGGTGCCCTCTGAGTCTTTGTAGTGTGGAACCAGGTGGCTGCCTGTCTGCAGTGGGGTGATTCGGCATCTTCCTGGTGACTCGGAACCTTGGTAGGGAGTGTACAGACCTGCCTGTCTGCAGTGGGCTGATTCGGCATGTTCCGTGCCACTCAGCACCTCGGTAGTTTTTGGGCAGACCTGACTGTCTGCAGCGGGGTGATTCGGCATCTTCCACACTGCTCAGGACCTCAGCAGGGCGTGCACAGTCCTGCCTGTCTGCAGCGGGGTGATTCAGTGTCTTCAGCATGACTAGGGACCTCGGTAGGGCATCTGCTTTCCTTTCTTTGATTTCCTCAAATCCCTAGATTTCTTTTCTTTTCTTGCTTTTTTTTTTTTTTAATTTGTATTTTGAGTACTGGGGATTGAACTCAGGACCAAGGAAGGCATGGTGCCACTGAGCTAAATCCTTGGCCCCTCTGGATTTCTTTTCTAATTTTCTTGATGCATTCCACGGTAATTTTTTGATTATTCTACAAATAAAGTGACACACACATGTGTGTGTTTTCATTCAGCTTCATTTTATTTCAGTAGTTACTTTCAAATAAATAGCCCTTGTGTTTGTGTCTGCATCTCACTATGCACATACCTCCTCCTAGGAGAACAATTTTAATTTTACAAAGAATGCGTCTTAGCAGAGGGTTGGATGACATCTCCCTGCTGAAGTTAGTGGTATAATTAAAATGTGTATGAGGCAGATAGATGGCAATTGACTCCCTGTGGTTCCCTCTAATATAGATTCCCTAAATCACAGGCCTTGGCTATGACTACAGCAGTGTGTTGCCTTGTCTCTAACTATTTTCCTTACAATTGTATGCACCACTTAGGGGACTTTGTTTGCCTTACCAGCTGCAGGAATGTGAGATGTAGGACAAGGCTTGAGTGCCATTTTGCACAGTTTCTTTAATTGGGGATATACAATAACATGAAAGCTTCAAATTCACAGAAGAAAATGATTTCCCATTTCTTATGAAGGAAACTTTAGAAAGAATAATGACAGAGTCTTTCAAACAAGCTAAGTGCACTCATTTAGCAAAGTCAAGTTGCTTTGGATAGCACAGTTTAATGGAATGTTGCCTAAACTGAGATGTGTCATTGAAAGCTGGCAATTCTTACCAGGAGAAGATGGATTTGAATGTCACCAATTGAACCTGAGAGTTCTAAAGACAGAATCACAAAAGCAAAATATAAAGATTAGGTCTGTAAAGAAGAGAAAACTTTGAGTAATAATAAGAGAAAAAGTGTGTGAATATTTATTATAGTTATATAAACACATAATCTAAGACTGGCAATATCCATACTCTAATATATATATATATATATATATATATATATATATATATATATATATATACACAAGCTCAGAGTAGTATTATTTATAATTGCCAAAACACTGAAAACAACTAAAATATGTAACCACAGAAGAGGGGAGAAATAGTGGTATATTCATCCAATAAAATTAAATCACATATAATCATTAAAATTCATGAATTAGAGTTATATTCAGTGATATGCATGAATCAAAGATAATATTAAATCAGACACAAAAGAATTCATTCTATATAGTTCCATTTATAAATGACTGCAAATCAGACAAATCTGTAGACACAAAATTTTGGATAGTAATTCTATTTAAGGATACTGGCTGTGTGGTGTGATTGAGCAAGTCTAAGTGTAAAGATTTGAGGTTCATAGTCGTGCCTAGTTTCTGGTGATGTTTACAATGGCACTTTCTTCAGCACGATTCAATGAACTGCATATTTTTGCTTTGTTTACTGTTTGTTATGTGTATTACACTTTAATAACAAAATGCTTTAGAAGTTGCCTGAAGAAATGAATTGAAAAGGAAGAGTAAGTAAAGTTTTAACTAATAGATATTCAATAGCAGTCTCATTTAACCCTAATTATTGCCAAACATAAGATATAGTGGTAGAAAAATAATTTTCTCCTTATATTACATTATGTAAAATCAGAGAAGAGGAGAGTCAGTTTGTGACTGTAGTTACCTGATAGTCCAATGGAAATTCATTCTAGGAAAGGTATCTCATAGTTTAAAAGAAAGTAGCTGTTTTGAATGTAAGAAGTGAAGCCAACATGGGCCATAGTTTGGTAGGAGACGGGAGTGCATTAAATTGATCTACGTAGAAACAATACCCAGAGTAAAATCGGAGGAAATTAAAAGCTGACAGGTGGGAGGAGGAGATAGACCAAGAGACTTTTCTGGGGGATCTCTGTCTCAGCAGGAAAGCTTAATACATACAACTGAGACTGTGTTTCTGGTTAGCCTCAAATGGATCACGGGAAAATAATAGCAACAAGAGCTACGGATGGCCAATACCGAAAAAAGTAAAAATGCATAAACAGGAAATAAAAAGGCAAAAAGAAGCAAGTGAGAGTAAATTAAGCTTTCTTAAAACAATGATATATACACTCTGGCAGTACTAAAATTAGTGTCCCTCTTATGCAAGAAAGGGTTTGAGATATCTTATTTAATTTTTTTTTTTTTTTTGTACCGGGTATCATACTCGGGACCTTGTGCTTCCGAGGTAGGCGGCGGAACCACTGAGCTAAATCCCCAGCCTTTAAATTTTACCAGAGAGATGATAGAAGATTTAGTGACATTTTCGTTACATAAACATTTGCATAGCATCTCTGTTAATACAGCACTTTTCACCTTTCTTCCTCATTCAAATCCTTTCAGGTAGCTATTCCTAACTCTTTTTTTTATGCATAAGGATGCTGAGACTTAGAGCGGCTGACAAAATCACCCTGATCCATGTTGCTATTATGTGATGGACCCAATAATCAAAATTATTCTTTATTCTTGCACTGACTTCTATTCCCTCAAGGTCAATAGTTTCTTAAAATTAATCTCATGTAACCAAATTTAGTTCATCTTTCTTCTGTGAACACTTCTTCCTAAAATTGGATGCATGTGTGCTCCAAATTCTACTTCATTGTATCTTTTTTGAGAACATCTTAAATTTCATGTTTGGAAAAGCCAGGAAGTAATAAAAAAAAAAAAAAAGTGAAAAGAAAATCTACTCATTATTCTTAGCTTTCTGAGATACATTATAAATACAAAGAAAAGAAATAGACTGCTTTTCTAAGTTTCAGGCTCCATACAGATTCAGTGAGCTGTTTCCTTAGTATAAAAGAATCAAACATTGTTTTAGGAACATAAAGCAAGATCTAGGCTTTGCAGAAAACAGACTTGTGTTAGAAGACTGGTCACCAGGCTAGCTCAACCACTTATGATGTAACTTTTGACAAGTTAATTTTTTTTTAGTTCTATTATTTAATTTTTCTTAACTAAAAAGAATAATATTACCTTCTTAATAGGGTTGTCATGAGGATTTCATAAAGTAGTATAAACTTGCTATGCAGTACCCTAACACAATACTTTGACTATAAGAAATGTTAAATAAACATTACTTATAATTGAACAAAATCAAGATGGTGCTGGAGACTCTTTAGGCAGGTAAACTACATTTGTAGATAAAATCTAGCCAATTACCTGCTTATGTAAATAAAGTTTTGTTATAATACAAGCCAAGAACACTTGCTTTTGTATTATCTAAGGCCATTTTCACATCATAGCAGTAGAGTTGAATAGTTATGGAGAGGGACACTATGGCCCTCAAGGCTGAAAACAATTCCTAGGCACCCCCTTCATGTAGAAAAAAATGTTTATTTCTAGGGCATAAGAAAAGGACTTTAGTGGCTGGACTGAACAAATATCAACCTTTGATGTTAGAATTTTGCATATAGAAGAGCGATTGCCACATAAATGATCAGTTAATATTGCCCAAATTTTAAAAAATAAGTTGAGAAATAATAATTATCTGGTTTGAGTTTTTACAGATTTTAGTTACTATCATAAGAATAGTTTGAAAAACCAAGCAAAATGTCGTTATATTTACTAAAACACTCAAATGTATTATGTATGTAAAATAATTAATAATATGAATTTTTACAAAACCATGACCTTTGTAATTAGACAATAGGATCATTAGCCAAAGATGCATCATAGAAATAAAGATTATCATTCATCTTTTGTTTGCATAAATACATTTAAATATATGAAAGTTTGCAAGCCTTACCAACTTCTAGTATTAATTATTTAATAGAAACACAGTATTAATAACAAACTTTTATTGAATGCCGGCTTACTTTCTTGTCATTGAGACACAATACTCAACATCCATAAGGAGGTTATTTTGGCTAGCCTTTAGTTCAGTTGGCTGGCTTCAAGGCAGAAGAGCATGGTGGAGGAGTCTGATAGAGGAAAGATGCTCAGGTCATGGCAGTCAGGAACCAGAGAGAGAAAGGAGGAATCAGGAAGGGACATGCACCTTTTCAGGCCACGCCCCCAATGTCCTGCCTCTTCTGGCCAGAATCCACCTCCTAACACTAAATCAGCAATATTGACCCATGATTCAATCACCTTCCAAAAGCCCACCTCTGAGCAAATGAGGCTTTAAGGGGACACTCCAGATCCAAACAACAACAAATGCTTACTAGTCTCAGACTTATACAGTTATACAGTTGAATAGATTATTATTATACACGAGAGATGGAATATTACATGACATTTATTTTCTTTATTTTAAAATTTGTCAAAAATTTTCACAGTGGTCTTCTTTATTTTATCATTTAAAATAAACTGAGGGCTGGGGATTTACCTCAGTGGCACCACACCTCCCTCGCAAGCGCAAGGTCTTGAGTTCAATCTCTGGTACTGCAATAAATAAATAAATACATCAATTAATTAATTAAATAAACCACGTACTTTTCACAAATGAAAAGGAAAGAAAATCTAGCTATCTAAGCACATCTAACTTTTATCTTTCTCTGTTCATTTTTGTCATTGAGAAACTTGTAATCCAAGAGAAATGCTAAAAATAAAAATAAAAGTAAAAAAAAAATTAAGAAGAAAGGAAATCAACAATGAAATAGTCATTGAAATAAGAGAAACAAATGTAAAAATAACAGCCTAAAGAAGCTGAAAATAATATGCTAAATAATAAACTAAGAAGACACTGTGTGAGAAAAGCAAAGATCAGAAGTCATACATTACATCAAAGGCAATAATCAGGTATAAAAGAGAAGTAAATGAAAATTGAATTCACACAAATCATAGGAAGTTTGGAAAAGATTCATGGAAATATAGTTGGCTTCATCAATAGGTGCAGCAAGAAGCTAAATGAAAGTAGCCTAAAGGGTTGTTAGAAATAATTTTAGTAAGAACATGATTGATACAACCAATCTGAGCTTGGAAGGGAAATATATTATTTTTCACACTTGTATTCTAAAGGGAATTGCTATAGGGGTAGAAGAATGGCACACAAGATATATAATATATAACTGAAAATAATTTGTACTCCACAAATGTGAGAAAGGAAGGTGCTTGGGTTCCATAAGCATCAAATGCTATATACCATTCAGAAGAAACTTTATGTTGGTTTCTTAGAAATTGGAAAAGAAAAAAAACACTGGCCAGTACCTGAAGGGAAAAAAGGTTACCAAATCCACACTGATGAACAGAGGAGTATGAAGGCAAACCCCATGTCGGGGACTGTCCCAGCTTTAGGACAGAGATTCAACCTAAACTCTTCAATCTTGGGCACACATTGATAGCCAAGCCCATGGGTGGAAATGGGAAAAGACAGTTGTTGCTAATCCTCAGACTCTTTCAGTAAAGAAATCCACTAAGTAAATGGCCAGCTAGTTGGCAAGAAGCATCTGACCTGAAAGCCCTTTGCATTAGTGATGAAACATTCAGATCCAAATCCTTTTCTTTTTTTTTTTTTCTTTTTGCTAAATGTGGGATGGGTAATGGTTTAGGGCTTTCCTTCCATCCACGGTAATCTGGGTGAGAAAAATAAGAGGGAGCCTGAAAGTGAAGGCCAGTGGTTAAGAAAGAAAAAGGCCCTTTCAAACAGTTTTCAGCTTCTTCCTTCCAGCCTTGGAACAAAAGTACACACACACACACACACACACACACACACACACACACACACACACACACCTTTTATATTGTTATTTTTTAAATTAAAGATAAATCTCATGATCCACACACCCAAAGGAAGTTAAATGCTTGAATCTGAGATTTTTCACAGTCATCTCAAATCTTCTTTTTTAATAAAAGAACCTAAGATACTTCTTGTGATTTCCTGCTCACTTCACTTTTTAGCACTTATAAAATTGTAACTCAAGTTGCATCATATTTTCATGGTTCTCCTCTCAGAAAGTAAGGTTCTGAACTCATGTACTTATTGGTTCTGAGTACATAAGCATTTGTTACTTTACCAGGACTGTATTATATGTACTATTTTCATTATCTCATTAATACAAACAAATGTGCAAACAGACACACACACACACACACACACACACACGAGAATATTATGCAGGAGAGGCACAATGGCAGGCTAGAGGCAGCTGTGCTCACAAGACCCTTGGGAGATCATCACTAAGGTATGCAGGTACTCTGCATGTGAGGGCCAAACAAAAGCTCAACTAGGGGAAGGCAACTTGAAGGAGAATCCCATCAGATGAATGCCAGTAAGGGGTGTTTAGAAAGAGAAGCCTGGCCACTTCTTACTCCCAGCACTCCTTGCAGCCCAGGAGTGGTGAACTTACTGTCTTAGGAAAAGATCAAATTCCTTCAGGGAAGAAAGTAGGGCAGCAGCTGCAAAGCTGTAATCTATACCCAGGCTTGCACCCATTGCTCAGTGCTCATCTGTCCTCACTCTCCTCCCACTAGGAGTCAGAGATCATCGAGTAAGGTATTAGCAAGAGAACCCTCCTGGAACAGAGAAAAGCAAAACCTAGAGAAACACTCAGAGCTGAGTGATAGAGTTAGAAATGGTAAACCCTAGAGGTAGGGAGAAGCAAAGGTCGTGGTCATGGTTAGGCATCCAACACTGGGCACTGAGAGTTCCATAGGACAGTGAGAGGCTTTCAGGGGCTGTAACTGGTGGAGAAAAGACACTGGAGCAGTGCAGAGTAGAAAATCTCCTACTGTCCCCCTCCCATGACTGTTCAAACACCTGTCTACTGCTTGCCTTTGAAACACCACCAATCTGGGTGCCCATGTGGGACCCCTCCCATCACTCACCAAAAACTGCTGATCTCTGTGCCCATTTAAGCTCCCTCCCATCATCCTCCAAATGCTACTGAGGTCCAGACAGAGGGGCCCTTTTCCATAGAGCCCTGAGTGCCACTGGATTCACAGGCTAAAAAGAGGTTCTTTGTTGGCACAGGCAGAAAGATTAACGCAGGCAGAAAGCCAGGGAAGAGTGGCATGTTCAGAAGGTTTGGATGGTGCATTCTCCCAGAGTGGCATAGGAAGAGCAGATGTAAGAAACTACAGAGATCATTGTTATGGAAAGGGAGTGGAGATTCAGGAATCCCCTCTAGAGATCAGCAGAAGATTAGGTGCTGGACCAGACTGGCTGTTCCCCCAACACTGTACAAATGGAGGTGTCTGGTCATAAGAGAGGAGCAAAAATCTCTAGCTAGTCACATCCACAGGAGAGCAGATGAAACCTAGCAGAGATCTGGCTGCAGAAGGAATGAGAAGCAGAAGCAGTCTTGGGGGTCACCTGGACCCCCAGACCCTTTTCTCCCTGGTAGACAAGGTCAGAAGTCATTAGAGGGAACCAGCTCAAGCACCAGTTTACATGCCCAATTTCCCAGTCACAACCACAGAGGATGGAAGAAATCCTAAAGACAAGGTCCCTCCAGTTTTGAACTGAGTGAGGAGAGCACAATGGACAAATTCTGACTACAGTTTAATAATTCTGAGAAAACGCTTTAGTGTTTTTGTGTATATGTGTTTCTTTTTTATTTTTCCTTTCATCTGGTATTGATTTTAGTAAAAGCTAGGGAATTTGCAGTGTGCTAAGAGTGTAGGATTAAGAGTTAATGCTTTTATGCCTATAGCTCCTTGATTAATTACTTTAGATTCTTCTGATAGCAAGGGATATTCCACAGGGATACCTAAAATAATTTTTTTGTTTGGTCACAAATTGAACACAACTTTCCTATAGCTTCTACCATGCTCTATTTAAATATATCCTTCCCCCTTTTCATTCTTTCCCTGTCATCCCCCCTCTAATTTCCATTCTCTCTTCTCTACTTTTCCATGACATGAATACTGTCAGCACAATGTATTTATTTGTTTTTCTCTTTTTTCTCTTTCTTGCTTTCTTAGAAGACATATATGGGGAGTTTGTATATGTGAAAAGGTGAATAAGAGTTAATTATTGCTTTATCTTTATAACATATTTCATAGTCATTCCAGGATAACACTCACAAAAAATTGTGTGTAGAGGATTTGCACAAAATTTATCTATTGTTACACTAATTCCAAATGTTTACCATTCTCTTCAATCAATAATTGCCAAGGAAAGGTAGAAAGCAATTCAGTCACACTGGGGAACTGTGGTATCCACTCTCACAAATAGACAGATATCAGACAAAATATCAACAACAGCAAAAATCAAAGTTGAAGCACATCATTAAACAAATGGACTTAACATATATGTACAATGTTTCATCCAACAACGGTATTTGCATTTTTCCTCAGCAGCATTCAGAACTTCCTCTAAAATAGACCATAGCTTAGGTCATAAAGCATTATTAAATAAATATAAAAGAATTGAAATAATCTCTTGCATTCTATCATATCATAGAAGAATGAAACAAAAAAATTAATAGTAAAAGTAACCAAAGAAATTATCAAACATATGGAGATTAAATAATACATGCTTGAATAATCAGTGAGTAGCAGAAGAAATCAGGGAAGAAATTAAAAACTTTCTACAATCAAATGACAATGGCAGTTCAACATACCAAAATGTATGGGACCCAATGTAAACAGTTATAAGAGACAAATTTATAGCTGTGAATATCTAGGTTGGAAAAATAGAGCAATTTCAAATAACAAGCCAATGATACATCACAAGGTTCACTAGATAAACAGGAGCAATCCAAATCCAAAACTTATAGAAGGAAAACAATTATAAAGATCAGAGCAGAAATTAATGAAATTAAGATGAAAAAATACAATCAATGAACCAAAAAGTTGGTTCTTTGTACGGATAAATAATATTGGTAAACCCTTAGCTAAACCTACTAAAGAAAGAAACAAAAGATGCATGTCAGTGCAACTAGAACTGAAAAATTGAGACAACCATAGACAGCAATAAATTCAGAGAATTAGAAAAAAAAATTTCAAAACTTACATTCTGATGAATTGGAGAATCTAGAAGAAATGGATACATTCCTAGACAAATATGAATGACCAAAATTGGATTAGAAAGATATAAAACCCTTGAATAGACCAACAGCAGAGAGCAAAATTGAAGCAGTAAGAAAAACCCTACCAAATAAGAAAACCCCATGACTCATTGGATTCACAGATGAATTTTACCATGACTTCAGAGAAGGACTAATATTCCTAAAAGTATTCCATGAAAGAAAGGGAAAGAACACTGCCAATTTCCTTCTTTGAAGTCAGCACTGGGCTAAATAGTGCATGATTTCTCTTATATGAGAAACAAAATATAGCTATTTTAAAGAGCAAATAAAGGAGATGGTAGGAAACAGAAAGGTGGATATTTTGGAGATGGGAAGATGGGGTAAAGAGAGGAGAAGGAGAAAAGGGGAGTGAAAATAATTAAGATTGCAACATGTATCAGTAGCAATTCCCCCCAAAAATGTAATTATGTATCCCAAATATATATAAATAAACTTTAAAAGAAAATATTATGTTTTCACAAATATTTGCACATTGCAAGGAAAGAAACTTTGACTTAGATTAAATAACTTGAAACCCTTTCACAGAGAATAGAATCAGAATCTGAATGAAGTTTTTAGTAACAAAGAATTGTGTCTGTAATTACTCTGTTATATTGTCAGATTAAAAAACAATAAAAAGATACCTTAGCTTCTAAATCAGGGAATTTCAGTTAAAAAAGTGAGTTTCATAAAAATAAAGTCCTTTTTCTCTGAGGAGCTTTTAGGCTTCTTAATAAAGTATTCATGTTAATGATAGTGATACATTTCTAAAGGCTAATGTTGAGGAATTTTAATGCTTATATTCTGTGAGAGGCAGAATTCACTACATACCAAATGTTATAGAAACCATTACTGTTCAAAAAATCATAAGCATAGAGGAAAGTAATGAATTTTAATTCAATAGGTTTTGCCAGACATACCCTTTATTTAGGAATAAATGAGTACCTCACCCATATTGTGAAAAGATTTGTTTATGTTTACAATGAAGCATTTTTGACCAACAATCTTCAGTGTTATTTTTTCCCAATGGAGAGCTGAAGAAAGGACATTGGTTTGGTCTGTAAAAATTCATATTATCTTAAAGAAGAAAACATACTTGATGAAAACCTGAAGAGCAAGTTTATTCAACAATATATGAAAATAATAAAATAGAACATATAAGTTTTTTAAAAATCACTTAAAAATAATCATACCATACTTAAAAGTATAATCTGAAATGCTACAAATACAATATTCTACTGCTTGCTCAGTCAAAACCTTCCACAAAATAAATAGAGGAGGAAACTGACCATTTCATGTTTTGGTTCAAGCACAACAATTCCTAAAATGCACCAGATATCATAAAGACAACAAATGATTAAGTTCTAAAAAGTAAATGAATTTCATCCATATTTAGAAAAGTTAATTGCTTTCTTCACCTCCCTGGAAATGTAGTTATCTTACCTAACCTCCAACTCTTTAGATAATCACACTGTATTTGTGCACCATTTACTTGAACATGTTTCTATAAATGGTTAAGTTATTTCCCCTAGAAAGCTTGACTCCCTAATGCTTATTAAAGCTCATTCTAACTTTTCCATTACTAGAACTTTTGAGAGGTGTAATGAGTATTCAGAGTAAAATCAATCGTGTGCTAGATGTGCAATTATTGGGATCTTTAACATACATGCAATAAGTAAATAAGCACGGAAAAGTCTTGCTGTGAAGGGATTTAAAATAAAATAAATGATGAAACTACAATTGAAGAAGCAGATTATTTCTCACCAGGTGTTTTGGGAATATGGAAACACACTGTAACTTTTTTTTTTTTTACTGCTTATTCTCTGAAACAATTGGAAAATGCCCCAGGAATGACATTAAGACAAATAAATTATCCCACACAAATTTTTAAACCATAAGCAACTTCATTAAAGAGCTTCCCATTGGTAACCTGAACTAAAACAGCTGGCTTAATTGTTGGATATTTTAACCAAAAAAATAAAACTTCTTTTGCAATCAAAATCTCTTTTTCAGATTTATAATGAGTTTCTTTATTTTAAGTGACCCAAAGAAAACAAACCAGCCTAATTAACACTGACAATTGGGTTTTGAGAAAAACCCAATCAAATGTTTGCTTTAAAAATACCCAGGATACTTCATGGTAATATTCATGAGAGGTAGGATTTACTTAGTGCTTGCTGTCACCAGACAGAGTTTGAGTAGATCACCCAAAGAAGACATGAGGCCTCACCTTGGTCCATCCAGGAGGTCTGGGCACAGAAAACAATTTCAGGAAGCATCAGTGAAATGCAAGGGCAGATTAATTAGGGAGTTAGAAAGTGAGAGTGAGAAAGGAGAGGAATAGAAGGGTAAGGGTGCTCTGTAACTGGAAGGGCACACTCTGAGGAAGAGATAGAGACTCCCTGATCACAAAAGAAGGCCAGCCTTTGTGAATTAGTCCAGGCCAGCTAGGTTTGGTCAGTCATCACCTCAGTTTATGGATCTGTAGCTCCAGAGGAATCTTTATGGCTTGAGGGGCAGTCTGGTTCCTTGGGATGATTGCTTTTGCCTGGGAAGGGGACTGACTCCATCCTGACATGGGTAATCACTCCTGCTTTGGGAAGGTGATTGCATCATGGGTAGTCTACAAGGCTGTGCTTTCTCTGGAATTTGAGAGAACTACAGCTCTAGAAAGATGGCTGGAGACTTTTAGGCATAGCTCCAAGAGGAAGGAGGCCTATATGTGGTAAAAGTTGGCAATCATATGTCCTTATAAATTCTGAAAATTACTTTACTTGGAGTCCTCAGGCTTGAAAGGAGATGAGATAGACTAGGTGTGTTTAGGGATAATAAACCCTGTAATATAAATGCTCCTTAAGTGAGTAACATGGCTACTGCAGATCTGAGCAGGGATCTGACTCAAAGTTTTAAGGTAATAAAGGAGATAAAAAATTGACAACAGAGATGCTAAACATAGTACTATAGTTTTCTTGTTTCCTTTCTTTCTTCTATACTAACTCACTTACTACGTGCCAATCACCCTTCTCAATGCTTTATTTCTATTCATTCATTCAGTCCTCTCAAAGAAGTATTATTAGGACTGGCTGGATAACTTCAGGAGATCCATGCAAAGTGAGAATGCAGAGCCCAAATGTATAAGAATGCTTCATTCTTTCTCCAACAGTTTCTTAGGTAATCATGGTAGTTGTTAATTTGTTGTTTAATATTTTGCTCCCTGATACATAGGGAGCCCTGTTTTAAAGATGAGGCGAATTGGGCAAATAATACAAAGCACTTATGTGGACATGGGGTCTGCTTCAGGGAGGGGCACATGACACAATCAGAGCCAATGATATATAATGAGAATCCTGAGAAGAAGACTCACTTTTCTCAAGAGACTTGAATGAGGAGGTTCTGAGGTCTGAAGTTGCTATGCTACCATGATTCTCTTATACCAGACTGAGTCTAAAAGCACTTAAGTAGGACTCAGAACCAAACCAGATATGTAATATATTTTGAATTTTTGGTCAAAATATACTTCCTTAGGTTTTATCAAATATATTAGCCCATAAATCCCATCTGTAGTTGATTTCATCTTAACTTGAATTTTAGGTCTGTTTCAGGGAGTACTAACTGACTCAGATTTATACCATGATATAGGGAAAAGTATAATTTATTTAAATATAAAAGAGAAGAATTGGACAGTTTTTTGTTGCAGCACAGACAGAAATTTGTTTCCTTATTTCTATGTGTTTCTATGAAAATAAACTTGCAGGAAGGCAGCTATTTTTTATTTGTTTTACTATTAGTATTTGATTATAACATTGCCCAATACACCATTTTTTTCCCTTCCTGAAGAGTTTATTGCACATACTATACTTTTAGAACAAGTTGTGACGTCTAGTGAGGAAGTTGCTATGGGAGAGTCTAAAGTTTTAGAAACAGACTCATTAGAGCAGGTATTCTCAATCTTCCTTCTGCTCCCTACACCCCTGAGGGACACTAGGCATACACATCAGAAACAGTAAATTTTAAACAGAGAGCTAGATCTCTTCCTGCTCCTATTGTGAATCTCATCATTAGCAGTAACTATTTTATTGTATTTTTTCCATCAACATGAGAGCTGAGAGCTATTTAATCCCACCTCTGCGAACTTGGCTATAGAAGAAAAATGCAGGATATGTATGCACATGGAATCTTATCTTGAGTATTAACCATGTTCCCTGCTGGGACTATCTGGCGGATTGTTACTGAAATCCCCACTAGGAATATATTTTCATGAAGGATGGAGAAGATTGCTAATAAAACAGTCATCCTCAGGGAAGTACTCCCTATGAGTTTCTAGAAGAGTCCAGCAATTCTAATGATAACATGAAATGTCATTCAGATTTGTGCTCTGGTTCAGCCTCATGGGTGAGTATCTTGTTCAGGAGAGGAAAAAGCTATGATTCCAAAAAGATTGAAATGGCAAGAAGTATCTTCAAAGGAAATAAACATGAGAAAGCAGTAATATAAACTAGGGCACTGGGACTAACAATGGGGATTCAGACTTCAGCAGAGAGCTGTGTAACTGAGCATTGACACACTGAGGACTGAAATACCTCAGCTCCAGTAAGGATGGAACCCATCTTGCAGCAGGAGAGATGGTAAACAACTTAGAAGAGTGGAGGCTGCACTGGGAGGCCCAGTACACGCTGCTCCAGTGACAGCAGGTGCCAAGATAATATGGGAAAAGCAAACAAGACAAGTTCACTCTGACAGAGGACTGAGGGAAAATGGAAGGTTTCAGCAATATTGGATAAGAGAGCCAGGAAAACATAGCTTGCTTTAGTTCATGTGTCTCGATTTTCACTTCCAAAGACAATTCAGCCCAAATAAAACACAATTAATAATGCATATTTTCCCTTTCTCCAATTTACCCTTTCCATTTGTACATAATAGTCAGGTGGCTCAAACCTGCCTCTGCCACAGCCACATACACAAACACACACAGCCCCCCCCCCCCCCGCACACTTTATTTGAGCCCTTGGCTTTTGGCTATTAATATTTGTTCACAATTTCAAGAAGAAATGATGCAGACTGATTATCAAGAAAGAGAATTGCTCTGTTTTCTGTTCCAAGATAGGAACAGGGAGAGACTGCTAATACCAAGGGAGGAAGATTTGCCCAAACTGAGTCAGAGACATTTTCCACAGTTGAATCCTGAGAGAGAAAGTGGCAATGGATACAGTATGTTATTGAAAACTGGTTCATGGCAGGGAGAAAAGAAGGGTAGGGAAAGCTTAGTGAATAATTTTCCATGTGTAAAATAAACTTGTTATTTTAGAATAATGAGTTAACCCCCTTACTCAGTCACAATCCAACAGAAGTACAACATGAAACAAAGAGGCCATGTCTACAGTAAGCAAAGAGCTATCAGGGCCACGAGTGAAAACAAAGAGCCAAGCATCAATGTTCTTTGTAGATGCCAAACCCTGCCCATTCCTCTCTAGTTTATTTATAAGATTTTCGTTTCCTACATCATGGATACTTTAAAGTCATTTTTAATTTAAAAGAGGGAGGAAGGTAAAAAGAGAGGAAAATGGGTGAGAGAGAAAGGGAGGCAATTAGGGAGGGACAGAAAAAGAAGGAAGGAGAGAGGAAGGGAGAAGAGATAAAGGGAGACCAAATGGGCTTAACATTCCTCTTAGCTTTATTAAACTTTATTCTTCATGACTACAGACCCAACTTCCATTTTCTTTGAGGTTTACTTTAGACAACATATATAATTATAATTCTTTCTTTTTGAGAGGCAAATCTTCTACAACCCAGGAGAAGATCTTTTTCCTAGGAATTGGAGCCAACATTTTGAAATGTAATCATCAAGAATTAGGACAAGCCACACTGCATGCAAGGAGGATACAAGTTTGAGCTCAGCCTGAAAGGACAACTAGCAAACACAGATGACCTAATCACTTTGACCTACCTCACCCCACTAACTTTTCTCCACAACTTTTCCATTAGCTTGCTCCAGTATTTAAAAACCCTGCCTACTGTTTTAGCAATTGAGTTAAATCTTTATGCTCTAATCAACAGTCTTGACCTCTATTGTAATAGTCTTTTTTTTTTTTTTTGTACCAGGGATCAAACTCAGGACCTTGCACTTTCGAGACAGGCAGTGGAACTACTGAACTAAATCCCCAGCCCCTGTAATTGTCTTAAATAAAGCATTCCTTGACTGTTTAACTGGTGCAGTTCTCTCTCTCTCTCTATATATAAAGGAAAGATTTCAATTTACAATCTGGAGGTCTGGGTTTACCTTCCACAGAATTGGCTCTGTCCTAAGCTGCCTATAGTAGGTCTATTCTTATCTAACATGGCAAAAGTTTACTGTTATTCCTCTTAAATGTGAGTGGCATCTTAAAAAGAGAGTGGAATCTTTAAAATGATTACAAGAAACAGAATTATGCCAGACAAGATTTCAATCAGCCTGACCCCTCAGCCCTCTTTTTTTTTTTTTTTTTTGTCCTGTTTTCTCTGGGTGTGTGCCTGGTCATCAACTGTTTTCCATGTACTTCTTCAGCGAGTATTTCCTTAGCACTTATTTTATATCAGGTGCTATGATAAACATCAGATATGTTTATCAGCCAGAATAGATTTATAGTAAGGTTCACATTTTTAGGATTAGCACACTCCATTATCTCTTACAAGTTGTTGTATTTTTTTTAAAAAGTGATAAAGTCTTAATCTAAGAAAATTAAAACCTAAGTGGATAATTAAATCAGCCAAAAAAGTGGGAATATTTGAGAGACTGGTTGCTAAAAGGCCTGGGCACAAAACACTGTATCATCTCACTGAAAGGAAATACTATCACACATTATTAAAGATGTCTCCATCAGTCACACAGGGTATAGAAGCATTTTGCTAGAGAATCCAACTATTTTGAATTTATTTCTCTTATTTTCTATGGCAAGAAAATGAGCATGGTTATCAGCATGGCATTTTGTTGATTAAATCAAGTTTCTACACCAAGACAAGTCAAAAATATTTTCGCCCAAAGAACACCTTTAATAGCCTATCATTCATACTTAAGGAAAGAGATAAAAGAGAAAAAAATAAAACTACATTTTGTAAGAGGAAGATAAAATTCCATTGTGTCCAAATATTTCAAGCATAAAACCTTCTGAAATCCACAGTCATCTAATAGCTCATCTCTACAGGAGTAAACTATTGCCTGTTTGAAAAGCAATTAACTCTTTCAAACCTCAAATAATAGGAAGATGTTGTTTATCACTCATTGTGTGGATTAGGCTTGAAGTGTTTGGGACTATAATGCATCCAATTATCCCTCTTTGGAGTTGTTTTTTATCTTTAAATGGGCTTTTGATGCTTTATGACATTTTATCCAACAAAAAGAGGAAAATGTATTATAAATATTTGAGTGTTTCACATTGATAATATCACTGTGTTTTCACCAAATGGTTTTGGCAAACTTCTGCCCCCCGCCCCAAATGACTGTGCACTACCCACAGTACCAAGGGCAACCAAGTAAAAATGTTCGTGTTCTGTAATGAATCCTTCTATTGCTGGAACTCTTTTAAAAACTAAATAAAACAAAAAAGAACCTAAATAAAACCATCCCTTTCTAGGTTTTTAAATGTTATTTTTACAAGTTACTGCAGCATTAAGAAATAGGTAAATGAGAAAGCAGTTTAGTATAAACATTAAGACCATAAGATTCGGAGTCATAAGTACCTGAGATCAAGTCCCAGTTTCACCACTTTGTCCTTGTGTGACCTTGGATAGGTTATCCTGTAAAGTTGTTTTATTGTCCATAAAATAGCCCCATTAAAACCTACCTCAGAGTATTAGTTGGGGAAGGGAAGAAGCTTAACCATGTCTGGCAATATTAAACAACACACTATACATATTACACAATTACATGATTGGCAGCATTTACTATAACTTTGGTCCAGTAAAGTTGATCTGAGATTGTCATTAGAGAAACACAGGACCAGAAAATAAGAAAAGCCATCATCTTATTAGTAAAATACTAGACCACAAGAAAGTGATTTGAGGCTTTGTTTCTGTTATATGAAGTAGAATAAGCTCAAGAGTTTAAACTCCTCCTGAGATGAGCCCTGATCTTGAAGAAATTAGAGAATCAGCCAGTCTAACCTGATAATACTGAGAACACACGACTGAGCTTGCAAAAATATAGTCATGTCAAGATGATGTGAAGCCTCATAATTTAGGATTCTTGGCAAAAACCAGCAAACATATGAATTATAAGAGAAAAGTATTTTTGCAATTTATCATATTCAATTAATAAAATATTTTCTCTACCATGGCAATCTGACTGTAATGAGATACGGAAAGACTGATTGAGAATATGATGGATGACTCAATAGAACAATATACTCAGACTATGTGGCTAACAGACAAGGTGACTCAGGATGCCAACTGTGCAATAGTATACAGTTTCTATCACTACACCACTAGCACAAAAGACAGGGTCTCGTGTCTTTCAGACCATGAGTCTCCAGCTAGTCTTTTATGCACATACTGGAGGAGATGAAAATAGATGGTAAATATTTAAATTTAAAAGAAATTTTTAGGAAAAGACATATCATAATCCTCTGAAAATATTCCCTTGCACTTCAAACAAATTTATCTCATTGTTTTTGCCACTTTCTGAAGCAGGTCTGGAAATTCTTCTATATTCTTATGAGGTATGGTCAGAAATTCAGTGAATGTTGCTGCACTGCATGATCCAACAGAAAGGCTCAGAAAAGCTACTATACTATGTCTTCATCCACCTTATTCACTGGATCTAGCACCACAAGACTTCTTACTCTTTCTCAAAGTCCAAATGAGCATGAAAGGTAAATGTTCTGAGTCAATTCAAGACACTGCGGCTGCCACAACAGCACAAGTAAAGATATTCATAGAAGAATATTTCCCAAATTGCTGCAGATGTGGCAAGAACAATGGAATAATTGTGTTCAAAGTGAGGAAAATTTTAGTAGGATTAATGGCGATGTGCATTTTATTTTAATTTTTTAAATTTAAACATTCAATGCAATTTTTTATCATACCTTCATATGTGTTGGTTGAACTTATCTCAGAAGAAGCACAGAAGAGCTTACTAGCAGAGCTTCTGAAACCAATCTTGCCTAGGTTCATTCTTCACTCTGCCACTTACCAGCTACATGACTTTCAGCAGATTTCCTCTCTCTGCCCCAGTTTTCTCAACTGTACACCAAAATAACCTCAAGTGGCTGTTTTGAATATGAATGAGTTGATAAAAAGACAGCCTTCAGAATCCTATGGACTCACAGTAAAAGGGTATTCAATTTAGTTGTTTTTACCTTTTAGATTTTGTTTCTCATTTTGGCCTTTTTTATCAACATTTACCTTGCATCCAAGGTTTGCCATGCAACCACAATGACCTCCATAACCTCCACTTACTTTTCTAAGTACAATGAATAATAAAGACCTTCCTCCAAAACCTTCAATGATTACCAGATAGGTTCTTCACTTCATCTATGACAAAGTCCATGTGTTTCATTGGTTTTAGTTTTGGTTTGTGGTACTGGGGATTGAATCCAGGGCCTTCACACTGGACTACATCCCCAGCCCTTTTTTATTTATTTTTTAAATTTTGAGACAGGGTCTAGCTAAGTTGCTAACTTAGCCAGACAGGACTTGAACTTGCAAGCCTCCCTGTCAGCCTCCTAGAGCATTAGTATTGCAGATGTGTGCTACCATGGCCACATGACAATGTTCTTATTTGGCCTATCCCTTGGCTGTGTCAAGCTTTTTTTTTGTCAAATCTCCAGTTTGGAATCAGCTAATGATCCAAGCAAATGTTTAAACCATCTTTCTCTCTCCTTTTGGACTATCTCCTCTTCATCCGTCTATTAGACCAAGTTCTAGTTAGTCCTTATCTGATACAATCTCAAAATAATTATTTGACATTCATTCACTGACTAGATGCTGAGAAATCAGAGAAGTATAAGATTTCAGGTACTGGCTAAGAAAGTAGTATTTGAATTATATAAGACAGCCTCAGAATACTTCCAGAGCTACATGTCTTTATAAAGTGCAACCTTAGTTCACATCTCCTGCTACTTAGGAGATCATGCTTTGGATAGCATGACTTTGGATCATTAGCCACAGATGATTTTTCAGAGATGGAATCTGGCCCAAGGGCAGACAATCCACAGTCTGATTTTAAAAAAAAGGATCTACACCATGTAATAAAAAGAGATGATTTGGGCCAATCAGTTTCCCTTGTAAATCTGAACCAATAATGCCTGAATCCATTAGTGATAGGAGGTAAAGTGGAGGATGCTGTGAAGGAGAGTTTTGGACCATAGCAAGCTGTGTTAATTACACATTAATCACCTGAAGTGTTTCATTACTGAAAGGACTCACAGGACTTAAAGAGTTTATTATAAGTGAAGAATATAGTTCAGCAACAGCAGGGGAAAGCTAGGCATTGAGAGGAATTCACAGGGCCCTGACAGATTTATTGCGTCCTCCCTTGTCTGATTTGGGCGACACAGAACAATTCTATTTCCAGGTCTCAAACTATCACCAGTGCACTTGCAAAGCACCAGACACCAGGAAGCCCAAAGTCAGTTCTTAGTAAAGATCTCTGAGAATAAACTATCAGACCATCCTTAACCACTGACATCTTCCTAACCCTAGTCATAAATCTAATTATTATTACTAAACAATGCTGACAGGTTGGCACACTCTGGTCATGGATGTGTGATCATAGAACATCATATATTTTAGTTAAAGCATTCCATAATGTTTGTCAAGGATCACGAACATGGAGAAAAGCAGGGGATGGATGAGACCCGTTGAAGTTAAGCTTTGCTATGCAGTTTTAAATCATAGTTGAGCAGAAATTGAGTAAGCATAGGAAGCTGTTAAGTGGGAAATAGAGCAGAGGAGATGGATGTTAAAACTGAATAAGTGTAGTCAGGAGGTAGGGAGTGGGGGAGATATAAACTGTTAGGGTTTTCTCCATCTTTAATGACTTTCTTTTTTGTTGTGGTTAAATTCTTTTATTGGTACATTTTAGGTATACAAAACAATTACATTTCTCATTGGGAATTGTACCTTTACATAATGCATCTTGGTTCTTATTTTTTTCCCATTCCTAGCCCTCCCTTCACCCCCTCCACCCTTCCCTATTTACAAAGACTTTATTGCTATTTTTTCCATTTCTCATCATTTTTCCTTTCCCTTCTTTCTTTTCCCCTGCCCCTCCCACTATCCCTACCCCTTTGGACCTTTTCTTCCTATTTTGGATTATCAATTATTCATTCTAATCATTGGTACATTTTAGGTATACAGTATAATGACATTCATCATTGGAAATTTGCACCTTTACATAATCTCTGTTGGTTCTTATTTGTCACCCTTGTCCAGCCCTCCCTTCAACCCCTCCAGTCCTCCCTATTTACAAAGATTTTTCTATTTTTCCATTGCCTCATATTAATCCCATTCCCTTCTATCCTTTCCCCTAGCCCTTCCACTTCCTTCCTCTTTGCCCCTTTTCTTCCTATTTCACATTACCTATTATACATTTTAGTCCTTATTTACACTTTCAGTCTCTCACATCAGAAAAACTATTTGGTATTTACACCTGTGTGTCCTATTTACTTCACTTAAGAGTATTGCCTCAATGTGCATCTACTTAGCTATAAATGTCTCTAATTTCTCATTTTTTATGGCTGAGTAGTACTCCATTTTATTAAAAAACCACATTTTCTTGATCCAGTCTCCAGTTGATGGGCATTTGGGCTGTTTCCAAGTTTTAGCTATTACAAACTGTGCTGCTATGAACATGGGTGCACATATATCACTGTGGTGTGATTCTTTTAATTCTTTGGGGAAGATCCCCACCAGGGGAATAGCAGGGTCAAATGGGATGTCCAGTCCTAGTTCTTTGAGGTATCTCCATACTTATTTACACAGTGGTTGCACCAGTCTACACTCCCATCAGCAGTGGAGCAGGGTTCCTCTTTCCCCACAGCCCTGCCAGCATTTGTTATTGGTTGATTTCATGATAGCAGCCATTCTTTCTGGAGTGAAGTGGAATCTCAGCATTGTTTTCATTTGCATCTCTCGAATGACCAGTGATGCTGAACATTTTTCATGTATTTATTTGCTATTTCTACTTCTTTGTCTGAGAAATGTCTGTTCATTTCAGATGCCCATTTTTGGATTGGGTCGTTAAATTAGGGAGGTCTGATTTTTTTTAAGTTCTTTATAGATTCGAGATAGTAGACCTTTGTCTGAGGAAGAGCAGGTGAAGATTTTTTCCCACATTGTGGGTTGTCTCTTCACACTGCTGGTGGTTTCTTTTGCTGTGCAGAAGCCTTTTAATAAGAAGAGATCCCACTTGTTGATTGTTTGTGCTAGTTCATGGGCAACTGAGCTTTTGTTCATAAAATCTTTTCCTACACCGATGTCTTCAAGGGTTCTACCTAACCTCTGTTCCAACTGGTTCAGAGTTTCTATTTTAATATTTAGATCTTTAATCCATTTTGATTTTAGTTTAGTGCATGGTGAGAGATACAGGTCTAGTTT
Organism: Heterocephalus glaber; assembly: GCF_053883595.1. NCBI lineage: Eukaryota > Metazoa > Chordata > Mammalia > Rodentia > Bathyergidae > Heterocephalus > Heterocephalus glaber. The sequence continues at coordinate 23,666,454 of NW_028258145.1, read as the reverse complement.
TAATCTTTGGCAAGTTGAAGCCCAATTTTTCCAGCACCATTTATTAAAGAGGCTATCTTTCCTCCACTGAGGGTGTTTGGCTCCTTTATTGAAGATGAGATGGCTGAGTGTGTCTGTCATTGTTTCTGCATCTTCTAATCTGTTCCACTGGTCCTCAGATCTGTTTCTTTGCCAGTACCATGCTGTCTTTATCACAGTAGCTTTGTAGTAGAGTTGCAGGTTGGGGATTGTGATACCCCCTGCCATGTCTCTGTTACCTAGAATTGCTTTTGCTATTCTGGGTCTCTTGTTCCAAATAAATATTTGGATTGGTTTCTCAAGGTTTGTGAAGCATGCTACTGGGATCTCAATTGGAATTGCATTAAATCTATATAGCAGTTTTGGAAGTATGGCCATTTTCACTATATTAATCCTTCCTACCCAGGAGCAGGGGATGTCTGCCCATTTCCTGATATCATCTTCAATCTCTTTTCAGAGTGTCATAGTTTTCAGAGAAGAGGTCTTTGATTTCTTTTGTTAGGATGATTCCTAAGTATTTCAATTTTTTGGATGCTATTGTGAAAGGAATTATTTGCCCTATTTCTCTCTCAGTGAGTCTGTCATTGGTGTAGAGGAAAGCTATTGATTTTTGTGTGTTGACCTTGTAACCAGCTACTTGACTGAATTTGGTTATTAAGTCTAGAAGACTTTTGGTGGAGTTCTTGGGGTCTTCTACATAGAGTATCATGACATCTGCAAATAATGACAATTTGACTTCTTCATTTCCTATCTTTATTCCTTTTATTTCTTTCTCTTCTCTAATTGCCATGGCTAATATTTCCAGAACTATATTGAACAAGAGTGGTGATAGTGGACATCCTTGTCTTGTTCCTGATTTTAGTGTGAAGGATTTCAGTTTTTGACCATTTAGTATGATATTGGCTGTTGGTTTTTCATAGATGGCTTCTGTCAGTTTGAGGTAGAGACCATCTATTCCAATTTTTTGTAGGATTTTTATCATAAATGCATGTTGGATTCTGTCAAATGCTTTTTCTGCATCTATGGAGATAATCATATGGTTTTTGTCCTTGGCTCTATTAATGTAGTGTATTATGTTGATTGATTTGCATATGTTGAGCCATCCCTACATCCCTGGGATGAATCCCACTTGATCAGGGTGTATGATCTTCTTGATGATCTTCTGCATTCTATTTGCCAGTATCTTATTAAGGATTTTTGCATCTATGTTCTTTAGTGAGATTGGCCTATAGTTCTCCTTTTCGGTTGGGTCTTTCTCTGCTTTGGGGATCAAGGTGATGGTTGCTTCCAGGAATGAATTTGGGAGTATTGCTTCCCTTCCAATTTCAATGAAGAGTGAAACAGTAGTGGCAGCAGTTCCTCTCTAAATGTCTTGTAGAATTCAGCAGTGAAGCCATCAGGACCAGGCTTTTCTTAGTTGATAAGTTTTTAATTATGTTTTCAATCTCCTTGGTTGATATTTGGTCTTTTAGAATTTTTAGGTCTTCTTCGTTCAACTTTGGTACTTCATATGTATCTAGGAATCTGTCCATTTTTTCTGTGTTCCCCATCTTATTGGCGTATAGGTTCTGGAAGTAGGTATTGATGATCCTCTGGATTTCTGCTGGGTCTGTTGTAATTTCACCCTTTTCATTCCTAATTGCATGGGTTTTGGCCTTTTCTTTCCTTTTTCTGATAAGACTGGCTAAGGGTTTGTCAATTTTGTTGATTCCTTCGAAGAAACAACTCTTGGCTACATTGATTTTTTTATATCGTTCTCTTAGTCTCCATTGCATTGATTTCTCCTCTGATCTTTATAATTTCCTCCCTTGTATGAGCTTTGGGGTTGTTCTGCTCTTCTTTTTCTAGAAGCTTGAGGTTCAGCATCAGGTTGTTTAAATGGGCTCATTCTGTTTTCCTAATATGGGTATTCACTGCTATGAATTTCCCTCTTAAGACTGCTTTCATTGTCCCATAGATTCCGATATGTTGTATTGTCATTGTCATTTAATTGAAGGAACTGTCTGATTTCTTCTTTAATTTCCTCTGTGACCCATTGGTTATTCAGAAGTGTGTTGTTCAATTTCCACATGTTTATGAAATTTTTTGAGTTTCTTTTGCTATGGATCTCCAATTTCACTGCACTCTGGTCTGATAACATTCAGGGGATAACTTCAATTCCTTTGCACTTACTTAATCATGTTCTATGTGTGAGTATGTGGTCTATTTTGGAGAATGATCCATGTGCAGCTGAGAAGAATGTGTATTCTGATTATGTGGGGTGGATGACTCTGTAAACATCTGTTAAATTCATTTGTTCAAGAGTTCGACTGAGTTCTAGTATTTCATTACTTATTTTTAGTCTAGTCGATCTATCTATTTGTGACAGCGAGGTGTTGACGTCTCCCACTACAATTGTATTAGTGCATATATAACTTTTCATGTCTGATAGTATTTGTTTTATATAGTTGGGTGCACTAGTGTTTGGTGCATAGATATTTATGATTGTCATCTCTTCCTCTTGGATTCTTCCTTTTACAAGGATGTAGTGTTCTTCTTCATCTCTCTTAATCAGTGTTGGTTTGAAATCTACCTGATCTGCAAAGAGGATAGCTACTCTTGCTTTTTTTCAGGTTCCTGTCTCATGGAGTATTGTTTTCCATCCTTTAACTTTCAGTCTAGGAGTTTCTTTTTGAATTAAGTGTGTTTCTTGTATGCAGCATTTTGTTGGATTTTGCTTCTTGATCCATTCTGCCAGTCTATTTCTTTTGATTGGTGAATTGAGACCATTAACATTGATAGTTATAACTGAAATATATTGACTTGTCATTGCAATGATCTTTTCTTTTTGTTGGGTTCTCCCCCTTTACATTTAATTTCTTGTCATGCCAGATGGGTTCATTCTGCTTTGCTTCCTGGGGTTGTGATCCTCAATGTCTGTTCCTAGGATATTGTGTAAAATTCTTTGGAGTGCTGGTTTGGTATTCAGGAAGTTCCTAAGGTGCTCTTTCTCATAAAAGTATCTTATTTCTCCATCCATTTTGAAAGATAGTTTTGCAGGGTACATCAATCTGTGTTGGAAGCGGTTTTCTTTTAGGGCTTGGAATATGTCACTCCAAGCTCTTCTTGCCTTGATGGTTTGTGTTGAGAAGTCTGCTGTGATTCTGATGGGCTTTCCTTTGTATGTGATTTGTTTCTTTTCTCTGACTGCTTGGAGAACTCTGTGCTTCTGTTTTGTTTCTGGAATCTTAACAATTATATGCCTATGTGTAGATTTTTTTTGATCCAGGCTATTTGGAGTCCTTTATGCCTCACTTATCTGTATGTCAAGCTCTTTTCCCCTGCTTGGGAAGTTTTCTGCCATTATTTCTGTGAAGAGATTTTTTTATGTCATCTGCCCTGTCTCCTGTTTCTTCATTGAGCCCAATCAGTCTTATGTTATTCTTCTTTGCATCATCTAGCAGCTGCTGGATTGATTTCTCATGTTCCCTTATAATTTTGAAGCAATGTTTCTTTTCCTGGTCACTAATTGCAATCTTATCTTCTGTATCTGAAATTCTGTCCTCACATTGGCTCATTCTGCTGTGTAGACTTTCAATGGAGTTTTTCATCTCCTGGAAATCTATTTGCATTTGTTTTATGGATTCCATTCGTTTCTTATGTTGGGATTCCATCATGTTCCTGAGCTCCTCTCTAGATTTATTAATCATGTCTTGCACTAGGGGCACAATTTCTCCTGTTATCTGAGAATTTATTTCTGATTTCATTCCCTTTTGTTGCCAGTTCAGTGGGTCCAGGTGGTTGAGTATCCCAGTGTTGCATCTCATTTTCCTTTGTGGTTGCTGTAGGTGATCTGGAAGTCTGGTTTTGAGAATTATTTACATATTTTCTCATTTCAACTGGGGCAGGGTCTGTTAGTGCCTGCAGGGATTACCTCCTCTGAGCTGGGAGAGGTGGGACAGGGGCCGGGAGCAGCAGTAGGGATGGTGACTCAAAAGCCCTTTCCTGTGGGCTCGGAGCAGTGGGAGGGATGGTGGCTGGGAAGCCCCTTCCTCTGGACCAGGAGCAGCTGGACGGTGGCTCAGAAGCCTCTACCTCTGGGCCAGGAGCAGCGGGACTCAGTACCTTGGTCTGGTGGTCTAGTGTCCTCTGCGTCTTTGTAGTGTGGAATCAGGTGGCTGCCTGTCTGCAGCGGGATTATTCGGCATCTTCCACGTTACTCAGGACCTCGGTAGGGCGTGCATAGACCTGCCTGTCTGCAGCGGGCTGATTCCATGTGTTCTGTGTGACTCAGGACCTTGGTAGGGCATGGGCAGACCTGCCTGTCTCCTGATTTGTTTCTTTTCTCTAACTGCTTGTAGAACTCTTTTCTTCTGTTGAGTTTCTGGAATCTTAACAATTATATGCCTATGTGTAGATTTTTTTTAATCAAGTCTATTTGGAGTCCTATATGCCTCCCTTATCTGTATGTCAAGTTCTTTTCCCCTGCTTGGGAAATTTTCTGCCATGACTTCTGCGAAGAAGTTTTTTATGTCATCTGCACTCTCTCCTGTTTCTTCTATGACTCCAATCAGTCTTATGTTGTTCTTCTTTGCATCATCTAGCAGCTGCTGGATTGATTTTTCATGTTCCCTTATAATGTTGAAGCAATTTTTATTTTCCTGGTCATTAATTGCAATCTTATCTTCTGTATCTGAAATTCTGTCCTCACATTGGCTCATTCTTCTGTGTAGACTTTCAATGGAGTTTTTCATCTCCTGGAATCTATTTGCATCTGTTTTATGGATTCCATTTGTTTCCTATGTTGGGATTCCATCATGTTCCTGAGCTCCTCTCTAGATTTATTAATCATGTCTTGCACTAGGAGCACAATTTCTCCTGTTATCTGAGAAATTATTTCTGATTTCATTTTTTCCAGATCCCCTTTTGTTGCCAGTTCAGTGGGTTCAGGTGGTTGAGTATCAGAGTGTTCTATCTCATTTCCCTTTGGGGTTGCCATAGCTGATCTGGAAGTCTGGTTTTGAGACTTATTTATGTGTTTTCTTATTTTGACTGGTGGGGCATTGGGGTGCTGTTGGCGTCTGCGTGGCTCACCTCCTCTGAGCTAGCAGAGGTGGGACAGAGTCCAGGAGCGGTGGTAGGCATGGTGGCCAGGAAGCCCCTTCCCCTGAGCTGGTAGCGGTGGGACAGAAGGTGACCCAAAAGCCCTTTCTTCTGGTCCAGAAGTAGAGGGAGGGATGGTGGCCAGGAACCCCCTTCCTCTGGACCAGGAGCAGTGGGAAAGCATCTCAGAAGCCTGTACCTCTGGGCCAGGATTGGCAGGAGGGATGGTGGCCCAGAAGCCCCTTCCTCTGGGCTGGGAGCGGTAGGACAGAAGGCAACCCAAAAGCCCTTTCCTCTGGGCTGGGAGCAGCGGGAGGGATGGTGCCCGGAAAGCCCCTTCCTCTGGACCAGGAGCAGTGCAATGATAGCTCAGAAGCCCCTACCTCTGGCCCGGGAGTGGCAGGACAGAATGTGGCCCCAAAGCCCTTTTCTCTGGGCTGGGAGCGGCAGGAGGGATGGTGTCCGGGAAGCCCTTTCCTCTGTACCAGGAGCAGTGGGACAGCATCTCAGAAGCCCCTTCCTCTGGGCTGCACCATTGCTGTAGTTTCTAGGGAAAAATACTGTGTTGCTTCTTCATTATCCAGAAACTAGAGGAAATGTCTTGTCATCCTCCAGTACTTCACACACATCCTATAGCACTAACACCTTTTTCCGACAATGCACAGTACAGAACAGCACTGAGGTGTTGTCTCAGAAAATCTTTCTTAGGTTTTAGTCCACTATCGTCAGAACTTCTGGCTTGTGTTGTAAAAACACAGGCAATTAAGTATTATGAAAAAGTGGGTCATACACCACTGAGAAACAACCACACTGCCCCAAAAGCAAACTCCAAATGTTTAATGACTTTCTAAGCCCCTCTTCAGTTTTTCCCTATCAAAGTAAGTGTAGTAAGTGGCTATTCTTTTCAAAACATATACAACTAAACAACACACCAGTGATATCTTTCTAGGCATGGCAAGTAGATATCTGAGTCTGAGCTTCTTTTTATCCTTATTTTTAATTAGTATTATTTTAGTTGATAAATCATAATTCTACACATTTTTAGGGTACAATGGGATGTTTCAAAAGACAAATGGTAAGGTTTGAAAGAGCAAATAAATCACATCCCTTCCACCTTGGATTCTGAACTCACTGAGAAGTTCATGGAAATATACAGATAGAGATCAAAATACTTTTTTATAGTAGGAAACAAAGTAGAATAGAGTAGAATGGACATGCTCTTCAGGCAACAGTTAGAAGGAAAATCTAGAAATATTATATTTGACTCCTCATGCCTAGTTCTCTTTGTGAACTAAAGCAACTAAATCAATCCTTCCTCCTTGGAAAACTATGATTTAAATGGTTAGACATGGAAAAAATAACAAAAGCAAAGCATTGTTGAAAGTGAAGTCCTCTCACTGATACATGAAAACAGAAATACTAAAATTTCCCTGACAAGGAAAAATAATAGACATGATAGAAAATATTAGCAATCCATTAATATGTCACAGAAAGGATGTTTTCTTTAAATGAAGTTCTCTTTGTTCAGCTGTTCCCTGATAGCTGGCCCCTGAAGTTTCCTCAAATTCATCCACATATAATAATGTGCCCTAATAGAAGGGCAAAGGTCACCCAGCCCTACCCAAGTAATTTACCTTATATAACAAAACACTATACATGAAATTCTAAACAAAGAGGGTATAACCATATCCCTGATGGTATCTAACATTCTTTGAGTTTAGATAGAAGGATTTGCTCATGAAAATCAGCCTGCCTCTTTGCACTTTTGTAGCAAACAAAAAAACTAGTTATGGACACAACTCAATGACTGTTCTGGAATTAATCAGCTTCCCTCCACATTAGTCTCCCATTTATCTTGGGGCTTCCAAGATTCTTTCTGACACCACAATTAGGGAAGCTGAAATACCAACATAAAAGCATCTACAATAGTCACTTCTCTACAGTTAGAAGCACAGATTATTAGGGGAAATTTAACAGACTGCCTGCAGAGATGTGTCTTCCAGTCCCTGGTAAGAGCATCTTTGCATAGAATATTGTAAGGAGTACTAATTGGCTGCCCTGGTGTGCCCAGCCCTACACTGCACCAGAGTTCTGGAGATGATCATGTTAAGAAACAAAATATAAAGGTTTTATTTCAAAAGTGAATGCAAATGCCAAAGAATAGCCATATAGGAAATTTATGTAATGTAAAAAACTAATACTGATCTAATTCTAAATCTCTAGCTTCTCATACAATTTAAGGTGTACAACTTGCCAAAATGCAAGAAGACAAACAAATACGTTCTACAAAAAAATGAAGTAAAACAAAGGAAACAACAAATTTGATCTTATAGACTTGCCTCTCTATAGTGATACCTGACCTGTTTGCATGAAAGACTTCCATTTTCCCATAATTTCACTTATTTCCATGCAAAAGCTAGCCTGGTAGGAAAGCCTCTCACAGAAGGCCCAGTAAGAGAACTTACAGTTTTGAAGTTTTCATGTACCAACTGCTATCAAATTTCAACTTGCTCTCTTCCCTATAATAATAATTTCTTCATTTTATGTCCTGGTTTAGAAAAACATAGTTGTAGTGGGGACTCTGCCATTTGCTATAGTGCAATTCTTCTGAAATCCTGTAGTCAAAGATAGACTGTAGGATATTTTTCTCCTTTTTAACACAACTGTAATGTATCTCATTATACCTAAGCTTATCTGATGTCTGTGTTCACCTATTTTACTCTGTGATAGGTTATATTAGTCAGCTTTCTGTTGCTGTGACATTATACCAGAGAAAATCAACTTATAATGAGAAAAAGTTTATTTTGGCTCATGGCTTCAGAGGATTTAGTTCACGCTCACTTGACCCTGTTGCTTTGGGGGCAGCATAGTATATAATGGTAGTATTGAGTGGCAGAGGAGGCTGGTCACTTTATTTTGGCCTGGAAGTGAAAGATACTAGAAAGTGTGGAGATCCTACTATCCCTTTGAATGACCTAATTTCTTCCAGCTAGTCCCTTCCTTTTAAAAATTTCAACATCTCCTACTAGTGTCATTGGCTAACAACCAAGCTTTCAGCATCTGGACCTTTGGGGAACTTTTAAGATCCAAACCTAACATTCTGTGTCTGAAATCCAAAGACTTATCTCCATTCAAAATACCATTCAAAATACATTCAGTTCATGTATAATTGATATTGTGCAATAGGAAGAAAAGGTCTAAAGGAGTAGGGGAAGTGGGAGGGGTAGGGGAAAGGAAAGAAGGGAAAAGAAAAAATATGAGAAAAGGAAAAAAATGGAAACAAAGTCTTTGTAAATAGGGAAGGGTGGAGGGGGTGAAGGAAGGGCAGGGGAATGGGGAAAATATAAGAACCAAGATACATCATGCAAAGGTACAAGATCCCAATGATGAATGTAACTGTATTGTATACCTAAAATGTACCGATAAACTTAATGAAAACAAACAACAACAAAAACAACAACAAAACACAAAATACATTTAGTCCATATCGAAGAGCCACCCATGCTTAATGCTTACCTGTTTAAGCATTGTTGAAAAGTTCAAGTTCAAAGTCTCTTCTGAGATTCAAGGCACATTCTCATCCAGGAACACCTATGTAAATTAGAAAAGAAGCTATTTGTGTATTTCTGAGATATAATGACATATCATATAATGACATAAGGCAAAAATTCCCATTTAAGTAGAAATAGGGTCACAGAAAGGATGAATTAGACCAAAGCAAGACTGAAACCTTACAGGATACACATTATATCCTGTTTCCATGTCTGACATTCACACTCACTGCAGCAGAATGTGGGCGCCAAAGAGCTGGAGCATCCCCAACCCTACTTTCTGGTTATATCGTATGTGGTCACCATCTGGGAGTGGCTCTGCTCACTGTCCACAGCTTTTCCAAGAAGGTATTTCATGTTCCTGGCATGTTTAACTTTCTGGCGTCTCCACTGCATCTTCAGCTTCACTCTCACAGGTTCACACCTCACACTCTCAGGGGCTGCTTGCAGGGACTTAGACCTTGTCACATATGGCATGGCTTCTCAGGCTTTGCTTTGAAACTTCAGAAGAACCCTGCATGACCCATCAACCCTTGCATTCTACCTGCCTGAAAAACCAGCTTCATGTGGACAATGCAAAAGTCTGTTGCCTGTGTGTACTTGTGCCATGGCCACAGTAGCCTCTGATTACTGAGACAGATGAGCAAGGGAAAAGGAACTCAGGGAAAACAATCCCCTAGTGTTCAGCAGGCCTCCCTTGGGGAGCTCTTTTCTCAAAGGAGTCTTTGGACTAACTTTAAACATTTACACCTATGAGAGCCTGTGATAGAATTTTGTCAGTCTCTGAGGTGACCTCAGAAACTTCTTGTAGTGTCTTGGTGAAAAGGATTTGGCACTGTGTGTGGGCACTGCAGAGCTACACTCCTGGTCCTTGGCACTCATCACACCCTCATTGAACATAACTCTAAACTTCTCCTGTTTTGGAAAATCTGAGTTTTTCAAATCTTTCTCCTTTTGCATTTCACTCCTGTTCTCATTGTAAATCTAGCTAAAAACAGCCAGTACTATCTATGCCACAGGCTGAATGCTGTGTTGCCTAGAAATTTCCTCTGCCAGAATACTCAGTACCCCACAATATCCCAGGATATGAACAAAATGTAGAAATGTTCTTTGCCAGAATGTAACAAAAGTGGCCTCTGATGTAATTCCCACTGATTTTTCAGAAAAAAATGGGTAGAAAGTACATAGGTAGCACAGGAAAAAAAAGACTAAAAAAAACACATTAAGTATTACCTGTGTTTCTATGTTTGTGGCAAGATACCCATTTTTTGAAAAAATTATTGCTCTTTAGATTTTAATTGTTTCATATAACTATATAGTATTTTTATAATGTAAATTAAATATATAGATATTACAATTGTTATATCATATTACATAACAAGTATAATAACCAAATGGATATATATTTTTCAATAAGTCCTGAAACAGGTTAATATAAAAACACAATATAGAATTTTATTCATTATTCCAGAAATAGAGTGAGCAAATTTTCTACTATGAGGATTTCTCATTGAACATTCATTTTTCCTATCTCTCAACATGAAGAATAAATATAATTAGACTTGTATTTATTCTCTGCCACAATATGAGATATATAAAATTATTTAATATATAACATGGAGCATGTCAAAATAGACATATTAGTAATCTGTCATTTAGGCTAAAGAAGGTAGAACCATAAAGAACAGTCTTAACAGAAAACCCTTTTGAGAGGTGGCAATATTTTTAACTGGTGCACCACAAAAAAATCCTGAGTTATTGACTACTCCCAAGTTTAGACCACGGCATTCTATATTGTGATTTATAATTTTAAATGGACTGAACTGAACAATCACCCCTCCCAGGAGAGTTAGAATCAAATCCATCACAGATAATTAAGGTAACCAATCAATACTTCTAAGAAAAATACAATTCTCAAAAGTAGGTCAAAACAGGTTAAGGACAAACACCCAAATAAAACACCTTCCCTCCTTCTCACTATGTGGAGAGACAACCCTGAATATTGTTGTTATAAAATGTTACATAATTAAAACACAGATTAAGCAACCTATAAAAAACGATGCACAAGTAGTCTCATGTTACATTTTAATAAAAAGCATTAAAAGTAAGATCTAAATTGTGCATATCAGCCTTTTTATGTTAAAGATAAATTACTATTCCTAAAGGATTGTAATTCTGATTTATACTACTAAGAAAGAAAGAAAGAAAGAAAAGAAAGAAAGAAAGAAAGAAAGAAAAGAAAAAGAAAAAAATGACATTTATTAAGGACATATTTATAAATGTGAAAATAGTGTTCAAGCTGGGGTGTTATGGCATTTCTAGGAGGTTGAGGACATGTGTGAGGTTAAGAGACATAGTAAAAAAGAAACAGTTTTCAGGCTCAGGTCCTCTCCTGCTGACATACTAGTCCTCTTACTGAATTCTAGGCCCACCATCCTCCCCAATATTTGTTCCACTTTCCTCTCACTCACCCTGCTCTTCCTACTCAAATCATCTTTCAAGATGTAGGATAAAACATTCCTTTCCTGCAACTACTCCCTACTACACCATCCCAAAGTGATTTCTGCTTTCAGTGACCCTTACAGACTCACTCTCTACTTCTATGTGAACATGGTCAGATCCTACTTGTAGATGGTAAAACCTCAATTCAACTGTGAGCTGTTTGAAAGCAAGCATTCTGTTGATATTTTTCTGAATTTCCATATTGTCTAATAAACTGTTTCTGACCATCTGAAAGCCTTTAATTATATCTATAGTTATAGCTCCTTTGTTATCCAACTACTCTCATTTAACTTTCAGTTATTATCAGGTGGTTGCCATGTTAGATCATGTATATCATGAAAACATCAGCAAACAGTGGAATTGAGGTTATAGCCCAAGCAATATTCCTGAGACTAGGTGATATAAAGAGGTTTACTTAGCTCACATTTCTGAAGGCTGAAAACCCAAGATTGGGCAGCTTCACTGGTTCAGCTTGCGGTGAGAGTCTTTCAGCTACATCACAGCATACTGGATGAGAGACTTGTGAGAGGGACAGAACAGTGACCAGGCAAGACAGGAAGCAAGAGTAATTCATGGCCAGACATGCTCTTCTCACCCTCATGGGAACTGACTGGGGTCCCTAAGGAACTACAGTAATCTCCTGCAATGGTTGCCCTCCCAATAACCTAATTGCCTTCCACTATACCCCATCTCTTAAAAATTACACCACTTCTCAAGATTGAGACAGGTCTTCTAGCATAAGGACCTCTGGGGACACACTCAAACCATATTCAAGCAATAGCAGTACCCTTGACAGCTCATACAAAAGGCTTTTCTCCATGATAGCAGAGGATGATTTTAGGACATATTTCAGATTATTTAATTTAGCCTTAAGGGAGGCTTTCTGGTGATGTTTCAGAGTTGACACCTAAAAAAAAGATGAGAAGGGAAGGGTGTTCAAAATAGTTGTCAAAAGTACAAAGTACTGACACAAGAGAGAACCAGCAACTCTGATCAGGGAACTAAAATAAGTTGGAGTATGAAGCACAAGAAGGAAAGTGGCAGATGTAGGGCAGTGTTACATTTCTGTAATCTCAGCTATTTCAGATACTGAAGGAGGATTTCAAATTCAAGGCCATCCTGGGCAAGCGAAAGAAATCCTGTCTCAAAAAGGCCCCATCAGAATAAGGGCCGGGGATTTAGCTCAGTGGTTCCACCTCCTGCCTTGAAAGCACAAGGTCTGAGTTCAATCCCTGGTACAAACAAACAAACAAATAAGTCAAAAACCAGAAAAAACAAAACAAAAACACAAAAACATTGGGGACATAGCTCAGTGTGAGTTCCTGAGTTCAATTCTCAGTGGGAGGGAAAAAAAAGCATGAGAGCAACCTAGCACCTAGAGGTCAGATCATGTTTTCTAAAATCCTTTCTCCAATAAAAGGAATCACGTTTCTTAAAAAAACTGTTGACTGTATGATAGGTACAGGAAATACACAAGATGATCCTGGAACATTTTATTGCATTAGCCAAAAAATAGAGCTTTAAAAAAAATAACGCATTATTGGGAGCAAGTCAAAGTGATACAGAAGATAATTTAAAGGGAACCCAGTGACCAAAGCTAGAAAGATTTGAGCAAAAAAATCAATAAAGACGTATTGAATTACAACCCAAAATATAAAATAAATATCTGTGAATCCATATTTATATAAATAAATTATTTAATAAATGTTAGAAATTTTTACAAATCACCCCCAGAGCCACAAGTTGTCCCCGTATTACAATTGGGAGCAGGGCCTTACTACTCTGTCATCACTGGTACTGGATGGATGCCATTTGCCCCAAAGAAGGATGGGATCTTGGGTGAGGCAGTGAGTTCTGGCAAAGGCGTAGCCAGGAAAGACTAACTGCTTAGGCCAACAGACCCTTTGTCCTGAGTGGGAAATTTTTGTAGCACATCCTGCCATCTGGTAGGATTGACATTGTCACCTCCATATTTGATCTTTTCAATCTTTTCTGAGCTGGCCTGAACTTCCTCATATGTTGATGCTCATAGCTGATGATGTCATCTAGATTGTTTACTTAAATTTAAACTTTCATTTCTGCTCCCCATTCCTCCTTTGCTTTGTGATGATGTCTAAAAGGAAAAGTATTTAGGGCTTTATGGGGAATGACTGAGTGTATTTCTACTACATTGTGCAAATATTTGCAATTGTTGAGCACCACTTAAGGACCCTAAAGAAAGGGTCTAGTACCCTATAATCTTAAGAAAATTCCCACCAACAGAACATTTACCCTGAATTCAGAAAAGATTTGGAAGTATGATGAATGGCAGTGAGCCAGACAGGTGATTGATCATTTAAATGGAGAATGATAGGCAAAATTCTCCAATCATCTTACCGTGAAAATTCATCTTTTACAATCACAAAAACATTAGAAGTTATTACCATCACCTCCTACACAGACCAAGTTCCACCAGGAAACTCTTTTCCCAGATGGACTCTAGGTCCATAAGGACACAATGTGCCAAGTGAAGACCCTTAAAACAATGGGCTAGGGTCCACTCACGGGTGCCATGAGATCTATTAGTTTCATTCAAAGAGTAATTTTTAAACAATATCACAGAGGCTCTTAGAAGTCTATTGACCTTCAGATAATTAGTCTTCCCTTTTTATTAAGTTGCAGGTAAGACATTATACAATATACAGTATTTCTGTTCATTTTCTAAGAATAACAGATCAACTCTTAAGAAGTAGCTTAGATGAGTAAACGGTTGTTAAAAAACAAAATAGTAATAAAAGTGAGGCTATGAAATAGGCAATACACCACATAAATTACCAAAATTAGGTAATAAATTACCAAAATAGGTCTACTCAAATGATTATAAGACTTATGACCCAGTTAATACAGGTTGCATATTTTTCATTTGAAGTGCTTAGGACCAGAAATGTTCCAGATTTCAGAACTTTTCTGATTTTGGAATATTTGCATATACATAATCAGATACATTGTGGATGAAACCAAAGTCTAACAATAAATTTATGTTTCATTTTTACCTTGTGCAAAGAGCTGAAGGTAATCATATATGTTTTAATAATTTTGCAAGTGAAACAAAGTTTCATGGTGTGGAATCTCTCTGTGGTTCTATGTGTGCTCTTACAAGGTTGTAAAGTTTGGAGTATTTCAGATTTTTGGGTTAGGTATGGTCAGTCTATAACAGACAATAGGTTTAGAACAAGAAAGACTAGTAGCAAATAAGCTGTGAAGTAATAAGCTGTGAAGTACATGAACCTGAAGTTTCACGGCATCTCATTACTACCTCACCATAGATCCCTCCAAAAGGCCTATACTGACTTTCAAAATTTTGTATACTTTTTCATAAAGAGGACCCAAAAGTTGACCAACAAAACCTGAATACCATCACTGGTTGAAGCATACAGTCAGAGAAAATCTATTACTTTATCAAAATATGAGGTTATGTATGGTGGTGGTTTCCCATACAAAAGTCCTATTCTGATGTTCTGACAAAATATCACAGAATGCACCTCTGTGTTATTAAATATGAAAGTCAGTTCTGAGAAATGTCATCAATGGAAGGCAAATTTGCCATGCAAATTAAAAACTGAATATATGTGAAAATAATTTAGGAAAAGAAAAAGTGTTTTAAAACTCACTATTTTAAAGTGATATTTAATTGAGCACCTACTTTGGACCAGGTACAGTATTAATCTATCAACAAGTAAACTTCAAATGGACAGGAGACCTCAAGTGAGAGGAAGCAGCTTATTTTTGAAACACGAATAGTCAATATGCAAAAACCACACCTTCAACAGATGAGTCTATAGTTCTGCAAATTTGAAGTGAACAAAGATAAAAAGATTTCTAAAGAAACATCTATGCATCACAGGGTCTGTTCCTCCATGTCATAATTTCTATCTGTTTGGCCCTACATATAAGTCACACTCTTCTTTGAGGGCTAATTACTTTTGGGTCACTATGCTGCATATGGAAAGCATCAAAGGCAAAGAAAAGCAAGTGATGTAGTAGTTACAAGTAAAACATTCATTCATTCAACAAATGTGTATTGAGCACAGTGCATACATATTATGTGCAAAGCACTATGCTATGTGATAGACATGAAAGCGGCCTTTCCCTTCACAGTCTTGAGGAGCAGAAAATTAAAAAAACAATAGAATATATTGGGATAAGTTTTACGAAATGAGATATGCAGTGTGTTTTGAAAGTACATGGGAGGAGGCTTAACTCAGAATTACTAGAGTATAAGTAGAAGGCAAAACTTCCAGGTAAATGATATTTGATTTGGACCCATAAAAAATTAAAGAGAACAACCATTCCCTAGGCATTGAAAAATGGTCACAACATTCAGAACATAGAGTGAAGTGGGAGCAGATAGAAGGGGAGAACAAAAATAAAACATTTGCCACTGCATTTAAAAGAGTTTAAAATTGACCTAAAGACAATAAGAGGGAAGATGCTATGATGTTTAGAAGCAGCTTTGAATTAATTTTCCATCTCTTATAAAAATTAGATGATGTAAGCTAATGCATATTATTTAACTTGTCAGAGCCTCAATTTTTCATCAGTAACGAATAAATAATAACTTCTTAAGCCATGTTGTATGAATCAAATTAGATAATAAATGGGAAAACCCTGTGCAAAAAATGTAGACATGCTCTACCGCTATAAGGAGCCATTATTGCATGAATGATTGCAGATCGTGCTTAGCAAATGACACCACTATTGAAGACAAAGTGCAGCGACATCCAAAGGCTACTCAGCCAAGAGGATATATGTGTTCTTCAATGGAGTTGATGTATGGTGCAGAATGAAGTCTGATGGCGCAGCCAGAACAGTCAGCACATTCTACTGCATCACAACACGTGGCACAGTAATGCAACTGGGGTGCTTCTAGCTCCAGAAGGGCCCAAAGGTATACAGAAGGACTCTCCTTGCTGAATTCACACATTTGCAATGCATTCATGCATTTTGGAAAGGTTGTTTGTGTAATGCGATGAAGATTATTTTTCTGAATCAAAAGGATAACCCTACCTGGTGTGGTGGTATGCATTTGTGATCCTAGCTACTTAGGAGGCTGTGGCAGGAGGATCACATGAGCCCAGGATCTCAAGGCCAACCTAGACATACAATGAAGTTCTCTATATTGAAAGAAAGGAAGAAAGAAAGAGAGAGAGAGAAAGAAAAAGAAAGAAAGAGAGAGAGAGAAAGAAAGAAAAAGAAAGAAAGAAAGAAAGAAAGAAAGAAAGAGAGGTGGGAGAGAGGGAGGACGGAAGGAAAGTAGGGTGGGAGAAAGAAGGGGAGAACCCTGATACATTAGGATTTAATAATCACCATAGCAAATTTAGGGCTCCTCTTCCTCTTTCTCATTTTCTATCATCTATCTTTCTATTCATCTATCTATCTATCTAAAATTTAATTTAGCATAACAATGATCCTATAGGGTTGAAACAAACATTAGCTCCATTTGAGGAACCTGAGCCTGGGCCAAAATATGATGCTTGCCTAATATCACACCAGCAGTGAATGCTAGAGATGGTATTTGAACCCATTATTCCCTGACTCCTGTATCATCCACCTCCTTACAGAGCAAGATTCTGTACCAGAAAAAGTAGAGACTTGTTCTTCTGGGTTAAAATGAAGACTCCTTTGCAGCCATTCCCAATTCATCACTATGTTATCTGTCAAGACAAGGGAAAAAGGCGACAAAACTACTAAAACAGTTTGAAACTTAAGACACATAGCATAGTACAAGTATCCAGAAAGAAGATTCATTCAATATAAAATCATATGGCTCTTAGCCAGGTGTGATGGCGCATGCCTGTAATCGCAGGACTCAGGAGGATCACAGAGAGTTTGAGGCCAGCCTGGGCTACACAGTGAGTTCAAGCCCAGTCTATTCTACATAGTGAGATCCTGCCTCAAAAAAAATTATAATGATCTTGATTTAGAAAAATTGCCTCAAGCTTTGTCTCATGAAACTGAGTGTAAATTATCCCTTACTGCCTTGGGCCTCTTTCAAAGTCTTAAAAATATATCTTTCTGTGCCCCAAATTATACAGTATTTCACTTTGAAAGATAATGAGATTGATGAGGCATTTCTGCAAACATAACATACTTGGATTTTAGCCTGACATCAGAAAAGGTGTTTTATTTTAGCCTTGTGGGTAAGTTGAGGAAACATGAACTAGCAACTTTAAAGTACAAATAATTCAACTCACACTAGCTAGGAAATGTTTAACAGACTGACAGACACCTATATCACTAATTTGTATCACAGTAGCTGGCATATATTAATATTCTGAAAGAGAAAACATTTGCCAAATATAAAATGATAGCAAGTGAGGAATTTTAGCTCACTGGTTTAATTGCACAATTGTGTCCTTCTAAGTACTGGATACTACAAAATGTTAAAAGGGACAAACACAAGTTCCACTATGATATTTAAAACTAGGTACAACAGCAGTGGAGGAAGATTCACTGATGATCAATTAACAAGAGTGCTCTTCAGAAAACACAGTTGACAGGAAGCCGATAGGCCTCAGCAGGCCACAGGGTAGAGATGTCAAAGTAGATGACAATTCAATTGTTTCAATAGAACAATAGCATCTATGACTCAGAAGCAAGAATCTGGCTCACAAATGCAATAAGGTGTCCTTCCAGTGCTTTACCCATAAGGACATAGGTAACAAACTAGTCATAGCAAACAGGCTGATCAGGAAAGAAGTACAAGTACATAATTAGGAGGTCAAGAAATTCTAATAAAGAACTATGATCTTTAAATTCAAAAACACAAGGCAACTCTCCTGCTTCTTTGCTTCTTTTGATAGTAAATCTGTCTTCATCTATGTATAAAGTTTGGCAATGTTGAGGTGGTAGTAGAAATTAGATAGACTTGGAGAATGCACTGTGATAATGAATGAATACCTTGATAAAATCTATGAAATTTTTCATCTGTATAAGGATTGAAACATCATATGACTTTTTCTCACAGGGCTCATTGGCTCTAAGAGCTTAAGAAAATCATCAGAGTTGTATAAATACCTTTTCTACAATAATCTGAACCTCAAGGAACCTTCCATGTAAAAGACAAGCTCCTCATTCTGGTAAAGAAAGATATTCAATAAATAATTAATTTGGTTGATAAATGATTGAAAGTTATTTATTCCACAAGGGTAGATGGGGCAGCAATGTTTTTACTAGGCTCTCTTAAACTTGTACTTTTGAGTCTGTTAAAAATACATGTATCAGATGGAGGGTTAAATGAGAGTAACTTTCTATCATGAGATTCTTAATAATTACAAATATGTCTAATGAGGAATTTGGGGAATGACAGACCCACACATATAGGCGAGTATGAATACGGAATCTGAGCCAATTATGTCACAACTATAGAGACTCCTCCCAACAGCTCTGGACAGGCCACAGAATCGCCTTAAACAGAATCTCAGCCCACATCTTCAGATCCCCTTATGATTTTCTCTCCCTTACTGCCTACTTTGAACCTAGCTGTCTTATATGTTAAGGTAGCCTTAGTATGAAAGATTTCTCTGAAAATGTGTTAAAGGGCTGGGGATGTAGCTCAATGGGACAGCACTTACCTAGTGAGCACAAGTCCCTGGGGTTGAGTCCCAGTAAGACAGAAACCAAAACCAAAACCAAAGCAAGATAAAAAGAAAATATGTTAAAGGATTGGGTCCCTTAGGGAATACCTTCTGTTTAAAGAGAAATGGAGCAGCTGCTTGTTTATGTTTGAAGCCCTTGACCATTGTGTTTGGGGGCTGGGGTACTCTCTTCCATGATGCTGCCTTTCCTCCCTACAGAATTCCACATCCCTCATTCAAAATATATCCTCTAGAAAAAAAAAATCCTGTATTATTATTATTGACAAATAACCTTGATTTGTAGTCTTTGACTTTCTTCAAGGTAGACAAAGGCTAATATCCATTTTTCATTGTGAACAAGAAATAGGGAGGGGAGCTGCCTCTGCAAAGGCATTTCTAACATTAGCTGATTAGAGGAGAATGTGTTTGTGAAGGGAAGGGGTATTTTTCTTCATCCCCTAATACTGCTACCTGTTGGATCCTGCCTGTGGCTTCAAATTGCACCCTGCATCAAAGACCTCCATTCATCTCTCATATTATTATGGCTGAACTCTTTCATTATTTTCCTTTGTGTTACAAATCTCTTAAGTGATTCTTGGCAGTGGAATTGAAACCCAAACTGGCATTTGATACTGAACACACTGGGTAAACCTTTCCCTCAGGTTAATGGATCAGAAGAAAGTCTAGGCTCAAGAATTTTCAAAGCTATTTCCATATAAAAGCTTCCCAACCTTAAGGTCTTTCTTTCAACTTAGTTCCAGAGGGATTTATGCTTGCAAGTTTTATCTTCCTGAATAAAAATAGCTGCAGAGTAAGCATTATCTAAACAAGGCCTATAGAATTGAAAGAGAAACAAACAAATTAGGAAAACTAGGAAAGAAGAGTTTCAGAGAAAAAGCTAATACTCATTTGTTAGTCAGTGGAAAAAAGCAGTTGGTGAATCTTCTACCAACCTTTTCAGGAGTAAGAAAGAAATTCCTGAAGAGCAGTACATCATATCAAAAAGAATAGAATGCTCTTCATAAATGTCCCTGATGCTTATCAAAGTAAATATTACCTTTTGTTCAGTTTTAAGAGGAAAATATATTTCATTTTAAATAAGATTTTTAAAAATTCAATTTAATGACACACAGCATTTAAATTTACATAATACAAAATACTGTTCTGATGGAATATTTGGGTTATTTTCAATAATGTTCACAAACATCATTTATTGCTCAAAGGTGGACTTCCTAAGCAATTAGGCATGAGAGAATTCTAATTAAAAGTTAAATCAGCATTCACATAAACATAATCGAATAGTCTCTGTAATTTTCTGAAATACACTAACAGTTACAAGAGTGTTTGCTTTTATTGTATTTTTTAAAAATCTCATCATCTCTTCAATAAAACTACTATGAAAACACACTCAGAAATCACCTTTATTGGGAGGCTATCTGAGTAATACTTTGAATCTAACTGTTTATGCTGTATGCCTTTGCTTTCTTCTTAATGGAAGGAAGAAATTGAAACAGCCATAAATTTAGCAAGGGAATGAAGGGGCTCCAGGAAGTCCAAGCACAATTGGGGTAGGGCTGTGCTAGAGGATTTCTAAGGTCTCTTAAAGTTTTAAAACACTGATTTTGTGAGATCTGAAAGACCTCTTAACCCACTACATCAGATTAGCAAGGTAAATGTATCTGAAGTAAAACAGAACTATCTAGGTTCAAGAGATTATTTAGTTCCCTAAACTTAAACTACTCATGCTTTCAGTTGCTGAATTTGTGGGACTACAGAAACATGCTCCAAAGTTATGGTACTTAACCTTCCAAACAGGTATCCATAGCATTATTTCTTTGTGTGTGTGTGTGTGTGTGTGTGTGTGTGTGTGTGTGTGTTCTTCACTTGACAGTCAAGTCTATGAAGAAAGAAACTGTGTGTCTCATTCACTCTTTTGTCCCCAGCATCTGGCCTAGTGTTTCCCATATAATAGATGGTCAGTAAGTATTTGCTAATGAATAGGGGCCTATACTGGCTCATCCTTTTAAATAACCTTATTTTCTATTAGATCAATGAAAATATTTGTATCATGAAGTTGTAAAGGTATGCTGTTTTCATTTACATCAGATTATATTGTTTCTTTCATTCATTAATGTAAACAAGACAGGTTGCTCAGTTGCAGTGCCAGAAGATGTGGTCTTCATCTGTAGAGCCCATCCTGACCAACCCTTGTTTTATCTCCCCCAAGTCCTACATTCAAGTCATGAACAGCCTACTCAGTGCATGAATGCCAAATGAGTTTCCACATGTGTTCCTGGTAATGTGAATCAAACTGATACATGATGCTTCTCAGGGAGAAGGAAAAGGCTTCTTGTTTCTTCTTCAGCCCCCTCCCCCACTTTCCTCTGTTCTAAAACATTTTCCTCCTTATTTGTGCTGAGATTTTCAACTCAGTTCTTGACAAAATATATTTTGTTGAATACCCTGTGCCTCCCATTACCCAAGCCTACCCCAAATTGTCTCTACACAGGGGATTTTCTTCTGTCTGGAGTAAACTTTGACATGTTCGCTACATGAAAATTGTCATCTCATCCAGCAAGATCCACATTAAAAGCCAACTCTATTTTTAACTTTTCTTAGCTTTTACTTTTCCATTATTTTATGTATGATATTCTGGTCTCAGCAATGCCCCTTCTGCAAGTGAGCTATCCACACATAGGGAATAATATTTGGGCTGTTAGTATTTTAGAGTCAAGAATAAGCCCAGAGTACCAGTTACAATCAACTTCTTATATATTCACCGATTATTTTATCTTCTTTTATAGTTGAAAATGGTTTAAAGCAAGACCTTCAAAGAGCATTGATGTGTTAAATAAGAAGCTTGGAACTTACTCTCTTTTAAGGGGAAATCTGTGATGGTGGAGGGTGACTCTTAATTGACCCACTTTCCCAAAAAATTAAACGAAAGGACATTGCAGAATCTTGTTTTGACTTCATTTATGAGATATGGGTCCTCCTAAGAACTTCCAAAATAAGATTATCAGCCTCAGAAATATTTTTAAAGTAAAAAAAATATTCTTTTGACAGTACAACAGGATTGTAACATTTATTATATACCTGGTGGGGATAAGGCAGTGAAGCACAGACACTAGAGATATCATCAAGATGTGGAAAAATTTTCCAATTTATGTTCACCTAAATAGGCCAATGTTAGTTTATTGAATGATAAATATATATATATATATCTTTTATTTAGAACTTCCTATTTGTGAAAAATTTTGCAGACTTTTATAATTTAATCTTCATAGGACCTCTGAGATAGGTCAATATTATTCCTATTTTATAGTTGAGTACAGTCATAGTCCAAGGCTAGTTAATATCAGAGCTGACACCAAATTGATATTTGATCTCAAAGCCAATTTTCTTACCCACAACGCTATCAACTCATGGGAGTTGAAAAGGCATGGATGGGTTTACCACCCTCTCATCTTTTCTCCATTTTCCAGCCAGCACTACTGTTTCAAGTTGTAACCTCACCTACATCACATGTGCCATTGTGCTGTTCTGGGAGGCTGCAACATATGGGGCAAGACAAGGGCAACAGGACCATAGTGAGAGGACTTCAATATTTAGTTTAGCATGTTGGCCCCAAGATAAAACCCATGCTTCTCTGTTTTTTAGAGAGCCAGATTAGGCTTTGTGACTAAGCTCTTGCTGGTTGGATATGATCAGCAGTGATATATGGAAATTCCAGAAAGTATCTTCATGAGGAAAGGCCATGACCTGTTTTTTTTCCATTTATGTATATATATGTATGTATTTGTTTATTTATTTTTGGTGATTAGAAAGTAATCAGAATGGCTGGGGATGCAAGAAATATCTTGGACCATGAGGTAACACCCTCTCCCTGACATTTTTTTTTTTTTTTTTTGAGAGAGAGTGTCTCACTATGTAGTTCAAGCTGGCCTCAAACTCACCATGGTGCTCAGGCTGGCCTTGAGCTCATGGCAATCCTCCTGCCTCAGCCTCCTCAGCGCTAGGATTACAGGGATGCACTACCATGCCTGGCAAGTCATGAGGTATTCTTGGAAACTGAAATTTGTATGATAGAGAAAAAGGTAGAAAGATTCCAGTTTCCTTACCAGTCCACCATGCCAGACTTCATTTGAATATTTCTAAAATCCTTGAGCTTGAGAGGAAAAATGAACTTGTTTTCATTATCATAGTTACTCTTTCTGTTCCCTGAACTTATTCTAACGAATGTGACCTTTTGCTTCAGTTAGCCCTGTTACTGTCTATTGCTTTTGCCTCTTTCAGGGGAAAGTGATAGAAAATCCAATTCAAACCACCTTAAGCAATAAGAAAAAATGTTGGCTTACAGAACTGCAAACTCCTCAGGTAACCAGCCTCCAGCCTCCAGGAAAAATGCAATCAACATTTCAAACAATGTCACTGCAGATCAAGCTTCTCTCCTGTGCTGTTTTCTATAATTTCAACTTCACTTTCAATTTCTATATGTTGATTCCCTCACAGCACCAGCCATTGCTTATTAACTGGTACATATGGCTGGCACAGTGAAAAACCTCACATTTCATTTTCACTTTCACATTACAAGAAAGATAATCTCTTTCAACAGAAACCAAGTAAGAGGATAAGATGATCTCTCCCTCTCTCTCCCTCTCTCTCTCTCTCTCTCTCTCTCTCTCTCTCACACACACACACACACACACACACAGCAAACAAAAAACCCTCAGCAAATTTATCTTTGCATCTTCACATTTCATTGTCAATAGGTTCCTTAGAAAACCATCTCTGAGACAACCACTATGGACAGTGTACATGGAATTAGAGACGCTGATTGTTTTCTATTAATTGGGCCCCACCCAGAGAATGAAAAGTGGATCATTCCTTTACAAACAATATAGCTTAGAATACATAAAGTGGTTCCTTAAATAAAAAAGTGGATTTACTTATTTGCCAAACAGGAATATAAATATTTATCCCACCTACATGCAATGGTGCAAGAGCTCTGTTACGATGACTAAATCCAACAATTCAGGTCAAGGCTTTTTGAAAATTATAAAATACTACATAGATATGAAATACAATTATTGGTTCTGAATGCATTTCTATCTCTGTCTCTCTCACTGTTTATAATTGAATATCTCAGTGTTTGCAGCACCAATTTAAGATTAGTAGTAATTTGAAGAGTAATAATAACTTACAATTTTACAGATTTCCTCACTTTTTCCAAGCAAGCACTGATGATAAATCAATCTTTTCATTTATTACTGAAAACATTCCTTCTGTTTCCTGTGATCATAGCTCCATAAGTATAGTTATGACAAGGTCTTCACCTCTTTCTGAAGTTTTGGAAGTCCCTCACTAAGTCCATCTTGGAGAAAAGAATATCACTACAGATTGGGAATGGGAGGAAGTACCACCCTGTAATCTTGTCTTCATTTTTCAGCCAGCACTAGTCTTTTAAGATGTAATTCTAAATATATCTCACATAAAATTAAAATTCTCCAATGACTTCCCAACATCTGAGGATTTGAGCTTAGCACAACTTATGCAGCACTGTGCCTTGGGTACCTTTGAATCTCCATCTCTTGCTGCTCCCCCTTGCTGCCTTCTCTGAGGTCACATTGAACTACTCTAGGATCCTTTCTTGTCCCACAGTCTTTCTGTGCATGAGAGGTTTTACTTGATGCTTTCCTTACCCATAGCACTATTGTTGACCACTGAGGACCTCCCAGCAGTGTCAACCATTCTACTTAATGCATCACTCTTTATCCTTCCAGAATCAGCTCTGCTGGCATTAGCGCAGGGCAGCCTACTCTCTGGAATTGTGAGACCTAATAGTGTTCATTGCTATCTAGCTATTGGTAGAATTAGTTCCACAACCTCATAGTCACTTGTTTAATGCCTGTGTTTCCTAATTTTCCCCCAAAATTCTGAGTTCAGGAGGTACATCTTTTTAACCACCGTATCCTTAAAGCTAAGCAGTGTCTAAAACTTAACAGCACTAAGTGAATATTATAAAAACAATCAGTCATCAATGGATGACTAAAACTCTACAGTTTACTCCTTAAAGTGAAAATTATAGACTTCTACATAAGAAAATGTAGTATCCCAGCTAAATATCTACTACCGCTTAAAAAAATGAATACGCATTTTGATAAAGTTTTCAGAGTAGGAAGAATAATCATGTATTAACTTATAGTCATGACATCTTCAGTTTGATGTGCTATGTTTTATATCTGCAACTTCTCACCTTTTAGAATCTGAACGTGTAACACTTGGTTTGATTTCACAATGGTGACATCTTTTAAAGTGTTTTTTTTTCTGATGTAGAGGATTTAGGATTATTTCTTCTTTTGATAGTATTTATCAGCATTCGTTGAGATAACAGATAACTCCCTAGGCTCAGAAGTGTAGGGTTGATACTCCATGAAATCCTAAGATATCTGTACTACAGCAAACCAAACCCAGCCCTGGAAGGTACAGACTGGCATCTTCTTGCTCCTATTTCAGGCCTTTCTGGGAGAGTTCAACAAGGAGATAAGGTCTGGAGAGTAGGAACAAGCAGCTCAGAAAAGATCAGAAATAAAGTCTAAGATGGGAAAAGATATTAAAATTGTCATCAATTCTAGTTCAAAATAAGACATTTTTTCTTGATCAAAATTCTACCTCTAAAGCAAGGAGTAAGAAGTTGCTAGGACAAGAATTCAGTTATGACTGATGAATGTTTCTAAAAATCCATAAAGGGATAATCTGAACAGTAAGGTTGACTGTGTGCCCGATCTTTCAGGAGTCTCTTGTGACCCTTTAAATCTACTTCGGAAGAGGAACATTTTAAGTTGATTTAGTGAGACAGCTAAAACTTAATTTGTTATCAAATAATTACCTAATGGACCCTTTTTGAGATATAAGGTTGAGCCACAGCTCTGGCTGCAACATATTTAATTTTAAATTTTATAAGCCGTAAAAGATAATCACAGCCTTGCAAATAAACTAGGGTGCGAAGATAATATTTAGATGCTGTGCTGACATCAAGACACCTAAAGCAGGTTAATTGGGTGGCAATTAGTAAGAAGAGTGTTAATTACCATACTAGTCTTATATTATGCAAATGAAATTACATTTCAATTAACAGTTAAGAAACCAAACAATCAAAATGTATGGGCTATAATAGCAATCAACATGCTTCACAGAAGCCAAAGAAATAATCTCTTACATGGGAGATTTTGATCTTGTCCTCAACTCAGTAAGGCTGCAATCATTTTCTCATTTCTGTACATGAATTTAGAAATGCAGCCCAATGTTTTATAGTTGGTATGTGCCATGCCAGCAGCAATGTACAATAGTATATGTTGGGATTATGTGGGAGAAAAACAGTTTGTGGTTCATCCAGTTCAATTCTCTCCTTTAATCCAGAAAGAAACCCAGGCTGAGAATGCATAAAGGATGTGTGTGCCTAATTCAAATAGGTGATTGGGGACAAATTTAGGTCAAGATTTCAAGGTCCTAACTTACAAGGACACTTTCAACTTTATGATCATCAATAGTTAAACAGGATTTACCTTCAATAGAAGAGTATAAATTTTAAGAGACTGGTATTTTGAGTAATACCATCTGGATCTTTCACTTGTGGTGTCACCTTGGGAAAATTAACTCCTCTAAGCTTATATTTCCTGACTTATAAAATTAAAATAAATGTACCCATCTTATCCTTTTACTGGAAACATGGATTGAAATAAGTTCTAGAATTTGCCTTGATTGACTAGCACATAATAAGCACCCCCAAGTTTAGTTATTGTCATCAGCACTGGTTTCATAAGAAAATAAATCGGTATAATTTGAGGTGTTCAGAAATGTTATCCCATTTCTCTCTCATGAAGGTACATTACTTAAAAATCCTCTTGTTGAGGATCTTTTACTTTTTATTGTTGGTTAAATGCAAATATACCGAAGGCCATAATATTCTACCAATTTTCAGCTGTTACTTTAGTAGGAATTAGGTTCTCACAGTAACTGCAGTTAGAAGGATCTGTGACTTCAGAATTCTCGGGTAGGATGCAGGATTACCACAGAAGCAATGCAAAATGGGGTCTAAGGATGCTAGAAAAGGAAATAAAAGGACAAAGAAAATGTCACTGTCTCTGTCAATTTGCCAAGGATGTCTCACTGTGAAAATCCAAGGTTGAAAGCTTGCCTCAAAGGGTATAACCATTGACAAAGGAATTATTGAGTTTGGTAGTTTTGTTTTCAAGCTGTGTAAACATACACAAAGATAAATAGTGATTTTTGGTTATTTTGACCACTGTAAATTACTCAGCTACAAACCATCCACAGTTGATGCAAAGAACTGTGTTGGTCATGTTTCTGTCTTAGCTGGAATTATGAGTGCAAATACAGTTTTCATTGCTGGCAGGGGTCTGATGCATTATAAAGAACTCTGCCCATGAGTGAAAGTGACAGAGGAAAAATGAGCAGCCAAGAGTTGCAGTGTTTTCTCTGAACAGGAACAAACTAACCATTTGAAAGTCTTGTAAAAATTATGACTTTCATGATTGTGTCAATGGATCAAGGAGGAAAATAGGTGTTGGCACAAGAACTCGGTAAGAGAGCAGAACATTTTAAACTGTGCATCAACTGTACATTTTCAGTTGATATTTACATTGTTTAAGGGCAAATTGAACTGGAGGTTACAAAGGATGTGATACTAGGTGGTTTTTTCCCCATTATCACACTGTCTCAGCTTCATTCAAATGACACCTCTCACCCTCTTAAATGTATCTCATGCCAGCTTCCTTTCAAAAGTAAGCTATATAGAATCTTCTTAATTTTAGCGAGAGAAAAAGCTAAGCAGTGGTTGTGGCAAACAGACCCTAGGATGGTCCTCATGATCCCTGTTTCCTTATCTTGTGCCTTTTTCTATTCCCCTCAGCTTTACTATGGCCAGGATCTCTGACTGGCCTTTCACCATGTTGTTGTAAGTCACAAAAGTAAGAGCAGCATTATTATCAAGCAATGACAACTAATATTGAGTAAAGTATTATAAAGATCATATTCCAAGTGTCTTGCTGAGTTTCTAATAAAAGGAATCCACATTTTTTTTCCCTTTGCATTACTGAGAACTGAACGCAGGGCCCTCTCTCTATATACCTCATCCCCACATCTTTTTTTTGTTCTTTATTTTGAAACGGGGCCTTGCTAAGTGGCTAAGTTGACCAAGTGAGGCTCAAACTTGTCAGCATCCTGCCTCAGCTACCCAAAGTGTTGGAATTACATGAATACATCACCACACTTAGCCAAATCCACAGATCTTAAAACAAACAAACAAACAAAAAAACTAAACAAGAACTTTAGAAATAAATTACTCTTTAAGCCAGATTTACCTCTGTGAATTCACTTAGTACCCTAAATATATTGAACATGCTTTGACTGTTGCATGGAGCACTGGGGGAAAGAAACAGCTAAGGATTTGCCACGTGGAGAAATGTAAAACAGGATGTCTTTGAAAAAAATGTAGCTGCACCTGCCATGTAAAGAGGAATAAGGAGTAACAGCAATAAATATAAAAGTCTAATAAGGAAAATTGCTTTTCTTCAACTTGCCACTTTGTAGAGTAAAAACAATCTCTGAGAGTTAAAAAAATGCGAGCCAAGTTCATATGCATTTTTGTCCAAATTCATCTTACTTATATAGTCTGAAAAACTCAAGTGGACAATTTTGTTTCAAATAATCAACGTAAGTAGTGCCTCAGGAGAGTGGAAGAAGACAGTTAATTTTATTAAGTAAAACTAAACTTGAACTGAAATATTAAAGAATAATAATGCTGTAGATAAATTACAAAGGAAACAAGCCCTAAGCTGTGGGGGTTAATTGACTAATTGTCATCTTGAGTGGGGAATGCCCAGCTGAATTGAGTCAGCAGGGCTCCGGGCCTGGAAGACCCACTTAAGGGAGCTTTTTTTTTTTTTGTCAGAAAGATAGAAAAGGAGAACAGGAGGGAAGGATCTCATGCTGATCTTCCTTGGGGAAGCTTCGTTCGAGTGGCCTTTCTTCGGAGAACTTTTAGCTGTTCTCTCAGGCTGAGCTTCTGTTTTTCGCCTTTGCCAAGGATGGCTGCTGTTTTCTTGGGAGGACCTTTGGTCTTCGCCTTCGCCTCCATTATCATTTCCTAGTTCTAGGTAGAAGATTCTTAAGCTCCCAGAACCAGCCTTCTGGCAGACTCTCTAGCCTCCAACATTAGCCTTTGGGTTTTACGGTGCAGACTCCTGCGCCTCCTGAGAGGATTCCTGCTGGACATTGATGCTGCCTCCAGGCTTTCAGCTGGATTCTTCCGTTCTCTAGCATGAGGACAGGTCTCTTGCACTCTTCTTCATTTGACTCTGTGGGCGGATATCGTCAGCTAATCTTGTAAATTTCTGTGTCCTGCATTAAATCTGTTTCTCTTGCAAATACTGACTACAACATTGGGAAAATATCTTACATATGTGTATTAGGTGACATGTATGAAATACCCATAGGAACAGGTTCGTGAGAAAAAAATTTCAAATAATTACAATATCGACCAACAGTAAAGTAACAAATGGGGAAAGAATGAATGAATTCCTAGTGCATGGATCAGTTAAAAATTATTCATAAATTGATTTTAAACAATGTTAATTTTTAAAACCA
Organism: Heterocephalus glaber; assembly: GCF_053883595.1. Classification (NCBI taxonomy): domain Eukaryota; kingdom Metazoa; phylum Chordata; class Mammalia; order Rodentia; family Bathyergidae; genus Heterocephalus; species Heterocephalus glaber. Next base: position 23,637,017 of record NW_028258145.1, on the reverse strand, counting down.
TATTCTAGAATAGTATATGTAGTATGAGACTTTAAAACAAGCAAAACCAAATACCTGTAATGTATTGTTTAGGTATAGCCATAAAGGTGTTATGCTTTATAAAAGGGAGCAAGAAAATGGTAAAAAAAAAAAAAATTCACTGTTCTGATTAAGTCTGGGAGTTGACTTATGGAACATCTCTCTTTCAATATCTCATGGTACTGTAGTCAGTCTTGATTTTTTTCAAATTTTTTATTTATTCATGTTTGCTATACATAATGAATACATTCATCATGGGGGGAGTTGGTACATAAACATATTACATATTACATCATAGTCCTTTGTACTTCTTTTCCCCTTCCGCCTACCCTACTTCTCCCCTCCTTTCATCCCTAAATCCCTTCTGTATCTGCAAAAGGCCTGTACTTCATCTTCTTGACCATGGCTAACTAAAAGAGTGGAAAGCAATACCATGGATAAAGGATAAAGGTAGACTACTATATTCTGATTCTCTGACATTTATCTGAAACATTTGTCCTGTGTTGGACCAGCCTCTTTTGGTTTATTTCCTTCTAGCTTTCAACATCTCTTCTTTCCAGAGATTTCAGTCTTTTCCAACAAGTATACCCTTCTACTACTAAAAATGCCCACAGCTTTCTACATATTGGAAGAGAGTAGTCCTTTGTTAAAAATAAATCCTTAAAATACATGCAAATTAACTTTACCCATTATTGTTGATAATAGTACAGCAAAGATGTTCCAAGCTTCAAAGAATAGGAAGTCAGTGAAACTAATTATGATATAGCCATATAATAGTTTTTCCACACTAATACTGTGTATGAGAATTTATTTAAATTAGAGGATGACATAAAAAAATCAACTAGAACTGCTAATTATACAGAATGAGATACTGTTTGCGAGACTGTGAATATACACATGCCCTTGTATGTGCATGCAGGCTTTGCAGGATGTATGCAAAGATTTTAATGGTGGTAGTTATTTTTTGGTGGTGAGATCATGAGTGAGAATTTCAATGTATGAAAGAATAATATATCATTAGTTATTTAACTTTTGATTTGTCTTTACTAGTAATATTTATTAAAGATTTTAAAAGTTGAGATGCAATTCCTACAATTTAATTTATGTATTTAGCTTTAACAAACACCTAACAATCAATGCATTACTATGTATAGTTCCTACATATCTGAACATTTATTAAATGGATGAAAAGAGTTGAAAGAAAAATTGATAACACAAAATTCTACACTGCCTTTCATACTTAAAGGCTTGAAAGAACATCTAACTTTTAATGTTCCTTAATATAAAAAAGATCTTTTTCATAGTTTAATTAAAAGACAATTCCAGTGAAAGCACTGAAATTAGAAAGAGCCTAATTTTTTCATCTTTACTAAAAAGAAACAGTTGTTCATAGCAAAAAAATGTAGTTTTAATTTTGTTAATACTGATAATCAGGTACTCTTTATCAAACATACAAAAGAAGAAGGAGGAAGAGGAAGTACCCTGGACATAAATCTGAATATAAGCTTTGTCAAACCAAGATAATTTATATTAATAATATGGCTTTTAATAGTTTTTCTTTTACTCTAACAAAATCTCAATCAAGCCACATATAAAAAACCGAAACTATTCTATAATAAAAATAATAAATGTGATCCTACACTCAATTATATCTTGCTCAATTCCAGTGGATCCAGGGAGAATCTGAAACCTTATGCGTGGAGATGTTTTTGTCATTGTATAAATAAATGGTGCCAAGTTAAAACCAAAAGAACAAAACAAAATGGAATTGTAGAGCTTTGTCTAGTGATGCATAAATGAATATCTACATATTGAAATAGTGTATTAGATGTATGAGCCAAGCAGGTGACACAAGGCTCATGATCCAGGGAAAACTCTGCCAGAATTTTCTATTAAACTGCCAATCACTAGACACTAGGTGTCAAAAAGGACGAAACTGTACATTTTATTCCCTAATTTGTTATTCACCTAAATCACAGTATGTAATGTGCCCCCCAAACTTCAGTGTAAAAATCATAATAAAAAATGACCAAATTTGTCAGTATATGGGCAAATATAGCCAAGAATCACTTACAATTAGGAAAATAAAACTTTCATGTTCTACTGGTTATAAATACATAAGTGTTGAAATATGAAAACACACAAATAATCCTGTTCTCAGTATTTCCTATTACAAATTATAAG